>NC_082672.1:77851428-78484642 GCF_025265405.1 Mesoplodon densirostris
TCGGGGTATAATTACCTTACAATGGTGTGTTAGCTTCTGCTGTATAACAAAGTGAATCAGTTATACATATACATATATCCCCAGATCTCCTCCCTCTTCCATCTCCCTCCCTCCCACCCTCCATATCCCACTCCTCTAGGTGGTCACAAAGCACCGAGCTGATCTCCTTTTGCTATGCAGCTTCTTCCCACTAGCTATCTATTTTACATTTGGTAGTGTATATATGTCCACGCCATTCTCTTACTTCATCCCAGCTTCCCCTTCCCCCTCCCTGTGTCCTCAAGTCCATTCTCTACTTCTGCATGTTTATTCCTGTCCTGCGCTTAGGTTCTTCAGAACCTTTTTTTTTTTTTTTTTAGATTCCATATATATGTGTTAGCATATGGTATTTGTTTTTCTCTTTCTGACTTACTTCACTCCATATGGTAGACTCTAGGTCCCTCCACCTCACTAAAAATAACTCAATTTCGTTTCTTTTTATGGCTGAGTAATATTCCATTGTATATATGTGCCACATCTTCTTTATCCATTCATCTGTCAATGGACACTTAGGTTGCTTCCATGTCCTGGCTATTGTAAATAGAACTGCAATGAACATTGTGGTACATGACTTTTTGAATTATGGTTTTCTCAGGGTATAGAAAAAAACACCTAGCAAGCACATTACTACCAGACACTCTTCTAGCCATGTAATTTTTCTTTGCAGGAAAATACCATTTGAACCATGATGTCAGCTGAAAAGTATTTTAGTTAAGTCGATTTTCTACAGGGCCTTTGGGTTAGGACAAATATATAAAGTATTACATTGTGATCCATTTAACTACTTGATTATAGAAAATATTGCAAAACAGCCTAGCAGACCTACTTTTATTTTTCCTGTTGAATCTATAATATGTGATAATGACTTTTGTGATATAATGCAATTCAATTGTCATAAAATGCAGACTTGTCCAAGCTCCATTTTTATGCCTTCCCTCATGTGCAGGGGAAATTGAACCATGCACTGTAATGGTGCATATGTGTATGTTATCTCCAAAAGCATAGTGGTATTTTTACCATTGCTGACAAACTTTGTGCTAAATTAATTGGTTTTAGTTCACTTGCACAATGTTACAATTAACACATATCTGTAGACATCAACATTTTGGTTGTAATACCTGAACAAAAAAATATGCCTGATCCAAAATTCTCGAAGAAATGTAGAAATTTTTTTTCCAAATAATTTTCCTTCTCTAAATCTCTCTATACTTGGATCATACAAGATAAATATATATTAGGGAAGCAAAGTACAAACTCTTATTACCTACCAGTGATAATCAGAATAAGTAAATAATCTGTGATAAAAGACACAGTATCAAAGGGGAAAATGTCTTTGGACACATGAAAACAATGGTGGCAAATGGCTAAAAACAGAAACATCAGCTTCTTTAATACTGGAAAACTGCTAATGGGACCAAAGGTCATAGGGAACAATTAATCAATCTCTCCAGGAACTAAGAAAACTACTAAAGAGAAGCATGATATGTTAACATCTACCCACAGAAAAGATTTTGAACCATCCGTCAAAGGGGTTTACATATGACTTCCAACTAACAGGAGATGAAGGTCCAGAAAACTCATGCACAGAAATGTACAACAGTTTGTTTCAAAAATACAAAATTGAAAGCTGAAGCTAAAGGTTGATTGAGGTGATGTTCAGAGCATGCTGAAAAATGCTACCTTGATAAGCAAGGTAAAGCCAGATCATCCTGATCTAGTTAACTTAGCACATCCTAAAAACAACGAACCCACAAAACAATAGAGGCCAATGCCACATTCAGTTTCTGTAGGTAAAAGGCTACAAGCATGAGTTTGCCCATTCTTATCTATGGAGCTTGCCCTTTAGCCCTTCATGGACATCACATCAGGCATCCTGAAGTAGATGCTATTTCATTAGCATCACTTACTGCCAGAGAATGACAAGGTCTTGAAGTAGAGCCAAGCCACTGGCACGAGACGTGTGTTACATTCTGGACTGGATTTCCCAGGAATGGATGAGAACTGTCTAGCCTGGTCCTTGCTAAAGGCTGCTGTGAGAAAAAGACAGATGGAAAGGTTTCATACACCCCATGTTGCTGGGCAAAACTAGATTTTATAAAAGCCCTTTATCACCACAGAAAGACAATTCCTTGAAGCTTGCTCACTAAACGTGCCCAGGTTCTAACTTAGTTCTATGGCAGTATGTCTTCAGGACATATTCACTTTCCAAATGAAAAATTGGAGGTAATTTTTAGCTGTGAAGCAGAGGTATATTTAGAATACTAACCAAATCCAGATAGTGGCTGTAACCACATACTTGAACACATTCTATGTTTTGTAAGATTGTTTTCAACTCTCAGTGTCAGGTAACAGAAGCTTAGGTTAGTCATTAAAATATTTTTAATGTGTGCAGTTCCAATTGTTTGCTTTTGTATTTTTGCAGAACATGTGTGATGAGTTTGTACAAAACACCTACACTTCGTTTCTTACGGAATCAGCCTGTATATTTGTCAGTATTTCCCATCACAGAAAATACCAGAATTACATACTTCTATATCCAAAATATTACCACCAACTCCCTCCCACTCCCCTTTATTTTTCTGGTCCTGATGCGGGACTGCCATCTGGTGGAACAGGGAAGGCAGTTCTGGTTTGGACCTCATCAAAACCTGATCATGGTTTCTCAGGTTTCCAAAGGGTGAGTATAACAAATGGAGATGAATCTACAGTGAAGAAAGAAGACGATGATAAGGGTCACCGCAGCTGAGACCATCACTGAGGGCTGCACTGTTTACGATGGGGTTGAACTGGTGAGAAGAGATCACTCTCCCAATTTTATTGTCAAGATATTTTAAAAATATATATATTTATTCACACACAATGCATATACACACACATGTTATATGTACATGTGTGTGTGTGTGTGCTAGAAAAGGTAAAGAGCATCCCAGTGTAAACGAAGTGCATTTAAAGCTACAGCAGATACAGCAAAGTTACCTCCCCACTTCCCCCTCCCCACAAACATACACCCTCCCCCAAGGTCCCCTCCCTAGAGTCCCTAACAGGGCCCCACAGTGGCCATATGATGCTGCTGGGGCAATATGGGGTCTGTGAAGCCCTGGAGGGTTCAGTTCTTACTGCTCATCCTTGTGACCCTCAGGGATAACATGGACTTTGCAGAAGAATTGCACATCGTGGAGGACTGGGGAGGGAATCTTCATCAAGACTTGGCGCACCTGATCTTGAGCTAAAATCAGTATCAGTCATCAGTGGGAAGAGAGCAGAGTCAGTGCCCAGGTATTTCAGAATAATAGGGCTACCTCTGACTTCCTACCTTTCAGGAAGCAAAGGGCTTCTTGTGAGCCAAGCACTGTGCACAATTCATCCAAGCTAATCACAGACGTCAAACACGCGGTGGTACTTTATACGAGGCACAGAAAGGCTAAAAACGTTCCCAGCCAGACAGCAGCATTGATGCTATACATGGTGCACCCACAGCAGTTCTTTACATCTGACGGAGGGGATGAGAGGGAGCCTGCTGACTTCTTACTTTCCCTGTTTCTCGCCCAAGCTATGCCTGTGTGTCGAAGTAACATTTTGGAAGGAGATAAACCCCCAGGACACATACTTTCATATCCTATAGAGCAGTTTCCCTAAGAGTATGTTTGTTTCTTTGAAAGTAACGTCAGAGCTTGAAGAATTCCGTTGAGCCCAAGAAAAAGATGCCTGTATGTTTTTTCATCTGGAGGAAAGTCAGGATGGCTGTCAGAATTGACATAATCATGTTCCCTGTCAGTGTCGGGCTCGAGGCATCCTTTTGAGTAACTGCGGACATCACTAGACTCTGAAAGGAACCCATCCCTAAGGGTCCATCCCCAGACATCTACATGGTTAAGAAGGGAACTGTGCTATTTGTCCAGATGTTTTCCTAGTCCTCATACAAGCCTTACATATCAACCAAGAGGTAAATATCAATGGGAAGTGGTCAGAGCCTCACGTTTAACAGGAATGTGGTCTGTTTGAAATTTTGAAAAGTGAGTTGTGGGTATTTGGTGACCAGTTGTCCTAGAATGTTCCTGAGGAGTGAGTAAACTTCAAGCAGAAGAGTTTAAATTGCTTGAAACCCATGGCCAAGTGAAGGATGGTTCAGAAAAGACTGTAGAACATCTTCCAAATGGTTAAAAGGCCTGAGGAGGAAAATGTTGTAACATATGAGTGCATAATGTCTTGATGGTGCAAGTTTGTGGAGTGATTCGAAAATGCATAAGTAGCTTGGTCACGCAACAGAGCAAGAATTGCATTTCTAATTTCATCCAGACCTTTTTTTAAAAATTTATTTATTTTTTATTTTTATTTTTGGCTGCGTTGGGTCTTCGTTGCTGCATGTGGGCTTTCTCTAGTTGCAGCGAGCAGGGGTTACTCTTCATTGTGGTGTGAGGGCTTCTCATTGCGGTCACTTCTCTTGTTGCAGAGCACGGGCTCTAGGTGCATGGGCTTCAGTAGTTGTGGCACACGGGCTCAATAGTTGTGGCACACGTGCTTTATTGTCCCTCAGCATGTGGGATCTTCCCAGACCAGGGATCGAACCCGTGTCCCCTGCATTGGTCGGCAGATTCTTAACCACTGTGCCACCAGGGAAGTCCCAGACAGTCCTTTTAAGAGTACACAGTCTGCACTTCAAATTTTAATGGATTTTTTCCTGTATACATCCCCTTGGCATACGAAATACTGTCTTTTTTTTTAGCTTTTTACTTTGAATTAAATAGTTTTGGTTTTATAAGAAGATGCAAAAATAGTACAGAGTTCCTAGCTTCTCCAGTGATGACATGTTACATAACCAGAATATATTATCAAAACAAGGACATTGACATTGGTACACTAACAGTAACTATAGATTTTATTTGAATTTCACAATTATGCAGTTTTAAAAAAACATTATTTCTCATGTCTTAATGATTGTTTTTAAAATTATTGTGTTTCAGATAGCTGCTTTGTAATATGTCTTAATTCAGAACTCAAAAATTTACTTGAAAATTGGATTTCCTAAGCAAAGCTTTCTTATCTGCATTTATGTTTTGCTTTTGCTTTTGTGTTGTTCTCAAATAGGCAGATACTATAACCTGCCGTTGCATGAATTCCTGTGGAGTTTGTTGTGATTGCTCATCTGCAAAATTAAGACTTGGAGAATGTCTAAGGTAGCTGTCTTCCAAGTGGTTCCTCGTCTTCTGTAAAATCATAATTTTCATTGTTTCTATCAGTGTCTTCTGACTTATGAGCTCATAGGAGTTCTGCAATGCCAAGCTCAGTTACCTCTTGGACTTTGTCCTCCCCTTTATTCAACTGTGCACATTACAGGCATGATGTCATTGGAAGACATCGGTATCGTTTGGAACATTGCTGCTATAGATCAGTGAATCTAAGCTGTTCCTTTGCAACTGAAAATGCTAAGAGCAAAATGTTACATTTGTGCAACCGTTTATAGTTTCAGAATACTTCATGGGCAGAATTTTCCTGGATCCCACACAACCACCCTGTGAAATAGGCAGAGCAAATGTTTTATTATCTCCACTTAAGCTTTGTGGGCCCCTGTGACTAAACATCAGACCCATTCACAAAAAAACTGGGTGCAGCTGGTAAGGCATATTTGTACCAGATAAATCAATAGATGATATGTATTTATGTATGTATGTATGTATTTATTTATTTATAACATCTTTATTGGAGTATATTTGCTTTACAATGGTGTGTTAGTGCTTTATAACAAAGTGTGTCACTGCTGTATAACAAAGTGAATCTGCTATACATGTACATATATCCCCATATCTCCTCCCTCTAGCGTCTCCCTCCCACCCTCCCTATTCCACCCCTCTAGGCGGTCACAAAGCACAGAGCTGATCTCCCTGTGCTATGCGGTTGCTTCCCACTAGCTATCTATTCTACATTTGATAGTGTATGTATGTCCATGCCACTCTCTCACTTTAATATGGAGCATTTAAAATAGGTTGGTTAGAATTAGATGGAAGAGCTACAAGAATAACCATGGGAAAGTGAAGCAAGCAGGTTGACAAGCACCAGAAGCTGTCTGCCTTCGCTGGAGAAGCAAAGAGCAGAGATGGGGTGACTGGGCCCCAGGAAACAGAGGTACCATGTTAAACCAGTGCCACCCACCAGCCAAACTTAGCTGAACCCTAATGTCTGGACAGGGGGGGAAATATAGTTTCACACCCACATGTATTCCAAGCATAAGAAAGGAAGAGTGGGTATGGATCTGAGAGCAAAAGTGCCACATAGTGTTGGACCAGGTGTACTTCTCATTTTTAACAGACATGCCACCTGATGGCTTGCTGCTGAGCACAAAAGTCAGGGCTGAAGTGCACATTATCTCTGCTGGGAAGAAATGATCAGTTTTCTAGGAAGAGGCCATCATATAAACAACAACGACTATCCTTATTGCTGCTGCCAACTCGTATTTACTACCCAATTACATTCATTGGGTACTACGTAGGTGCCAGGAATGATAATAAATGATTTAAATGTAGTTCCTCATTTAACTCTTTGAGTTGTGTTTATTGTTCCCATTTTACAGATGATGAAATTGAGGCTTTCAGGGGTTAGGTGTATTGCCAAGGGTCACAAGGCTGCATAGCAAAGATTCTGACCTAGACCATCTGAATCTAAAATCCTATATGGCCTTCCTAAGTACGATAAAGTGTTCGAAGTTCTAGGATTTTTTCTGTGTCCAGAGTATAGGGTAAGGTACAAAAGAATAAGTGACCAGTTTGTCCCGGGGGCAGGGGAGACTTCAGAGGACACAGTACAGTCAAGGTGAACTTGGAATAGGAGTGAGGGTTTCTCCAGGGGAACCAAAAGGCAGGGGCGGTCAGAGCAGAGAACAGCGGTGACAGGCCTGAATAACATTTCTGAGAGCCTGGAAAACTTGGCTACGAGCAGGTAACACGGGGCTGTTGGAACCCAGCGTGGGAAGAGGACTTGTGGTAAGAGAAAAGGTGAGGAAGCCAGGAGCCACGTGAGAACCATGTCGTATTCAAGGGACACTTCATCCAGGAGAAAGTGGGAAACTGTTGATGACTGTATGCTGTGGAGAGTCCTGGACAGTTTTGCTTTAGAAGATCTCCCCTGCTTGCAGTGAGGCGGGTGTTATGACATGTTCATATAAGACTTAATCATTGTTCTGGGACTGGGGAAATGTCAGAAGATGTCCTGAAAAAACAGACTGGAACTTAAGTGTCATGCTAGTCAAGTAGAAATGCCAGCAGCTTCATCTGACCACTGACCATTCTTTGTTAAATTCATCAGTGTAAATCGATGTTACTGAAAAGAGGTTGGTGATATTTGAGTAGGCTTCTGCTATAAGTGCTTGATTGAGCTCTCTATTAACTTGGTTCAAAATTATCTCTCATTATTCTGTTATAATTATGTCATGTATTTATTTAAAGAAATTAAATTTCCATATAATTCCCCCCATTTTTCTGTGAATTGTTTTTTCCTTTTGTATCTGCATGCACATTTATAACTTCTCAGTAATGGACTTTGTGATGGATTTAATTTTTTTTTCCTTTGGCAATCGTCTACATCTCAGAAATGTCACCTGTCAAGGATATCAATTTCTTCAGAAAATAGAAAGCTATTGAATGTTTTTATATGAGCTTTAAACTTAGCTTTACCTCGTTTCCATTATGTTGCAAGATGCTTTAGAGGTAGAAATGCATTTTTGGTCTGCTCACTAGCAGGTGAGAAATGATTTTCCTGCCTTCTTTGATTTATTTACTTTCTTTTAGGAACTCATTTGAGTTATACATCATCTGTGTTAAAATGGAGGTAGCTTCGTATCAGCAAAGCAGATTTAATCAGCAAAGAATTCTTAATATTGAAATAGTCCATGTTCTTTTCTTATTTTCTTTTTCATTACAGAGTTTAATAGTGTTCATTTTACTTATTTGAATGTCAAAATTCTCTAGGGAGGTGCCACATGTTGTGTTTAAAGCAAGTTAAGTGTGTGGAGAAGAGAAGTGGCTGGACTTACTTATGGTCAATAACCAGAATATGAAAGGATGCAAGACATTCTGATTCTCGCAGACATTCATCACTGCTACTTATGTAGGAAAATAATTCAGTATTAATGACCCTATATTGGAATTGATTTATCTACACCTGGTAAAAGAAAAAAATCTTAGATTTTTAAATGACAGCTTATATCTCTACTTTCTGAGTTTCCTTGGTAATATCTTCTTCTGACTTGTCAACAGGCATTACTCAGAGGAAAGATTTAAAATTGTCAGTGTCATGATTCTAAAATGAACATTGCTTTATGTTTTTTCCACACTGTGCTCATGTGCACATATATTCACAGAGTGATTCATGACTGTGCAGGTGACAATTAGAAAGCATTGTTTTTAAAAACAAATTTGTGTGTATATAAATTATAAATATATGCAGTATAAATATGATGAATATATACAATATAAAATACAGAGAAAATTAGATTATGGTTTTTATTACTTTTTTTACTCCTTTGATGTTGTTTCTATGGAAATTGACTATCTAGAGGAATTCAGCTTCCTACTGGGAAAAAACAAATGCTGTGTAGCGTGTAGACACTGCAGATTCTCTGAGTTAGAGAACGAGCTGGCTGACTTTGAATGAGGAAACTATACCTCGTTTTCCACATAAGCAACCTGAAATTTTTTTTGAAAATAAATATTTTTTTATATTTAAAAATATGAGACTTTGATGAGCAAAGTATTCAAATTACATTTTGGAAATGATTTTTAATGTTTCCGTCAGGTCAATTAGAAGTCAGTTAAATGTGACAATATAAGCCAAGGGTATTATCATAATGTTTGTGGGTAAATCCGAGTTATGGTTTGGAAGGCCCAGAAAGACAAGTTCTAGGGATGAAATCAGAGTCCAAAGTCTCTGGTCAATGCAGTTGGACAGGTGTTGCACTAGAGCAGGGATAGCATAACCTGTAGCTCGGCCAGAGAAAGAATCTTTGTTAAGAAAGAATTTGGTAGAAAGATAAGCGTTGTTTTCCTCCTTTACCGCTTCTAGGCCCTAGAATCTTGATTAAAAGTGTTATAGGGGGTGTTCCGGAGTCAGGTATCCCTAAAGATTATTTTACTCAAAAAAAATTTTTGTGGTAAGCGTGTTTGTGAGAATGACGGACACCTGAGTGCAGGTGCTTGGTTGTGAATCTGCCTTTCCTCCTCTCCTCCTTACGGGGGCGCCAGGATAGGCGCTACCCGACAGCAGGGAGTGGAATTTGGCTTCCTTCATGGTCCTTACAGTGGCCGGTGTGGCCCCTGTGCTGGGAGGTACGCTGTCCAGTCTTGTTTCAGGGCCCTTGTTGCTTAGTTACGGTAGGTGCTTCGTCTCTTGTCTGGTGGTCTTTGAATTCTGAGTAACGCTTTGCTTTTCCTCCTGTGTAAACGACCAAGTGACGCTGTCCGTGGTGCTGAAGCCATCCACCTCTCCAGCCTGAATTCTTCCGTGTCTGTATCTGTGATGTCCCCGGCAGCTTCATGTGCTCTGCACAGTCAACCTTTGCTCTCACTGTCAAGAGCCCTGGCATTTTAACCCTCTTAGCAGAAACAGTTTGCTGTAGGTATGCCTCATGTTGAGCAGAAACAAGGCTCATCGGATGACACTTAGGCTATATTCTGTCAACAATAAAGTACCCCTCCCCCAAGCTCCCGCCCTTCACCCTGGCATAGCTGAGCTGCATCACAGGTGAAGCGTCTTTGCTCCCTGCTCTGTTATATGTCTCGTGTTATTTGGGATGAGAGGTCGGATGGCCAAATGGGCTACACAAAGCTACAAGACCGCTAGTGCCAGGAGGAGGGAAGCTGAGGGAAGAAATCTCACCATCTAGTCCATTACGGCCCCCCTCCCCACCCCGTATGCTTGGGCGATGCCTACCGTCCTGCTCCCGGTACAATTTTCATTCATTGACCTTAGTAGAGAGAGTAGATAGAGTACTTAGCACCCCGACCGAAGTGTTTGCATTTAGATACCTGAGCAAATGCCTGGGCTTCCCCCCTGGATGATTTCATTGCCCACAAGCGAAGGAGACCCAGGAAAGGAGCCCTTGGCCAATGCAGCACTTTATCTCCAGAGGACGCATTTCTGGTCATTTTATATAGTGGCTGCTTTTCTTTTCTTTTTATTTTAACATCTCTATTGGGGTATAATTACCTTACAATGGTGTGTTAGTTTCTGCTGTATAACAAAGTGAATCAGCTATACATACACATATATCCCCATATCTCTTCCCTCTTGCATCTCCCTCCCTCCCACGCTCCCTATCCCACCTCTCTAGGTGGTCACAAAGCACCGAACTGATCTCCCTGGGCTATGCAGCTGCTTCCCACTAGCTATCTATTCTACATTTGGTAGTGTATATATGTCCATGCCACTCTCTCACTTTGTCCCAGCTTACCCTTCCCCTCCCCGTGTCCTCAAGTCCATTCTCTACGTCTGTGTCTTTATTCCTGTCCTGCCCCTAGGTTCTTCAGAGCCATCTTTTTCTCTCTCTTTTTTTTTTTTTTTTAGATTCCATATATATGTGTTAGCATATGGTATTTGTTTTTCTCTTTCTGACTTACTTCACTCTGTATGACAGTTTTTCCCCCTCATTTCTCTTATCAAGCATTTGGAATTATTTGGAATTATTTCTGGTAACTTTTTCCATGAAAAGCATTTGGCTTTATGATTCAGTTCAATTTAGGATCCTGGATAAACCTAAAAGAAGACTTCACGGGCACACAGTTCTGACAGAGCAGAGGGAGGTGTCTGAGAGCCTGCCCAGTGGGTCTTCCAGGCTCTTAACCCCCTGCTGGCCTACTACCCCTGTGGGAGGATAGCTGGGTTTTGATCTTTAAAATTTGCTGCTTGTTATTATAATTCCAACAGCCCACAGTGTCTTACCAAGTGAAACTTGTCTGTATCTTTTGTATTCTTTGTGTGTGTGTATGTATATTTATATACACTACAGGTGACCCCTGAACAGTGTGGGTTTGGGCTACTTGGGTCCACTTATAAGTGGATTTGTTCAATAGCAGATACTGCAGTAGTACACGGGATTGATTGAGAGTGGGGGTGTGTAACTGGGGCTATGAAGGAGCCGCATATATGGCGGGCTGACTATATTTATACTCAGATTCTCCACTGCATGGAGGATGGGCATTGCTAACACCTGTGTTGCTCAAGGGTCAACAATATTTACATCCAGAGGTTGTCCCTTTATCTACATAGTCCAGTGTGAATTGCTTTCTTAGCTTCATGCATGAATTTGTTCTTAGGGCAGTTATAATTTTCTTCAAATTTATACTCTGTCCTTTAAAATTTTAACTGGCTACAATTATCACCCTTTTTATCAACTAGTTTATATTAGTTACAGTCTCACTCATCATTGAAAACAATCCTTCATATTTAAATCTGGAAACTATAAGCAGTTAGTGTGTTATTTACTACCCTTGTATTCAGGACAGAGTCAATTCTTCTGCAGCCGCTTTCTCAAGATGTACGTAAACTTGTCTCATTAGAACTCTAAGTGTTAAAAATCGCCTGCACAGTTTGGGAATTGTATGTGAGAAGCAGTATTTCAGCTCAAATATCCCGTTTCTTACTTTCTACAATATAACCAAACCGAGGCTGGAGCTCCTAGATGGTAAAATTGCTTATGTATGTTAGCAAATTTTATGTATCATTTAAATATGGAAATGATTCAAAGCTTTAGCCAGAGCAAATAGGTGAATCAAAATATAATTGCTTAAGGGAGAGCCATGTGATATTAACTCATCTTATGTTTTGATACTGTATGTGTGTATTTATACTAATATATAAACATAGATCAATGAAATATAAGAACTATTAAAGTGGTGCAATCAGTTTGAAATGCAAGTATTTATGTTCTACTCTTCTGCAAAATGAGATGCTACCTGGGGAAGAAATTGATGCTATGGTAATAGCTCCAGCGTACTGAGCACAGACCATGCACCACTTTATATGCTCATCTACTTAATATTCACAACAAACTTATAAAGCAAGTACCATGATTATCCCCACTTTACATATAAGTTGAGCCCTAAAGAAATTAAGTAGTTTACCCAGGTGGCACTTAGCATATCTACAATCCGGTGGTCTATTTTAGTGGCTTTATTTACTTTGTAGTTTTGAAGGAAATGAAAGCTACAATGATGAACCATATGCCTGTTAGGAATGCAAATCAGTAAGAGGCTGAATCAGGGATTGGAAGTCCTTCCCCGATAGATAATCCTCCCTGAGAGGTCTGTGTGTAGAAAGGATCACAGGGGTGTTGGAGTCTCATCACTTAAATCCAGCTTGATCTTGTCCTGTACTTGACTGTTAACTGTGCTCAGATAATTTAAAAGTTTAATACCAGGCACTGTTGGAGTCCTAAGATGGCAGCATGTTATATATCTTCCTTCAGTTCACATAAATCAACCAGAACGTTCTCAGTTGATTTCCTGGGGAAGGTCTATAAAAATGTCATAAACGTTATTATTCTTAACCATCATTATTTTCTGCTAATTTTGAGATTATATAAAATATTGACTAAAGCCAGAAGTACCCAGGTGGAACCAAGTGATGGGGCTTTTTAGTAACGTTTCCATGAACATGAAAGTGAACACGTGTGTAGCATTTAAATCTTCAGCCCCTGGACCATCAGGTGAGTTCAGGGATGCTAGCTGTTATCTGGGCTTTCATGCATATGCCATTGGAAACTCATAATTTCAACAATCATACATCTTAAGACTTGCAATCAGCCCGTGGAATTTTTGAAAGAAGGGAGATAAAAACAGGCAGTTATTAAAGTTATCTTTGATAAACTACAGGTAAATGAAATAATCCTGAAGGAAAAAAATATATCTTGAAATAAAGCAAAGTATATAGTATAGAAAGACACAGAACTCTAAGACAAATGAGATATATATTTTTTTAAATAAAGGTAGATACAACATTCAAGAAGCTGGAGGCTGCTCTGATAATACAGGAGCAGTTTGATATTTCTTCTTAAAATAATCAGATGCAAGTATACAGTGATAGAAATGCAAATCTTAAGGTGCTCTTAGCTAGCTAGAGGTTAAATCAATGTTTTATTCTCAAATCAAAACGTCAGAGTTTTTCCTCAGTCAAGTTTTAATTTTTAAAGGTTGAATATTTATGAAGAATCTAAAAGCTGAAATTGTTGGAAGTCCTTGGAAAAAGGTTAAGCTAAGTAATAAGTAAACACCAGACAGTCGTGTGTGAGCTTGAAGGTCTCCAAGAACACCTTGCATTAAAATGCAAAGCATCTGAGGAGAAAGTCTGTATCTTTCATCAGATTTCCAAGAGTCCAAAAACTCTTAATATTTATTTCCTTAGAACAGTATTTTTTTTTTCTTTTTCTTTTTAACCTATCTGTGAACTGGACTGGCTTGGAGACTTCATACCTAACGTGTGTTAATGGCTTTGTATAATGTTGTAGAATCATAGGCTCCTAGAATTCCAGGTTCCATCTTTGTGAATCTCTTCTGATTTTGCTGCCAAGTGAAGATAAGCCTCTGCTTAAGAATCACTCCTGTGAAAGGAGAAAAAAAGGAGCTTTTGAGCCAGGTAGAATTTGTGTTCAGAGCTTTCCCTGATACTTGGTCACATTTCATAAGTTTTAGAATCTCATCGTTCCTTACTTGTAATAATGGTGATTATGTAGCATAAGGTTGTAATGGATTAAATTATATATATATACACACACACACACACACACACACACACATACATACCAGATAGAACTCCATTTTAGTCCAAGATACTCCATTCTGTGTTTCACCATTTTATTAGATATATTCTTTTATACACTCTACTGACTGGAATCTGCCAAGATGTAATTTTCCTCTATTTTTTCTTTCTTTCTTTTTTTTTTTTTTTTTTTGAAGCATTGCACTCATATATTACAAGTCTAAACCCTCTTCTGCCTGACGACTCCTCCAGGCTTTCCTGCTACTTTGGGGTTACAAGTGTTCCCATTACCTTTACCCTTCTTTTGAAGTGTCATATGTTTATGTCAGAGTATCTGTAATCATTCTGCCACCAGTTTTTCCAAGTGATTTCTGAGAATTTCCTGTTTTCTCCAAAAGCCTCAGTTAAGCACTTTCCGACTGCAGATCTTCTGGGAATGTACTTGGCCCGTCTTGGGGGTTCACTGCATCAGTCTCTGCTGTCTTGGTGACAGTCCTACTATTATTGACCTAAATTCAGAGAACTGTGAAATGAAATGTTTGCTTCTATAACTTCGGATACAATCAGTCCAGGGAAGACCTTTGTCCACTTATAACAACTTAGGCACAATTCTTTCTGGAAATGAAATAAAATAGAACGGTTTTGCCAGACCACTGGGTGCAGTTTCTTAGGTGCTTATGTATCGGTAGCCTCTGTGGGGAAAAATAGTGTAGGAGAACAAAGTGTATACGTTTTATGTATCTGTGCTTTGCATCCTCCTTTGTAAAATGAGAGAAAAGACTCTCACAGGTGATGATAAAAGCTATTTGAAAATATTTTCAGAGACATGAGAAGAATTTGTTTTCCTAATTTCTGAAGGTTTTTAGGGAAAATATGTCCACTTGTCCTCATCTGAAGGCCTGTCTGGCAGCTGAAGTGAGCCACTCCCAGAAACGAATGGGCCATGATGATGGTCCCTTGTACCTGTCCTTCCCGAATCCATTCATTCCACACACGTGGGTTGGGTGTCCAGCATCTTCGAACGCTGAGATAGAAGCTTCTGGTTACAGGGAAGAGGAGGAGGACATTGAGAGGAGACAGACATGTAAACAAGCACATTGTGGAAAACAATGTAGGGAAATGTTCCACCCTTCCTGAAGCTGTAAGGGGAAGTTTTCTGAAGATACTTTCCATTTGAGTCTCAGCAGGTGGAGAGTAGGACCATTTTCAGCAGAAGGATGGAAGGGATAACTGCACCCCTTGAAACCTGGAAGCCATCCACCCACTGGAGGGAGGGAGCTGGGTCCCCCTGCAACACTCCTAAGAGTCAGTTTCCCATTTGACAGAAGTGTGGGTAGACGTTCTGAGTGGTTAAGGGCTTGGCCTGGAGGCTTCTGTTTATGGAGTTAAGTCATTGACCTTGAGCTGAAGGCTTACAGCTCCTGCCCTAGTGATGTGTCATCTCGCGGGGTGCTCCGTGGCTGTGGCTTCTAGAGACAAGGAGTCTTCCTCTGGTCAGGGATGCTCCTCACATTTGTATTTGGATTTCTCTTCAGTCATGTTATTTTCACCTCTGTTGGACCGTAGACCTTAAACGGAAAGCTGAAACCATGTAATAACATTTGCTTTATTAGTAAACCACTGAAAAGCATCTTGGTTGGATGTGTTGTAACCTGTCACCGATGTACCGCTGTGCCTTTCTACCCTCATCAGGCTTCCTTCCATCCCCTTGTCCTTTCTCAGTGTGACATTTCCATTATTCTCTTTCTAGTTGGAAGCAATTCTCTCTAAGATGCACTTTTAAAATTAAAGAACTTCTTCCTGCTACCCCTTCCTCAGGAGCAGACTTATTTTGCAAGTCAAGGGCTGAAAGTTTTAAATAAAATTGAAAATATACTCATTAACATGGATGGTTTATTGAAAAACAACAAACCTATACATGACGTCAATTTATGGAAGCGTATTTTAATTGAGTTTGGCAAATATGCATGCATTCACAAGGCTTCTAGTCTGGATTCCATTCTCCATCTTCAAGTGGAAGATTAGAAGATGAATAAAGCATTGGCCCCAGCCTCAAAGGGTTCTAAGACTGGTAGGGAAGCCAAATATTTAAGCTAATGAATTGGAACACTGAATACAGCGTGCAGCAGTGGGAGCACTTTTAAAATACAGAGAGGATGCTGAGGAGAGGGTGACTCAGCCTGGAGAGGAAGGAGAAGCTTCCTGGAGAAAGGAACCTCAAATTGTGCTTTTCAAACAGCAAAGGAGTGTTCTAGGAGGAGCAAGTTATAGACAGCAGAATCTTCCCAGTAGAAAGAATGTTCTGTGTAAAGATGTTGATGAGTGATGACAGAAGAATGGATAAAGGAGGTGCGGTACATATATACAATGGAATACTACTCAGCCATAAATAAGAATGAAATTTTGCTGTTTGCAGCAACATGGGAGGACCTACAGACTATCATACTAAGTGAAGTAAGTCAGACAGAGAAAGACAAATATCATGTGATATCACTTATATGTAGAATCTTACATGTGGGCCGATCAAAAATTAAAGTAAGAAATATATATTGGATATTTAAATTTTATAGTCCATATTATTATGTATTGATCTGATACATAATGTAAGTTTTTTTAAAGGAGATAAATACAGTAGGACTAATTAAGCAGGTATCACCATGGATGGATCTAGAAAATATCATACTGTGTCAGACAGAGAAAGACAAGTATTATATGATCTCACTTATAATATGTGGAATCTAAAAAATAATACAAATGAATCTATATACAAAACAGAAACAGACTCACAGACACAGAAACCAAACTTATAGTTATGAAAGGGGAAAGGGAGGGGGAAGGGATAAATTAGGATAGCTTAGGGGGAAATGGGATTAACAGATACAAATTACTATACATAAAATAGATAAGCAACAAGAATTCCCTGTGTACAACACAGGGAATAATATTTAGTATCTTGTAATAACCTATATTGGGAAATAATCTGAAATATATATATATATATATATATATATATATATATATATATATATATATATATATATAACTGAATCACTTTTCCATACACATGAAACTAACAAAACATTGTAAATCAACTATATTTCAATTAAAAAAAAAGTTGTTGATGGGTGAAATGCCATGAATTGCTCAGGAATGGTTAAGTGCATTGGCCTTAAACTTCAAGTGTGGAAGGACAGCAGGAAGAGGTAGGGTCCTGGCAGGGCTGGGGCAAAGGTCTTATATACCCACCTGACTGATTCGACTTTACCCTCTGGGCTGTGGGAAGACAAGAGGGTTTAAGGCAAGAAAGATAATTGAACAGACTTACATAATAGAAAAAATAAATACTTTTTCAGTTTAAAGAATATGTTGGTGGGTAAAAGAAGGTAAAAAGAGTGCAAGTTTCGATAAGGGAGACTAGTTCGGAAACGGTTACAAAATCCCAAAACAGATAAT
Organism: Mesoplodon densirostris; assembly: GCF_025265405.1. NCBI lineage: Eukaryota > Metazoa > Chordata > Mammalia > Artiodactyla > Ziphiidae > Mesoplodon > Mesoplodon densirostris. The sequence continues at coordinate 77,868,661 of NC_082672.1, forward strand.
AAAATATTGAAACCTAAATACACATAAAGTCACAGCATAGCCACCATTCCACTAAGGCAGTGTCATGGAGAAGGGAATAGGAAGATATATAGGAGGGAGAATCCCCAGAAACTAGTGGCTCATTGGATTTAAGTAGTGAGGAATACAGAGCCCAAGATTACTTCCAGGTTTCAGGTCTTGGAGGAAGAACAAGAAGTGGTACCACCTACCTAGACAAAGGATGGGAATGAAGATGTTTTGGAAGAAGCAATCATCCATTAATTTAACAAATATCCTCAAGTGTTTGCTAGATGCCAGCATTGCTGTAAGTGCTGTACATATAAAAAACAAACCAGGGCTTCCCTGGTGGCGCAAGTGGTTGAGAGTCCGCCTGCCGATGCAGGGGATACGGGTTCGTGCCCCGGTCTGGGAGGATCCCATATGCCGCGGAGCAGCTGGGCCCGTGAGCCATGGCCGCTGAGCCTGCGCGTCTGGAGCCTGTGCGTCTGGAGCCTGTGCTCCGCAACGGGGGAGGCCACAACAGTGAGAGGCCCGCATACCGCAAAAAAAAAAAAAAAAAAAAAAAAAAAAAAAAAAAAAACCAGACAAATCTCCTGTTCTTAGTTCACAGTCTGTAGAGAGAATGAATAATGTGCAAAAAAAGATTATATAATAGAATTCCACATGGTGGTTAGTGCTCTAGCGAAAACTAAAGCAGATAAGCCAGCAGGGGCTGTAGGCTGGGAGGCCTGCTGGAGGCAAGACGGTTAGAAATATCTAAATATCTTCCCTCTGAGAAGGTGACATTTAATTGGAGAAATGAATGAAGCAGACAACCACATGAAGATCTGGAAGAGAGAACAGGAAACAGGGGTAATTTTGGCATCGAGTGGGAGTGGAGACAGCCAAGGTGGGAAATCGGGTAGGAAGTGAGTTTCAGAGAGAGAGGAAGTGGCCCCGCCATAGAGGAGAGTTGGGATTTTATGGCAGAAGAGTTTGGCCATCAGAGTGGCAAGATCCGATTTATGTCCTTAGAAGATTGTGATGGCTGTGGAGCATAGAAAATTTATCATCGGAAGGTAGCACAGATGCAGAGAGACGAGTTAGAAAGCAGTTTCAGCAGTTCAGGAGGATATCATGGCATCTTGGACTAGGGAGATGTTGAGGATTTGAGCAGTGCTTAGGATCCATATGTATTGCAATATATGGCTGTATGGATGGATGAGTCCCAAGGTGAGGAAAAGGAACAGCCAAGGAGGAATGCTAGGTGTTTGGCCTGAGACCTTAAGGTGTGGGAAGAGCACAGTTTGGGGGGAATATGGAAGATGGGGAGATTAAGAGTGCAGTTTTGGACATATTAAGCTTGGGATGCCTTTGGACATTTACGAAGAGATGTCGGGTCCATGGTTGGACCACTATGTCCGGAGTTATGAGAGAGTTCCAGCTGGAGCTCTACACTTGGGAGTCATCAGTGTGGATGTGAATGGGATCTTCTGGACTGGAGGACAATGGATGAAAGAGGGCAGAGGGGCAGTGAGCCTGGAGGCATGCAGAAATCAGGCTGAGAAGGGCGCTGGCAAATAGCGTGAGAGGAAACACTGAGAGATTTGAGGCATCTTATCTATGAATTTTACTGATAAAAATATCACTAGAAGGAGGGTATGGATCAATTATGTCAATGCTACTGACAGGTCAGATAATTAAACCTTGAGTTACTGCAGAGTTTTAAAAATGAACAGGATTCTGCCTTTGAATGATCTAGCTGAAAAATTAGGAATTAAGGTAACATATGCACATTGCTATATATAAAATAGGTAGACAACAAGGACCTTCTATATAGTGCAGGGAACCATACCCAATGCCTGTAATAGCCTATAATGAAAAAGAATCTAAAAAAATTATATATATATATATATATATATATATATATATATATATATATATATATTCTGACTGCCGTACACTTGAAACTAACACATTGTAAATTAATTACACTTGATAAGTTAATTAAAAAAAGAAGGAATTTGGCTCTTACCCAAGAATATTTGGGAGGGAAGTTCCCTTGCTTCCTGTGTGCTTACTATAGCCATTTGGTTTTTTTGTTTTCCTTTTTCAGTTTAGAAGTTCCCTTATAAAAAATTATTGCAGAAAATGTTAAAAATCGTAATTAAGACCAGTCCATATAAAACTATTGTACAAAAAGGAGAGTATCATTGCTCAAGACAGGTACAAACAACTGTAGTGAGAGCAGGGAACAGGAAATAGTGTCTAAAATGCAGACGGCGGATGAGACAGAGCAAGCAGCCGATGGCAGAGCCCAGAGCACCTGGGACCAAGGAGGCCCGCTTCCTCCTGACAAACTGTTTCGTGCAGAAACTTGATTCTGAGACAGAAGGGAAAGGGACTCAGCGCTGCTGCTGAGATAATAACCTAATATCCTTTCAGTTTTCTCCAGTTCCATTGGCCTGTGTGTTTAGGCTTAATTAATACGTATTCATTTAATTATTTTACTTGCTTGTTGCCCATGTGCATGGTGGGAAATCTCAGTCTCCTTTGCCCTGTGTTATTTCTAGGAGTTTGCAGAACGTGGGTTCATCAGATGCTCTCATCTTAACAGAAAGGTTTCTCTCCCCTGTGCAGCGTCATGATTTATTCCCCGAGGCTGTTAGTATCACTCTCCTCCAGTGTGGGGCTTCAGACAGGCTTCAAACTCAACAGAAAGAGTGTCTCTATCCTGTCCTTATCGTGTTTGATCTCCCCAATCCCTCTCAACCAAGAGCACTAAGGCTTGCCCCTTCCTTCTTAAGCCAAAGAAAGATATTCACGTGGAGTGGATAAATGCACTCTTCTCCAGTCTGTCCCACTAGCCTGACAAATATGCCCAGACATGTCTGAACTACAGCAGAGGACATAGCCTAAGATTAAGCACAACTCGGCTACATAGATTCTAGGATTTATAAGAGATGAAAGCACACAATAATGAAGCAGACATAAAAAATGAACGTTAGATCCTTACGCAAGAAAAGGAAATAATCCAACTTTATTTTTCACTTAAAGGAATTGAAATCCAATAAATTTAATGGATGCATCTAAAGACAAAAAACTGAATTTTGTAGAACTCAGACATGTACCCAAGTTTCCAAACCTTAGACTATTTTTTTTCCAATAAAGTAAAAAATGCACACATACACAAAGAAATGCCATGGTAACTGAATTTTCAATACAGTCTAATTCTTTTCATTGAGTAGGTGGATTAATTTTACTGTACTCCCGGAAACAAGAGCACTGTTTGAGAAACAAACATGGTAATATGTGGATGCATCATACTACAGATGCAGAAAAAGAAGTACAGTAATGCTTGGCTAATTTCTCTTTGTGTTTCAAGCTTCAAATTGTATTCACTTGTAATGGAGAAGCAATAGTTTTGACTAGATCTGCTTAGAGGATGGGGAACTTAATAAATATTGACAAAGAGTATAAAATCTTAACACTTAATTTCTGAAGTTCATGAATCTTGTGTAAAATAGCAGACTATTACAAAATAATCGTAGTGATGTGGGTTTACAGAAACAACTGGTCAGTTGAAATACAAGTCTAATTGAACTAATACTTGATTAATGAATCAACTTAATCAGTTAAACCAATGGCCTTGTGTAGATAATGTTAGAGTTTTTAAAATTTATTTCTGTAAATAGCTGGGGATTAGATTTTCCAGGTAGGTGGTTAGATAAGTACAGTCTCCAGCAATCCAGTCTGGGTTCCACATTCCTACCAGTGTTACCTTTTTAAAACACTCCATTTAATTCAATTCCTTTATTTAAAATATTTTTCCCTGTTTCCAACAGAATGAATGTCAAACTTCTTTATATGGCAGTCAGGGTCCTCTCCATCTACCTTGGCTTACCTTTTCAATGGTGTCACTGGTCCCTGTTCCTCAGTCTCTTTTCTAGCCAAACTCTTCTCTCTTTCTTTCTTTCTTTTTAATTTTCTGCTGCATACATTTTATTGAACAACTGCCTCCTAATTATTTTGCCTGTATACACCACACACTCACCTCTGGCCTCTATGTTTATCTGTCTTATTGGAATGTCCTTCTGATCCTTCTTTTTTTTTTTTTGCGTTATGTGGGTCTCTCACTGTTGTGGCTTCTCCCGTTGAGGACCACAGGCTCCAGATGTGCAGGCTCAGCAGCCATGGCTCATGGGCCCAGCCGCTCCGCAGCATGTGGGATCTTCCTGGACCAGGGCACGAACCCGTGTCCCCTGCCTCGGCAGGTGGACCCTCAACCACTGCACCACCAGGGAAGCCCTGATCCTTCTTTACTGGTTGAAAGCCTATGACTTCTTCAAAGAGCCCCATCAAATGTCAACTTACTTGAGACTCCAATAACTGCTTCTGGATTCCATTATCATTTGGAATCTCATATTCATAGGACCCTCCAGGCTACTCAGCTGTCCCTTTCCCTACCCAGAGTTGCATTCTTTTTTCATTCTGCAGAGTGGCCAGTTCAACTCTACCACTATTTTCAACTCTCCAGTCCTGCTGCCCTTACGTAAGCTCATTCAGCTGACTCACTGAGAAACCAGCTGGTCGGTGTGAACTCGACCATACTGTACCCTCAGCTTCCAGTAGACCCATCCATGCCTTCACTCTGGCTTCCCTGCCTCACGTTGCAGTGTGTCCCCTTCCAGATCACCCAGTTGTGCTCTCTGTTGCGTCCCTTCCCTTGTCTCGGATGATGACCTATTTCTCATAACTTTGATATCTTCTTTTCCACTACCTCCTTTCTGTCAACCTACACTCTACTTGTTTTTAATTTTTTTTGAATTTGGTAAAGTAGCAAGATACAAAATTTATGCACAGAAATCTCTGGCATTCCTATACACTAATGATGAAAAAATCTGAAAGTGAAATCAAGAAAACACTCCAATTTACCATTGGAACAAAAAGAAAATAATATCTAGGAATAAACCTACCTAAGGAGACAAAAGACCTGTATGCAGAAAATTATAAGACACTGATGAAAGAAATTAAAGATGATACAAATAGATGGAGAGATATACCATGTTCTTGGATTGGAAGAATCAACATTGTGAAAATGACTCTACTACCCAAAGCAATCTACAGATTCAATGCAATCCCTATCAAACTACCACTGGCATTTTTCACAGAACTAGAACAATAATTTTCACAATATGTATGGAAACACAAAAGACCCCGAATAGTCAAAACAATCTTGAGAACGAAAAACGGAGCTGGAGAAATCAGGCTCCCTGACTTCAGACTATACTACAAAGCTACAGTAATCAAGACAGTATGGTACTGGCACAAAAACAGAAATATAGATCAATGGAACAGGATAGAAAGCCCAGAGATAAACCCATGGACATATGGTCACCTTATCTTTGATAAAGGAGGCAGGAATGTACATTTTGGTTCATTTTAAACAACAGTGTTTTCCAGTATCTCTGATTCTTTCTCCAGCATCTGCCACGTTGCTCATTGTTTGCTCTTTATTTGATGACAACTATGTGGAAATGCTAGTGGATACCTATGACTTAACTTCAATTCTATTTATTCCTCAATTCCGTGCTCTCAGTTGTTAAGTCTCCCTGCACTACTGACGTGGTTCTGAAGTCTAAATCCATGCTCTTTCCATCTTTGTTCTCATTCTCTTCACTTTTCTCCAGCATTCTTTCATGAAATACTGCCCACTTCTGGTTTGAAGAATATGGATTTTCCAGTACTTGCTCCTACTTTTCTGACTCTTTTCATGTTTGTTAGGAGCTGAAAACCTAGTTGGACATGCCTTTCCTCAACTATCATCAGTGGCTCCCCATTACCTACATAATAAACGTACTGGCATGTCACATTTTAATACAATCTAACTTTTGCCTAACCTTTTAGAGCCACACCAGAAGGCCTCCAAAATACCATGCACACTCATACCTCCAGGCCTTGGGTAACACTGTTGCTCTGTGTCTAGAGTGCTGTTTCACACTTTTCAACTTGAGAAAGTCATGCCTATCTTGCAAATTATCTCCCAAATGTCATTCCCACTGGACCACCTGCTTTCTCTAATTATTACATGGAGAATTAGCAACTGCCTCTATTGCTTTCCCATGTTTTATGTGTATTACAAACTTTCAGTAATAGTTCGTGTCATATATTGAAAGTATTTTTAAAACTTTCTCTTTCTCATTACACTATTTCCTCAGTTAGGTTAGGGTCTGTATTCATCTTTACATTCACAGTGCTTACCACAGAGTAAGTGGTCACTAAGTATTGATTTATTTGATAATAGTTTGTCCTCAATCAGAGCTCTTTGGTGAGGGCAATTCTATAATATTCCTTCATATCACATATCTCTATAAAATAAGCTGATGAAAGAGATTGAATAAAAACTAGCTTTTCTACAATTTAAATGGTGAATTTGCAGTCAGGGAGAAAGTGTTTGCTGTAATGACTACAACAGATTTCAATATTTTGTTTTATTTTTTTATAAATTTATTTATTTATTTTTGTCTACGTTGGGCCTCCATTGCTGCACATGGGATTTCTCTAGTTGTGGTGAGCGTGCGCTACTTCAGTGCATGGGCTTCTCATCATGGTGGCTTCTTCTGGTGCGGAGCACGGGCTCTAGGTGCGTGGGCTCTAGTAGTTGTGGCATGCAGGCTCAGTAGTTGTGGCTCATGGGCTTAGTTGCTCCTTGGCATGTGGGATCTTCCTGGACCAGGGCTTGAACCCGTGTCCCTTGCATTGGCAGGCGGATTCTTAACCACTGTGCCACCAGGGAAGTCTCCAGATTTCAATATTTTACATTAATATTTTAAAATATAATTTCTCAATTTTTTGTTTACATATCTGATCATTCAAATTCAATTAATATTAACTGTAGCTCTTATTTTTCATCTTTCATGATTTCTTATCTCTGACTTTTCTCTGGTTTCTCATGTTCTATTAAAATGTGTAGACCATGGTTCTGAAAAAATGCCAGCTTAAAATGAGTTTATACTCTGACTATGTACTCTACAGAACAGAATGTGAACATTTTACAAAATCTAAATCTCCCCCCAATATTGATCACTCACTTGATAGCTGTTTCTTTTCTAAGTCTAATTTTATTGGATTTACTTAATTGAACTCCGTCTTGCTAATGAGTATAATTGAATGGTTAAGAAAGCCTAATATGGGGCAAGTTCTGTCTTATTAAACCCATGAAAGAAAGAAACTCCCATCCCTCAGGGGACATTATGGAATTGTTTTCATCCTCTGAAGGCCTTGATACCAGAAATAAAATTCAGAGTATCTATAGCTCTTGAACTGTGGGAGGAGGTGTTTGGCGCCTGCCTTCACCAACTGGTTCACATTTCAATTGCCGGAACCAAGTCTTAGGTGACTGCATAAGGCACTTATGTGCCAGAGCTCAGTGAGGGGCTGTGATTATAGATGTGCATGAATTAATGACCATGGTAATTATTTTACACACTTAAATTCATTACATTATCTTTCCTGTGTAGTTTTACGATTATAAGTGTTTGCAAAATCGATGTTCATGATTTGACGAAATTAAAGTACTAAAGTTAAGATGGATTATTTTTTAACTCCTGAGGATTGGCTTTTGTCATTTAAAAAAATATACAGACATCATGACATTGCTTGTAAGCATAATATAAATAAACTGTCCTTATGATTACACTTGTTAACTTTTAATATGAACACTTTGGTTTATATAATCACAGCCCACATTCTTCTTTTATAGTCAGTGGGGACCTTACCCAGTTACCAGAGGTTCAGAAATAAATAGGTACTCATAGTCTGAACTTTAGGATAGGTGCTTCATATTTGTAGATTACAACTTTGGATCTAAGCACCTGAGTTCAGATTTTTTAATGAACTATAACACTATTAACATTTAAAATGTTAAAAAAGGAAAAAGCCCTCATAATTTCAGAACCTAGCAAATCATTGGCATTACCTTTCTGTGTTCCCTTCCAGATAACTTTTATGACACTAAGTTGGAATCTTAGCATATATACAGTTTTGTGTTCTGTGTATTCACATATTGCCAAACAGAATTGTCTGTGTTGTTAAAATCTTTTATATTATTATTCTAATGGTTGCATAGTAGTCTAGAGATCTGATATTCTAAAATTTACATAATACACTCATTAATATTTACTTACAAAATAGTCAAGTTTATTGTATAGACTTATATGTCAGCAAGCAGCCTGAATTAAAAAGAAAAAGTACTTATAATTTCACTTCCCAGAAACAATGACAATTAATATATTAGAATATATCTTGAATATTATAAATATCTAGCTATCTTCTTAAGTTTTTATACAAGCAGGCATATAAATATATATGTGTATATTTTAAAATGTGACCATTTAATATATAATAAAAATATACAAATTATAAACAGAAATCTTATTAATATATATTATGACCAATTTTTACATTTATAAATAAGAGTTATCTGCATAGTATTTCCTTTCTGAAATATAGCATAATTCTAAAGTGGTCCATATTATTGCACATTTAGAATATACTTAATTTGTTGCAATGCTATGGAAAGCATCCATATCATTATGCAGTTGTCTTGTTAGTTACTTAAAATAAATTCCTAATGTAATGTTAAATGTATGCACATTTTTAAGGCTTTGATACCTGTGCACTAGACAGCATCAAGAAAAGGTTATGTGAAGTTAATTCCTAACAGCAACGATGTAACACAACTTAGCCTTTTTGAACATTTAAAAAGAACTGTTTTAACATGAATTGCTGAATTTGCACGTTACAAAATATCTCAAATAAAACCCAATTTTATTATAGATAAGGGGAGATGATGGTGACATTGGACTTGTTCTTTTCTTATCCCATTGAAATAGCTATTAATTTCTTTTAACATGACAGTGATTAGTGATGTGTTCTCTGCTTGCCATTTGACCATAAATTCCAAAATAAAAATAGAGACAGTATGGTAATGATGCACAGGCAGTAGCATTTCAATTATCAGTAGACTGTAGACAGAGTTCTTTCAAATTAATTTAAAAAAATGTTTATGTGTATTTCACTTAAGCGAGAGATCAGAAATCTGTGAAACCTTAGGGGGGAAAAAAAACTAGAGTTTTTTGTCTAGGATACTGTGTGGAGCCACGTACAACAGCTCAGTTAGTTAAATGTATCATTAGTTAATAGTAGAAAGAATTTCAGGGACTGAGAGTGAGGAAAACATTTAAGTATGCAAATTTTTATTTGCATTTCCTTTAATACCTAGTCACAATAACTTTGTTGTGCTTTAAGAAAGCTCTAAAATATTTGTAAAGTTAGTTCAATAAGCATATTTCAAGGTCAGATGGATCTGATTTCTTTTTTATCTCTGAAAAAATAAAGCCAAAATAAAATTAAATCAGGTTTCCAGGGATTCCAGTGTGGTAGTTTCTGACCTGGCATTTAGGGGTGTCAAAAGTCCAGTCAAAGGAAGGGGTGCTTGTTTTGGTGACTCATCCATCACCTTGTCAGCTGGACACTGAGTCCAGATTTGGCTTCTCTTTCAGATAATGTCTCTGGAACTGTTCTCAGTCCCACAAGCTTGTTATCTATATAAGTCTGGCAAAAATACCTTACTTCTCAAAACCTTTCTTTTGCTATCCCTAAGTATGCATTTGCTACACTTAAGATTTTTTTTTTCAAATCTAATCCCTTTTCAATACTATGCAGATGGTATTTTTTTTCCCTCTTGAACAGTTCTTTTTGTCCCCAAAGTACTATACGCTAGGAATGGGTAAAGTGAATGTATCAAGTTAGACTCCAGATATAATACTTGTATATTTCATAATACCCCTCAGAATGTACTAACATCCTTGAGATACTATACAAGATAACTCACAAAAAGCACATTTTGTATCCATTCAAGGGTGGATATCCTCAGGAAGGAAGAGGAGACAGGAAAGGATGAAAAGGAGCAGAGGGAGAGGAGAGAAAGGAATAAAATGAATGCCAAATGAATAAAAGAAGGTCCTTGCATAGGCAGGTGTCATCAGAGAATCAGCTACAGCAGTATTTTTCTTAGTGTGGTCAGAGGACCACCTGTAAAAGCATTTACACTGGGATTGTTAGAAGCAGAGCTTCCTGCATGCGGCTCCATATCTGCTAAGTCAGTTACTCTTGGGACAGGACTCAGGGATCTGTATTTTTCAGGAGCACCGAAGATGTTCTTGTGCCCACTGAAGTTTGAAATCTACTGATTTCAAAGTGTAAAGTTAACTAAAAATTCTGACCCATAGCCTGATTTAAAAAGATTGTGTTGGCTTAGAAAATCTACTCATATATTTTGACTTGTTCTCAAGCATTAAGAACAGTAGAAATGCACAGAACCCTTTAAGAAAATAGACTTTCCATGGAGAATGCATTGGAAAGCAGAAACTGATGAGGGCTTATTCACTTACTGCTCACTCCTGTTGGAAGGCTTATCCTTGAAATGCAAGCAGGGACATATTAGGATAGAATGACTGTTTACCTACAGAGTGTTTTTCTTTCATGAGAACCTAAATGATGAGTGTAATTAACGTTTAAGTAACACAGTAATTAAGTGGTGTAGGTATAGCCTGTCTATGAATTGCTGAAGCATACAAATTATTTTAAGAATTTGAATACCAAATGCTGTTTGTATGCCAACATATTTACTCTAAATCTGTTGATGTTGGAACATATTTTGCCCAGGCAAATAATATAAAAATCACCTAAATAACACATAATGGTAGTTGATCCTTGCTAATAAAAGGGGTTCTTTTTAATTAAAAAAATACATTTGGGAGCATATTTATTATGACTTCTGAGAGTATAAAACTATTTCTCTATTTATATAATTTATATAAATTTTCTCATCTGAGAAAAAAAATAGCATGAAAAAACAAGAAATGGGGTTTCCCTGGTGGCGCAGTGGTTGAGAGTCCGCCTGCCAATGCAGGGGACACGGGTTCGTGCCCTGGTCCGGGAAGATCCCACATGCCGCGGAGCAGCTGGGCCTGTGAGCCATGATCGCTGAGCCTGCGCATCCAGAGCCTGTGCCCCGCAACGGGAGAGGCCACAACAGTGAGAGGCCCGCGTACTGCAAAAAAAAAAAAAAGAAAGAAAAACAAGAAATGAATTCACAGCCCCAAAGGTCAAATGCTAATTTTGGATTTCCTTCATTTAAAAAAAAATTACCAATATCAGTGTCAAAACTATTGATTATTAATGAAAAATACATTTCCTGTGGCACTCTTTTTGACTTGTACATTTTAATCTCTGTTCAAAACATATTAATCTCTGCATCTTTTCCCTCCAACGTTTGAAGTTGAATCACAACACAAGGATATGCAAATCAAGGCAATTCTTTCCACAGCTCTGACAATTTAATGTCAAAAAATACATATTTTAGCATACATTATTTAGTGAAAAGTTCATTTTTATTTTTTATGCAAAAATGCTCTGAGCTTTGTAGTAAGAGAATTTTGTGGGTTCCTGGTTTTACCACATGATTTAGGAGAGTTAACTTCCTCATGGGTGTCCAAAGATGTTAATATTTGACTTTTTTCTGGCATTCGACTAATTTCCTTTTCATTCTGTTGTTGTTGTTATTGTTATTATTACCTTATGTAGGAGCATAAATGGAAAATCACTCAAAGGATCAGTGACCGATGACAAGCACGTAACTCCTGGCCAATAACGTAGGCTGTGTTGGGCGGCTGTGATTCCGGGGAGGATTGAAGCATGTCAGGTCCTTAGGGTAGAATGGAGTAATGTTGTCTGTAACTCAAAATGTCCCATAAATGCTTCTGAAAACAGTCACGCCGTCAAAAACACCAGCCCATTGAGAATCATTGCCCTGGACATGACCTGAAATGACAACATCTTTAGTTGTTTATTTATATAATAATAATTAAGGATAAGAACATTTTAATTCCTAGGTACTAGCATTTTCTGTGTATTGGAAACTTGCTGAGTTTTCTACATCTATATATAAACAAACTGAAGTTTATATATGGCATAAACCATATGGATCTGACTAGGATTTATATTTCATGAGTTTTCTTTCTTTTTCTTTCTTTTTTTTTTTTTGATGACTTAGTGTTAGATCTCTCCATCATGCCAAATCAATTAATTTTTTAACCAGTTACTTATAGAACATCAGAATGGACCAAGCACTTTTCAGGATGCCATGGGAGAAATGTGATATGCTAGAGATATAGAGACAGACAGATGATGATGGCAGATAGACAGACATACACATACACAGAAATGATCTGCTATTAAACATATGAATAATTTTGAGTGGTTGAGCCAGTGAATAGTCTAAGAATTGAGTGAGGAAGAATTCATTTTTCGTTGTAGTAAAGAAACGATTGTAATGGCAAAATTAGAATTATTTGGCCACTGTCAAACCTGGAGTTTGAACAGGTGTCAAGAGGTGCAGAGGCAACGGCATGAATAAAAATATGAGTATGCAACTGTAAAGTGGTTTTGGGAGACACAAATAGGTTAGTAGATGGACCCCTGCTCTTGCAGGGACCTCATGTGATGACTGGTATATCTGTTTGGGACCCACTTGTAAAGAGTCTTAAATGCCAGGCTAGTAGACTTTGAAATGTATCCTGTGGACAGCAGAAAGCTTAGGGATAATAGAAATATTTACATGATTAAATATGCTGAGGGTAGATTAATCTACCTTAATTCTTATTTCTGAATGACTGTACCCGTTAGTGGCCTGTGTAGCATATTAAGGTTTATTCTCCTCACTAAGTGTCATTTATCAGATGCTTAACTGTGAATGTTGCTCCCACCGGGCCATGTACAAAGATCGCTACTTAGAGGTTCTTCAAGAATTGAGTCCAGGGAACCTAAATGCTCTTAACATCCTCAATACAGCATAATACTTTTGTACCTACTGGGCTAAATTGTGCTTGGTAGTGTCAGCTAAATATGTTAAATAGTGACACTTATAAGCTGGCTTCCAAAAATACCAGATAGTGGACCTAATATTACCTTGTAGCAGGTATGTAGGCCCGCATTAACTTAGCACATGCAGTAACCAGATGGTGAAAAGAATTTGACTTTGCATGTATAATGTAATGCTTTGTTTCACACCCATTAGACAATCATTAAGAGATTCCTTGCTCAGATGCTTTAAGTGTTCAATATGGAGTTTAAGTTAGAACTTAAATTTCAGTTCTTCCTCTCTTCCTTTATTTATGGTCTTCACAAACTAAATACTGAATCTCAAAAAATGGGCCTTATGTAGTTTGAATCTTTGTATAAGTTAATTATAACATTGGCATTATTAGCCAACCAGCTAAAATTTATCAGAGTTTACTGAAGTAGTCTAATTTTTGTGAAAAAGTAAAACAACAGCATTCTGCCTAATGTTATTGAGTTAGGAGACCCTTCTTATTAACTTCCCAAAGGAAATATTTATTTTCTTAGTGTACTTTTTCTTGTTCCACAAATATTTTCAGTACTGAATATTCAACTTTCATGATACCCACATGGCTGATTTGATTATCAAGAATACTTATCTATGTGTGAGAATATGAGTGTGTGTTGTCCATGCCTGAGATAATAGTACCCTGAAAACTCTTGCTGAATTATGGAACTCAGCCAAAGAAAAAATCACTGGCCTTAAGAATATTTTGCATATATAATTGCACAAAATAGACATATGTTAAAGATACACAGCCAAAAATCCTACTTCCACAGAACTTTAATATTTGCATTGCTTTACATATTTCCAAAAAGAATGTAATAATTTGGTTGGTATATGTTATGCTATATTTAATACTTTTTTTAAAAAAGTCATAGTATTACACATATTTTTCATACTCACATTGATAGATTTATTTACCAGACTCAGAATCATTTTATATAGTCTCTTCTCGTGCAATATTAAACTTTCAACTGCAAATTATTTCCCTCCTCAGACTAAAGAACTTCTAAAATCTTTTGCAGTTTCTCTGAAATTTTAATGGCACAATATGTTGTAATTTTAGACTATAAAAATACTTTGGAACAAAAATATGTCATAAAACGAATATGGTAACAGGAGACAATTGCCTTTGGACATTACAATTTATCTAAAAACGTTAGAGAGCCTTTAAAATAGTATCTATTCATAGTATTTCAGCTTTCTTTCCTATTTGTTGGAGCGTATATGCTTTTGGTTTGAAACTGGTTGTGATAACGTAAAATAGATAGCTAGTGGGAAGCAGCCGCATAGCACAGAGAGATCAGCTCTGTGCTTTGTGACCACCTAGAGGGGTGGGATAGGGAGGGTGGGAGGGAGAAAGACGCAAGAGGGAGGAGATATGGGAACATATGTATATGCATAGCTGATTCACTTTGTTATAAAGCAGAAACTAACACACCATTGTAAAACAATTATACTCCAATAAGGATGTAAAAAAAAAAACACAAAAAAAATGTATATCTTGAAAGAAAACCATCAATCGTGTAGGCAGACAGGGGGAAGGTGTCTTCCAACATCCTTTCTTCTATTTTTAGCTTTGAAAGTTCCTGAAGGACAAGGATCCGTCCCTGGAGGAAGAACAGAATAAAGTCAAAGATTGAATAAAATTAAATGCAGTGGGCAAAAGCTTCTATATGAAAGTATAAAACTTAGTAGATATAGGAAAATAAATGCTACTTAATTGATTTTAAATTAACAAACTAAGTTAAATTGACTTTGAATAAGTAATTTAGGCACTCTTGAATATACTGAGATGTATTTAAATCTGAAATAAACCTAGAAGTATTTAGTTTGGAACAAGCAGCCAATGCTTATTGGAATAAAAGTTATGATAATTTATTACTGTGAAAATGATTAAGAATCTGTACTGAGTTATGAGACTCTTAAATGGAGAGTTATTAGAAAACATAACAGAGAGTATTAATATCTAATTATATAAAATTGATTTGTAATTAGCTCTACAGGAGTGCAAAAATAATTCCTGCAGTATTAATGACAACCAGATTAAAGAGGAAAGCTTTCTTCCCTCTTGTTGGTTTGCAAATTCTTATTGATGAAACAAATATATTATTGTTTTTTCTCTAAATCCTTATGCTTGCAACCTCCCTTTCCTACTGCATGAAAGTTTCAGTTGTTTCTCCTTACTTGGCCTTAAAGTTATTCATGGAATCACACAAAGGCTACAACAAATGAGAAAAAGGAAAGAAAAAAAAAAAAGACAGACCCAAACCTAAACAAATTAATATTTGTAAATTATTTGTAGATGGTGTTGGCACACCCTTTATTCCCTTCAATTATGTGTTTCAATCCCCTTCCATGTAAGCAGCCTTCAGGGGCTACATCAGCACCAGGTCCCCACACATGCAGCCAGCCCTCCTCAGCCCAGGCCTGGTCATTGTTTTGTTTTTTTGAATGAATAAACAAATTATAGCTTATTTATACAATATAATACACCACACAACAAAGATAAATAATGAACTATTGCTACATACATGATGGATTCATATCAAAAACACAAGATTGATCAAAGAAGCCACCTACACAGGAAACATATACAGTATGATTTCATTTAAATAGCATTTGAAAATAAGCAAAACTAATCTATGGTGACAGAGGTAAGGAGAGAAGTTACACTTGGGGAAAAGGGAGGGATACAGATTGTCAGGAGACATGATGGGGCTTTTAGGTTAGGGTAATATTCTGTTTCTGGACCTGTGTAGTGATTAACCGAGTGTGTGTGTACTTTGTGATATGATCTATTGAACTATACCCTGGAATCTGTGTGTTTTTTTGCATGTAAATTAGACTTTGATTAAAGATGCCAATTAGAGCTTCCCTGGTGGTGCAGTGGTTGAGAGTCCACCTGCCGATGCAGGGGACACGGGTTCGAGCCCTGGTCTGGGAGGATCCCACATGCCGTGGATCAACTAGGCCTGTGAGCCACAACTACCGAGCCTGCACCTCTGGAGTCTGTGCTCCACAACAAGAGAGGCCGCGATAGTGAGAGGCCCACACACTGCGATGAAGAGTGGCCCCCCTTGCCACAACTAGAGAAAGCCCTTGCACAGAAATGAAGACCCAGCACAGCAAAAATAAATAAATTAATTAATAAACTCCTACCCCCAACATCTTAAAAAAAAAAAAAAAGATGCCTATTAAAACAGAAAGATGATTAGGCCCAGGAGAGGAAATCCTTGATAAAAGAAAAAGTCATTTTAAGTGTAGTATAATGATGGATGAAGTGGTGGTTTTTTTTTTAATTTTTATTGGAGTATAGTTACTTTATAGTTGTGTTAGTTTCTGCTCTACAGCAAAGTGATTCAGCTATATCTATACATATATCTCCTCTTTTTTGGATTTCCTTCCTGTTTAGGTCACCACAGAGCACTGAGTTCCCTGTGTTATACAGTAGGTTCTCATTAGTTATCTATTTTATACATAGTAGTGTATATATGTTAATCCCAATCTCCCAATTCATCCCAGCACCCCTTTTGCCCCGATCCCCAGTATCCATATGACCATTCTCTATGTCTGTGGCACTATTTCATTCCTTTTTATAGCTGAGTAATATTCCACTGTATATATGTACCACATCTTCTTTATCCATTCCTCTGTTTAGGGGTATTTACGTTGGCTTCTCATGATTCCCATTGCCCCATCAAAACTCAAAACTCTGTTGAATACCATCCCACAGTGACCTTCTAAATTTCTTGTCGGTGGCTCACTAGTCCAGTATGAATCCACCAATTGTTATTCTCTCAAATATTATTTGGGAAACACGTGGAGACTATCTCCTAACCCAGAGAGACTGGCTGAAATCTTCACAACGTATTTTTTATGATATCTTTTATAAAATATACTTGCCTTCCATACATTTCTCCCCTGCTAGACTAAAATTTCTGAACAGTAAACACCTGTTTTACTCACCTCTCTGTTTCTCAGAGGCTAACACCACAGCAGCACCAGGCACTTGACCACTATGGATATTTTGTAAATATTTGTTGAATCAAT
The DNA here is from genome assembly GCF_025265405.1 of Mesoplodon densirostris. Taxonomy (NCBI): domain Eukaryota; kingdom Metazoa; phylum Chordata; class Mammalia; order Artiodactyla; family Ziphiidae; genus Mesoplodon; species Mesoplodon densirostris. The sequence goes on from NC_082672.1 coordinate 77,885,660, forward strand.
GAGTAGAAGAAAGACTCAGTACCTAACTTGATATAAATGCCAAAGATAGAGGGTTTATTTAATCAGTTATGAGGTAATAAATGGTGAAAGTTTATTTATTCTTTCTACTTGTCCTTATATGTATAAAATCTGTGACTCTGTAGTTCATATTTTTTCCCTTTAAGGCATTAACTTTATTCTTCTAGCTAGTTTTTCTCCCTACGTCTGAATACTCTTTTCCAGCTGGTATCACTGTATAGTCTAAAAAGGCTGTTGAATGTGGTATGCTGCTAGAATGCTAAGAGGACTGTTAAGTTAAAACATACAAGTCCTGTGTATAGAAAATAACTAGCAAAACATTCAGCAACACACAAATGCCTCTGTCAAATGGGTCTTCTGTGGCTTCCCTGGTGGAGCAGTGGTTGAGAGTCCACCTGCTGATGCAGGGGACACAGGTTCATGCCCCGGTCCGGGAAGATCCCACATGCCGTGGGGCAGCTGGGCCCGTGAGCCATGGCCGCTAAGCCTGTGCGTCCGGAGCCTGTGCGTCCGGAGCCTGTGCTCCGCAATGGGAGAGGCCACAGCAGTGAGAGGCCCGCGTTCAGGAAAAAAAAAAAAAAAAAAAAAAAAAAAAAAGTCTTCTAATAATCCTTAAGACGGTTGCAAGTTTTAGTAAAAATGTTTTAAAAAAGTATCTAGGATAGTGACTGACATCTGTCGTAAACCTTCAATAAGTTGTCGCTATGGTCGTATTTCATGCTGATTTTCAAGCCAAATGCATTTGTGAGTAGCAGAGAGGCAATTTAAAAGAGCGGTTATGCTACTACACACGGGAACGTTGTATGGTAGAACTTTGAGAAAAAAATAATTGATCTGGTTTCACCATTTGTGTTGCCATCTACCTGCTCATTACTGTAAAATGACTGTTGTGCTTGTGCTTCAAGTGTTTAGTGTCATGTTTTGTATCTTTGTCTGGAGGTGAAAGGAGGAAAGTAGAAAAGAAAGTAACTGAGTTACTCTCGCTCTCTCCCTCTCTCTCTCTCTCTCTTTTTTTTTTTTAAGGAACCAAAGCTTAGGGAAGAGAGTAGCATTTTGTTCTAGTAACTGGGACCCATTCCTTCTGCTTTGCTAAGTTAGGTGAGAAGCTCACAGACTAAATTCTTCAGAGGAGGAAGAATGCAAATCACAGGCATGGTTCTCTGGGCCCTCAGCCTCTCCATCTGCACTGCCTCTGCAGTGTGAGTGGAAATCAGCACATGCAGTTTACTGGCTTCACGCCTTTTATGTCTCCACTCTGTCACGTATAATCAGAAGCTGGGTGCCCACCTCCACTAGTGAGGAGTGAAGTAGCATCCAGCATGGCACAGGGCAGGTCCTCAAGTTTTTCTCCCTCCTCTTTCCTCTTCTTGAGCCTCTGCCCAAACATCTGTGATGTGTGAAAACACTATGGGAGAAATGAAACAGCCTGGTTTGGTTGGGAAGTCTAAGAGAAGGAAATTTTGATTTAGAGTCAGTTGCATAGCTAGCGTGAAACCTTTCTTGGAAAGGAGAAAAGGCTTTCTCCCACTAGCCATATAATCTTGGTCCCTGGGAACTTTTTGGACCTCATTTTTCTCCCATATAATGTAGGGTTAGTTACCTATTACTTGAAGCTCTAATTATCTACGGTTCCAGAAAGAACTAGCAAGTCTTCTTATCCACAGACAGATGGACCCAAAGGAATGGTATGATATTTTGCCAATACAAAAAATTGAAAGAAAATTCAAGGATGAGAAAGCCTCTCCATTCTTTATTTAATCTTCCAGACTTTCTCTCTTTCAAATTCTTAAAGAAAACCAACTCTCTGAGGAAGATAAATTTCCAAGAAATCAACAGTGTTTCTATAAAAGATTGATAAGTACACGTTTCAGTGTATAAAACATTTGACTTAAAAGGAACAAAGCACATGGCAGATGCTTCTTTATCCTGAAATTTCACAGCTGTCATCTGTTACAGCAGTGATGGTTGAATGAGTGGAGTATTGTTTATTCCACTAAAGAAATTATCCAGCTTTCAGTATATCCAGACTTCTTTCATTTTTCTCACCTTTCTCTCTGAAAGCAATGGCACACACCTACCTTCATCTGTAACTAGCTGCTTATTGCCAATTACATGTGTATGTCCGTGACACTCACTCACCTCTTTAAAATCTGGCTTTCACCAGCTTCACTCCATTAAAACTGCTCATTCCCATTTCAACGACCCTCTAGCTTCCTGGATGCTTTTACTCTCTCTCCTCCTCAATGTCTCTGCACTGCATGGCCCCTTCAACCATACACGTTTTCTCCTCTGCCCCACTGTGCATTTCCCCTCCATTCCATGTCTCCTTTGTTAGCCTGCCTTTCTCCTGTCTGCAACCAGGTTGCATCCTCAGGTGACTGTTCTCTGTATGACTCTCCTTCTTGGTGTATTCGTTCATGACCCCAAGTTGAGTTTAGTTAGTACCTCTAGCGCCGTGACTCCCAAATCTCTACATGTGGTCCTGACATCTCGTGTGTATATCCAGCTGGTCCTGGGTATCTCTGCCAACAAGAGGCACCACTGGGCACCTCAACGCCCAAAGTCCTAAGGCAAAACTCGCTGCTTCCCTCATGGGGATTTTTTTCTCCTTCCTTTCTTACCCTGGTAGTACATATCAGCTTTGAAATTACAAAGAAAACTTCAATTTCTTATTCCCTTTCGCTTCTTGTTTGCTTTGTGCTATGGAATTTTTCTCCATAGTGGAAAGTGAGTAGCGAGTTGGTGTCAAAGTCACTACTTCTTTATCCCTCCACTATCACCATCCATCTTTTGTTACCTTCTTCCTGAGCTACTGTAATAAATACCCTTATAATTGGTTCTGCATCATCTCTTTTCCTATTCTGATCCATCCTACATCTCTGCTAGGCTAGACTTATTGATTGTACAAGTTTCCTTCAAAGTAGCTTCCATGGCCTTCTGCTTTGACTGGCATTCAAACTAATTAACCCAATTAGTTTTACTGTAGCTATACATATCTCTATACTTCACTCATGTTTTCTCTCTTTAAAATTCTCCCTCGGGCTTCCCTGGTGACGCAGTGGTTGAGAGTTTGCCTACCAATTCTGAGGATGCGGGTTCATGTCCCTGTCCAGGAAGATCCCACGTGCCACGGAGCGGCTGGGCCCATGAGCCATGGCCGCTGAGCCTGCGCATCTGGAGCCTGTGTTCCACAACGGGAGAGGCCACAACAGTGAGAGGCCCGCATACCGCAAAAAAAAAAAAAAAAAAAAAAAAAAAAAAAAAAAAAAAAAAGCTCCCTCCAAGCACCTTAAAAAGAGGTTATAGTGAATGCTCTATAAATAATAATTGAACAAATAAATAATTGAAGCTCCTAGTTATCTGTTTTTACCTTGTCTTATAGCATTTGTATTACATGCTTTATGCTCTGCTGATTTGTATATTTATTTTATCTTCCCTTCAGTCTGTAAGCACCAAAAAGGCAGGGGTTTCATTTTACTTATATTTCTAACCCTGCAATGGTTAGCCCAGTGTACTATACAGGTGTACTCTCAGATATTTATTAAATTGAATAAATGATATTCAAATATATGTTAATTGCTTAGATACAGATATTATTACTCATTACTTAGATACAAATATTAGTCAATACTGTGGTATTGGGAGTGGTCTCATTTTGCTGCTTGATAATATATTTTCAATGGCATGACTTAATGACCTCATCTGTTTAGTTGTTTCTATAAAAATTTTAAGTGTTGATTGAAATGGACCATATATATAATCTGCCTCTTATTTTTAAAATCTTGACAAAATCTAGCATAGTGTTGTATAAACTGAGAAAGCTTAGGAAAAGATTGAAAATTTTAGTAAACTCAATTGATAGCAAAGCTGCCTTGTTTTATTTAAACTTTTGTTGCATGAGAGACATTACTTATAACTTTCCAACATGTATCTTATTAAGAAACAAAGTAATTTAGTTCCATGGTTCAATTGGATAATTGGAAAATTATCGATAATACTAGTTAAAATGAGGCTTGTACTTAGTGTGTCTCACACTCTTCCTAAGAGAGATATTAACCCATTTAATATTTTACAGCCACCATGGAAGTCCAGCACTGTTATTATTCAGGTTTACAGATGGAGAACGTGAAGCACCCAGAGATCATGTAAATTGTCCAACAGTAGAAGGCTCGGGGATCCACAAAGCCTGACTTCAGATTCTGTGCCCTGAGGAATGTTGCTTTCCTGGCTCTCCCTAGGGATGTATGTACCTGTGAGATGAGAAAAAGGAACACTGATGCCATAAAGGAAATAAAGAGCTGAGAGGCTGATCTCAAGTGCGTTCCTAATATATCAGGCACAATTTAACAGACAGCTTTTCATGTAACCAATTCTATCATCTCCAAATTGATGAATAATAAATTTAAGGAGAAGGCACAAAAAGAGAAGTTAGGGGGAAAAGAAATAATTATTTGTAATTTGAGGCATACAATTCCAAAATTTATCAGAACACAGGGATCAGAAGCAGCCAGGTGAGATCTTTTTGATATTACAGAATCTGGCTCTTTTTTGACTACTTCCTTCTTTTCCCACATTTTGTTCCGTTTGAAATACCTATTATTTGATATATTTGAGATGCATTGTCAATTAAGAATAGTTTAAAAGCTTTCTTCAGATAGAGTTATTGTGTCCTCTGAAAGCTAATGTTCCTATTGTTTAGCAGTTTTTCTTATTAAAATTCAAAAGCTGCCATTAGGGTCCATCTGATCTTGATTTGAACTACCAGATCTCCAAAGGATGAACCAAAGGAATAGCTCATCATGCAGATTTAAAAAAAATGTTTCTGTATAAAGTTTCAGTTTTAGAACCTTGGACTATACCTTAAGAAATTCTATAAGAGATCTTGAGAAATAGAAATTGTCATCCAAGCATTTTATGAGGTATTTCATTTTAGACTCTGAATTAAATGACTTTCTGGTCATTAGAGATAGTAACAATTTCTTAAAGAGGTTGTGTTGCCAACTAAGTTAAGAATCTTTGGAAGCATCATTTCCTTTTACATCCAACAAGAAAGCTGTATTGGTTCCCGAGCTAAAGAATAAGTCATTCCACTTCTAGGAATCTAATTGGAAGAAATAAACATAAAGCACAAAATGTTTTAGGCTCCAAGATGATTGCTACTCTCAGATAATTCACAGCAGCTGAAGAGGCTCTCACGGGGCAGAGGCAGGCAGGTTTCAAACCTTCGTCTGTTTGGTGGAATAGTATGGAGCCACTAAAATGCACTATTAATGTTCATTGAAATGTTCAGAGCACAAAATTCAATATGACCATGATTCTAAAAAATGGGGCATAGAGAAAAATGGAGGAAGTCAACTATAGGTACTTTTCATACTTCAGGCGTTTTTACACTTTGAATGAGAAATTATTACTTTTATGATGGAAAAAAAATGAGTTTACCTCAAAAATGTTATAGCAAGTTCTCCTTTCTCTTTATTCTATGATTTATTTAAACAGTGGGGATGCTCACTAAGGTAATGAAGAAGAAAATATGATCACCTTTCTATGTTCTTGTTCTTGGTTTTTTAAGATCTTCATGATAAATTATGAAGAACATTTTTTCCAGTCATGGATATTATTGCCAGTTGTTTATGGTATGATTTTTATAAGAAATAATCATATTTTGGTTAATAATCATGTCACTGACCAGCAGTCTTCATGTAAAGCCATTCATGCTTGATGTGCCCTGTTAGATGATGTGAGAAGTTTGAAAAGATGTTTTGACTCTGAGGTCATGTCATAAAACAGGAAATGAAATTCAGTTGCTTTCCTACACTAAGTAATCATTGCTTTTTCCTATCATGTTAGAAGTTCCAAGTGAGTTTCTGTTAGTGGTAAACTTTCTCGGGTTTTATATTTAAGAAGTCATAATAATTCCCACATTCTTGTATGATAATTTAGTTGGCTATTTAATTTTGTTATTTTCTCTGAAAAATGAAGAATTTACTACACTATCCTCTGATTTCTGTTGTTTCTTTCTTGTCTAACAGTTATTCCTTCATAGAAGTTTTTCTTTGACAGCTTGTAGTATTTTTCTCATTGTCCTACTGTGCTGAAGTTTTAGAGCTGTGTGCCTAGCTGTGGAATTCTTTATAATTGACTTGCTGTGGACTCTTCTTCCTACATTTGAGGTTTCATGTCTTTCATCATTTATGAGACTATTTTATCCATTTTCACTTTGACTATGTCCCATCTTTCACTGTACCAATTTTCTCATTGTGAAAGTCATATTAGAGCCAGGAGAGACTTACCCTGTGCTCCACATCTCCTAACCTCTCTTTATATTTCCATTTCTTTAGATTTCTATGAAGAATTCTGAGTAACATATTTACCTTCATCTTCTAAGTCACTACTTTTCATATCATGAGTAACCTACTGCTTACACCATTCTCTGCATCTTTATTTCAATGATTATTTTCTCTTTCTGTAACTTTCTTCAAAATTACCTTTACTGAGGTATAATTTACATAAAATAAACTTTACTGATTTCAAGTGTATAACTGTATATTTATATGTGTGTGTATATAAATAGAATGATAGTGGAAAACATTTTTTTTACATCTTTATTGGAGTATAATTGCTTTACAATGGTGTGTTAGTTTCTGCTTTATAACAAAGTGAATCAGCTATACATATACATATATCCCCATATGTCCTCACCGTTGCGTCCCCCTCTCACCCTCCCTATCCCACCCCTCTAGGTGGTCACACAGCACTGAACTGATCTCCCTGTGCTATGCAGCTGCTTCCCACTAGCTATCTATTTTATATTTGGTAGTATATATAAGTCTATGCCACTCTCTCATGTCACGCCAGCTTACCCTTCACCCTCCCCAAGTCCTCAAGTCCATTCTCTATGTCTGCATCTTTATTCCTGTCCTCCCCATAGGTTCTTCATAACCATTTTTTTTCTTAGATTCCATATGTATGTGTTAGCATACAGTATTTATTTGTCTCTTTCTAACTTACTTCACTCTGTATGATAGACTCTAGGACCATCCACCTCACTAAAAATAACTCACTTTCGTTTCTGTTTATGGCTGAGTAATATTCCCTTGTATATATGTGCCACATCTTCTTTATCCATTCATCTGTTGATAGACACGTTTCTTCCATGTCCTAGCTATTCTAAATAGAGCTGCAATGAACATTGTGCTACATGACTCTACTTAAATTGTGGTTTTCTCAGGGTATATGCCCAGGAGTGGGACTGCTGAGTCGTATGGTAGTTCTGTTTTTAGTTTTTTAAGGAACCTCCATACTGTTCTCCATAGTGGCTGTATCAATTTACATTCCCACCAACAGTGCAAGAGGGTTCCCTTTTCTCCACACCCTCTCCAGCATTTATTGTTTGCAGATTTTTTGATGATGGCCATTCTGACCGTTGTGAAGTGATACCTCACTGTAGTTTTTGTTTGTTTGTTTGTTTGTTTACTTATTTATTTTTGGCTGTGTTGGGTCTTCATTTCTGTGCAAGGGCTTTCTCTAGTTGCGGCAAGCAGGAGCCACTCTTCATTGCGGTGCACGGACCTCTCACTATCGCGGCCTCTCTTGTTGTGGAACACAGGCTCCAGATGCGCAGGATCAGTAGTTGTGGCTCACAGGCCTAGTTGCTCCATGGCATGTGGTATCTTCCTAGATCAGTGCTCAAACCCATGTCCCCTACATTGACAGGCAGATTCTCAACCACTGTGCCACCAGGGAAGACCCTCACTGTAGTTTTGATTTGTATTTCTCTAATGATCAGTGATGTTGAGCATTCATTCACGTGTTTGTTGGCAATCTGTTTATCTTCTTTGGAGAAATGTCTATTTAGGTCTTCTGCCCATTTTTGGATTGGGTTGTTTGCTTTTTTGATATTAAGCTGCATGAGCTGCTTGTTAATTTTGGAGATTAATCCTTTGTCAGTTGCTTCATTTGCAAATATTTTCTCACATTCTGAGGGTTGTCTTTTTGTCTTGTTTATGGTTTCCTTTGATGTGCAAAAGCTTTGAAGTTTCATTAGGGCTCATTTGTTTATTTTGGCTTTTATTTCCATTTCTCTAGGAGGTGGGTCAAAAAGGATCTTGCTGTGATGTATGTCATAGAGTGTTCTGCCAGTGTTTTCCTCTAAGAGTTTTATAGTGTCTTGCCTTACCTTTAGGTCTTTAATCAATTTTGAGTTTATTTTTGTATATGGTGTTAGGGAGTGTTCTAATTTCATTCTTTTACATGTAGCTGTCCAGTTTTCCCAGTACCACTTATTGAAGAGGCTGTCTTTTGTCCATTGCATATACTTGCCTCCTTTATCAAAGATAAGGTGACCATATGTGTGTGAGTTTATCTCTGGGCTTTCTATACTCTTCCATTTATCTATATTTTTGTTTTTGTGCCTGTACCATACTGTCTTGATTACTATAGCTTTGTAGTATAGTCTGCAGTCAGGGAGCCTGATTCCTCCAGCTCCATTTTTCTTTCTCAAGATTGCTTTGGCTATTCAGGGTCTTTTGTGTTACCATACAACTTGTGAAATTTTTGTTCAACTTCTGTAAAAACTGCCATTGGTAGTTTAATATGGATTGCATTGAATCTGTAGATTGCTTTTTGGTAGTATTGTCATTTTCACAATGTTGATTTTTCCAATTCAAGCACATGGTATATCTCTCCATCTGTTTGTATCATCTTTAATTTCTTTCATCAGTGTCTTATAGTTTTCTGCCTACAGAAAACTTTTTGTTTTGTCTTTTGTCTCCTTAGGTAGGTTTATTCCTAGGTATTGTATTCTTTTTGTTACAATGGTAAATGGGAGTGTTTCCATAATTTCTCTTTCAGATTTTTCATCATTAGTATATAAGAAGGCAACAGATTTCTGTGCATTAATTTTGTATCCTGCAACTTTACCAAATTCATTGATTAGCTCTAATAGTTTTCTCGTAGCATCTTTAGGATTCTCTGTGTATACTATCATGTCATCTGCAAACAGTGACAGCTTTACTCCATCTTTTCTGATTTGGATTACTTTTATTTCATTTTCTTCTCTGATTGCAGTGGCTAAAACTTCCAAAACTATGTTGAATAGTAGTGGTGAGAGGGGGCAACCTTGTCTTGTTCTTGATCTTAGTGGAAATGGTTTCATTTTTTCACCATTGAGAACGATGTTGGCTGTGGGTTTTTCATATATGGCCTTTATTATGTTGAGGTAGGTTCCCTCTATGCCTACTTTCTGGATGGTTTTTATCATAAATGGGTGTTGAATTTTGTCTAAAGCTTTTTCTGCATCTATTGAGATGATCATATGGTTTTTAACCTTCAATTTGTTAATATGGTATATCACATTGATTCATTGTGTATATTGAAAAATCCTTGCGTTCCTGGGATAAACCCCACTTGACTGGGGTGGAAAATGAGTTTGGGAGTGTTCTTCCCTCTGTTATATTTGGAAGAGTTTGATAAGGATAGGTGTTAGCTCTTCTCTAAATGTTTGATAGAAATCACCTCTGAAGCCATCTGGTCCTGGGATTTTGTTTGCTGAAGATTTTTAATCAGTTTCAGTTTCAGTGCTTGTGATTGGTCTGTTTATATTTTCTACTTCTTCCTGCTTCAGGCCCGGAAGGTTATGCTTTCCTAAGAATTTGTCCATTTCTTCCATGTTGTCCATTTTATTGGCATATAGTTGCTGGTAGTAGTCTCTGATGATCCTCTGTATTTCTGCAGTGTCAGTTATTACTTCTGTTTTTTTTCATTTCTATTTCTATTGATTTGAGTCTTCTCCTTTTTTTCTTGATGAGTCTGGCTAATGGTTTATCAATTTTATTTATCTTCTCAAAGTATCACCTTTTAGTTTTATTGATCTCTGATATTGTTTCCTTCATTTCTTTTTAATTTATTTCTGAGCTGATCTTTATGATTTCTTTCCTTCTGTTAATTTTGATGCTTTTTGGTTCTTCTTTCTCTAATTGCTTTAGGTGTAAGGTTAAGCTCTTTATTTGAGATGTTTCTTGTTACTTGAGGTAGGATTGTATTGCTATAAACTTCCCTCTTAGAACTGCTTTTGCTGCATCTCATAGGTTTTGGGTTAGTGTGTTTTCATTGTCATTTGTTTCTAGGTATTTTTTGATTTTCTCTTTGATTTCTTCAGTGATCTCTTGTTTATTAAGTAGTGTATTGTTTAGCTTCTAACTGTATTTTTTTGGATATTTTCCTTAATTGACATCTAGTCTCATAGCGTTGTGGTTGGAAAAGATACTTGATACAATTTAAATTTTCTTAAGTTTACCAAGGCTTGATTTGTGACCCAAGATATGATCTATCCTGGAGAATGTTCCCTGAGCACTTGAGAAGAAAGTGTATTCTGTTGTTTTTGGATGGAATGTCCTATAAATATCAATTAAGTCCATCATGTTTAATGTATCATTTAAAACTTGTGTTTCCTTATTTATTATCATTTTGCATGATCTGTCCCTTGGTGAAAGTGGGGTGTTAAAATCCCCTGCTATGACTGTGTTACTGTTAATTTCCCCTTTTATGGTTGTTAGCATTTGCTTTATGTATTGAGGTGCTCCTATGTTGGGTGCATAGATATTTACAATTGTTATACCTTCTTCTTTGATTGATCCCTTGATCATTATGTAGCGTCTCTGTGTGTCTCTTTTAATAGTCTTTATTTTAAAGTGTATTTTGTCTGATATGAGAATTGCTACACCAGTTTTTTTTTTTATTTCCATTTGCATGGAATATCTTTTTCCATCCCCTCCCTTTCAGTCTGTATGTGTTCCTAGGTCTCAAGTGGGTCTCTTGTAGACAGCATCTATATGGGTCTTGTGTTTGTATCCATTCAGCCAGTCTGTGTCTTTTGGTTGGAGCATTTAATCCATTTACATGTAAGGTAATTATTAATATGTACGTTCCTGTTAGCATTTTCTTAATTGTTTTGGGTTTGTTATTGTAGGTCTTTTGCTTCTCTTGTGTTTCTTGCCTAGAGAAGTTCTTTTAACATTTGTTGTAAAGCTGGTTTGGTGGTGCTGAATTCTCTTAGTTTTTGCTTGTCTGTAAAGATTTAAATTTCTCGGCTGAGTCTGAATTAGATCCTTGCTGGGTAGAGTAATCTTGGTTGTAGGTTTTTCTCTTTCATCACTTTAAATATGTCTTGCCACTCCCTTCTGGTGTGCAGAGTTTCTGCTGAAAGATCAGCTTTTAACCTTATGGGGATTCCCTTGTGTGTTATTTGTTGTTTTTCCCTTGCTGCTTTAATATTTTTCCTTTGTATTTAATTTTTGATAGTTTGATTAATATCTGTCTTTCCCCATAGATTATTCTGTATGGGACTCTCTGTGCTTCCTGGACTCGATTAACTATTTCCTTTCCCATATTAGGGAAGTGGTGAACTATAATCTCTTCAAATATTTTCTCAGTCCCTTTCTTTTTCTTTTCTTCTTCTGGAACACATATAATTTGAATGTTGATGCATTTATTGTTGTCCCAGAGATCTTTGAGACTGTCCTCAATTCTTTTCATTCTTTTTTCTTTATTCTGCTCTGCAATAGTTATTTCTACTATTTTATCTTCCAGGACACTTTTCCGTTCTTCTGCCTCAGTTATTCTCCTATTGATTCCATCTAGAGAATTTTTAATTTCATTCATTTTGTTGTTCATCATTGTTTGTTTGCCCTTTCGTTCTTCTAGGTCCTTTTTCAATGTTTCTTGAATTTTCTCCATTCTATTTCCAAGATTTTGGATCATCTTTACTATCATTACTCTGAATTCTTTTTCAGGTAGACTGCCTATTTCCTCTTCCTTTGTTAGGTCTGGTGGGTTTTTACCTTGCTCCTTGATCTGCTGTGTGTTTCTCTGTCTTCTCATTTTGCTTCACTTACTGTGTTTGGGGTCTCCTTTTCACAGGCTGCAAGTTCATAGTTCCCATTGTTTTTGGCATCTGCCCCCAGTGGCTAAGGTTTGTTCAGTGGGTTGTGTAGGCTTCCTGGTGGTGGGGACTGGTGCCTCTGTTCTAGTGAATGAGGCTGAATCTTGTCTTTCTGTTGGGCAGAACCATGTCTGGTGGTGTGTTTTGGGGTGTCTGTGAACTTAGTATGACTTTAGGCAGCCTCTCCGCTAATGGGTGAGGTTGTGTTCCTGTCTTCCTAGTTTTTTTGGCATAGGGTGTCCAGCACTGTAGCTTGCTGTTCGTTGAGTGAAGCTTGGTCTTAGCCTTGAGATGTAGATCTCTGGGAGAGCTCTCGCTGATTCATATTACATGGGGCTTGGAGGTCTCTATTGATCCTATGTCCTGAACTTGGCCCTCCAAACTCCGAGGCTCAGGCCTGACACCTGGCTGGAGCACTAAGACCCTGTCAGCCACATGGCTCAGAAGAGAAAGGGAGAAATAAAGAAAGAAAGAAAGAAAGAAAGAAAGAAAGAGAGAGAGAGAGGAGGATCGGAGGGAGGAAGGAAGAAAGAAAGGAAGAAGGAAAGAAAGAGAAAATAAAATAAAGTTATTTAAATAGAAAATAATTATTAAAAAGAAAAAAATTAAAAAATAATCAAAAAAAGAAAGAAGACAGCAATGAAACAAACAAACAAAAAACAAAAACAAAAATCAATCCACCAATAACAAGTGATAAAAACTATACTAAAAAAAAAATGGATAGACAGAACCCTAGGACATATGTAAAAGCAAAGCTATACAGACAAAATCACACAAAGAAGCATACACATACACACTCACAAAAAGAGAAAAATGAAAAATATATGTATATCTTTGCTCCCAAAGTCCACTGCCTGAGTTTTGGGCTGATTCTTTGTCTATTCAGGTATTCCACAGATGCAGGTACATCAAGTTGACTGTGGAGATTTAATCCTCTACTCCTGAGGCTGCTGGGAGAGATTTCCATTTCTCTTCTTTGTTTGCACAGCTCCTGGGGCTCAGCTTTGCATCTGGCCCCGCCTCTGCATGTAGGTCACCTGAGGGTGTCTGTTTTTTGCTCAGACAAGACGGGGTTAAAGGAGCTGCTGATTTGGGGGCTCTGGCTCACTTAGGCCAGGGGGAGGGAGGGGTACGTATGCGGGGCATGCCTGCAGCGGCAGAGGCCAGCATGATGTTGCAACAGCCTGAGGCATGCCGTATGCTCTCCCAGGGAAGTTGTCCCTGGATCACGGGACCCTGGCAGTGGCGGGCTGCAAAGGCTCCTGGGAGGGGGGGTGTGGATAGTGACCTGTGCTCACACACAGGCTTCTTGGTGGCGGCAGCAGCAACCTTAGCATCTTGTGCCCATCTCTGGGGTCCATGCTGGTAGCTGTGGCTCACGCCCGTCTCTGGAGCTCCTTTAAGTGGCGCTCTTAATCCCCTCTTCTCATGCACCAGGAAACAAAGAGGGAAGAAAAAGTCTCTTGCCTCTTCGGCAGCTCCAGACTTTTCACTGGACTCCCTCCCGGCCAGCTGTGGTGCACTAACCCCTTCAGGCTGTGTTCACGCTGCCAACCCCAGTCCTCTCCCTGCACTCCGACCAAAGCCCAAGCCTCAGCTCCCAGCCCCGCCCACCCCGGCGGCCAAGCACACAAGCCTCTCGGCCTGATGAGTGCCAGTCGGCACCGATCCTCTGTGCGGGAATCTCTCTGCTTTGCCCTCCACACCCCTGTTGCTGTGCTCTCCTCCGCTACTCCAAAGCTTTCCCCCTCCACCACCTGCAGTCTCTGCCCACGAAGGGGCTCCAAGCGTGTGGAAACCTTTCCTCCTTCACGGCTCCCTCCCACTGGTGCAGGTCCCGTCCCTATCCTTTTGTCTCTGTTTTTTTCTTTTTTCTTTTGCCCTACCCAGGTATGTGGGGAGTTTCTTGCCTTTTGGGAAGTCTTCTGCCAGCATTCAGTAGGTGTTCTGTAGGAGTTGTTCCACGTGTAGATGTATTTCTGATGTGTCTGTGGGGAGGAAGGTGATCTCCGTGTCTTACTCTTCTGCCATCTTGAAGGTCTCCCCAGAAAGCCTTTATATTAGTTATTTTTTCCTAACATTTCTCATCTTTTTTGATAGTATCATATTGCCTTCACATATTTTCACTCATTATTTGTGTCTTTAGCTTTTAAATGTGTTTGTTTTGTGGTGGGCATCCAGGTAGTTCTATAATTTGAACCTCTTATGGTCTAATTATGGTTGGATTTTTGTTTCATTTTGTTTCTGATGCATTATGCTCATGGTTGCTTTGCTCCTTTTGTGTTTTGTAAATGTGCTCTGTGAGCACATAGTTTTGCACATTTTCATCTGACAGTTCTGCCTGACCTTTAATTTAGTGTGGAAATGCTCTTCAGGGGAGAATTTGTGCTTGTTTCTTTCTCGGTGCTCCACAGGTATCCAAGATCAGTTTAAAGTTTTCATTGTGTAATATGTCACATATAAAGAGGCTTTTCATATACGTAAGGGAATCCGTATGTAAGTAATATATATATCATATGTAAATAAAACAGAATAATGAAATTAATACATTTTTCACTCCCCATGGACTAAGAAGCAGAACTCTAAATGACCACCATTTACAGTAATTTTTCAGGACTAACCATCCACACTGGTGTTCAGCTTCTTCCCTATGTTTGTGCCGGAAGTTTTTCTCTTATATGGAATTCATTCACCTATATATGTATTCAGCAGATAGTTACTGAATGCCCACTGTGTTTCAGATATGATTCTACTTGCTGCAGACACAGAAAAGAGCAAAATAAACAAAATCCTCTGCCTTTAGAGAGTTTACATTGTAGTAAGGATGAGGCAATACTTAGAATGAGTAAGTAACATACAGAGTATGTCCAATGGGATAAATGCTACAGAGGATAGGACAGGAGAATAGTATAGAGAGAGTGTTCATGGGGGAAGAAATTAGACTTTGAAAGTTATACTCAGGGAGGGAGAGCCGCACTAAGAAGAGAGGCTTGAAGAGAGTGAGGGAGTGAGTAAGGAAGTTATGTGGGAGGATAGTTGAGGCAAAGGGAACAGTAAAAAGTACCACAACAGCCCAAAGTTGGTTTAGGAAAAGGAAGAACACGGGAGCTTGGCTGGAGCAGAGTGATTACAGAGAGGTCAGTAGCTGATGAAGTCAGAGCCAGAACAGGTCCAGACCGTGCAGACATTGGAAAAAGTTTAGCTTCAACTCGTTGGAGTTGGGAGCTTTTGGAGGATTTTGAGGAAAGAAATGGTGTCATCTGATTTGTTTAAAGGGATCTACCTGGTTGCCGTGTTGAGATACACTGGGGTTGGTCAAAGATAAAGCAGGGGGCCTCCCTGGTAGTGCAGTGGTTGAGAGTCTGCCTGCTGATGCAGGGGACATGGGTTCGTGCCCCGGTCCGGGAAGATCCCACATGCCATGGAGCACCTGGGCCTGTGAGCCACAACTACTGAGCCTGTGTGTCTGGAGCCTGTGCTCCTCAACAGGAGAGTCCACAACAGTGAGAGGCCTGCGTACCGCAAAAAAAAAAAAAAAAAAAAAAAAAAAGAAAGAGATAAAGCAGGAAGATCTGCCAGGGGGCCATCTTAGGGGCCCAGATGGCAGATGGTGGTGGTTTTACTGGAGTGACAGCAGTGGAGGTGGTGAGAAGGGGTCAGATTCTGGAGGTATTTATTAGGAACAGCCCTACAGGATTTGTCCATGGATTGGTTGTGGTGTGTGAAAGAGTAGAGTCCAGAGTGACCACATTGTTTTTGGTCTGAACAGCTATAAGGATGGATTCACCATTAGCAGAGACGGAGAAGGGAATAGGGTACCTACCATCTGGAGGGGAAGGTCAGCTTGGGAGACATTAGGTTGACATTGACAACTAAGCATTCCAGTGGAGACTTCAAAGAGAACATGAATTCAGGGGACAGGGTAGGACTGGAGACATAAATTTGGAGAGCAGCAATATGTAGATTTGAAGCCCTGACACTGGATGAGCTCCCCAAAGTAGTAAGGATAGAAAAGAGGTGAATTCTAGGGCTTTAGTCTTGGGAGCTCTACATTGTGAGGTCTGGAAATGAAGAGAAACCAGAAAAGTGGATTGAAATTGAGCAGGACCCGTATTAGAAGGGAGACCAGGACTGTGGCGTCCTGGAAGTGAGGAAGTTGCAAGTGAGCGAGCAATGCTGACAGCATGGAGAGGAAGACTGTGATTGGATCTTAGCTTTGTAGTCTGGAGGGGAGGTTTCAGGCTGATTGGAGTGAGTTCAAGAGAGCGTGAGAAGAAAGGGAATGCTTTTTCTTTTAACAAAGCAAGAAAATGGGGCCATAGCTGGAGAGGGAAGTGAGGCTGAAAGAGGGTATTATTCGGGTGGTGAAAAGGGCATGTTTGTAGAGGGAAAAAAATGAAGAGAGAAAAATTGATGATGCAGGAGAGAGAAGGGAGACTACTGGTACTTCACTCTGGAATAGATGGGAAGGCATGGATGCAATGCAGCATGAGTGGAGGCAAGTCCGGGGTTTAAAAGGATGTTTGTTCTAAGGTGTTTCATGGATGGGTTTTCTGCTCATATAATCTACAAGATTGTCAGAAATAGCCAGATAGTTTGACAACCGTAATGCATCCTCTTTGGTAGTGCAGCATGAAACACCCTGCGTACTCCAGTCTCTCTCTATGGTCCAGCCACAATGACCTTTGGTCCCTGGAAGCTCCCTGCTCACCACAGAACATTTGCATAGCAAGTACATCTGCTTCCAAGGGTACCTACCCATGGCTTCATTCAGACCTTTGTAACATTTCCCAAGGATGTAACTCCATTCAATCATGGGATCATCTGCTGAAAGCCAGTCTTTACCACTAGGCTTTAATCACATGAGGCTGGACCACATCTCTTAAAATATATAAAAAGCACAGAGTATACTGAGTAAGCAAACAGTGACATTCATTATTGACTGATTGATTGGCAAGAATGGTATGAACGAGATACATTTTTGTTTTTAAAAAATGTACTTAATTTTAGTTTATATTTTTAATTTATAGGATACAAAGTACATAAGGCAGATGCTTCCTGCTATTCAGTTTGGCTGCCTAGGTGGTATACAGATTAAGTAGATTACATTCATAATTATACTTAGTTCTCTGCTGCCTGGATAACATATGTTAACAAGTAAAATGTAATCTCAGTAAGCCAGCAAGTCATTTTACATTTGAAGAAGATGTTTTGCCACTTTGTTCAAAAGAAGAAAATGCATGTACACAGCAAATGTTACCTAGACATCTAAAATTAAGCTTCAATTTAAGAACCTTTAATTTTGCTTCTATAATTTAGAGATAGCACTGCCTCAAATATGTATAATATTTTCCTACTGAAATAAAGCATTCAGTGGTCTGGGAAAAGCATGTCTTTAGAGGAGTATGTTGAGGCTGAAGTGTGAGCAGGCCTATGGGAGCAGGGTGTTGGAAATCAAAATTTAAACAAAAAAAATTAAATCAGTGGTTCCACATTGATTCAACTGATATACAAACAACAAAATGAGGAATAAAACAGTGTGTCTAAAATATCTTGCTGATATCCAAAAATCAGGAGAACTTCAACAATAGCTAAAACCTAGCAGGAGTCAAATACAAGTAAGTCCCATAAATATGAACAAGGTCCATTGTGAGAGCCCATTCATAAGTCTAAAGAAGTTAGCCTAGGTACCCAACTAACACAATCAGCTATGGAGTACTGTACTATAATAGGTTTATAATACTTTTCAAACAAATAATACATAAAAAACAAACACAAAAATAAAGAAAACATTTTTAATCTTACAGTACAGTCCCTGGAAAAGTACAGTAGTCCAGTACACCAGCGGGCACACAGGGGCTGGCATCCAGTGAGCAGGAAAGAAGAGTTACTGACTGGAGGAGAAAGAGGAGGTGGGAGATGGTAGAGCTGAAGGATCGCCAGCCATAGGAGATGGAGGGCAAACTGCACTTTCACTCATGCCTGACATGGTTGGAAGGCACGTGCCCATCTTTGAAAGTTCGCAGTGTGAAAATTCGTAGGTAGGGAACTTACTGTAAAAGAGTGCTTGATCCTGATGCTTGCTGCTCATGTGGTTATCAGGAGAGTGCTAGAGTATATAGACCTAATTCCACACCTGAGGGTCAGGGGCCACATTGTCTTTCTGCATGTGCCCACCGTGTGACTGTACTCTGCAAGGTAGAAATGGCAATTAACAGTATGCATGACACAGAAAGAGACTGCTGCATAATTAAAAGGAAAATAAAGGAAACCGTGGACAAAATGAAAAGACAACCTACTGAATAGGAGAAGATGTTTGCAAATGATATGACTGGTAAGGGATTAATTTCCAACATATATAAACAGCTCAGACAACTCAATATCAAAAAAAGACCTCCATAAACAATCCAATTAAAAAATGGGCAGAAGAACTGAATAGATAATTTTCCAAAGAGGAAATGCAGATGGCCAGTGGGCACATGAAAAGAAGCTCAACATGGTTAATCATCTGGGAAATGGAAATCTAAACCACAATGAGACACCGCCTCACACCTGTCAGAATGACTGTTATCAAAAAGAACACAAATAAAATGTTAGCTTTGTGGATGTGGAGTAAAAGGACCCCTGTACACTGTTGGTGGGCTTGTAAATTGACACAGGCACTGTGGAAGACAGTACATACGTTTCTCAAAAAAATAAAAATAGAACTACCATATGACCTAGCAATCCCACTCCTGGGCATATACCTGAATAAAAGAAATACACTAAGTTGAAAGATACGTGCACCACAATATTCATAGTAACACTATTTACAATTGTCAAGGTATGGAAACAGTCTAAATTTCCATCAGCAGATGAATGCATAAAGAAGATGTGGTATATATAGAATGGTATGCTACTCAGCCATGGAACAACAACATGGATGGACTTGGAGGGCATTATGCATAGTGAAGTAAGTCAGACAGTGAAAGACAAATGCTGTATGATATCATTTATATGTAGAATCTAAAAAATACAACAAACTAGGTAATAAACCAAAAAAAAGAAGCAGATATAGAGAACAAACTAGTTGTTACCAATGGGGAGAGGGAAGAGAAGAGGGGGAATAGAGAGGTAAGGGATTAAAAAAAGAAAATGGCTATTACGGGATTATATGAAATAATGTGTGTGAAATTTTGAAAATTGTAAAGCACTGCAGAATTTAAAGAATCTTTCATTCACTTTAAAGAAGTTCCATCCCTAAAAGTGCAGCCTCAAGGTCTGTATTATCCCTTTAATTGATGTCTCATGAAGTCCATATCTCAGGTAGAACAGAAAAGGTTTAATCCATGTACCTTTCAAATAACTGCTATAATGTCATTGCTGCAGTGTGAAAGCAAAAGTCAGTCCTAACAGTTCATGGCATAAAAACGAGTAGAGAAATGTATGACACAAAGCCAAGGGAATGAAGGAATTAAGGTGGGGTGAGGTGTTATATAAAATTACTTGGATCTTTAATACAATACTCTGTATTATTTTAGCATCAATGGAGGCAGGGGACGAAACTTTTGTATTCTCCTTAATAGAGAATTAATTCAATCTTTTAGAAAGAATTCATCTTTTTTCAAAGATGTATTAACTTCGGTAAGTTGAGTGTTGTGGTGCGCATGTGCTGGTGTGATTCTTTGACTTGTGTTGATTCAAAGTGAAATCACCATGCTCAGCAGTGCCTTCTTGTTAGAAGGAGTTAATAAGCTGTGATAAAGAGAAAATATTAATTATTCAACATGCTTTTAATAGAACTGTTTTAAAACCTAATGTCCTGTTTTTGATGAATATAAAACAGGAAACATTTTTATTAACAAATACTTTAGGTACCTTCAGGTACTTCTTTCTTGGGATCTGCTTTTGAATTGAAGTATAATCAAAAGAGCTCACTTTGAAGTCAGATTATTCGGGTTAATTGTTATTAATTTTCCCACATTCATATTTAAATTACTATCACAAAACAAGAGTATTGTTTTGCACATTGATTAACATAGAATGTGTTCTGAATGGAATTTACTATTATTAGAAGATGAAATAAAATAATCTCGTATGAGATAGAACATAAAAGAATGAGTATTTGAAATAGATAGCTACATCTGCTCTTCAGACATACTGAATTTACAAAATGATCATCAGTGAGTAGAATTATACCTTGTTTAAGAAGAGCAGTAAACAACTAAGATCTTACTGTCACAGCAGATATAGTCCGAGCTGTCTAAACTTTCACCTTAGAGCAGAATAGTGATAGATGAGGCTGGTTTTAAGAAATGTTTGGATTTCTTGTGAATCATAATCAGAGCCAGTTAACAGTCTCCATTAGCAAGTGTTATTTTTGACATTTTAAGATCTATGATGGTATCAGAACTGGAAATACCTTGCCCTTTACTGTCATATGGACAATAAAATGCTAGATAAAGGAGGGAAGATGAGAGAATTCAAAGGAAGCAAAGGTTCATATTCAGATTTGGAATTTATAATGTCAAGCAACTTTTTCTGTCACCTACACCTCTCAATTCCAACCACAGATGCAGTGTTTAAAAGCAATATATAGAACTTGGAATTTCTGTCCTAGTTCTCACATCTACATGTTATTTGCTTTAAGAGACAATAATAACGTCTTTCAGTTTAAATTAAACCAACTGGTATATAAAAATTTAGAAAAGCAAAGTGAATTCCTTCTCTGAACTTAATTCATTGACAATTTTTGTGCCTAGGTGGCCAGAAATTATATGCTTAAAAATACCATAGACCTGAAAATGTCAGTAATTGACTGCCCAACAGAAAAGGAGTATAGAGAAAGGACACACTTGGAAAAGTTGTAGAGTCACAATAGAAACCATGGTGATGAACCAGCTTTGAGTGTAAAAGAACAAAGATGTCCCCAAGGCTTCTTTCTCATTGAGGCAAACGATGAATGATAAAGTGGAGAAGACAGAAGGAAATCCTCATTTTAACGATTTTGGACGTGTTGATTTTTGTGGACTATTTAGGTGGAAGGTCATTCAGCAGTTGAGAAAATGAGGGTAGAACCCAAGAGAGAAGACTGAGTTGTATTTATCAGATTCCTTAGAACTGATTTTCTGTCTATGAGATACACCAGTCTACCTTGTTAAGGTTTCAGAGTCATTGAATAGGGTAGTGAATGAGACCTGGAGAAAGTCTGTGGGCTGTGGGGAGAAGATGGTCAAGTGTGGATCCCTGGGAAAGCCATTAGCTGAGGAGGTCATCGGGAGGTGAGAAGAGGACCAGGAGAGAAAAAGGGCTGGGAAGTCAAGAGGGCATAGTGTTAAGAAGAGGGCAATGGTCAAAAGGATCAGATTCTTCAGAAAATCAAATGAAATGACAAAATAAGTTGTGCTTCGAAGATTGGGGAAAAGAGTTATCCTAATTATATCGTAAATTATGTCCCCTGCCCCAAAGGGTATTTCCAGCCATACATCATTAGAATGCCAAACCCTCTTGCAGATCACTTTTGACTGTTCTTACCATGATCTGAGCCCAGATGAACTTACAGAGTCAATGATCTCATTGCTACCAGGATCATGGGCAATGATTGAATTAAGAACCTGCTTACTACCTTTTCTTGTTGGTGTCCCAATATTAAGGAGTTTAAATCATAGCCTTTCATTTGAATTACCTATGTGTATTTTAAAGCATATGCTCTAAATTGGACTTCGTATCCAAAGTATACAGAACCTAGTAGGATTGAATAGAATTAACATTAAGATCCTTGAGGTTATATGACATAACCATATTTGTAAAAAACAGACTCAAGACATTCAGAAAGTATTTAACTCAATTATTAAAATAACTTTATGCTTCTATGAATAAAGTGTAAATAAAGTATAATGCTGATTAAGTTACCATTTATTAAAACATCTATATCATTATAGTCTTAAAGATACATCATTTTTGAATCTTTGTTTTGTAATTATTTAGGTATTTCACCTCTTCAACTAAACTGTTAATTTCCCTGGTGAGAGGAGTCTTCTGACTCATCTCTGAGTTGCCCACATTGCTTTGCCTCCAGACCCAAAGTCCAAAATTAGACATAAAGTGAAATGTTTCTCAATATATCATATCAACAAAATATCAACAAAAATCATTTATCCGGTTTGATGAGGTTAAATTTTACTCCTGCCTCAATGAAAACAAATCACATTGTGTGTTTCACAGTTTTTCAGATTAGTTTCTTTAATTTTCTTCTTACAGCTTTGACTAGTGATTAGATTGGTTAGAGTGTGGTACTAATATGATCAACCTAGGATTTGAGTTCTGTGTGCAGCTTTTAGCTCTTTTTCTCAGAGTCACAGATTCAGTCTTAACCTTGGCCACATTTGCAGTTGTGGAATATTGGTTAAAAATAAAGGGGCAGTGGGTAGACAGAAGTGGAAAAACTATTTACAAGTCCATTTACATACCTGGAAAATGAGTTCAAAGAACATATCTATTCGGTCTGGATCAGTAGCATGTTTGCTCTTAAGGAACAGCACATTTTTTTGTGTGCTGCCTGAGACCTGAATTCCCTGTATTGATGATCCTCCAATATTGACCTATTAGCATCTGCTGCTGTGTACCTTCCTGTGCGCTGTTACCAGCAGAGTGCTCAGAAATACAGTCAGCCCACACTTAAGGAATATAAGGCTGTCTTATGTTTTAAAACATGACTTTTAAAAAGACATGTTTATTTCAAAGGCCTATGATTTTAAACCAAAATAGCCATCTCCATTCTGTATGGGAAAGAGCATATATAGGCAATCTAAAAATCCAAGACACTAATATTTCTTGATTCGATTATAAATAACTTTTCATGCTCAATTATTTTAAGAAAATTATTTTATAAATGAAACAAATTAATAGGTAGAATGCAAATTTTTTTCATTAAAAATAATGTTAAAGTAGTGTATAAAAACTAAATTAACTAAAAAATTGAATAAGTATGGGAATACAGAGATTGAAAATATTATAGTTACTCAGTCTATTATATTATTGGTACGATGAAGGCCTTTTACTGTCAAAAGAACACAATATATCAAGTCATTCAGGTTGTGGCTTTAGTCAAATCTTAAAGTTGAAATCTAATCATTGAACTAAAGTATTATTGTATTTATATTTGCAAGTAGTTAAAAGAAAAAAATCATTATTATTTTAACTAGTTAAGCATTCTCACTTTAAAGGATGAAATATTATTTGAAGTCAGAAACTTTATTATCTTCCTATTTTCCTGAAATCAGTATATCAACTTGCTAAATATTATTAAACTTACTAAAACAATAGAAGTTCATTAATATTACTGCAAATTTATTTAAAATGGAAAAAAATAACTATTTTCTTGATAATTACTCTGCTAAAAAGGTTCATAACTTATACATGATTTAGTTCTAGTATTGCTGGAAAAAATTTTGTAGTTATTACTTCAAAAAATTAAAGCAAACATATTTTCTGGAATTAGAAAAGATAAAAACAAGGGAAAAGAAAATGTTAATTTGTTTGACATTATAATCAGTCAAGAGGAAATCGTTTTCCTTTGCACTAGAGTGTAAGCTTCATGTCTGCTTTGATCTCTGCAGTACCGTCTGCACCAAGAATAGTGCTTACGTATAAGTAATTAATAAGGATTTTTAAATGAATGAAAATGAATCTGATAATCTGGGAACCATATCGTATTTATAAATCAACATAATTGTGCCACACAAAGAAAAGGAACATGTAAACCGAGACCAATAAACTCTTTGACATCGTTCTGATCAGCTCTGGTCCCTTTTCCAGTCTGTACAATACCCAAAGCCACGTGCCCTCACAGCCAGGTCTTGAGGTCCCCATGCTCTCCTCCCTTTCATTGGTAATGTACAGGGGTCAAATTTCAACTAAGGGAAGGTGTGTGTAGATCAACACAAAGATAATAACCAACTGTGTATGAATAATTACTTGTAAGAATAATTACTTGAACTTCAAGTTCTCCTGAGTGTGGGCCAGTATTATTTTAATTCGGGAACAATAAGATATTGCTAAAATAATAATGGGACTGTGCCTACGATTTTGTGTATATCTACGTATAAAGTTTACTTTTAAAAATCAAAAATATAAAAGGTTTAAAGCAGACTGATGGTTCCATTCTGTAACTAGTTGATCTGAATTCAGAAGTTATAAAACGAAGCAACTTAAAAAATAGCCACCTTGTGTGGAGGACCAGAAATCAAGAAGACTGCAGCCAAGATGAACTCCTTCAGGAGAATACTTCAGCTGATGTTTCCGCAGTTTTTTATATTCTGAGTTAGATTTGCTGCATTTATTCATGGATACTCCATCTGTTCAGTGTGGAGGGAGCCTGGAAGAATATATTTATGGGTGGCCTCTTGCTCTGATCCGATGAGTCACTGAAGCAGGAAAATACTAAGATCCTGCCCAAATTCAGAAGGGCTTGTGAAATACTGTTTACAAAATCAAGTTCAAGATTCTGTTTTCAAGAATCAGGGTGAAACCTTTAAGTTTTGGATAAATCAGGCATAAATATTTTTTTTCCTCAAACTAAACATTATGCCTTGGTTAGATGGAAAATATTTCAGTTGAGAAAACCAATAGCTAGGCCATTTAAAAACTTTTAATATGTATTTATTTATGTCATGTCAACCCTTAAATTATTTGGCACACTGTATTAGGGAAACATTTTAAAAGAAAGTTCAGGAGTTTTTGTCAACACTAGTTACAGAATGGAATCATCAGACCACCTTAATAAGTAGATATACATAAAATACTGTGAGATTATACAGCAGGACTTCAAGATAAGATGCTTAGTATTAGGTCTGCTAAAGTAAGGAGACATATTCGATGCTTTCCATGTACTCACCTGCTGCTTTCTGGGGGCTGGAGGGGTCTTGACAGTCGGCACAGAGGAGTTAGGCTGTCTGACTTGCCATCATTGCCGACACTAATTTTCTGATTCAGCTTGAACTGATATCACTGCAATCAATTTAAGTAGTTGTCCAGTGATTTGAAGTGATTGATCTTCCCATGGAGTTTATATTTAGACAAAATGTATGCACATGATGTGGTGCTTCCTTGTTCTCTTATTTTCATAAGAAAGAAGTGTGTGTTATGTTTCTTTTTCAATTATCTTAGGAAAAAATAACTACCCTAAATGTAAATGAAAATCGTCTAGATGAGTCGTTAAGGAAACAAATTCCATCCCATGTAAACATGAGACATAATCCTATTACCATTGTTTTTCTTTTTCATTTTTATTCTGGCTCTTCCAGCTCAAATTTCATCTCTTGTTTCTGTTTTTTTTTTTTTTTTTTTTTTTTTACTTTTTGAGCGCTTACATGCATTTAGAGAGTTCATGTATTAGAGAGGTCATAATTTCTGCAATTTCTTAGGTTTCAGGGAGTCTTTTACAGCATAATTTTTCTGCTTTAGATGCTTTATCTTCCTTTAGCTTTTCATGTCATTTCTCTCTTTCTCTTGTGGCACTTTTTGGACTTGAGTTTGCTTAAAATCGTTTTTCTTCCGGAATCGTACTCACTGTTTAGTGGAGGTGATCTCTTTTCCCTGACCCAGCAGTTTTGTAATTTTGGCGTGGGGAGGTGAGCTGGTGGGGTATTAGCTGGTTTATGCTGGGGCTGCACCCCTCCAGCACCCCCCCCACTCCACATTGCAGGGAAATCGCCTCTGCTCTTGGCTAGCGGGGCTGCGGGTAGTCTCCCAGCGATTCATTACATGTCACCAGTCCTGGGTATCACACCTTGCTTTATTCTAATACACCAAAGCACAGGCGCAGAGGTGACTTTTCTCCTCCATGTGACAAATCAAAAACCTGCCTTGTGTTGGAGATGCCACAGATGTGTGTTTTCCCATCTGCTGCCCTGGGATGAGGAGCTCAGGGATTCCCTGCGTATCTGCCCTCACAGGTCCATCCCGTCTTTCTAGATGAGGGACACTGGCCTGGCATTGTGGGCCGTGTGCTGCCTAAGTGCTGCAGAGCAGGGAGGCCCTCTATACTTCTTCCCTGGACCAGGACCAGTTTTTACTGCTCTTTGCTGCCCATCTTCCTAGATCCTTCGTCAGGATTGTGGCCATTTTCTAGTTTCACCAAGACAAGTTCATCTTTCCCGTATTTGTATTCTTGTTGGTTAGTTTCAGAAAGAAGAACCAGGCAAGGCAACCTTATTTCCAGATCTTTAACTGTTATTTTAAAGAATAACAATGCATAATTTCTTCTCTCATCTCCATGAACCTTATTTTAAGAGTAAAATGTCTGTGAAAGAGGATGTGTGGACGAGGGGTGAAAACAACATGAAGGTACAGTGCTTATGACTTCAACATTCATTTTCATCTGATTGTGAATTCAGGGTGTTAAAAGTCCATGTGTCTCAAAAAAAGGAAGCTCCCTTGTGAGGATCCTAATTTAGAGAAATTTAGGGCTTTCCTGGTGGTGCAGTGTTTAAGAATCCTCCTTCCAATACAGGGGACATGGGTTTGATCCCTGGTCTGGGAAGATCCCACATGCAGCAGAGCAACTAGCCCGTGTTCCACAACTACTGAGCCTGTGCTCTAGAGCCCACTTGCTGCAACTACTGAAGCTTGCGCACCTAGAGCCCATGCTGCAGAACAAGAGAAGCCACCACAATGAGAAGCCCCTGCACTGCAATGAAGAGTAACCCCTGCTCGCTGCAACTAGAGAAAGCCTATGTGCAGCAACGAAGACCCAATGCAGCCAAAAAAAAAAAAAATGTTTAGAGAAATTGAAAAACTGTTTGGCTTTCCCCACTGCAGCCCCACACTCACCAATCCAACCACTGACCCTGCTGTTCCACCATCTCTTTCCTACTGAAACCCTTGGACAGGAGAAATGCATTACTTCCTAGAATGATACACATCAAAAACCAGGAACTGGATGAAAACACAGCACAACTAAAGAGCTTTGTTCTATAACTAACTTGCTGGCTATGAAGCTTTCCTGGGGTACAGGAATTAATTAACACTCGTGATTCGTAAGACCAGTCCTTTTGTTACTTGCTACACCATAAGATGCATGAGAATATAAGAATGAATAATAATAATTCAAACTAGAAAAATAAGCACAAAACGTGTAAAAGTCTTATAGTTGATATATTTTTGCCTTAAATTAACTCATATAATATATTCACTTTATATAGAGCATAACTATGTTATTTGCACAACTATTCAAATATTTTTATAAATAATATGGTAAAATTAATCTGTAACTTGTATTGTGTAAGGTAGATAAATGCAAGAATTTCATTTAAGTGCATGTAATTTAAAGAAAAAGGGGTATCAACAAAGAGTTTCATTTGCTCTTTCTGAAGGCTTGAAATAGGCTAAAAACTTAGTTGTGTCATTCAGGGATAGTTTATGGTCCTAGCCCAAGAAATAGATATGGGCTTAAAGATAACCTTCCAAGGTGGGAGTATAGTCTTTCTCATTTGAAAAATTTGTTTGTTGACCTGGGATCTCTTGAATGGCTTCTGAAGGCCAAGCTTCGTCTGAGTGAATTTATCATTTAGAGCCACTTTTGTACTTGGACTCCCACTCACACTCTTTAAGGAGGATGCTGCTGTCTGAGGGTTTAACCAGGTTCAAAATCTATTTGTAGAAGCGACCACCAAACAGTATCTCAAGCTGAGCTGTAGTATCTCCCATCAAGGTTAACTTCCAAGCCTATTCTGATGGCCATTGCCTTCATTCCAGATCTTGAATTTTCAACTCCTACATTTTCACTTTCATGTGAAAAATATAATCAGAGGGAAAAAGCAGAATTCAGAAAAAGAAAAAAAAAAAACTATATAGGGAAATACCAACCTGGAATATGATAGGTAAGGGATGCCAGGAACTCTGAAGACTGTTACCAGGATGCTGGCTTCAGAAACCAGTCAGTAGATGTGGCAGTTAACATGGCTTTCCAGAAGCTTCATGTTTTACTAGGCCCATTTCCCAAAGTCTCTTCAAAACTGAGGAATTAACATTAGCTCTGTCATGATAATGTCTTGTCCGAACAATCAGCCTGCTCTAACACTGGTCCCCTTGCCCCCTGCAGCTCAACTGTTTACTACAACACACGCAGAAAAGTAGCTCCTGGAGCATAGGCAGCAATTTGCCTCACTTTGTTTTTTTGCTCTTATCAAGTATTAATGGAAACAAATGATAACAACAGCACACTTTATTCCTGAACAGAACTGAATTTACTTCTTTGTCCCCTTTTCTTATTCCACAGTTACCTTATTTGCAAATACTACACATCCAGATTAGATATAACAGCAATCAATAGTATATTCCTTTCATTTGGTAAACTCTTCTGTTAGTAAAATTAAAATGTGTAGCATAGCCAAATGAGATATTGAAAAGAACATTGGTTTAAGTAGGACTCGGGTCCTAAGTTTAGAGTTCTAGATCTGTTACTTATATACTGACTTGGTTTGTATAAATGGCTTCACTGCTCCATGCCTTATATACTGATAAACAAAGTGGACGAGATGCTTCAACTAATTTAAAAGGTTGTTTGGTGACTGTTCCATGTGTCTGTGTGCGTTTGATTTTTTAACTCCTCTTCATTCCAAAATCTGTTTGAAGTGGCTTAGAGAGACATGTAGAATATGAGCAGATAATTGGAACAAAATTAAGTCAAGGCAAAGACTAGACCAGAAGTGGGACTAAATCAGCTCTCAGTTCCTGGAAGTCAACACAGAGGGAAGGCTAAATGGGCATATGATCTGAGAGTCACTCTCTCTCACTCCCTTGCTATGACTAGTCGTGAACACAGTGGTACAAATTAGAAATATGATCTTCATTTACATCCTGTGATAGAAATACAAGAACCTCTCCTGTCATTTTCTCATAGGAGTTTGTCACCATCTAGTTTCTCAGGAAGGTCAGGTGCATTTGTACATATTATTCTGCCATCATTCTACTCCAGTGTTGTAGGACATTTAGTCAAAGTTTATCTGAAACCATGAACTTCAGAATGTACAGCTGCCTTTATTAAAAAATTAATTAAGTTATTTTTGGCTCTGGTGAGTGGGGGCTACTCTTTGTTGTGGTACTCCGGCTTCTCATTGTGGTGGTTTCACTTGTTGCAGAGCACGGGCTGTAGGTACATGGGCTTCAGTAGTTGTGGCACGTGAGCTCAGTAGTTGTGGCTTGCAGGCTCTCGGGTGCCAGCTCAGTAGTTGTGCTCACGGGCTTAGTTGCTCCATGGCATGTGGGATCTTCCCAGACTAGGGCTTGAACCAATGTCCCCTGCAGGTGGATTCCTAACCACTGCACCACCAGGGAAGTCCCTGTACAGCTTCTTATATGATGATTTGATTGTGTAGAATGTCAAATACAGCATAATTCTAAAAGGTCAAGTTTACCATTTCTATGTGAACAGGACTTACTGTCCTAGGGATGTTTACTCTTCCATTCTTCCAAGTACCCAGGGATATGACTTTTTGATGAGCTAATTTTATTTTTTTTTTTTTTTCTTTTTTTTTTTGCGGTATGTGGGCCTCTCACTGTTGTGGCCTCTCCCGTTGCGGAGCACAGGCTCCGGATGCGCAGGCCCAGCGGCCATGGCTCACGGGCCCAGCCGCTCCGCGGCATATGGGATCCTCCCAGACCGGGGCACGAACCCGTATCCCCTGCATCGGCAGGCGGACTCTTAACCACTGCGCCACCAGGGAGGCCCTCTGATGAGCTAATTTTAGACAGGCACAAACTGCTAGGAAGAAAGTTTGAATCTCCTGTTGGTGGTGTAGACTTTGTCTAGTCGTAGCCTTCCAATCCTGTTCCCCATTGGCCACTGTTAAGCATATGAAATTAGAAGGTGTAACTAAAGTATAAAAGCCATGTTCAAAAGGAACCAGGAGAGGATGACATTTTCAAAAGAAAAGAATAATGAAAAAAAAAAAGAAAGAAGTATTAACAAAGTAAAAATTTAAGAACTTCTATCATATGACTGAGAAATTAAGTCCAAAAAAGATATCAATGTAAAATGCTTTTTAAAAACCTCAGAGACTTAAATATGAGGAAGCAATAAAGTTTATTAAGCATACTGTAAAATTAAATAACAAGTTGTTAAATAAAAATGAAAAAAGTTTATGAATTAAAAAGGACTAGAACATTTAAAACAGAAAACAACACAGTGGTAAGTAATTTAAAAAAAAACATTGGGCCTCCCTGGTGGCGCAAGTGGTTGAGAGTCCGCCTGCCGATGCAGGGGATACGGGTTCGTGCCCCGGTCTGGGAGGATCCCATATGCCGCGGAGCGGCTGGGCCCGTGAGCCATGGCCGCTGAGCCTGCGCGTCCGGAGCCTGCGCGTCCGGAGCCTGTGCTCCGCGACGGGGGAGGCCACAACAGTGAGAGGCCCGCATACCGCAAAAAAAAAAAAAAAAAAAAAAAAAAAAAAAAC
The DNA here is from genome assembly GCF_025265405.1 of Mesoplodon densirostris. Classification (NCBI taxonomy): domain Eukaryota; kingdom Metazoa; phylum Chordata; class Mammalia; order Artiodactyla; family Ziphiidae; genus Mesoplodon; species Mesoplodon densirostris. The sequence continues at coordinate 77,916,050 of NC_082672.1, forward strand.
ATTAAAAAAAGCAATTAAGAGCTCTACAACAAATGCTAAAGGAGCTTCTCTAAGTGGGAAACAGAGGAGGAGAAAAGGACCTACAAAAACAAACCCAAAACAATTATAAAAATGGTAATAGGAACATACATATTGATAATTACCTTAACATGAATGGATTCAATGCTCCAACCAAAAGACACAGGCTCGCTGAATGAATACAAAAGAAGACCCATATATATGCTGTCTACAAGAGACCTACTTAAGACCTAGGGACACATACAGATTGAAAGGGAGGTGATGGAAAAAGATATTCCATGTCAAAGGAAATCAAAAGAAAGCTGGAGTAGCAATACACATATCAGAAAAAACAGACTTTAAAATAAAGAATGTTACAAGAGACAAGGAAGGACACTACATAATGATCAAGTGGTCAGTCCAAGAAGAAGATATAACAATTATAAATACATATGCACCCAACATAGGAGCACCTCAACACATAAGGCAACTGTTAACAGCTATAAAAGAGGAAATCGACAGTAACACAATAATAGCTGAGTATTTTAACATGTCACTTACACCAATGGACAGATCATCTAAACAGAAAATTAATAAGGAAACACAAGCTTTAAATGACACAACAGACCAGATAGATTTAATTGATATTTATAGGACATTCCATCCAAAAACAGCAGATGACACTTTCTTCTCAAGTGTGCATAGAACATTCTCCAGGATAGATCATATCTTGGGTCACAAATCAAGCCTCAGTGAATTTAAGAAAATTGAAAATATACTAAACATCTTTTCTGACAACAACGCTATGAGATTAGAAATCAATTACAGGGAAAACAACATAAAAAGCACAAAAACATGGAGGCTACACAATACGTTACTAAATAACCAAGAGATCACTGAAGAAATCAAAGAAGAAATCAAAAAACTACCTAGAGACAAATGACAATGAAAACACGGTAATCCAAAACCTATGGGATGCAGCAAAAGCAGTTCTAAGAGGGAAGTTTATAGCAATACATTCTTACCTCAACAAACAACAAACATCTCAAATAAACAACCTAACCTTACACCTAAAGGAACTAGAGAAAGAAGAACAAACAAAACCCAAAGTTAGTAGAAGGAAAGAAATAATAAAGATCAGAGCAGCAATAAATGAAGTAGAAACAAAGAAGACAAGAGCAAAGATCAATAAAACTAAAAGGTCATTCTTTGAGAAGCTAACCAAGATTGATAAACCTTTAGCCAGACTCATCAAGAAAAAGATGGAGAGGACTCAAATCAATAAAATTAGAAATGAAAAAGAAGAAGTTACAACAGACACCACAGGAATACATAGCATCCTAAGAGACTACTACAAGCAAATCTATGCCAATAAAATGGACAACCTGGAAGAAATGGACAAATTCTTAGGAAGGTATAACCTTCCAAGACTGAACCAGGAAGAAGTAGAAAATATGAACAGACCAATCAAATAATGAAATTGAAACTGTAATTAAAAATCTTCCAACAGACAAAAGTCCAGGACCAGATGGCTTTACAGGTGAATTCTATCAAACATTTAGAGAAGAGCTAACACACATCCTTCTCAAACTCTTCCAAAAATTTGCAGAGGAAGGAACACTCCCAAACTCATTCTATGAGACCACCATCACCCTGATACCAAAACCAAAGATACTACAAAAAAAGAAAATGACAGACCGATATCACTGATGAATATAGATGAAAATATCCTCAACAAAATACTAGCAAATAGAATCCAACAAAATATTAAAAGGACCATACACCATGATCAAGTAGGACTTATCCCAAGGATGCAAGGATTCTTCAATATATGCAAATCAATCAATATGATACACCATATTAACAAATTGAAGAAGAAAAACCATATGATCATCTCAGTAGATGCAAAAAAATCCTTGGACAAAATTCAACACCCATTTATGATAAAAACTCTCCAGAAAGGGGCATAGAGGGAACCTACCTCAATATAAAAAAGGCCATATATGACAAACCCACAGCAAACATCATTCTCAATGGTGAAAAATTGAAACCATTTCCTCTAAGATCAGGAACAAGACAAGGATGTGCACTCTCACCACTATTATTGAACATAATTTTGGGAGTCCTAGCCACAGCAATCAGAGAAGAAAAAGAAATAAAAGGAATCCAAATCAGAGAAGAAGAAGTAAAATTGTCACTGTTTGCAGATGACATGATTCTCTACATTGAGAATCCTAAAGATGCCACCAGAAAACTACTAGAGCTAATCAATGAATTTGGTAAAGTTGCAGCACACAAAACTAATGCACAGAAATCTCTTGCATTCCTATGCACTACTGATGAAAATTCTGAAAGAGAAATTAAGGAAACAGTCCCATTTACCATTGCAATGAAAAGAATAAAATACCTAGGAATAAACCTACCTAAGGGGACAAAAGACCTGTATGCAGAAAACTATAAGACACTGCTGAAAGAAATTAAAGATGATAGAAATAGATGGAGAGATATACCATGTTCTTGGATTGGAAGAATCAATATTGTGAAAATGACTCTACTACCCAAAGGAATCTACAGATTCAATGCAATCCCTATCAAATTACCAATGGCATTTTTTGCAGAACTAGAACAAAAATATCTTAAAATTTGTATGGAGACACAAAAGACCCTGAATAGCCAAAGTGGTCTTGAGGGAAAAAAAACGGAGCTGGAGGAATTAGACTCGGTGACTTCAGACTATACTACAAAGCTACAGTAATCAAGAATATATGGTACTGGCACAAAAGCAGAAATATAGATCAATGGAACAGGATAGAAAGCCCAGTGGTAAACCCACGCACCTACGGTCAACTAATGTATGACAAAGGAGGCAAGGATATATGATGGAGAAAAGACAGTCTTTTCAATAAGTGGTTCTGGGAGAACTGGACAGCTTCATGTAAAAGAATGAAATTAGAACACTCCCTAACACCAGACAGAAAAACAAACTAAAAATGGATTAGAGAACTAAATATAAGACCAATCACTATAAAACTCTAAGGCATAAAACTCTTTGACATAAATCACAGCAAGATATAAAACTCTTTGACATAAATCACAGCAAGATCTTTTTTGATCCACCTACTAGAGTAATGGAAATGAAAACAAAAATAAACGGGACCTAATGAAACTTAAAAGCTTTTGCACAGCAAAGGAAACTGCAAAAAAGACATAAAGACAACCCTCAGAATGGGAGAAAATATTTGCAAACGAATCAACAAAGGATTAATCTCCAAAATATATAAACAGATCATGAAGCTCAATATTAAAAACACAAATGACCCAATCCAAAAATGAGCAGAAGACTTAAATAGAGATTACTCGAAAGAAGACAGACAGATGACCAAGAGGCACATGAAAACTACTCAAGACCACTAATTATTAGAGAAATGCAAATCTAAACTACAATGAGGTATCACCTCACACTAGTTAGAATGGGCATCATCAGAAATTCTACAAACAACAAATCCTGGAGAGGGTGTGGAGAAAAGGGTACCCTCCTGCACTGTTGGTGGGAATGTAAGTTGATACAGCCACCATGGAGAACAGTATGGAGGTTCCTTAAAAAACTAAAAATAGAATTACCATATAACCCAGCAATGCCACTACTGGGCATATACCCAGAGAAAACCATAATTCAAAAAGACACATGCACCCCAATGTTCATTGCAGCACTATTTACCATAGCCAGGATGTGGAAGCAACCTAAATGCCCATCGGCAGACGAATGGATAAAGAAAATGTGGTACATATATACAATGGAATATTTCTCAGCCATAAAAAGGAATGAAAGTGAGTCATCTGTAGAGACGTGGATGGATCTAGAGACTGTCATACAGAGTGAAGTAAGTCAGAAAGAGAAAAACAAATATCATATATTAACACATATATGTGGAACCCAAAAAAATGGTACAGATGAACTGGCTTGCAGAACAGAAATTGAGACACAGTTGTAGAGAACAAACTTATGGACACCACAAGGGGGGAAGGTGTCAGGGGTGGTGATGTGATGAATTGGGAGATTCGGATTGACATGTATTCAATAATATGTATAAAATAGATAACTAATAAGAACCTGCTGTATAAAAAAAATGCAATTAAGAGAGGTGAAAGGAAAAGCATAAATCTTTCACATTGGATATTATGTCCCAGGGTCTCTTTACTTCATCTTGCACTTTGGTAAATAATGTATAAATAAGACAGTTTATGATTACCATTGACAACAACAATAAAAACTTTCATCTAAAGAGCTGAAGGAAAAATGCTAATCTTCACTGTTAAAAAATACTAACTAAGAAGACAGGTTGAAACTCAAGTTTTCAGTGTTTTCATTTAAAATTAGCTTTTTCTATAAATATATGGACTCTTAAGAGCATAGAAACAACATAATGGCTATTGTTTTGCATTAATCTAAGGAACTAGCTGCCAAATATCCCATATATATATATATTTTTTTTTTTAATTGGGGTATAGTTGTTTTACAATGTTATGTTAGTTTCTACTATACAGTGAAATGGGGTTCCCTGTGCTATACAGCAGGTTCTCATTAGTTATCTATTTTTTATATATTAGTGTGTATATTTGTCAATCCCAATCACCCAGTTCATCCTATTGCCCTTTTTCCCCCTTATTGTCCATGTGTTTGTTCTCTACATCTGTGTCTATTTCTGCCTTGCAAACCAGGTCATCTGTACCATTTTTCTAGATTCCATTTATATTTTTAAAGGGTCTTCTCTTTCTTAGACTCATGACATGTATTTCTATCATGTTTTCCATAATTCTACTAAAATATGCTTTTTGTATTTTTCTATATGGTTTATAGACTCACAGTTTCAAGATCAACAGGGAAAAGGAAAATTCTAACTGAGGAACAAAATAATGTAAAAGTGCTTTTGTTCATTTGTTTTGCTGAAATTTATTTCACCCTAGAAGTTATTATTTTTTCCTTGATCAATGCTAACAAAATTTAATAAAACAATAATTATTACATATATACTAACATTAAAAATATTTTTCTGAAGTTATATTAGCATTATGTGAATTGTTTGTTGAATTTTGAACATTGACAATTCAAATACTAACACAGTTTTTGATGTTTCTTCCCAGTAAATAAGAAGGCCATAACCTCACTTAAATTTTTTAGAGGAAAGACAGAAGATTGCTCTCTAAGGCTGATTCATTTTTCTAAAAGTGTTAATGCTCACTCAGACTTGTGGTGAATGAAATGTTTGAGTTGTTTATCAGGAAGGCTTTGAAAAGGAATGATATTTGCTTTGATGTTTTTTAGGTGAAAAATGGTTCTTGAATCATGAAAAAGGGCTTTTGGAAAACATGAATGTCCTTAAATTAAATCTTTCCCAGTGGAGGTACTTTATGACATATTTTTACTAACATCATTTTAGAATCTGTGTCTGGAGATTTTGCAGGGAAGTCTAAGGAAAGACCAGAATGCAGACACTGGCATCTAAATTGCATAGTTAAGTTAAATTCAGATTTACAATTTTTAAAAAGATTTGATAAAATTGTAAATGATATCTTAAGAGAGGAAATCTCAAGGGATGAGTAGTTAAATTGTATACACATTGTTAAATACCCAGAGTATCCAAATCAAACCTGTCATTAATCTTCCATTAGGAGTCAGCTACTGAAAATTTGAATAGTGTGCCATTTTTACACATTTGCTTCCAGTTTTTAAAGAAAAAAAATATTTCATTTTGGGAGGCATAATTATACATGCTTAAAGAATACAAGTAATATTGAAAATTAAAGATGAAAATTTAAATTCTACCACTCTAAAATAATAACTTTTAATGTTAGCTGGACACCAGCCCATCTTTCAATGGACCAGTTTCCTTCTCTCTGTGCAGAAATACAGCTAAATATCTGGGTGCATGGGTGGCTGGATGGCTGAAAACACGGAAATAATTTATAATATGGGAACTGTAGTATAGATGCGTTTTTAAGTAAAAACCTTAACTTTAGTTTCATCTGAATTTCATAGAAGAAAAATAAACTGACACGAAAATGAAAAATTTTAGGGTCAAACAAATGATTCTTCACTACAACTTAGTACTTCTTAAAATATGCCTCTAAGGTTAAAGAGACTGGGATAGAGAGTGGAGAAGTGGTCAGGAAAGGAGAGAAAAGGCAAAGGAAGACAGGAAAGAAGGAAGTATACATTTTTAAAAAGTAGTAATTTCCCCCAAACTATCTACTTCAATTTTAACTCTATCAACTCTCTGTTTAAAAGATGAATATATTATAACTCATTTTAACAATGCATATTATTGTTTTTACATTTCCCATGTCCAATATGACATTCATATTTTGTTCCATAACCCGAGATCCCATGGGGTGTTATTAATATTTCTGTGTGTAAATGGATTCATGTTCCTCACCAGTACTTTTAACATAGCTTGTTAATTCCTCAGTGTTTATTTACATTTATCTCTTAATTGGACGTATTAGTGGTCTACCTGTATTTGTTCCTTTTTTGCTTTCTCAACAAGGGCTTCTGGGCATTGCATTATCTCAATTTTTTCCTGTTTAAGAATAGTATCTGCCTATTGCCTTTTTACATAAATAACATCTTGACTGGTTATAGAATTCTTGGGTTACACTTTTGTTACCCTAGAACATTGTAGACATTGCTTTATTACCTCTTGCATTGAAAGATGGATATATCTGCTGCTAGCCTGATGTTTATTAAGGAATTTTTTTTTTTTTTTTTTTTTTTTTGCGGTATGCGGGCCTCTCACTGTTGTGGCCTCTCCCGTTGCGGAGCACAGGCTCCAGACGCGCAGGATCGGCGGCCATGGCTCACGGGCCCAGCCGCTCCGCGGCATATGGGATCCCCCCAGACCGGGGCACAAACCCGTATCCCCTGCATCGGCAGGCGGACTCCCAACCACTGCGCCACCAGGGAGGCCCTATTAAGGAATTTTTTAAGGGAGACTACGGGACTCTGTGGAGTTAGTAGGTTGACCAGGCCATGCCTTGGCATTGACTATTCTGTATTAAATTTGTTTGAAACACAGTGTGTTCTTTTATTTTTTTAAAAAAAAAATATTATTTATTTATTGGTTGAGTTGGGTCTCTGTTGCAGCATGCGGGCTTTCTCTAGTTGCGGCAAGCGGGGGCTACTCTTCATTGTGGTGTGTGGGCTTCTCATTGTGGTGGCTTCTCTTGCCATGGAGCATGGGTTCTAGGTGCACGGGCTTCAGTAGTTGTGGCACGTGAGCTTCAGTAGTTGTGGCACACGGGCTTAGTTGCTCTGTGGCATGTGGGATCGTCCTGGACCAGGGCTTGAACCCATGTCCTCTGCATTGGCAGGAGGATTCTTAACCACTGCACCACCAGGGAAGCCCAACACAGTGTATTAGTTAATGTGTAGATTCAGTTCTTCATTGAGGGAGTTATATTAGTGATTTAAAATGCATCTTCTTTTGCATTTGTGGGCATCTCTACTTCATGAACATAAATGATCTTTATGCTGGATTCCGTTTGTCTTGCTTCTATATTTGTTTTACTTTAATCATTTTAATCCCTTACATTAAAAAAAATCAGCATTCACTATATAAACCTCAGTGTTTCCTCAAATCACTTATTTGATCTTTTTTTAATTTGTTTTTTATTAGTTTGAAGTATGGTTGCTTTACACTCTTGTGTTAGCCTCCACTGCACAAAAAAATGAATCAGCCATACACATACAGATATCCCCTCCTTTTTGGACTTCCCTCCCATTTGGGTTACCGAAGTGCATTAGGTAGAGTTCCATGTGCTATGCAGTATGTTCCCATTAGTCGTCTATTTTATACATATTATCAATAATGTATGTGTGTCAATCCCAGTCTCCCAATTCCTCCCACCCGACTGCTTTCTCCCTTGGTATCTATACATTTGTTCTCTATGTCTGTGTCTCTATTTCTGCCATGCAACTAAGATAACCTATACCATTTTTCTACATTCCATGTATATGCAGTATTATATGATATTTGCTTTTCTTTTTCTGACTTACTTCTCTCTGTATGACACTGTCTAGGTCTATACACCTCTCTACAAATGATCCAATTTCATTCCTTTTTATGGCTGAGTAATATTCCATTGTATATATGTGCCACATCTCCTTTATCCAGTTATCTGTTGATGGACACTTAAGTTGAGTCCACGTCTTGGCTATTGTAAATAGTGCTGCAATGAACATTGGGGTGCATGTGTCTTTTTGAATTATGTTTTTCTCTGGGTATATGCCCAGTAGTGGGATTGTTGGGTCATATGGTAGTTGCTTTTTTAGCTTTTTAAGGAACCTCCATACTATTTTCCATAGTGGCTGTATCAATCTACATTCCCACCAACAGTGTATGAGGGTTCCCTTTTCTCCACACCCTCTTCAGCATTTATTGTTTGTAGGTCTTTTGATGAAGGCCATTCTAACTCATGTGAGGTGATACCTTATTGTAGTTTTGATTTGCGTTTCTCTACTAATTAGTGATGTTGAGCATCTTTTCATGTGTTTCTTGGTCATCTGTATGTCTGCTTTGGAGAAATGTACATTTAGGTCTTCCTCCCATTTTTTGATTGGATTGTTTGTTTTTTGTGATACTGAACAGTATGAGCTGCTTGTAAATTTTGGAGATTAATCCTTTGTCAGTTGCTTCATTTGCAAATATGTTCTCCCATTCTGAGGGTTGTCTTTTTGTCTACTTTATGGTTTCCTTTGCTGTGTAAAAGCTTTTAAGTTTCATTAAGTCCCATTTGTTTATTTTTGTTTTAATTTTTGTTACTCCAGAAGGTGGGTCAAAAAAAGATGTTGCTGTGATTTATGCCAAAGAGTGTTCTGCCTGTTTTCCTCTAAGAGTTATAGTGTCTGGACTTACACTTAGGTCTTTAATCCATTTTGAGTTTTTGTGTATGATGTTAGGGAGTGTTCTAATTTCATTCATTTACATGTAGCTGTTCAGTTTTCCCAGCACCACCTATTGAAGAGGCTGTCTTTTCTCCATTGTATATTTTTTCCTCCTTTGTCATAGACTAAGTGTTTGGGTTAATCTCTGGGCTTTCTATCCTGTTCCATTGATCTATATTTATGTTTTTGTGACAGTACCATACTCTCTTGATTACTGTAGCTTTGTAGTATAATCTGAAGTCAGGGAACCTGATTCTTCTGGCTCCGTTTTTCTTTCTCAAGATTGCTTTGGCTATTCGGGGTCATTTGTGTTTCCATACAAATTGTAAAATTTTTTGTTCTAGTTCTGTGAAAAATGCCATTGGTAATTTGATAGGGATTGCAATGAATCTGTAGATTGCTTTAGGTAGTATAGTCATTTTCACAATATTGATTCTTCCAATCCAAGAACATGGTATACCTCTCTATCTGTTTGTGTCATCTTTGATTTCTTTCAAGAGCGTCTTATAGTTTTCTGTGTACAGGTCTTTTGTCTCCTTAGGTAGGTTTATTCCTAAGTATTTTATTCTTTTTTTTGGCAGTGATGTATGGGATTGTTTCCTTAGTTTCTCTTTCTACCCTTTCATTGTTAGTGTATAGGAATGCAAGAGATTTCTGTGTATTAATTTTGTATCCTGCAACTTTACCAAATTCATTGATTAGCTCTAAGAGTTTTCTGGTGGCATCTTTAGGATTTTCTATGTATAGTATCATGTCATCTGCAAACAGTGACAGCTTTACTTCTTCTTTTCCAATTTGTATTCCTTTATTTCTTTTTCTTCTCTGATTCCCATGGCTAGGACTTCCAAAACTATGTTGAATGATAGTGGTGAGAGTGAACACCCTTGTCTTGTTCCTGATCTTAGAGGAAATGCTTTCAGTTTTTCACCATTGAGAATGATGTTTGCTGCAGGGTTGTCATATGTGGCCTTTATTATGTTGACGTAGGTTCCCTGTATGCTCACTTTCTGGAATGTTTTTATCATAAATATGTGTTGAATTTTGTCTAAAGCTTCTTCTTCATCTATTGAGATGATCATTTTTTTTATTCTTTCATTTATTAATGTAGTGCACCACAGATTGATTTGCATATATTGAATAATCCTTGAATCCCTGGAATAAATCCCACTTGATCGTGGTGTATGATCCCTTTAATGTGCTGTTGGATTCTGTTTGCTAGTATTTTGTCGAGGATTTTTCCATCTATGTTCATCAGTGATATTGGCCTGTAATTTTCTTTTCTTGTGATATCCTTGTCTGGGTTTGGTGTCAGGGTGATGGTAGCCTTGTAGAATGAGTTTGGGAGTGTTCTACCCTGTGCAACTTTTGGGAAGAGTTTGAGAAGGATTGGTGTTAGCTCTTCTCTAAACGTTTGATAGAATTAACCTGTGAAGTGATCTGGTCCTCGACTTTTGTTTGTTTGGAAGATTTTTAATCACAGTTTCCATTTCATTGCTTGATTATCACTTATTTGATCTTTAATCAATTTTGTTTCTACTGTTTCTATATTATGTATTGTTATGTAATGTTGGAATTTTGATCCTTGATTTTTGTTCTCAAGTTTCTGATAATGATTTTAATCTCATGTAGTCGTTTCATCTCATCTTTGAGCTCATTTTTGCAGAATTCACATTCTCAATGTTATTTTATATCATGAAATAATTGTGAGGAATTCCATTTTGTTCCATCAGTTATTTTTCTTTGGTGTTAGAAACTTGGTCTTTCTGCCTTTAGTTGCTCATATCAGGAATTCTACAGAGGCCTTATCTGCTCTGATAAAATACGGTTGACATATTTGTTCTCTTTCCACTATATCCGACACCAGTGAAGTATTCTTTTGGAGCTGCAGATTTAGGGCTGTACATTTGGTTTTCTTATCCTGTTTTTTTCTTTATTTTTGGTTACATGTATCTAAATTTATTTTTAAAATTTTTATACAATTTTAAAGGTTACTTTCCATGTACACTTATTACAAAATATTAGCTATATTCCCTGTGTTGCACAGTTCATCCTTGAGCTCACCTTACACACAGTGGCTTGTGCTTCCCACTCCCCCACTATTATACTGTGGTAACTACTGGTAATCCATTGGTAACCACTACTAGTTTGTTCTCTGTATCTGTGAGTCTGCTTCTTTTTTATTTTATTTATTAGCTTGTTATACTTTTTTGATTCCAAATGTAAGTGATATTGTACAGTGTTTGTCTTTCTCTGTCTGACTTATTTCTATTAGCAAAATATCCTCCAAGTCCATCTATGTTGCTGCAAACAGCAATATTTCATTCTTTCTTATGGCTGAGTATTCCCTTGTGTGTGTGTGTGTGTGTGTGTGTGTGTGTGTGTGTGTGTATATATCTCACTTCTTCTTTGTCCATTCATCTTTTGATGCACACTTAGTTTGTTTCCATACCTTCACAATTTTAAGTAATGCTGCTATGAACATCGGGGCGCATGTATTTTTTGAAATTAATGTTTTGGGTTTTTCTTTGGGGGGGTATATATACCCACGAGTGGAATTGCTGGGTCATATTTTTATTTCCATTTTTAGCTTTTTGAGAAGACTACATACTGTTTTCCACAGTGGCTGCACCAATTTACATTCTCACCAATAATGTAGGAATGTTTCCTCTTCTCCACATCCTTGCCAACATTTTTTTTTTATGATAGCCATTCTGACAGGTGTGAGGTGATATTTCATTTTGCTTTTGATTTTCATTTCCCTGATGATTAGCAATGTTGAGTATCTTTTCATGTGCCTGTTGTCCACCTTCACTTCCTCTTTGGAAAAATGTCTATTCACTTCTTCTGCCCATTTTCTATTGGATTGTTTTTCTGATGTTGAGTTGTGTGTGCTGTTTATAAATTTTGGATATCAATCTTTATCAACCATATCATTTGCAAATATTTTCTCCCATCCTCTAGGTTGTCTTTTTGTTTCATTGATGGTTTCCTTTGCTGTGCAAAAGCTTTTAAGTTTAATTAGGTTTCATTGTTTTACTTTTGCTTTTATTTCCTTTACTGTAGGAGACAGATCCAAATTTTTTTTGCTGTGATTTATATCAAAATGTGTTCTGCCTAGGTTTTCCTTTAGGAGTTTTATAGTGTCTGGTCTTACATTTAGGCCTTTAATTCATTTTGAGTTTATTGTTGTATATGGTGTTAGAGAATGTTCTAATTTCACTTTTACATGTAGCTCTCCAGTTTTCCCAGCATCACTTATTGAATTGACTGTCTTTTCTCCATTGTATATTTTTGCATCCTTTGTCATAGTTTAATTTTGTTTTAATTTAAAAAAATTTAATTGCAACATTATTGCTTTCCAATGTTGTGTTAGTTTCTGCTGTACAATGAAGTGAATCAGCTATATGTATACCTATATCCCCTCCCTCTTGGGCCTCGCTCCCACCCCCCCATCCCACCCACCTATGTTGTCACAGAGCACCGAGCTGAGCTTGCTGTGCTTTATAGCATGGCAGAGTGAGTGGAACTAGGAGGGTGAGCTGAGGTGGTGCACAGTGTTTGTTAGTGTTTTCTCTCCATCTGAAATTTTGTCAAATATTCAATTCTAGATCCACTTCATCTGACTTTAGGGGTGAAGGTATTTATGATTTTCAAAAGGTTAACCCTTGGTCTTTGGATCAGCCCTCCAATTCATTTCATATCTTCCAGACTCTTCACTTCTACTGCACTTGACTAATAAGGATGTCCATTCAGATTTACTCCCCTACAGGTTAAGCACCCTTACTGAGGGTTATCAAGCGTGTGACTCAGTAGTATAGAGGCAGAGAAAGGTGCCAGCAAGGGCTGACCTCAGCAACCCCACCCCAGAGAGCATATCTCTGGCTTGTCTTCCCTCTCTCTCTCTCTCTTCTCTCTTTTTCTCTCTTTATTCCTCTTTCTCTTCCTCTAAGTCTTCTCTCTCTCCCTGTCTTGCTTGCTAGGTTTTTGTTTTTGTTTTGTTTTGTTTTTTTTTTTGTTTTTTTTTTTGCGGTACGTGGGCCTCTCCCTGTTTTGGCCTCTCCCATTGCGGAGCACAGGCTGCAGACGCGCAGGCTCAGCGGCCATGGCTCACGGGCCCAGTCGCTCCACAGCATGTGAGATCTTCCCAGACTGGGGCATGAACCCGTGTCCCCTGCATCGGCAGGCAGACTCTCAACCACTGCACCACCAGGGAAGCCTGCTTGCTAGTTTTTGAAGATCATTGAATTATGTTAGCCTAGTTTCTTGTCTGGATACTGTTGGTTATGTTTTTGTGTGTGTGTGACCCTTTTTTGTTCATGATTAGGTATCAGTGGAGAAAATGCTAATACTCTGAAGATATTTTAGTCATCTTAACCCAGAAGTCCCTTTTTAATGTTAAAATTCTGCACATACATTGTCAAATTATTTTCCCAACCCCACATATAATTTTTATGATCATTATATTTCTGAGACAATTATGCTACATGAACTGTGGCATTGAAAAATATCTTGCATTTTTAAAATAGCCCTTAGTTAACAACAGAAAGTTTATCATAATGTATGTAGATGGTCCTTAAATGTATCTCTGATATTTTTTTCCTCTGATTAGTAGGTAAAATGACTTTGAAGAGCTTCAGCACAGTAAATAGAATTTGCATTAAACATATGATTTTCATGGATCCAGTTTATCCTCTGATATTGTTGACTGATTTATAAAAATATAAGCTATTTATTTACATTATACAATGAGCACATTTTCTTTTCTTACATGTGTAAGACACAAGCACATATTTAAAATCTCTATTGACTATTCATTTCAACATTGATTATTATAATCTATCATAGTAGATATTTAAGTCCTTATGCTTTAATCTAGTTGTTACTATTCTACTTTTTAAATAAACTGGTAATTTATATTTCTTCTTTTTTTAAATGATATTAAAAATCATATATCAAAGACCAAGTACTTACAAATATGTTCTAGTCATGAGTGTCTAGATTTATCAGCTATTTTGTAACAGCCTTGAATTTGAAGTTGAATTCAATTTGAATTGCAGCCTCTGTGTTGGAAAAATCATATTTGTACTTAATGTCTATTATATTTAATCAGTAAGGTCTCCACAGATAAAAGCATTTTTGTAAAGGGTTTAGGAGTCTTTAAAGCTGAGTTAGTATATTTTGGATACACTAAGTTAGCCTAATATAGCAAAATAAAAGAATTATGGTAATGGATCTCTGATTAAAATGCTCAAATTATTTTATACAGTTAGTAGAAAACTGTGTCAGTAGATACCCAATAACTTTTGTATCTTTAAATACTATGGATAAACACTTGAGTTATTGATAAAAAACTCATAAAGACCATCTGAAATTGCTTTGTTTCAGGGGTAAATAAATGCATTTTGGCATCATGAAACCTTTTCACCTAAAACAAACAAACAAAATCCACCATTTAGGATTTATGTCAGCATCATTAGTGGCATTTTTTTAATGGTGTCCCTCTGCAAAAAATGCTACGTGAACACAATCTGTGTCTTTTAAGTTCTAAACCTATTTTTTTCTTTAAATAAAACCCTGTTGCTTTCAATCCTGCACATGGGGGCAACACAGGCTGTCAAAGACAGGAGAACTAATTTAGCTGGAAATGAATTAATACTATCCTCCTCTCATGTTAATTTTGTTAGAATTGTGTCTCAAGTAGATAATGTTGGCTCTGAGTACAGAATAATGAGTTACTTCTTTAGGCTCAATTGAGTAAAATGCCACGAATGGAAACTGTGTCACCTTTGTGACTGGAATATTAAATGATGAGCTGTGTGTATTGCTCAGCAACAAAAATGTCCTCAGTGCAGATGGAATCAATTTCACTAGGATCAGTGTTTAAATTAATTCCTGAAATTATATACCGTTTGCTTTGTGTGCATTCTAGAGACCAGACTATTTTTTTCTCCTGCAACTCTTATTCATTAGTGTATATAATTTATTTTTACCCATGGGTAAACTTTTAATCTTTTCTGCAATCATGACAATCCAAAGCAGAACAATGTATGATATATCTTTGTACAATATCTGACAGAAATCACCCAGAGTAAGTAAAAAGAAAAATGCATTTGGGAAAAAAGCAATTAACTTATGTTATAATTGAGTGGAGATTTCATAACCTGTATTGTTTTCAAAAGATTTTCAAGTCTCATATTTAATAACCATAAGTTTGAAAAAAATGAGTGGTTTCATTCAACTGTTGGCAAAACATTTAATAATGTTTTTAATTCTATAGTGATTCTTATCTTTCTAAGTAAAAATACAACCCGGATTTTGTTATTGGAAGAAATATGAAATCAAAAATGTTATTACACAGAGAAACAACATGTGGGCAGTGGGGAAAACAACTAAAATCTGAAATGTTTCTGTTAATATTTTGAGTAAAAAACGTAATTAAACATAGCTTTGTGAGGGGTGCAGCACTGCTATCTGCTGCGTCTGGGAATATTCTCAGTATCTGTGAACTGGGATCTGTTTTATGTCTTCATTTAACACTAAGTGAAGAGGTTGTTTGAACTTGGACTTGCAAAATACAAGGTAAATGATGTGAGAATGACTGAGATCACACGTGGAACATAACATATACAGTTTATTAGAAAGTTCACTGAAACATGAATAAGAATAGCATAGATTACAAATACTGGAGCTGTGATGTTTACTTTCAGTCTTGCAGAACCAGGGAAGTGCTGGAATCCTTAACCACATGTGTGCAAAGGGAATTTTCTTCAACCCTGTCCTCTACAGACCTTCTATTATTCATCCTGATTCTTAATTCTGCACCATCTGCTTGTTTCTTGCTGTGTTTGTTTTGTAGTGATCTGTATAAGGCCGGCTGCTTCTTCCTATCAAGACTCATTCTAAAGGTTTTCTGTCTTGGCTTGATCAAAGATTCTGTGGGCCAAGACTCTATCAACTGTCCCTCTCTAGCACTTATTGTTTCCTTCTCTTGAGAAGTCTCTGCAGATCTCTGCCCATGGCTGCTAGTTTTCTGGAAATAGTTTTTCTCTATTTAGTTTGCATCTTTGCAAGTTCAAGAGCTCAGCTTATAGAGCTGGGCTGGGTGGTGCAGAGAGTTGACCAGCCCATTAGGAAATTTCTCATCCTGGCAAAGGGTTTGGCTACGAAGAAAAGTAATGTCCTGTCTGTGCCATGGTTTCGCAGGTTTAGAGTCTCAACTGCCAGATGTTATTCACTGTGTATTCAACTTCGTTCTCTCCAACTCTGAAGCTAGGGCACATTCCTTTCTGATCTGAACTTGACCCAGTTTCTGCCCTCCACACTGTGTCCCCACGGCTGCAGATCCCAGGCTCTCCCCCATCTGTCTTCATTTCTCCTTCAGGGCAGGGTATCCATGGAGGGCATCCTGGTTCTTGCTGGACCTGCTCTGAGAACCCCTCCCTGTACCCTCCTCCTGCATGTAGCTTCTCACCTCTCCAGTCTCTGCCTAAGGAGCTAGACCCAAGCAGGACAGCTTTGGTCAGGAAGGAACCTGCTTCCAAACTTATTTTGGCATAAAAGAGCTCCCCTTGAGCCCCATGTCTTTTACTGTGTGCTGCATTATTATTTCCTTTATGAAAGTTCAATTTTCTGTTTAACTCTTTGATGGCTGTCTCTTAGTAGATATAAACTCTAAACATCTTCAAGTATCTACAACCAAGGTGCTTGTGGGCTAGGCTTTTTAAAGACAACAATAACTCTAATTTTAAATGTTTGTAAATCGCAGATATAGCTTTACTTTATAGTGTCTTCAAATAGTTTCATGTCTACTATCTGAATGAGAGTGTACTGGAACATAAGCTTTGTGATTCATAAAATTAAAATTTCAATACTTAAGTAAAACAAAACAACAAAAACCCCTCAAAACTAAAAGCATCTGTAATTTCTAGTTCGAAACCTTTATGTTATTAGTGATTTCTTAAAATAAATATATTGTGCTAAATTTTATCCTTTTTTCCTGAGGTATTATAGATTGCTTTTCTATTTGAGATGATCAGACATTTGTATTCTCCAATATACACCATTATTAAACAAAATAATTTTGAAACAAGGTGTTGGATGACAATAAATTTTACTCTGTAAAGAGCAATGGAAAAATGATAACATTATAGTCTTCATTGTTTTACTAAATATTAAGAATGTACTGGATTAGTATCAATTCCACAATGCTTATGCAACTGAATAACATAGGCATTCAGAACTAGTACATTATTACATAGTAGAATGACTTTTTTTTTAAGTTGCAATGAGAAATAAAATTTTAAAAGATTTTTTTAAAAACTATACCTATTACTGACCAAATTAAGAGAGAAGGTATTGGTATTTATTGGGCCAATTTTTCTCAAGAATTTTATACTCAGAACTACTTTACATGCTTAAAAATTATTGAGGAGCTCCCCCAATTTTTGTTTATATGGGTTATATCTATTAATTGAAATTAAACTGGGAAAAATTTAAAGTATGTGTTAGTTCATTTAAAATAAAATGATAAATCTATGGCATATTAGTAGCAATATAATCTTTTATGAAAAGTAACTGTATTTTTCAAAATAAAACAAAAAACAATGGGAAGAGCGGCATCATTTTAGGTTTCTGCAAATATCTTTAATGTCTAGGTATATGGAAGATAGTGGGATTTCGGTATCTGCTTCTGCATTGAGTGTGTATGTTTTGCTCTTAGACTATGTATATGCTGATATGATATTTTGACTCTGTGTAAGAATAAAATCAAGCCTCACACAGATAGATGGTTCAAAAAGGGATGATTCTTTAATATCCTTTTCAAATACCTATGGGTATTATTTAGTGCTTTCCTAAAACTCAATAAGTGGTATTTTCTTTAAAGTTAGTTAAATGTAAACTTGGAAGCCATGCCAATACACATTGCACACCCATTACATCAAAGTCTGTTGGTTTGTTTTGAATTTCAAGTGGATCTTTTACCTGTGCATGATTTTGACCTTGTGGACCCCAAAAGTATCTTGGGTGCCCCAAGCGGTTCCTGGACCACACTTTGAGAACCACTGTGCTAGTCATTGCTTTTGAAAAACAAAAGACCATATGAAATAAATCCTATTACCCTCTGTTTGCAGGTTATGAATTTGACTCTAGTTGAGTGGACGATGCCTGGACTTTATATTCCAGCTGGACTGGTTTGCATTCCAGCTCTACCACTCACCAGCTGTCTAACTGGAACATTTTATGCATTCTTCAGTAAACCACAGTTACACAAATGTGCAAATGCAGCATATTTCATTGTCAAAGAGACCATGTCAAAATTAAGTCCCCTCAGTTTCTTTTTGGCAAGGTACTCAATTTTAGTTGAATCTCATCTTAAGTGATAAGTAGCCTAGCATAATTTTTAGACACAAGGATTCTAGGAGCTAATTTTTCTCCGTTCAAACCCAGATTCCACCATTTTCTATCTGTGGCACCTTCAGAGTCCTCATGCCCTTGAGGAAGCTGTGAGAATTAAATAAGGTGAAACTGTACCTGTTAAGTGCTTAGTGTCTGGCATATTGTAAGGACTAGATGAATGCATGCTGTTATTTACTACTACTACTGTTGTTATCTTATGCTGCTGCACTTGGCCACTCTTGCTTTTCCAGAAGTGAGTCAGGCACTGTCCTGCCCTGGCTCCCAACCACAGGGAACTTATTTCCAGCTCTCTGACTTATCTTACAGAAATGCCCTCACTCTAGGGTTAAGAAGAGAGCAGACCTTGACTCCAGCAACAATTTCTTATAGGGGGAGGGGATCTACTCTGACTCTTTCCAAATAAAAGTCTTCACAAACCCCTCGTCTTCATGTTCTGACCACCTTCGATATTCTTGATCCACATCAGAAAAAACAAACAACCCAATTAAAAAATGGGCAGAAGATCTAAATGGACATTTCTCTAAAGAAGACTTACAGATGACCACCAGGCACATGAAAAGATGCTCCACATCACTAATCATTAGAGACATGCAAATCAAAACTACCATGAAGTATCACTTCACACCAGTCAGAATGGCTATCATCAAAAAATCTACAAATAATAAATGCTAGAGAAGGTGTGGAGAAAAATAGAGTTACCGTATGACCCAGCAATCCCAGGCCTGGGTGTATATCCAGAGAAAACTAATTCGAAAAGATACATGCACCCCAGTGTTCATTGCAGCACTGTTTACAATAGCCAAGACATGGAAGCAACCTAAATGTCCATCAAGAGATGAATGGATAAAGAAGGGGTATATGTACACAATAGAATATTACTCAACTATAAAAAAGAAGGAAATAATGTCATTTTCAGCAACATGGATGGACCTAGAGATTATTATACTAAGTGAAGTAAGTCAGACAAAGACAAATATCATATGATATCACTTATATGTGGAATCTAAAAAAAAGATGATACAAATGAACTTATTTACAAAACAGAAATAGACTCACAGACATAGAAAACAAACTTATGGTTACCAAAAGGGAAAAGTGGTGGGGGGAGATAAATTAGGAGTTTGGGATTAACCTATATACACTACTATATATAAAATAGATAACAAACAGGGACTTACTGTACTTACTGTATAGCACAGGGAACTAATACTCATTATTATTAATGTCTTGTAGTAACCAATAATGGAAAAGAATGCCCACTACTGGGCATATACCCTAAGAAAAATCATAATTCAAAAAGACATGTGCACCCTAATGTTCATCGCAGCACTATTTACAGTAGCCAGGACATGGAAGCAAACTAAATGTCCATCAACAATGGAATGGATAAAAAAGATGTGGTACATATACACAATGGAATATTACTCAGCCATTTAAAGGAATGAAATGCTGTCATTTGTAGAGATGTGGATGGACCTAGAGACTGTCATAGAGAGAGCAGTTAAGTCAGAAAGAGAAAAACAAATAATCATATATTAATGCATATATATGGAATCTAGAAAAACGGTACAGATAAACCTATTTGCAAAGCAGAAATAGAGACACAGATGTAGAGAACAAATGTATGGACACCAAGTGGGGACATGGGATGAATTGGGAGATTGGGATTGACATGTATACATGGCTATGTATGGAATAGATAACTAATGAGAACCTGTTGTATCGCACAGGGAACTCTACTCAGTGCTCTGTGGTGACCTAAATGGGAAGGAAATCCAAAAACGAGGGGATATATGTATATGTATAGCTGATTCACTTTGCTGTATAGCAGAAACTAGCACAACCTGGTGAAGCAACTATACCCCAATAAAAAAGAAAATAATATGTAGGAATCATTTTGCCATACACCTGAAATCAACTATATTTCAGTAAGAATTAAATTGTAAATCAACTATATTTCAATAAAAATTTTAAAAACTACAAAAGTTATGGCATTGGTTTTCAACTATTCCTTCATTTAATTCTGTCTATGGGGTATGTCTCTCTCATTTTTGTGTCTGCTATTTAACCTATAGACACCATGGATGAAATGGGAACAGTCAGTGTTCCATCCTAGTGTTTTATTACACAATAATAACAGCTCAGGAGAGAGCAGACGGGGACTAAGCAGGACCCTGTGCATTTAACCATACATGGTGTTAACTCTTTACCTACATAATCTTTCATCTTTATGGTGATTCCATGAAGAAAGTATTATCCTATTTTACAGCAATGGGGTTAGGAGCACCGATGCTTAGAGAGATCGAGTAACTTGCTGCAAATCACAGAAAGCATCAGTATGGGATAGTGTCTGCCCGAGCTGCCTTAGCCAAGCTTGCCTGGCTTCTATGTATTAAATTTCCCTCCCCCAACTTTGTCTACTGTTGTTCTTACTTATAGTTTAAAAGATCAAAAATATAAATAAAAGATTGTTCATAAAATAAGAATCCTTATACTCTTCCTCTTACTGTTAGAGCCACCACTTCTTGGATGATGCATTCAGCATTCACCTTCAAGTCTCGGCAGGATATGTTTGTACTGCTTCCTCTTGATTTGAAGTTTTAGAAATGATTTCTTAACTTTTCACTACAGAAGGCCAGAATTGGTTCTTCTCTTTCTTTCTCTGCTCTATCACGCATGTGCACCCTTGAAAGATTCTTCATAGGATTGTGTCATAATTTTGGTGTAGATTAGTGTCAAATATTTACATTATTATGATTATATAGATGCTATTCACAGCTATGATTACTTTTCCTTTTATTCACTACTTTTTGTCTTCCCCAAAGTTAATAATTATGTTTTATTTTCATTTTATTACAATTTTCATATTGTAAGTTTTGTGCATACTTACTACCGTTTTAATCCCCAAATGTTTGCCAGTTATCTGCATTTTCCCACAAGACATTCTATAAGGGACCTGCAACTAAAAGAGTCATTTTCTTTTCATTAATTGACACGTTCTATTTGCCACCTATTTGGATTTTCAGAGATATTTTAAATACTCATAAATCCAATTTTATCAGTACAGATGAGAAGAAATAGTCACATGTATTCATCTAAGAGAAATATATTAATAGATATTCTCATTTAATTTAATATTAAAAGTTAGTTATTAAAATTACCTTATATAGGGCTTCCCTGGTGGTGCAGTGCTTGAGAGTCTGCCTGCCGATGCAGGGGACATGGGTTCATGCCACGCTCTGGGAAGATCCCACATGCCGCGGAGCAGCTGGGCCCATGAGCCATGGCCGCTGAGCCTGTGCGTCCGGAGCCTGTGCTCCACAACGGGAGAGGCCACAACAGTGAGAGGCCCATGTACTGCAAAAAATAATAATAATAATAATTACCTTATATTTATAAAACAAGACAATCTACAGTGTTTCTCATTGCACACTGGGGCAAGTTTAAGGTAATTTGGAACACTTCAACAATTAGGACAAGTTATAATGTCGTTTCAGGGTAAAATGAATATATCTATTAGAATGATTATGAACCCTAGTTACTGATATTCAGTAACATTTATAATCCCCCTTATGTGTAATGCAATCAATTTACAATCTCACACATTTTAAAAATCTGTATGTCCAAAAACGTAAAAGCTGTTTATTGATGAACACACTTAAGAATGCACACAGGGACACATTAAAGTGAAACTCTCAGATATCTGGCTTATATAGAGAATGGATTTTTCTGAATAACTGAGTCTTTGAAATGCCTGGTGATTATTGTCTGTAAGCACAGAAAGCAGCTTAACTGAGCCACTCCAAAACTGCAATACATTTAACCCTGCCTTCCTTAAAAGAGCCCAGCCTTTTTTTTTTTTTTTTTTTTTTTTTTTTTTTTTTTTGCGGTACGCGGGCCTCTCACTATTGTGGCCTCTCCTGTTGCGGAGCGCAGGCTCAGTGGCCATGGCTTAGGGGCCGCCTCTCCGCGGCATGTGGGATCTTCCCGGACCGGGGCGCGAACCCGTGTCCCCTGCATCGGCAGGCGGACTCTCAACCACTGCGCCACCAGGGCGGCCCAAGCCCAGCCTTTTTTGAAAGCTCATAATGAACCTCGGTTATTATTCCAGAGATACTTGTAAGGTAAAATAATGAATGAATAGTATGTGCCTTATACTAAATGTTCTAGATCTCTGTGCTGTTTGAGGTGTGCCTTTTCTTAGTTACATTTGCTTTGGGGCTACCAGAGCTCATTATAATCTGGCATTTCTTCCTTTTTCATCTACTCTCCTTTCTTATAACTGGTTGCTTCTCTTGAACTGTGGGCTTTGTACCATATAATCAAAATTATTTGATGAGGGTAAAAACTAATAGTGTGGGTATAAGGGCTCTTGTGTGAATAAAGCTTAGTGCATGGGTTTGTAACACTTATTTGGACTGTCCATAATATACGATTAGTTAATTCCTAGCTATGACTTTATCTATGTCTAGTTAAGCTTGTTGTAAAAGTGATGGATGTGTTAGTAACTGCTGGTTGCTAGTCGGCCCCTATACGCTCCTTCTACTGTAGTAGAACTTTCACCTTCAATTGGGCCCCAGCAGCCAGGAAGGAGCAGCCTTGTGACTTAGTTCTGGACAAAGAGATGGAGGGGAAATGTACCATTTTCAGGACACAGCCTTAAAAGAAGCGGTCTGCTTTTCTGCCTCTCTATATCCAACTGCTTAGATCGCACAGTTCTCCCTTGGTGAGGAGAGGATGAGAGTCACACCCTAAGGATGATGTAGTGGAAAGCTGACAGAGACCCCCAAATTAACGGCAAAGTTAATGACTTCTCTTTTGTTTAAGCCACCATTATTTGGAGTCTTTTAATGCTTCTGCTCATTAATCCTAATTAGTATAAGTGAAGAGTTAACTGTGTGAAGACAGCATCTTCTCTGCTCAAGATACTGGCCAGTTCATTTGCTCTTGGCTTCAGTTAAAACCTCAGTAGATTTTATTTCAGTCTCTTCTCCTCAGGCCCTGAGGTTTGAAACACTAGATTTGTGAAGATAGTTGGCTGTTGTTGGGTTATTAGTTTGCTAGATGATAAATAAAGCCAGTGCTGCCTGAATGAGGTGTTGATTAGAGCAGGACTCTTTTTCTTCGTCTTCTTAGGCTCTGACTCCAATTGAAAAACTAAACAATATACCCTAAGTTTTTTATTATCTTTGGCCTCTTGAAGGATTTGAAGGAATGATGAACTTTCCTGCGGCCTATAAATCTTGGTCTGCAGAGTTATTTGTACCTCTAGTTTCAGCCACCTGTTCTCCAAATGTAGATTCAAGGAATAGAATAGAATAAAGACCAAAAGGAACCTGAGTCTTGCTGAAACCCCAGTTTATTGAGGAGTTTAACTCAGGGGGAAGTTTAATCTAAAATAGGCGTGTTTTTTTTGTTGTTGTTGTTTGTTTGTTTTTTCTTTCTTTAATCTTACAATTTTCTTCAGACCCTTTCCTATCGTCTAACAACGTTTTGGATATTTTGCTAATTTTTCTTGGGAATTTGGTTATTAAAAGCCCAGTTCAGTTCTCAACCTTGCTTAATATTTCATTTTCTCTTCTTTTCCAAGCACAAATTTGGTCCTGGCTGAGGGGCCTGGAGTGGTAAGGGAAGAGAAGGGTCTGCCTTTTCTCACCCCATCTCACTGTTAGGGTTCAACTTCTCTGTGATGATAGGACAAAATGCTGGTGTCTCGTGGAGGGGCCCTGCAGGGCCCATCCTGTGGCTCAGTTCCCTAGTGTGGGAGTGGGAGATCCTTCTGGAACTGACCTTGCAGCTCTCTTAGCCCTCACCCCTCGTGGAGTACAGACACCCTCCAGCCTCAGGGGTCCCTTCATCGAGGGGAGGAAGGCTCATCCTGTGTGGGCTGCCAGTGGAAGGATACAAGTCCTCATCCTCCTTCTGTGTCCCCATGGTCCATGGACACCTTCCTCTACCAAACGTGTATATGTGGCATGTAGGGGCCACTCCTATCCCCTCCATCCACCCTCCCTGCTGTCTCTCTCCAGTTCTCTTTTGACCAAAGAGCCTGAGTCACAAGAGTAAATCTATTACCCCAGCAGATGTCCAGCCATGCGACAGCATAGGAGTCCCCCTCCTTTTCACCATGGCCTCCTAGCGGTAGCATCAAATTTTCACAAGATGTAACCACTTTGATTCCACCTGTGCTCTTCCCCCATCTATTTACTAGATAGAGATAAGGAGGGGTTCTGTAATCTCTTGATTCTTAGCGACCCATGGGGAAGAGATCTGGTTCCAATTTCCAGGCACCTCTCTTCAGAAAGAAGAGTTGCTTAAAAATTCTTTGTGTCCAGGCTTCCCTGGTGGCACAGTGGTTGAGAGTCCGCCTGCCGATGCAGGGGATGTAGGTTCATACCCCGGTCTGGGAAGAGCCCACATGTTGCGGAGCGGCTGGACCTGTGAGCCATGGCTGCTGAGTCTGCGCGTCCGGAGCCTGTGCTCCACAACGGGAGAGGCCACAACAGTGAGAGGCCCACATACCGCAAAATTAAAAAAAAAAATTATTTGTGTCCAATTTTGGCACTAGTCCCACTTTACGTGCCGTTATGTCTAGGATGATGTTCCTAGTGGGGACCGCATATCATTTTATACAGAATGATCTAATTTGTAAATGAAAGCCACAAAATTTGGCTTAAGCAATTATACAGTAGTTTCACAACACACATTTAAAATAAACATTTATTTTCTCTTGCTCCCCAAATGCCTGCTTTTAAGTGGGTATAAAATGCTGCTATTTTTAGGTTTATTTTGGAAAATCTAGTTAAGGAATTGTCATAACCTTGATAACTATTATTATCATTCTCTGAGATGTTTTGAATAAATATTATAATACACATTTGTGAAATATTTCTGTGTAGGCATATGCCAGATGTGTGATGACATGCAGCTTTGCAATCCAATAATACAAACTACTGGAAGGCTAATAATGAGAAGTATTTTATACACTAAATATAACTCTGGACAAAAGACTGGCAGATAGTGGTGTGTGTGCATGTGCGTGTGTGTGTGTGTGTGTGTGTGTGTGTGTGAACTTCATCTCAGCATCCCATCCAGCTCTAAAACTTTATGCTTTGGTTTTGCTGATGCCTCTCAAAGCAAAATGAATCCTTTGCAGAAGATTCCAATAAAACTAATGTGTTTAACCTCAAAGATTTTATCCTTCTCAGCAGTCAACTGGAAACTAAAGTTCATCAGAGAGAAACTAATTACAAGATGCTTGCATTTCAATTATTATGAATTTATCATTGCAATTACTAATTCCATCTATCGTTCACTTGGTAAATATAAGAATAGGAAAAAAAAAACAAATTTATAGTCCTTTCAGAAATGTGAATAGCTTATAGTTGACATACATAGTTCTTTATATATTTATAATTTTAACTATGACTAAAACCACAGAGAGATTTTTCTGCAATAGAAAATTTAAGGAATATCTTTAGTTGTTTTGAGTATGCCATATTCATGCTTCAAATTTAGGTTGATAATTATATCTATAGAAGCTTAAA
The DNA here is from genome assembly GCF_025265405.1 of Mesoplodon densirostris. NCBI lineage: Eukaryota > Metazoa > Chordata > Mammalia > Artiodactyla > Ziphiidae > Mesoplodon > Mesoplodon densirostris. The sequence goes on from NC_082672.1 coordinate 77,941,952, forward strand.
TTTTCTAGACTGGAAACAAGGAGAGAAATCATGCAGGAAAATCGAAGATCAAATTGAGCGTTTATGATGCAAAGAATAAAAGCTGACAGTAAAACTTAGTAAACAATATTTGTGTAGTCAAGTCAGCTAGATCATTCTATTTATGAATACAATGTAAAAGCAAAAGTAATATTCCTGATATAAAGAAAATAAGAAAAAGTATCTAAGTTTTCAATTGATTTAGAGTTCTGAAATCACTCTCACATAAGGAAAATCATAAAGAGCTATTTTAAAATCCAACTTTATGTAAGGGACACACACACACAGGGCTTTAAAAAGCAACAATATTCTTGTGCAGTGTAAGACAAACTCATCTTTCTTGATGTAGTTGCCACAGGATTTTCACAGTGTGTCCAAAACCAGTGACATCATTGCCTTGAGTTTTCCATGAGAAATGACCACTAAACACACTGCCAAATGAGTATTGTAGGGGAGATTTAGGGCACTGGCTCTGGAAAAAAACAACTGGTGACTCATAGGTAGCTTTCAACTACAGTTGTGCTTGGCCTCCTTAAAATTTTAAATATTTGGAAATTTCACATAGACATCTTGAAGACGTGCTGATTTTTGGCAAACGGCATTCCTAGAAATCAAAAGAACTGAGCTAGACACTTATAAATGAAGAGTTTGCAGTGACTAAAACTGTGACAGATCCTTCAAGATGTGTTAAAATATGTAGCATAAATATATAGTATGATTGGGACCTGCCTGGCTGTCCAGTGGTTAAGACTTCGCCTTCCAATGCAGGAGGTGTGGGTTCGATCCCTGGTCGGGGAGCTAAGATCCCACATTCCTCGTGGCCAAAAAGCCAAAAAAAAAACCCCACAAAACAGAAGCAATATTGTAAAAAATTCAATAAAGGCTTTAAAAATGGTCTGCATCAAAAAGTCTTTAAAAAAATGTATTATGGTAAATGTATTAGCTTTGTGTAATTCTGAATCAGTCTCAGCAAAGAAAATGGATGAAAATCATTTCTAAACAGCAGGTGAATCATTTCTAATCATTTCTTTTTTTTAGGTTTGGCTACTTTTTGTAAGATTGTAGTTTGGATTACAGCTATATTTCATGTCTTTTTCTCTGTGAAGGCTAATGAAAATTCTCTGCATGTAATGCCATTAATCCCTGGAGAAGAAATAACCGGGGCAACATTTAGGATAACAGATGTGGGTGCTGTAAGTGCCAGTGGTAAAACAGGAGTCATTGCATCAGCAGTAAGGATTAAATTAGGAAAGTTGAGAAAGGGGGGCAGGGGGACAAGGTTCTGTGTGCCTTGAGGGAAGTGTCGTGATATACCAATGACTTCAATTGCTGTTTTCAGTAACATTGAAGTAATAATGTGTAAGATTCAACCTTAGATTATTGACTGAATTCCAACAGTGAAAAGTGCAAGATCTTACAAGATCCAAGTTTCTTCACCAAAGAAGCAACATTAATAAAATACTCATTCTTAATGAGGGGAGTATGAAGGAATGATAACTTCATTATACTCGGGAAGTGTATTAAGTATTCAAAATGCTTACATTACATTTCTCTAAAGGTAATTCGGTATGTTTTGAAGGACATTTTTATTTTATAAAAATTTAACGTATATTCTCTCTTCATTCCAAATTAGTTAACATAACTCAGAAAATCCTAAATATTAAATGAAAGCTCTAAATTTATATTGGTTGTTAAATAGTGTAAATCTAATGATTCCAGACTGAAGATGTCTGGATGTTAATATTCCACGCATCACAGTAGGTACCGACTCTGAAATCGGAAATGCTGCCTGTGCATATTTTTTTATGCCATGTGACGTTGTTTATAATCTGATAGATGGGATAATATTCCCGAAAATAAATGCTTCTGTTTTTAAAGGTGCTTTCGGCAAATATAAAAATGTATGAATTCACATAAGTATTGCTACTGTAACTGTTTTCTTAAAACATGACATTCTGGGAAATAACATGTTGTACCTTCATAATTTATTATTACACTTTCAGGTAACACTCAAGTTTCCAAGCTTGACTCTTATGATTATAAATTTTTCAAAACTATGAATTATGAATTATGGATAATGAATTATTAACCATAAACTCTTCAATATACCTTTTAAAATTCCTACCTCAAGGAGCATTTCATCTGGATTACACCCTGGCCTCTTAGAAAGTTAATAATAAATAAAACTTTCCCTATGCCCTGAATTAGCTTTCTATGCCTCAGTATGTTAAGCTTCATATTTTGGCAAACTTGAAAATGCTCTTTATATACCTTAAACAAAAACCATATGATTTTGGGAAAATTGAGGAGGCCAGTATTAATATTTTAGTAACTCATATGTATAGAGCCAGATCCTAGTGGAATTCCATACTTGAAATTCAAATAAAGCCACTGTCCATTAATTATTAACATTGATGACCAGGTATTAAATAACTATTAGTGACTTTCATGGAATTTGCAATTAAATTGTTCAGTTAATCTGTCCATCCATGAATGTGTCTCATGACTTTGTGATCATGATTCACATAGTACGTTTGCTGTTCATAAATCTTAATTAAGGAGTCATAAGTAAAGTAGGTTGATGACTGAATATTATAGTAAGTGGAGCAAAGGTATATGCTGGGAGCAAGCTTGGTCCCACGGTGCCTCATGTTGTGAGTGAAAGCCTGGGTGTTAACGATAACTGGTCCTGATGCAGACAGCAGTGCCTTGATGACAACACACCTCAAGCATCAGTGTGGGTACAAATGTTTTCTTTCCTTCTTTCTTTTTTCTCCAAAGCAAAACTGTAAAACAAAATAAAACAAAACGAAAACACCACTGGGTTTTAGATCTTTTTCTTATCAATACTTGACAAAATCAGCTGACAATTCTGTTAGGGTTAAATGGGAAGCTTGAAAGCGAGCCATTGCACATAAAACAAATGGTCTCACCCAGCTGATGACATCGTCCAAGGACCACATCTAGCAACAAGGGCACATGTCCACTTAGGACTATGAGAAAGAGCTCAAGTCAATTACCAGATGTTCTTCCTCTTCCTGATGCATGCCTATCATTTATTCAGATCCTATTTTGTTTCATTATGCTGACACAACATTCCTATGTGTTTATAAGTATTATTATTGCCATTTTAAGGATTAAGGAAATTGAGTATTTTGTTGAAGTAGCAGAAAGGTGGTGGGATTTGAGTATCTGCCTTCTGAGTTCCAAAGTGTTAACATATATTTTAAGTATTAACTCTGTTGATACTATTTTAATCACATTAAAAATACAACCAAATTACTTTATTTCAAGTAAATGATTTTGGTGTTAAGTGAAACATTTTCTGAGAATATTTTATTAGACAAGCAGTTTTAATTTTTTTTTTAATTTCAAATGAGAAGCTTACTAATGTGTACCATGTTTGCCCAAGAAAATTACAAGCACTGTTATTGTCCATACACTGTGTGTTGAAATTAATTTATCAATGTTTTCTATTCAGTGCTAAAGCATAAGCTAGAATGAAGCTTCATGGAAGTTATTTTGGATATGAATTTGTAAAATTTTATATTTGAAACTTATTTCCATTCACATCTGATTTAATAAACAACTGTATACATTTTAATTTTAAATATAAACAATGCATTTATTCATTCAATCAGTAAATATGTATTAACTATACCAGAGCTTAGAGGTCGAATGAACCAAATGGAGAGTCTCTGCCTTCAAGGACCTTCCTGTCTTGAGATGACTATACACAGACACACGATGAATCACAGCTAAAAAGACATCCGACAGAAAGGTGACCTGCTGTTTGTGTAGAACTTCCTCCATGAACTGTGTCTTTCTTGGTGGAGTCTGCAGAGCCTTCTTTGTGGCTTCTGAAGCCAAACTGTATCATTCTACCAGGAGATGATCAACCCTTGATAAACAGACCCGTCTTAACTAAATTCATAAGAGAGAGGTATAAAAGCCAAAGCAATATTTTATTGATTTCTAAAGGTGACACTATGTAATGCCTTCATAACAAGTGCCTGGAACTTGAAAGTATTGAAGAAGATTTTGATAGGGGCTTCCCTGGTGGCGCAGTGGTTGAGAGTCCGCCTGCCGATGCAGGGGACACGGGTTCGTGCCCCGATCCCGGAAGATCCCACATGCCGCGGAGTGGCTGGGCCCGCGAGCCATGGCCGCGGAGCCTGAGTGTCCGGAGCCTGTGCTCCGCAACGGGAGAGGCCACAGCAGTGAGAGGCCCGCGTACAGCAAAAAAAAAAAAAAAAAAAAAAAAAAAAAAAAAAAAAGATTTTGATAAATATATAATCATACCAAAGGGTTTTCGATGGTGTCAACAGGTGGATGATTTAGTTTTCTTCCAGGGAATTATCTCCAATCTATTCCTAGAATACCTTTTCACTGGCCAGAATTTTCCAGATAATGTTAATCTTTATGGGAAGTAATGAATAAACACTGCAAAATGTTTATTTTGCTTTGTTCTTTATTTTCTTTTGTGTTTAGTATAATTTAATTGTAAGTTTACATAATTTAATTTTTCCAGCTTTTATCTAGATGTAATTGACATATAACATTGCATAAGTTTAAGAATACTGTGTTGTATTGTGTATTCTTCTTGTGGGTTACCAAAAGCACCATTATAAAATCATTAGGTAGGTTAACAATTACATTTAAGTATTGTCTTTCCTGGATATACTGTAGTCATCTGGATTTGACCTGGGCATTTGCCTTCTGCAAAATATTTTCAGACCAAGTGTGTTCAGTAGTTTTACGTATGGCCAAGGTTGATTTTTATTGGTGGTTTTAACTACTTTGCATGATGAATTTTACTGACCTTTTCTCAAAATTAGAAATATCAATTTATAACCAGCCAATAATGCATTGACAAAAATGGGTCTCATTTAGCTATATCATAACCTTAAATGTTTGATCAGAAAAAAATACTTCAAACATTTTAATTTGTAAAATGACCCATAAAACATCTTTTTAATTTTCAGTAGTGGTAGTAGTGGTAGTAGTAGTAGTGGTAGTAGTAATAGTAGTAGTAGTAATAGTAATAGTAGTGTTTTGGTACATATTTAAGTCATTCTTGATTCTTTTACCTTTTTTATTTGGTAAGGTCATTGATAAAATATTCATTAAATATTTAATAGTTTACTTCTATATTTCTCTTCAAAACATTCAGGTAGATAAGTGTATATGTAAATTAACACTTGGATATAATGAGATGATTAGATTTCTGTGAATCTTCAGGTTCTGTACTTTTTTGGTTTCTAGACATGATTAGGATGTGCCCAACTTTAAACTTTAGGTGGCAGCGTTTGAGAACAGTTATACATACACATAGAAAGTTGCCACCATTTAGAAAAATATGGTGAATAATAATACATAAGTTTAAAAGAAAGGATTAGGGATTTATTATACTTTGTATTTAGATTCAAGACAATCCTTAAGCAAACCATAAAACATTCTCACAATTTGGAATGATAAAAAATATTTCCTGTCCACATAAGACGACTTTATCCCCATAAAAAGCCCATCATCATTTTTTTACTGATATTTCTTCACTTATCATGCTTTCATTGAGGTGGGGGGGAGGTCTTCCAAATGGATATTCCTAAGGGGGCTTTGTTCCCAGCACATCCCCAATTTTAATGAGTCTTAGCTAATTAGACATATCCGAATATCTTTCTGAAGTATTGAAGATAAGATATTTCCTTCCTCACAATTCATTTGTTAAAAAGTACTTTACATTGATGTATAGTAAGAGATGAAACAGGAAAATACAGTTTAAAAATAATGTATAGCAACATTTCTGGTTAGTAGACCATCTTAGTTGCTAAGTAGAATAATTATCATAAAAGGTAAATTTTGTTGCAAAGTTGACAGCTCAATCTTGTTCCCTTTTTTAAAACTTGGGGTCAAGTAATTTTATTTCACTGTTCAAGTACCTAATCAAGATCAGGTCATATATGACCAACTTCATTAGGAAATAAAGAAATGACTAGAATCTGTGATATTTAGTGGAATTTGAGTGTTTAATTTTCACATAGGATCACGTCAGCTTTTCCACGATGACAATAATTCTTTTTTTTAACAATCATTCAAAGTATTTAGTTGACATGTATCTTTATTTATTTATTATTTATTTATTTATTTATGGCTGCTTTGGGTCTTCATTGCTGTGCACAGGCTTCTCATTGCGGTGGCTTCTCTTGTTGAAGAGCACGGTCTCCAGCACGTGACCTTCAGTAGTTGTGGCGTGTGGGATCAGTAGTTGTGGTTTACAGGCTCTAGAGCGCAGGCTCAGTAGTTGTGGCACACGGGCTTTGTTGCTCCACGGCATGTGGGATCTTCCCAGACCAGGGATCAAACTTGTGTCCCCTGCATTGACAGGCAGATTCTTAACCACTACACCACCAGGGAAGTCCCTATAATTCTTGCTGCTGTAACTTTTCATTATATTAAAGCTCAAAATTTCTTTCTTTTATTTTATTCCATTTAGATTTTAATATATTCAAGAAAATCTTTTAGAGTAACTTTTAAAATAATGGTTTATATTTTTTTATCCTTGTGCTTATTGGAAAACATTTCATTATTCTTATCCTGATTTAAGTTCACAGGGTTTTAAGTGCTTATTCTGTTATTATTAGAGAGAGATAAAATTTCGAGGCACTTAATTAAAGCCATGTTTATATACAGCTACCTGGTCCAGAAGATTGGTTTATTTTGCCTGTTTAAAAAAATTAATAATTTTGCTGAGGGTGAAGTGTTTGCAATAACTTCGATGGATTGTTGACAAAACTGTAAAAAATAATTCTCATTACCCAGTAATCATCTAAAAAATTATAGACATAATCCAAACCATAGAAAACCCTTTATGATTTAGATGTTTATTGCTATGCTATTTATATTAATGAAAGTTTGGAAGGTATCTAAAGATCCAAATATGGGATAATGGATAATCCTTTAATTTCTCCAGGATACAAAAGTATGTGTATTCTGTGACCACTTCAGTTTTTGTCAGGATTCTTTCATTTGCATGAGTTACTTAAAATAGCTTAAGGAAGAGAAAGGATTTGTTTATGTATTGACTGGACCCAGGTGCTCAGAAATCTGACTCTCCATCTTTCTTCTCTCCTTTCCTTTTGGTTGGCTTCATTGTCAGTGACTCTCTTCCAGTTGGTGGCAAAGCAGGTTTCCACCACTCCTGGCTGGCACCCCTGGCAGAAAAAGCCTAAGGGTGCATCTTTCCAGTGACGTCAGTGGAAGTTCCAGGGAGGGTTTTCATAGTCTCAGCCTGAGTTCCATCCCCACCTCTGAGCTTGTCATCACTAGGAAGTAGGCTATGATGGATGGGCCCGGGTCCCATGCCTCCATCCTCCTCACCCCAGCACCTTCCAGGAGAACAGAGCTAGCATCAGCCTTGTCCAAACCACATGACGAAAGCAGAAGTAAATGTGGTTCCCCAGAGGAAATAGAATTTTCACTTGGAGAATAAATATATAGGAGTAAATATATGCCAGAGAACCAAAATTATAGATGTGTACCATCGTACCTGTAAAATGAAATCATAGACTGTTTTATACTGAGAGAGAGAGAGAGAGAGAAGGATAGAGGGAGAAAGAGAGCACAAGATAGAGAATGACAGAAATAAAAATGAATGGATTAACTGTTCTAAAGCTCATTATGATCACATAGCCAGTACATAAATCAAATATTGATGACTAAAGCCAGTTGCAAAAGCTAGACAATTAACTTAAATCAAGCATAATTAGACTACAATGAATATTTTTTGTATAAAATGCTATATTACTAAAAATTCTAAAGTTCTCCTATCCTTATAGTAGTCTTATAATGAGACCTTTGTAACAATTTTTAACTCTATATATTGGCATAATAAAAGTTCAGATTATTATTTTAAAAGCTGTGTCATCTAAGAATTCTACACAAGTATGATTGTTGTAAAAGGGACATGATTGCATAGGCAAATATCCTCTAAATTGGGGCGATTTAAGGTACAGTATTCAAATTTACTCTCATCTACTTTAACTGTAATTGCTATAGAGCGACAATGTTTGGATTAAAACTCAGTTTCCTATTCAGCAAGATGGGATGCAATAATATAATAATACATTAATAAGGATTAAATGAGATATGAGTTCACAAAAACTTACACACTGAGCGTTGTCCTTAATGGAAGTGACAGAGTTAACAGTTTTGTGATAAAGATTATTAAAAATTATTATTAAAGATTATTAAGATTATTAGCTTCACCTTCTAATAGTTTAAATCACTTAAAAAACTAGATTATATATATGTATACACACATACTTAAGAAAAGTAAAATTAAGATCCAGTAAATTCTTTAAAAGTAAACATATCAGGACTTTTTTGGACTCATATAAATTAAATCCCTTAGTTTTCTTCTTGTAATTGACTTGTTTAAAGTCAAGATTAAAGAGCAGCAGGCAGGGTGGAGAAGAGGGGGGAGGGAGAGAACCCACATGGGAACACCACTGGTGGGTGTTCCTCTTACTCAATGACCTCAGAATTCAGTTATTTGCTTCCTTGTGATCATAATATTTCTATCTTTCTGAATCTGCTATTTTCAAACTTTAAAAGAGTCTTGTGTCAAAAGCCTTTGGTTTTCTGAGGCACTTTATGTATTTAGGTACTGAGAAATATTAGCAGACTAAATCAGAGAATCAGTCTTTCAATGTGCATCTTTTCTGAGTTCAAACTGTGATCAGGCCTTGACAAATTTTAGCTTATGCACCATCCAAGTCACTTGGGGTATTATTGGCAACCCACTGGCACGTTGACCCAGGTCAATTGAGTTCAAAGCTTGTCTACATGACTGCATAACAAATTGTGAGATGCAAACCAATTTCTATAAAATGGCAATGTGCAAGTTGTAGCCCCTTTATAATAATAGTTAGGTATGATCAGACTGCTTGAAACTACATAAAGAGGAGAGATTTCTAAATCAGGGGACATTGTTATATTACCAGAAGGTTTGGTATGCCAGAGATCCTGACTTTTGACCTCCAGATTTGCACACCCACTGCCTGGGGTTAAGGGGAGGGTATGATTGGGTTCTGGCTGTGACACTGACTCAGAAGGACAGGCTGCCTCCTCTGATCACAACTCCTGCAGCTAAAACGAGTCATGGCCATAAGTTGCAGGGTTAAAGATGGCCTGCGTCATCCCTTCCTGTTTCCTGTACAATTATGTAATATTATTGTCACTTTAAAAAGGACACTTAAGTCAAATTTTTCTTTAAGTGTAAAAATGTTTATACAGTCAAAGCTTCTGTTACATTAAATTATCTCTTTTGCTACCCCACCCTCCAAAACATCTCTTCCCACTGTATCTAACAACACTCTCATTTCAAGCTGGCTAGATATCCTGTGTATCATAAGGGAACCACAAAACTCTCCTAATTCATACCACAGTGTAAATAACTACCAAACCAATGCTTTTTGAAGAGTTTGTACTATATAAAGAAGAGAGTTAAAGAAGGCACAAGAGGAGACTTTGCAATTCAAATAAAAGGTGGGGCATTTTTCACAGCACACAGGAAGAAGAAAATCAAAAGAGCCATCATCCCCAGAACAAATTAATATAGTGTATTCATATATTTATTCAACAGATATTGGCTGCTTATAATATTCTAGGCACTGTTGTCAAAGGTCTATTTTTAATCATAAAAGTATAGATCTTACCTTAAAAAAATTAAAAGGCCAGGGAATATTAAGCTAATCAAAAGTTTAACACTATCTGTATCAAGTTTGTGAGACATTAAAAAGGAAATGCATCAAAATACTAGTGGTGGTTATCTCTGGAGGGGAGCGTGGGGAGATGAGTCATCAGGGCAAGGAATAGCGACTTTATTTGGAAAGCCAGGAGACTAAGATGGCAGACTAGTGTCCCAAAGAACCATCTTACCGCAGTCAGAATTCAGGCTTCTTTTATACTAGAAGGGGCAGGGGTGGTGGTGGTGTGGTGGCTGATAATTGCAAACTTCTTGGTGCTGGAATCCTTTGTTCTTGCAGCTGTCCACATAGGTCAGGTCCTGATGTTCCTGTAAACCTCCAACAAGACAAGTGTTATTCTCTGTTCTGCAATTTTTTATCTCTATATAAATGGAAATGTATTATACATTTAAAGGTCAGAGCCTTGAGAATGGGCTGTCATGTATATTTCAGGTTATAGGCAACATTCTTTTACAAAAGGTGCAGAGCTAGCATGACTAAGCATAGGCAACAGAACAGAAAGGTTAAAGTAAAAGAAACAGATCTAGTATGGAGCCCTCCTTGAGGGCAAGGACGATGTTTGCTTTGTTCGGTGCTTAGCACAATTTTGGCACAGAGTAGGTGTGTGGCTAGTATATGTTGAATGGATGAACTACGTTCCCTTCAGGAAATATTTCCTAAGTGATCTTGAGTGCACAGGGCTGTATTCTCTGCAACCTAAAGTTGACTAAGACACATTACTTCTCTTCATGAAGCTTTCCACTTAGTGTGCATAGGTGTTTGGGGATAAGTCATGACACAAATCCTATTATAAGGCAACATTACAGTCTGAACAAAGGGTTATGGGGTTTTAGCCTCAGAGATCAGAGATCATGGAATCTCTTGGAGATTAGAGTTCATTGTGGAACATTCTGATTAATGTTTTGTAAGGTAGCTCTCTCTTTTAATAGATAGTTTTTAAATAACTTTTTTGATAAATGAATAAAATGAGGATTTGCTTCCTTTATGCTTGTGTTTCAGTTTAAAATAGTAAAAATGATTATCATATTCATCTGTTCCATACTGGAGTAAACAAAATATTTGATGTATATTTAAGTATTACTATAATTATGGTTTTTATTTTGCTAGGCAAGTCATATCCAGATTTTGTGTACGCACGTCTGTGATTATGATAATCCATTCATAATTGCTTATGTGAAATATATGAATCCTTTTTCATATACTATTGTATCCTCCTAAGTGTTGATAAACTAGATCTATTAACAGCCTTTAATGTTCTCTTAAAGGTTATTTGACTTTGACTTAGAAATGTTACATTCCCATTAATTTCATAAATATTCCTCTAATGCTGTTTCTAAACCTGTGGCGTAATATGGATCTTATTCTGCAGAAAATTATAGATATTATCAGTAATTGCTCTATTACCACAAGGAAAAAATATATTTAGATTGTAGAGTCCTGAAGTATTTCAAAAAAATATTTTGAAGTAGTGATTCAATATTGGTAATGTGTGTAGTTTGCATGCAAATAATAGTTATTATTCTTTCACGTGTAACATTTAAGCCACAGGATATGAAGTTCTCATTTCCTGTTGGGAATTTTCCATGTAAATATAGTACTGGTCTTCCATTTGAAGAGTTATAGATTTCCATTTTATTGTATTAAATGTACAATAAAATGATGATGCTTTGTTGTGATTTTTAAAAAATAGATTATAGTCTCAAAGAATACTATGCTTCCTTCACGTTGTATCACCTTATTCTATTTTATGATAATATCCTTTATGTTCTCTCTCTGAATTGAATTTACTCTGTGGATGGGATCACCCCTTTTCTTTTTAATGATCTGTAGGTGGCTCCCTTATCCTGTGACATAAGAAACCTCAACTATGCTAGTTTACACAAATTATGTGAGGTGTTTTCTGTGGCAATATAGATTTCCTCCTCTTCCCTTCTTTTACTATAGGCACCTTTATACACCAGCTAAAATGACTTTTTGAGATAATGTAATATGAAAGAGGCCGCTAATGTTTATTGCCCTGGAAGACCCGTTCGGTAAGAAGACAGTTCCATTGGCTGCCATTTCCATTACTGGTTTTGTAAGTCAGGTGTGAGGAACCAGACTTCAGAGCTAGAAAATGTTCAGGGTGGCAAATTTGACTTTCTGAGATGCTCTGTGAAACTGTTCCTATAGAAAGGCATTTGAGAGGAATTAATTGTCTTAAGTATTTCATTACCGTTAATTCTTAACTGACTATGTTATAATGTTTATGTTTCTTTTAGGTAAATGATTAAAAGAAAGATCAAACCTCTTCTTCTCCAAGTACCAAAGTGATAAAGAAATTAGATATTTTATAGTCCGTTCTTCTGATAGTCTCCCCAAGCTGCTTTTGTGAAGAATCACCATACTATACAGATGGGAATACTGAAGGGAGATACCTTTAAAACTGTAGACATTTCATGTAATTGATTACAGTTAGAATTAATGAGGCTTGAAGTCAAACAAGAAGTTAAGCATACTGCTTAGATTGGTGTTCTGTCAATGGATATTTGTTCAGTGATATATTATGAATGAGAGTGGCAGAATTCAAAGAGAATTTGACTAGAAATCCACATGCTGGGTTTGAGTCCCTGCCTCGTCCCTCACTAAATGTGGTTTTCAAGATCTCCAAAGTTCATTTAAGTCTAGAATAGATATAATTTTGAGAATCAAAATCGTCTTTGCTATACTCTGATTACTTCCCTCATGCTGGGCACCTTGCTGGGCAGAGGGATGAAGCAGTGACAGGAACAGTTCCTGTGCTGTGGGACCTGGGTCCAGGAGGAGACATACAGCACATCATCACAGAAATCAGTAGCCACATAGAAATTGTGACCAGTGCAGCAAGGATGTCGTGGAGACAATAGCGGGATGATCCTGACCTAGAGTGAGACTTGGGACTTTCTCTGACAGAGTGAGAATGTTGAGCTGAAATCAGAGGAGTGAGACGTAGCAGAGGGTGGAGTGAAGCAGAACTGGGCGCTGGGCAGAGGCATGAAATCTCCCAGAGGTCCAGGACAGGGTCTGTGTCTGAGATGAGGCTGCAGAGAGAGGACAGAAAGTACATCATGGGACTCCTGAGGCCAGCTTAGGGCTTTCATTAAATATGGGAACAATCTGAAAGGGACAGATATGGAGAGAGAAGGGGTCCGTGTTATGAAGATGTGCATTTTTTATTTTAATCTTTATTGGAGTATACTTGCTTTACAATGGTGTGTTAGTTTCTGCTTTATAACAAAGTGAATCAGTTATACATATACATATGTTCCCATATCTCTTCCCTCTTGTGACTCCCTCCCTCCCACCCTCCCTATCCCAACACTCTAGGTGGTCACAAAGCACCGAGATGATCTCCCTGTGCTATGTGGCTGCTTCCCACTAGCTATCTATTTTATATTTGGTAGTGGATATATGTCCATGCTACTCTCTCACTTTGTCCCAGCTTACCCTTCCCCATCCCCGTGTCCTCAAGTCCATTCTCTAGTAGGTCTGTGTCTTTATTCCTGTCTTACCCCTAGTTCTACATGACATTATTTTTTCTTAAATTCCATATATATGTGTTAGCATATGGTATTTGTCTTTCTCTTTCTGACTTACTTCACTCTGTATGACAGACTCTAGGTCCATCCACCTCACTAAAAATAACTCAATTTCATTTCTTTTTATGTCTGAGTAATATTCCATTGTTTATATGTGCCACATCTTCTTTATCCATTCATCCGATGATGGACACTTAGGTTGTTTCCACCTTCTGACTATTATAAATAGAGCTTCAATGAATATTTTGGTACATAACTGTTTTTTTTTTTTTTTTTTTTTTTTGTCCACTACTAGAAGTATTTTTTTTTGTAAAAGCAGCATTTTATTTTATTTTATTTTTCTATTTTTTTATTAGTTTCTGCTTTATAACAAAGTGAATCAGTCATACATATACATCTGTTCCCACATCCCCTCCCTCATGCTTCTCCCTCCCTCCCACCCTCCCCATCCCTCCCCTCCAGGCGGTCACAAAGCACCGAGCTGATCTCCCTGTGCTCTGCGGCTGCTTCCCACTATCTATCTACCCTACGTTTGGTAGTGTATATATGTCCATGCCTCTCTTTCGCTTTGTCACAGCTTACCCTTCCCCCTCCCCATATCCTCAAGTCCATTCTCAAGTAGGTCTGTGTCTTTATTCCCGTTTTACCCCTAGGTTCTTCATGACATTTTTTTTCTTATATTCCATATATATGTGTTAGCATACGGTATTTGTCTTTCTCTTTCTGACTTACTTCACTCTGTATGACAGACTCTAGGTCTATCCACCTCATTACAAATAGCTCAGTTTCGTTTCTTTTTATGGCTGAGTAATATTCCATTGTATATATGTGCCACATCTTCTTTATCTATTCATCCGATGATGGACACTTAGGTTGTTTCCAGCTCCGGGCTATTGTGAATAGAGCTGCAATGAACATTGTGGTACATGTCTCTTTTTGAATTATGGTTTTCTCAGGGTATATGCCTAGTAGTGGGATTGCTGGGTCATATGGTGGTTCTATTTGTAGTTTTTTAAGGAACCTCCATACTGTTCTCCATAGTGGCTGTACCAATTCACATTCCCACCAGCAGTGCAAGAGGGTTCCCTTTTTTCCACAACCTCTCCAGCATTTATTGTTTCTAGATTTTTTGATGATGACCATTCTGACCAGTGTGAGATGATATCTCATTGTAGTTTTGATTTGCATTTCTCTAATGATTAATGATGTTGAGCATTCTTTCATGTGTTTCTTGGCAGTCTGTATATCTTCTTTGGAGAAATGTCTATTTAGGTGTTCTGCCCATTTTTGGATTGGGTTTTTTCTTTCTTGTTATTGAGCTGCATGAGTTGCTTATAAATTTTGGAGATTAATCCTTTGTCAGTGGCTTCACTTGCAAATAATTTCTCCCATTCTGAGGGTTGTCTTTTGGTCTTGTTTATGGTTTTCTTTGCTGGGCAAAAGCTTTGAAGTTTCATTAGGTCCCATTTGTTTATTTTTGTTTTTATTTCCATTTCTCTAGGAGGTGGGTCAAAAAGGATTTTGCTGTGATTTATGTCATAGAGTGTTCTGCCTAAGTTTTCCTCTAACACTTTGATAGTTTCTGGTCTTACATTTAGGTCTTTAATCCATTTTGAGCTTATTTTTGTGTATGGTGTTAGGGAGGGTTCTAATCTCATACTTTTAAATGTACCTGTCCAGTTTCCCCAGCACCATTTATTGAAGAGGCTGTCCTTTCTCCACTGTACATTCCTGCCTCCTTTATCAAAGATAAGGTGACCATATGTGCGAGGGTTTATATCTGGGCTTTCTGTCCTGTTCCATTGATCTATCTTTCTGTTTTTGTGCCACTATTATACTGTCTTGATTAATGTAGCTTTGTAGTATAGTCTGAAGACAGGGAGCCTGATTCCTCCAGCTCCATTTTTCGTTCTCAAGATTGCTTTGGCTATTCAGGGTCTTTTGTGTTTCCATACAAATTGTGAAATTTTTTGTTCTATTTCTGTGAAAAATGCCAGTGGTAGTTTGATAGGGATTGCATTGTATCTGTAGATTGCTTTGGGTAGTAGAGTCATTTCACAATGTTGATTCTTCCAATCCAAGAACATGGTATATCTCTCCATCTATTTGTATCATATTTAATTTCTTTCATCAGTGTCTTATAATTTTCTGCATACAGGTATTTGTCTCCTTAGGTAGGTTTACTCTTACATATTTTATTCTTTTTGTTGCAATGGTAAATGGATGTGTTTTTTGATTTCACTTTCAGAGTTTTCATCATTAGTGTATAGGAATGCCAGAGATTTCTGTGCATTAATTTTGTATCCTGCTACTTTACCTAATTCATTGATTAGTTCCACTAGTTTTCTGGTAGCATCTTTAGGATTCTCTATGTGTAGTATCATATCATCTGCAAATAGTGATAGCTTTACTTCTTTTCTGATTTGGATTACTTTTATTTGTTTTCTTCTCTGATTGCTGTGGCTAAAATTTTCAAAACTATGTTGAATAAGAGTGGTGAGAGTGGGCAACCTTGTCTTGTTCCTGATCTTAGTTGAAATGCTTTCAGTTTTTCACCATTGAGGATGATGTTGGCTGTGGGTTTGTCATATATGGCATTTATTATGTTGAGGTAAGTTCCCTCTATGTCTATATTCTGGAGGGTTTTTATCATAAATGGGGTTGACTTTTGTCAAAAGCTTTCTCTGCATATATTGAGATGACCGTATGTTTTTTCTCCTTCAATTTGTTAATATAGTGTATCACGTTGATTGATTTGCATATATTGAAGAATCCTTGCATTCCTGCAATAAACCCCACTTGATCATGATGTATGATCCTTTTAATGTGCTGTTCGCTTCTGTTGACTAGTATTTTGTTGAGGATTTTTGCATCTATGTTCATCAGTGATATTGGCCTGTAGTGTTCTTTCTTTGTGACATCCTTGTCTGGTTGTGGTATCAGGGTAATGGTGGCCTCGTAGAATGACTTTGGGAGTGTTCCTCCCTCTGCTATATTTTGGAAGAATTTGAGAAGGATAGGTGTAAACTCTTCTCTAAATGTTTGATAGAATTCGCCTGTGAAGCCATCTGGTCTTGGGCTTTTGTTTTTTGGAAGATTTTTAATCACAGTTTCAATTTCACTGCTTGTGATTTGTCTGTTCATGTTGTCTATTTCTTCCTGATTCAGTCTTGGCAGGTTGTGCATTTCTAAGCGTTTGTGCATTTCTTCCATGTTGTCCATTTTATTGGCATAGAGTTGCTTGTAGTAATCTCTCATGATCTTTTGTATTTCTGCAGTGTCAGTTGTTACTTCTTTTTCATTTCTAATTATATTGAGTCTTCTCCCTTTTTTTCTTGATGAGTCTGGCTAATGCTTTATCAATTTTGTTTATATTCCCAAAGAACCAGCTTTTAGTTTTATTGATCTTTGCTATCGTTTCCATTACTTTTTCATTTATTTCTGATCTGATCTTTATGATTTCTTTCCTTCTGCTAATTTTGGTGATTTTTTGTTCTTCTTTCTCTAATTGCTTTAAGTACAAGGTTACATTGTTTATTCGAGATGTTTCCTGTTTCTTAAGGTAGGATTGTATTGCTCTAAACTTGCATATTAGAACTGCTTTTTCTGCATCCCATAGGCTTTGGGTCATCATGTGTCCATTGTCACTTGTTTCTATGTATTTTTTGGTTTCCTGTTTGATTTCTTCAGTGATCACTTCGTTATTAAGTAGTGTATTTTTTATCCTCCATGTGTTTGTATTTTTTACGGATCTTTTCCTGTAATTGATATCTAGTCTCATAGCTTTATAGTCAGAAAAGATACTTGATACCACTTCAATTTTCTTAAATTTACCAAGGCTTGATTTGTGACCCAAGATATGATGTATCCTGGAGAATATTCCATGAGCACTTGAGACAAATGTGTATTCTGTTGTTTTTGGATGGAATGTCCTATAAATATCAATTAAGTCCATCTTGTTTAATGTATCATTTAACGCTGGTGTTTCCTTATTTATTTTAATTTTGGATGATCTGTCCATTGGTGAAAATGTGGTGTTAAAGTCCCCACCTATGAATGTGTTACTTTCATTTTCCCCATTTATGGCTGTTAGTATTTGCCTTATGTATTGAAGTACTCCTATATTGGGTGCATAAATATTTACAATTGTTATGTCTTCTTCTTGGATCGATCCCTTGATCATTATGTAGTGTCCTTCTGTGCCTCTTCTAATAGTCTTTATTTTAAAATCTATTTTGTCTCATATGAGAATTGCTACCCCAGCTTTCTTTTGGTTTCCATTTGCATGGAATATCTTTTACCATCCCCTCACTTTCAGTCTGTATGTTTCTCTAGGTCTGAAGTGGGTCTCTTGTAGACAGCATATATATGGGTCTTGTCTTTGTATTCATTCAGCCAGTCTGTGTCTTTTGGTGGGAGCATTTAATCCATTTACATTTAAGGTAATTATCGATATGTATGTTCCTATTCCCATTTTCTTAATTGTTTTGGGTTTGTTTTTGTAGGTCTTTTCCTTCTGTTGTGTTTCTTGCCTAGAGAAGGTCCTTTAACATTTATTGTAAAGCTGGTTTGGTGGTGCTGAACTCTCTCAGCTTTTGCTTTTCTGTAAACGTTTTAATTTTTCCATCAAATCTGAATGAGATCCTTGCTGGATAGAGTAATCTTGGTTGTAGTGTTTTCTCCTTCATCACTTTAAATATGTACTGCCAGTCCCTTCTGGCTTGCAGAGTTTCTGCTGAAAGATCAGCTGTTAACCTTATGGGGATTCCCTTGTGTGTTATTTGTTTTTCCCTTGTTGCTTTTAATATGTTTTCTTTGTATTTAATTTTTGACAGTTTGATTAATATGTGTCTTGGTGTATTTCTCCTTGGGTTTACCCTGTATGGGGCTCTCTGTGCTTCCTGGACTTGAGTAACTATTTCATTTCCCATATTAGGGAAATTTTCAACTATAATCTCTTCAAATATTTTCTCAGTCCCTTTCTTTTTCTCTTCTTCTTCTGCAACCCTTATGATTCGAATGTTGGTGTGTTTAATGTTGTCCCAGAGGTCTCTGAGACTTTCCTCAGTTCTTTTCATTCTTTTTTCTTTATTCTGCTCTGCCACAGTTATTTCCATTATTTTGTCTTCCAGGTCACTTATCTGTTCTTCTGCCTCAGTTATTTTGCTATTGATCCCTTCTAGAGTACTTTTAATTTCATTTATTGTGTTGTTTATCATTGCTTGTTTCATCTTTATTTCTTCTGTGTCCTTGTTAAATGTTTCTTGCATTTTCTCTGTTCTATTTCCAAGATTTTGGATCATCTTTACTATCATTATTCTGGATTATTTTTCAGGTAGACTGTGTATTTCCTCTTCATTTGTTAGGTCTGGTGGGTTTTTATCTTGAGCCTTCATCTGCTGTGTGTTTTTTATGTCTTCTCATTTTGCTTATCTTACTGTGTTCGTGGTCTCCTTTTTTCAGGCTGCAGGTTCGTAGTTCCCGTTGTTTTTGGTGTCTGTCCCCAGTGGCTGAAGTTGGTTCAGTGGGTTGTGTAGGCTTCCTGATGGAGGGGACTAGTGCCTGTGTTCTGGTAGATGAGGCTGGATCTTGCCTTTCTGTTGGGCAGGTCCATATCTGGTGGTGTGTTTTGGGGAGTCTGTGGACTTATTATGATTTTAGGCAGCCTCTCTGCTAATGGGTGGGGTTGTGTTCATGTCTTGCTAGTTGTTTGGCATAGGGTGTCCAGCACTGTAGCTTGATGGTTGTTGAGTGAACCTGGGTGCTGGTGTTGAGAAGGAGATCCCTAGGGGATTTTCACCATTTGATATTATGTGGAGCTGGGAGGTCTCTTGTGGACCAGTGTCCTGAAGTTGGCTCTCCCACCTCAGAGGTACAGCCCTGATGCCTGGCTGCAGCACCAAGAGCCTTTCATCCACACAGCTGGCACAAGGTGGCCATCCCTTTTTTCACATCAACATGATCTCAGGCACAAACCTCCTTGTTTTTCCATTTTGTCTTTAAGTTACTTGTTGAAACAACTGGCCTGCCGTCCCCACGACTCTCATGGCCTTGGCCTCTGGGGCTCCTCCAGAGCCGCCAGCCTCAGTGAGGCCACCCTCCCTTCAGGCTCCAGGGCAGTTCTGTGATGGCAGAGGAAGAGACCTCGAGCTGGGAGTTCCAGCTCTATGGAAACATTGGCTCTACTCAGTTGTGCCTTTTTTGAAAAGGCTGGGTTCTCAATTAAATAATTTCAGGTCAGAATCCATGTGGAATTTAAGCATATGAAGATGTTCCTTCAAAGGCTTCATTTCCCACCTGGTAGTACTCATACCGAACTTGAGTACCTCTGTACTCAAGAGAGTTTATAATCTCGTTGGATAGAAAAGACGTGAACTTAGGAAATGATAATTAATCATAACAAATTTATAGTTCAGGACAAAATCAAAAAACTATAATAAGCAAGTCATGTATAATATCTTAATCAGTTGAGCACACAGTGACATCTCAGAGGTCCACAGTGGTCAGGGACTTCGTTTGGGATCTTGAAAAACTGAGAGTGTTTGAATAACCTGAGAGGAGGGTTTATGACATCTCAGGACCAATAGTAGTGGATATTATAGAAGGGGAAATCGGAAGATGTTTTGGGGTCACTCTAATTTGGTGACATAATCAGAAGTCAGGCAGTTTGATTGCAAATCATACCAAACACCAGCCTTCAGAATGTGTATTTCATGATATGGGTCACAGGGACCCCCTGTAGGCTTTGGAGCAGGGAAATGTTGGAATCAAATAGGTCAAAAGTATCCAGTGAAAGCCTTAGCAAAGGAATTGGAAAGAAGAAGTGGTTGTCACATTTAGAAACGTGGAGTCAGAATCCTGCCCTGAGTCAGTAAAGACTGGAGTGATGGATATGCAAATGAAAAGAAAGGAGAATTTTTGAGAGATCAAACAAAAGTAAGGAAGCAAGATGAGACAGGACTGGGTAATTGTTTGGATATGGAACTCAAGGAAAAGTGAGGAGTCCTAGAAAGCAGAAATTTGTACCTCATACATTTGGGGAATAGTTTTTGTCACTATTTAATCAATTGGAATGTTGGATGCATTCTAATTCAGTAAATTAGTAACAGCAATATTTTCCAGTAAGATATACAGCTTACACATCAACTAGAAATGTGGTCTAGTTTCAGCCTACACTGTCACCTTCTTGTTAGCATAGTAAGTGAAAGCACTTGTATTGCTATTGCTGTCAAATCCTGGTGTTTATACTTGCTAGTATTAGCGGGCTGGTGTTTACCTATTTGACATTATTTACTTACCTCTCTCTAACTAATATTTTTCATAAACCAAAAGGGCAATACTCATTACTTAGTGGCTGTACTTTGTTTGTATAACCCTCCATGTGGCTTTCTTCTACTAGGCATAACTTGGGCAATGATGACCCTTAAGTGCTATAACTTGTCTCTTCCTGGAGAGTATAAGTGGACCACTGGTCAGAAATATAGACTGTTTCACATATACTCTCTTTTTCTCCTTCTTCAAGAATATCTTTCCAAAATCATTCTTAGACCTATCCACAGTTCCTTTCCAGACAATGAGTCATAACTCACTGTTTAATAAACTTTCTCCAACCAAAATATCTTGTATATTTTTTAGGCAATTTTTCAAAATGCCTTTAAAGTTATTTTTAAAAATTCATCCAAGTTAAGAAAATTGAACTAGAAAAAAGAAACAGAATTGAAATCAGCCATCATCATACCAGCCAGAGATAACCACTGATTTATGTCAGCTTATTTCCTCTGCATACACATAAAATATCTTTTATTACAGAAATGTGATCATATTTTATGTACTGAAAATGTGAACATTCTGTACCTACTGTTATATGACCTACTTTTCTCAAACCATAATTAGTTGTGAATGTCTTTTCAGTGAATAATTGTAAACAGCATCATCCCTATAACCTTTATTAAATTTTATTTCAGTAACTTTCTAGTATGTTTAGATCATTCCTAATATATTCTACTATAAATACTGTTTTCACAAAATATTTGCCTACTCACACATATAGAGATATACATATATATATGCATGTGTGTGTGTATTCACACATTTGTCTGATTATTTCTTTGGAGTAAATTTCTAAACACGATGTTAGTTCAAAGTTGTACAATTTTATGTCTTATCGTACGTACTTTCAAATTGTCATATAGAAGCAGATAACCCCCTAGGTAGAATATGTAAACAGTCATTTCCTCACTCTTTCAACAATAAAACAATGAGCAGTCTAGTATCTAGAAAATATATCTCAGGGTTTTAATTTACATTTGTGAGTTACTTGTAGGTGAACATTATATTCTTCCATTCATAGGTCATTTGCATTTTTCTTTTTTGAACTAACTGTTCTTATTCTTTGACCATTTCCCACAAGTGTTCAAACCAATTTCTTAAATATTTTTTATGACCATCAACCAACACAACTAGCTTTAAAATATTATTGAAATAATTAGATTTGTTATGTCTATTCTTTTATTGCAAAACACTTTTTTTGTGCCGTAGCAAAAAATCCACATACTAAACACCTGGTATTTTTAAACATCAGTAGTGTTCATTTTACTAAACTCTTTATTCAATGTTTGTTTTAATGAAAGTGAATAAAAGTGGTGACATTTACCAACATTATCTTATGTAATTTATTTTACCATTCTCTTATGGGGATTATCTTCATAAAAATACCTAAAATACGTCAAAAGAGATATTTCTTGTAAAAGTCAAAATTTAAGTGGTACCCCTGTACTGCCACTGAAGGTGAAACTTATATTCACCAGTATCTGAGCAGGTAGCATAACGTAGAAGATTTCAAAGTTAGTTAGTATGAATTATCATAAAAATTGAAATCTCTGCTCGCATACCTGGTGGGTGACAAGAGCTGAGTTTTCACTCTTGTCACTGGCAGCCCTTTCTAAATGCTGTGCTTACTGCATGCCAGAGCAATGCCTTTCAGTTTCTTACACAAAATCGTAGTTACTTAAAGAAAATATATCCTTCTCAAAACTAGAAACGTAGGTGGAAATTTAGGGGTAGAGGAACAGTTCGAGATTGACAGTGGGAAATCATAATTTGATGGGGTTCAGAGACCAATCCAGTGAGAACAGAGGAGACAGGAGAGAGTAAGAAGAAAATGCTTCTGCAGAGTATGTGTAACCACCCTTCTCAAGTATTTACAGGAGATCAATAGTGGGCTTATTAATGCAGTTTAATAATTGTTTCCATCTATTAATAAGAGATACAGTAATAGTACATAATGATTTACTCCCTGAACAAATCAAGTCTGTGGGAACAGCACATTTGAAGGCCCTGAAACAGGAGTGTGCTTGATTCTTAGCACATTCAGTGATTACTTTGGAAACTTTATACTACTTCCTCAATTTCTTATTGAATTACTGTTTCACATTTAACTTCATAATTGCCCCAAATGAATAGAAAGCGTGGCATATAAAGTTTATGTTCATTAATGTATTTTCTTTTAGACACACTTTATTTTAGTGTTAGAAATGTCTAAAGACAGAGGCTGATAGAGGTAGATGTCAGGGGAAAGATAAGCTGAATTAGGGTAGGTAAGATAGTGGGAAAAAAGTAGAATTTGTTAATGTATAAATTTTAAACAAAAATGTTTTAGTGGAAAAAAAATGTTTTAGTGGGGCTTCCCTGGTGGGGCAGTGGTTGAGAATCCAGCTACCAATGCAGGGGACACGGGTTCGAGTCCTGGTCCAGGAAGATCCCACATACTGCAGAGCAACTAAGCCCGTGCACCACAACTACTGAGCCTGTGTTCTAGAGCCTGTGAGTCACGACTACTGAAGCCAGTGTGCCTAGAGCCCATGCTCTGCAACAAAAGAAGCCACTGCAATGAGAAGCCCGTGCACCACATCAAAGAGTAAACCCCACTCGCCGCAACTAGAGAAAAGCCTGTGCACAGCAACGAAAACCCAATGCAGCCAAAAATAAATAAATAAATAAATAGATAGATAGATAGATAAAGAAATAAATTTATTTAAAAAATGTTTTAGTGGTGTGACTAATGACCTCTAATGACTAAAGAATTCAACATTGTTCCTATCCAAATATTGAATTTGAGACTTCCTTTTAGCTCAGCATCTTGATTTCCATACATGATTTAAGTTATGATAACAACAACAACAAAAAGTAGCATCTTAGGACAATGACTCTTACAAAAGTTACATCAACATTTGGGTCCTGGATTTTGATTGATGGCTAATTGACCTGAGACAATGAGTTTATCCAGCTGCACTAATGGAACAAGGTATATGACATCAATCTTTTAGACTATCCTGTTTGGTGCTCTAGCTGACATCAAATAAATATCTCTGACATCTAAATGAGCAGCAGTTATGGCATTAACAGAGTTTGCAAGATTAATCCAACATTATGGAGTAAAATTTCCATATTCTTTTGTATCTATCTACCTATGTATACCATTATATATAGGGCTATATGTACATATAAATAATAAGTACTGTTGTAAAACTCTATACCTATGATCATCAAATAATTATGAATTTCAAAAAATTTCAAGTGATTTCTCCAAAAGAATATGCAAATAATAAAAATTCAATGATATTTTCTGTACATATTTATTTTTAAATGATAAAGGTATTTTTTTCTTGCAATCTTTCTTTCAATAATGTCCTAAGGGAGCACTAAAGTACTTAGTTCATCAAGATGTCAGCATATCTGTCCTTCACAGTATGTGCCGCCCATCGAGAAAACTGTGCTCAGTGTCCAAGAGCAGATCATGACTTTTACATTCTCAGGAATTCAACTTGGGCTAAAGAATCTGAGAATTGAAATCTTTGCAGAGGTTGACTTATAGGTAAGTACTATCACTTGAGAATTTCACATAGGATGTTCAATTTATCCTTAACAAATACTTTTTCCCTGACAAAACAGAATATTTTATGCTTCTTTTCTTAGGTAAGAGCAGTCCATCTAAAGTGATTCCAAAGTGACAGAAGACTTCAGTTCTCACTCCCAAACTTTTTAAAGGAATGTTGTTACACTATACTTGAGCAATCTTTACAAGGACATTAGACATTTTTGATACCTAGATATATCTAGGCAGGGTATTCCTTGAGAGCTACAATGAAATCTGTAATGAATGTGGAGATGTTTGTATATTCTACTTAATTCAATTAAATAAATATGTTAGATGCTGCCTTGGATATAAGTACGTGCACACTATTTTTGATCTTAGAGATTATTAGATATAAGAAATTAATAAACTCTGTAATGCAGGGTGAAAAATTTTAAACTCAAGAAAAAAAAGGCATTAAAAACTTAAAAGAGGTCACGAAAAACCTAGGGCCAAGACGGGAATAAAGACACAGACCTACTAGAGAATGAACTTAAGGATACGGGGAGGGGGAAGGGTAAGCTGGGACAAAGTGAGAGAGTGGCATGGACATATATATACTACCAAATGTAAAATAGATAGCTAGTGGGAAGCAGCCACGTAGCCCAGGGAGATCAGCGTGGTGCTTTGTGACCACCTAGAGGGGTCCGATTGGGAGGGTGGGAGGGAGGGAGATGCAAGAGGGAAGAGATACGGGGACATATGTATATGTATAACTGATTCACTTTGTTATAAAGCAAAAACTAACACACTATTGTAAAGCAATTATACTCCAATAAAGATGTTTAAAAAAACCTTTTTACTTTGAATTAACCAGAGAAAATAGCAAGTTTTGAATCTAAAGAACAAATTCAGAGAGGAAGTAGTATTTATGATGGATCGTAAAGGAGAGTTTGGATAGTCATAAGTGGACGCGAGATGTTTCGTGGATGGAAAGGGAATTGCATAAACAAAGTTTTAGGGTGAAATGCACAGGATAGGTTCCTGCAACAGCAAACAAGCTAAGTAAAATCGGAAATCTAACATTATTTTCACAGCATCACTGTACCGGGAAAAGAGTATGTATCTTTGAGCAGGAGTATCTTTGAAGACATGGATTTAAACTTTAATTTAAGAAGATGTATCACCAATGCTGATTTGGAATGAATTTTATTGGGGAAATTATAAAATTAGCCCAGGCAAGAATTAATTAGGTAATATTGGAAATAAAAAATAGGTAAGAGACATTAAGAAAGTAGATTATGTATGATTGAATAGCTGCCTGAGAAAGGAGTGCAGGGCGCTTCCATCTGGTGACTAAGACATTGGTAGTGCCATTAATTAAAAATAGAGGGGTCAGAAGGAGTTCATGGTCACAGGGAAAAATAATACAATTATGGGCATCTTGAATTTACACTGCCATAGTAGCTGTTCTAGGAAGATGTACAACAGGCTGCTGGAAAGCTGTTTCTGGAACAGAGAAAGAGGAAAGAAAAGTTTTGATGGGGCAGGAGGCATAGAAATGGGCATAAAAGTGGAACAGTCAGGAAAAATGAGGAGTGAGGATGAGGAAACCGAGAGGGATCTTATAGCTGGCAGGTTCTGTGGGAAGGTGAGGAGGTAAGGATGGAGCCCAAGAAGATGTGGATGGTGTCCCAGAGCATCACTGCCTGGAGAAGGTCCTGCACTGATGGGAATGTTCTCCATCTTTGTGGTCCCGCTTGGTGGCAAGCAGCCACATGGGACTAGTGAGGACCTGAGTTGTAAATGTTGTTTAATTTTAACTAGTTTCAACTTTAAATAGCTACATAGCTACTTCATTGATACGTGCATTATAGAGAGGATTAACACACTCTGTCTCACCACGATCACATTTCCACTCAGCCACCAAGTGACACTCCTACAATAGCAACTGGAACATGTCCTTTCCCTGCTTAAAATTCCCCAGTGCCTCTTCAGTGTCTGCAGTAAGGTCCAAGCTACTGCATCACGGCTCTGAGGAGGCATCTCCAATCTCAATCTCCCATCCAAGGCCAGGCCTTCGTCCTCCTTTCTCTAATGCCCCTCCCTCATTTCCCCCTGCTCTTTCTAGTATCCCTTATTCTCAGTCTTTCAGGTCTCCGTGTAAGTGTCCTTCCCCAGAGGTGTCTCCCTTGAGCCCTTTATCTAAAATAGCCAGATGGCCCTCGTATTCTCCAACTCAACAATTTATTTCTTTTATGCCACAGATCATAATTTGTACTCAGTTACCTATATATTACCCTCATCCTCCCTTACTGGACTATAAACTCCCTGAGGGCAGGGATCATGTGTGTCTTCTATTTCTCAAACCTCTCAGAGTGCCTGGTATATGGTGTGTGCACAATAAATATTGGTTGAGTGTTGATCAAATACCAACAAAGACTGCATGACAAAGACTATGTAACTACAAACAAGTTTCCATAAATAATCTCTTGTTGCTGTGAAATAAGTCTGTTTTCAGCAAATACATGCTCAGAGGAACTTATACAAACAGATTGGTAAAATATACACCTGGAAAAGTCTTTTAAAAGAGAAGAAACTAAAATAATATGTGTTGAAAGACACAATTTGGGTAGTACTTCATGTGGAATAAAGTTGTGTAACTTTTGCACTTTGTAGAGCCTCAAGCCTGGAATTTCCAGCCTCTCTAGCTCCACTCAGCTTCTTTCTGCATCAGAGGAAGGTTTTATTTCTTAGCTACCCCTCCAGTGCCTACCTCTGATATATTCTTTAGGTTTCTATGACCGTTGAAAGCACTGCAACGCTTTTGCTCGGGGTATTTTCTGGAATTGTCAATAATAATGGAAGGTAGACACTACTATTATTACCATTCATTTTAATTAAAAAAATATTTATTTATGTATGTATTTGTTTATTTTTCACTGTGTTGTCTTTGTTGCTGTGTGAGGGCCTTTTCTGGTTGCAGTGAGCAGGGGCTACTCTTCGTTGTGGTGCACAGGCTTCTCATTGAGGTGGTTTCTCTTTGTTGTGGAGCACGGGCTCTAGGCATGTGGGCTTCCGTAGTTGTGACACGTGGGCTCAGTAGTTGTGGCTTGTGTGCTCTAGAGCACAGGCTCAGTAGTTGTGGTGCACAGGCTTAGTTGTTCCGTGGCATGTGGGATCTTCCTGGATGAGGGCTCCAACCCGTGTCCCCTGCATTGGCAGGTGGAGTCTTAACCACTGCACCACTAGGGAAGCCCCATTAGTACCATTTAGAAAACAAAATAAAATAAAACATTTGGTTCTGATATTGACAGCGTATCAGAGAAAGTGAAAGGATCTGTTTTCGCTTGGAAATGCATGAGAAATTAGGACCAATTTATCACTCAGAAAAATAGTAGTTTACTTTCATTATATGAGTGAAATAAAGCAGCTGGCCTGTTGAACTGCTACCATCACTTAAGTAATCAGAGAATAATACTTTTAATAAAATTTTATTTCACTAGGAATGAAATTGATGGTGCATCATTTTTAAGTTTTTAAAAGGTCTTTGTCTTTTAAAGGTTATGTATAAAGAAATTACATATATGAAAGCCAGTATTTTTCCTTAGTTTTTAAAATGAGGGTTCATATCTACTGATTAAAAAGGTATCTCCAGGACAAGCAGCTCTTCCCCCCTGCCCCCAGTATTATGCTTCCTGTTCCACTACTATGAATGTTGTAAAAATACAAAAGGAAAAGGACAGTGATGGAAGAAGGAAATAAAGGGACAAAAAGAAATAAAGTATAACTGAATATGCTAGTATGAAGCAGGCACATTTTATCTCAAAAATATGAGTTTACTAAATTCTAATTTTATTTCCATATCTAAATTAAAAATAAATTCCATGTATTTAATTTTTTATGCTGATGTATAGTTTTTGTAAATACCAAGGGTCTGGGAAATAAAGTTGGATTTAAAAAACAGCTTATAATTCTAACTTTAACTCTATTCAAATACTTATATATCTTCCTTCATCTGAAATTTAGACCCATATCCAAATGGGTGACTCCAGAAAGCTGTTTGAAAAACATAAACTTTCTTAGATGGGTATAGATTATATAAATATAGATAACATATGTGATTTTTTGGGGGGGCAATGAACATATGTGATTTTAACAATATATTTTAGTAATATAAAATTAAGCCTTGGGCTTCCCTGGTGGTGCAGTGGTTGAGAGACCGCCTGCCGATGCAGGGGACACGGGTTCGTGCCCCGGTCTGGGAGGATCCCACATGCCACGGAGCGGCTGGGCCCGTGAGCCATGGCTGCTGAGCCTGCGTGTCCGGAGCCTGTGCTTCGCAATGGGAGAGGCCACAACAATGAGAGGCCCACATACCGCAAAAAAAAAAAAAAAAAAATTAAGCCTTAAGTATAAAAATTAGTCCAATAAAATTGTCTCCAAATTGAAGATAATCTTATGAATAATACTGTAAAATAACCTCTCTTTTGAAATCTTTTTCTAATTCCTTCATCTTCCTGTTGAATTTAATGTAGCTACTCCAGGACCCATTACTTAGCACGTGGTGCCTGTTAATTAGATAATCATGAACCTTCCCTACATGGGAATACAGTACAGTCGGCTAAAGTCCTACATTAAAGAATAAAAGCAAAATGGGTCTCTGTTTTAGTATTCTGAATGATAACTTAGGATGTAAAAATGGGACATATTTTATGAGCTCTGTAAGGTTCTTCTGATATAACTGTTGAACTTCTAGAATTTCTATTCTGGGGAAGGAGTCTCTGTACTATGCGAGTTACAAATTTTTTATCATTAATTTGTTGCTGGACTATGCCTCCTTAGGTAGAGAATTTGAGAAAATAAAAGGCAGATGAGTTTCAAGTGGTGAAAATTATAACATGAGTCCTTGAAAGACTATGTCTTTCCTTTATCTTCCTCCCTTGCCCAAAGGGACATGTTAGAAAGTAGATAATTACCTTGTGAGCTCATGTTGTATACACAGATGGATTGGTTAGTATGAAAAAAAAAATTGTAGATGAGGTAATTATTTAGATAGCTCTGTCAAAACACTAACTCATTCTGATTTCAAAAATTTAAATGAGTCTGAGGAACATGTGGTGTTCCCCAGTCATTTTGGCATAAACATTTCCCTTCAAATCATAAGAGTTAAGATACAAGCTTAATTTGTTACTTCAAATAACTATTAATCCAATTGCTATGTGAATTAACATATTTTTTTTTAAATTTCAGTGTTCTAGTGTGTATATAATTAGATGGGATTCCATTATCATTTGGTGATTCCTAATGGACTGCATTTTTAGGTTATCAAAAAGCATTTTGAAAAAAAAAGAAAACACTGTTATCAAAATCTAGATCTCATAGGTAAAGGGAGTGAGTGGGAAAATAATTGAGGTGGTATTAAGTACATTTTTTAAACACAAGAAACAAAAAGTCTAGAAGGCATTCCCCTCTGAAACAGAGCATAATTATCAACATAATAATCCTTTCCCAGACATAACTCTACTTTGGCATACCCTTTTTCTTAATTCAGAAATATTCCATTGACTTCACAAGCTGATGATTCTGCTGAAATTTATTTTTCCCCCTAAGTTCAGTGTGTGCAGACTACACTTCCTGACTAAATGTTTGAAATGAGTCACACTGACTTGAAATATGTCTTTTGCACTCTCATTTTTCTTTGTTTTATTTTTGCAAGTCTTGCGGAATGTGTATTTAGGGTCCAGGATTTGCAAATTTCTGTGATGCTTAAGAGGACATTTTTCTGGGTCTGGGGTTCTAGAATGTACAAAGAGGGTGGAATTGAACAAATCTCTCTGTATTCTATGCCATAGATCTTCCATGTGTTCTATGGGAGGGGAGGAGTATTTGTTGTATGCAAGCATTTAAGAGGATTAAACTAAATTTCTCATACATGAAAATATTCCATGTCTCAAAACATTAGTATATAAATGTTATGTCTTGCTGTCTCAAAATTTGACATTGGTAAAGGATGAATGTATTACACAGTATGTCAGTTATTCATATCAGTGTTTCCCAGTGTTTCCTGATGAGTAAAATCACCAAGAAACTGGTTACAAACACAGAATATCCAAGGCCCACAGTAGGTAAATCAAATGTGAATATTTAGGGGGTGGGGAGGTGGCCAGGAATGTTAAGGGATGTCATTTCTTTGCTGAATGGTCATTAGTGTGTATATCCTTGAAGAAACAGTTTATAACAAAGCTGAACTACACTAGCAGACAAAAAAGTTATAACAAATCAAAGTAATAGTTTTTAAAAACAAAATATTTCATATGTTATTAAAGGAAGTTATGAAGTTGAGGGCAAAAGTGAAATGAAAACAGTGGTAAATCTTTGTGTGGACAGCAATTTCGTGTGGGGGACTTAAAATTCTGGAAAAGGACAAGAGTCAGAAAGAAGGTTAGCACAACCTTTCTTTGAATTGAAAAGATTAATGGAACCGGAAGCTTCTTTTAAGGGGAACATACACACTTAATGATGGATAAGAGAAGGAGAAGGATAGGGATTCAGGTACAAGTAATCCCTGAAAGCTATAATTCCCTTGGAACTGGTGGACCTGGCAGCTAATAATCACATAGGGTTTTGAAAAATATATAAAAGAACTAGAGAATTTATAATAGTTTCTTAAAGTACTTTATGTCCTGATACACACTTACATAGAGAGGAGAACAGATGAAAAATCCACATTACCTTGGAACCATGGTCAGAGATTGCCATGATATGATGCAGAAGGTTTTCTATTCAAAAGATAGTCCTGGGCGCTGTGCCAGGTGATACATCTGAATGGTCAGGTGAATGTGCTGTAAAGAATCTTGGAGGAGAGATTGGTTCAAGATGGCAGAGTAGGAGGACGTGCTCTCACTCCCTCTTGCAAGAGCACTGGAAGCACAACTAACTGCTGAACAATCATCAACAGGAAGACATTGGAACTCACCAAAAAAGATACCCCACATCCAAAGACAAAGGATAAGCCACAATGAGATTTTAACAGGGGCACAATCACAATAAAATCAAATCCCATAACTTTGGTGGGTGACTCACAGACTGGAGAACACTTACACCACAGAAGTCCACC
Organism: Mesoplodon densirostris; assembly: GCF_025265405.1. Classification (NCBI taxonomy): domain Eukaryota; kingdom Metazoa; phylum Chordata; class Mammalia; order Artiodactyla; family Ziphiidae; genus Mesoplodon; species Mesoplodon densirostris. Next base: position 77,973,266 of record NC_082672.1, read on the forward strand.
CACTGGAGTGAAGGTTCTGAACCCCACGTCAGGCTTCCCAACCTAGGAGTCCGGCAATGGGAGGAGGAATTCCTAGAGAATCAGACTTTGAAGCCTAGTGGGGTTTGATTGCAGGACTTTGACAGGAATGGTGGAAACAGAGGTTCCACTCTTGGAGGGCATACACAAAATAGTGTGCACATGGAAACCCAGGGGAAGGAACAGTGACCCCATAGAGACTGAACCAGACCCACCTACTAGTGTTGGGGGATCTCCTGCAGAGGCGGGGTGTGGCTGTGTCTCAGGGTGAGGACAAGGACACTGGCAGCAGAAATTCTGGGAAGTACTCCTTGGTGTGAGCCCTCCCAGAGTCTGGCATTAGCCCCACTAAAGAGCCCAGGTAGTTTCCAATGTTGGGTTGCCTCAGGCCAAACAACAACAAAGAGGGAACTCAGCCTCACCCATCAGCAGACAAGCAGATTAAAGTTTTACTGAGCTCTGCCTACCAGAGCACCACCTAGCTCTACCCACCAACAGTCCCTCCCATCAGGAAATCTGTTCAAGCTTCTTAGATAGACTCATCCACCAGAGGGCAGGCAGCAGAAGCAAGAAGAACTACAATCCTGCAGCCTGTGGAACAACAACCACATTCACAGAAAGAGAGACAAGATGAAAAGGCAGAGGGCTATGTACCAAATGAAAGAACAAGATAAAACCCCAGAAAAACAAGCAAATGAAGTGGAGCTAGGCAACCTTCCACAAAAAGAATTCAGAATAATAATAGTGAATATAATCCAGGACCTTGGAAAAAAAAAAGGAGGCAAAAATTGACAAGATGCAAGAAATGTTTAACAAAGACCTAGAAGAATTAATGAACAAACAAACAGAGATGAACAATACAATAACTAAAATTAAAACTACACTAGAAGGAATCAATAACAGAATAACTGAGGCAGAAGAACAGATAAGTGACCTGGAAGACAGAATGGTGGAATTCACTGCTGCAGAACAGAATAAAGAAAAAAAGAATGAAAAGAAATGAAGACAGCCTAAGAGACTTCTGGGCAAACATTAAACATAACAACATTTGCATTATAAGGCTCCCAGAAAGAGAAGAGAGAGAGAAAGGACTTGAGAAACTATTTGAAGAGATTATAGTTGAAAACTTTCCTAACATGGGAAAGGAAATAGCCACCCAAGTCCAGGAAGCACAGAGTCCCATACAGGATAAACCCAAGGAGAAACACGCCGAGGCACAGAGTAATTGGCAAAAATTAAAGACAAAGAAAAATTACTGAAAGCAGCAAGGGAAAAATGACAAATAACATACAAGGGAACTCCCATAAGGTTAAAAGCTGATTTCTCAGCAGAAACTCTACAATCCAGAAGGGAGTGACATGATATACTTAAAGTGATGAAAGGGAAGAGCCTACAACCAAGATTACTCTACCCAGGAAGGATCTCATTCATATTTGATGGAGAAATCAAAAGCTTTACAAACAAGCAGAAGCTAAGAGAATTCAGGACCAACAAACCAGCTCTAAAACAAATGCTAAAGGAAATTCTCTAAGTGGGAAACAAAAGAGAAGAAAAGAACCTACAAAAGCAAACCCCAAACAATTAAGAAAATGTTCATAGGAACATACATATCAATAATTACTTTAAACGTGAATGGATTAAATGTTCCAACCAAAAGACACAAGCTCACTGAGTGGATCCAGAAACAAGACCCATATATATGCTGTCTACAAGAGACCCACTTCAGACCTAGGGAAACATACACATTAAAAGTGAGGGGATGGAAAAATATATTCCATGCAAATGGAAATCAAAAGAAAGCTGGAGTAGCAATACTCATATCAGAAACAATAGACTTTAAAATAAAGAATGTTACAAGAGACAAGGAAGGACACTACATAATGATCAAGGGATCAATCCAAGAATAAGATATAACAATTATAAATATATATGCTCCCAACATAGGAGAACCTCAATACATAAGGCAGCTGCTAACAGCTATAAAAGAGGAAATTGACAGTAACAAAATAATAGTGGGGGACTTTAACACCTCACTTACACCAATGGACAGATCACCCAAAATGAAAATTAATAAGGAAACACAAGGTTTAAGTGATGCAGTAGACCAGATAGATTTAATTGATATTTATAGGACATTCCATCTAAAAACAGCAGATTACATTTTCTTCTCAAGTGCGCATGGAGCATTCTCCAGGATAGATCACATCTTGGGTCACAAATCAGGCATCAGTAAATTTAAGAAAATTGAAATCATATCAAGCATCTTTTCTGACCACAATGCTATGAAATTGGAAATCAGTTACAGAGGAAAAAAAAAAACATAAACAACACAAACACATGGAGGCTAAATAATACGTTACTAAATAACCAAGGGATAAATGAAGAAATCAAAGAGAAAATCAAAATATACCTAGAGACAAATGACAATGAAAACAGGATGATCCAAAACCTATAGAATGCAACAAAAGCAGCTCTAAGAGGGAAGTTTATTGCAATACAAACCTACCTCAGGAAACAAGAAAAATCTCAAAAAACAATCTAACTTTACACCTAAGGGAACTAGAGAAAGAAGAACAAACAAAACCGAAAGTTAGTAGAAGGAAACAAATCATAAAGATCAGAGCAGAAATAAATGAAATAGAAACGAAGAAAACAATAGTAAAGGTCAATAAAATTAAAAGCTGGTTCTTTGAGAAGATAAACAACATTGATAAACCATTAACCAGACTCATCAAGAAAAAGAGGGAAAGGTCTCAAATCAATAAAATTAGAAATGAAAAAGGAGAAGTTACAACAGACACTGTAGAAATACAAAATATCCTAAGAGACTACTACAAGTAAATCTATGCCAATAAAAGGGACAACCTGAAAGAAATGGACAAATTCTTAGAAAGGTATAACCTTCCAAGACTGAACCAGGAAGAAGTAGAAAATATGAACAGACCAATCACAAGTTATGAAATTGAAAGTGTGATTAAAAATCTTCCAATAAACAGAAGTCCAGGACCAGATGGCTTTACAGGTGAATTCTATCAAACATTTAGAGAGAGCTAGCACCCATCCTTCTCAAACTCTTCCAAAAAATTGCAGAGGAAGGAACACTCCCAAGCTCATTCTATGAGGCTACCATCACCCTGATACCAAAACCAGACAAAGATACTAGAGAAAAAGGAAATTACAGACCAATATCACTGATGAATAGATGCAAAAAATCCTCAACAAAATACTAGCAAACAGAATCCAATATCACATTAAAAGAATCATACACCATGATCAAATGGGATTTATCCCAGGGATGCAAGGATACTTCAGTATATGAAAATCAATCAATGTGATACACCATATTAACAAATTGAAGAATAAAAACCATATGATCATCTAAACAGATGCTGAAAAGGCTTTTGACAAAACTCAACACCCATTTACAATAAAAACTCTCTAGAAAGTGGGCATAGAGGGAACCTACCTCAACATAATAAAGGCCATATATGACAAACCCACAGCAAACATCATTCTCAATGGTGAAAAACTGAAACTGTTTCCTCTAAGATCAGGAAAAAGACAAGGATGTCCACTCTCACCACTATAATTCAACATAGTTTTGGAAGTCCTAGACAGGGCAATCAGAGAAGAAAAATAAATAAAAGGAATACAAATTGGAAAAGAAGTAAAACTGTCACTGTTTGCAGATGATATGATACTATACATAGAGAACCCTAAAGATTCTACCAGAAAACTACTAGAGCTAATCAATGAATTTGGTAAAGTCGCAGAATAAAAAATTAATACACAGAAATTTCTTGCATTTCTATACACTAATGATGAAAAATCTGAGTGAGAAATTAAGGAAACACTCCGATTTACCATTGCAACAAAAAGAATAAAATATCTAGGAATAAACCTACCTAGGGAGACAAAAGACCTGAATGCAGAAAACTATAAGACACTGCTGAAAGAAATTAAAGATGATAGAAATAGATGGAGAGATATACCACATTCTTGGATTGGAAGAATCAACATTGTGAAAATGACTGTACTACCCAAAGGAATCTACAGATTCAATTCAATTCATATCCAATTATCAATGGCTTTTTTTACAGAACTAGAAGAAAAAATCTTAAAATTTGTATGGAAACACAAAAGACCCCGAATAGCCAAACCAGTCTTGAGAGGGAAAAAATGGAGCTGGAGGAATCAGATTCCCTCACTTCAGACTATACTACAAAGCTACAGTAATCAAGACAATATGGTTCCAGCACAAAAACAGAGATATAGATCAATGGATCAGGATAGAAAGCCCAGAGATAAACCCATGCACCTATGGTCAACTAATCTATGACAAGGGAGGCAAGGATATACAATGGAGAAAAGACAGTCTCTTCAATAATTGGTGCTGGGAAAACTGGACAGCTTTATGTAAAAGAATGCATTTAGAACACTCCCTAACACCATACACAAAAATAAACTCAAAATGGATTAGAGACCTAAATGTAAGACCAGACACTGTAAAACTCTTAGAGAAAACATAAGAAGAACCTCTCTGACATAAATCACAGCAAGATCTTTTTTGATCCACCTCCTAGAGTAATGGAAATAAAAACAAAAATTAATGAATGGGACATAATGAAACTTAAAACCTTCTGCAAAGCGAAGGAAACTACAAACAAGACGAAAAGACAACCCTCAGAATGGGAGAACATATTTGCAAATGAATCAACGGACAAAGGATTAATCTCCAAAATATATAAACAGCTCATGCAGCTCAGTATAAAAAAAAAAAAAAAACAATCCAATAATGGGCAGAAGACCTAAATAGAGATTTCTTGAAAGAAGACATACAGGTGGCCAAGAAGCACATGAATTGCTGCTCAACATTACTAATTATTAGAGAAATGCAAATCTAAACTACAATGAGGTATCACCTCACACCAGTTAGAATGGGCATCATCAGAAAATCTACAAACAACAAATGCTGGAGAGGGTTTGGAGAAACAGGAACCTTCTGGCAGTGTTGGTGGGAATGTAAATTGATACCGCCACTATGGAGAACAATATGGAGGTTCCTTAAAAAATAAAAAGAGAATTACTGTATGACCCAACAATGCCACTACTGGTCATATACCCAGAGAAAACCATAATTCAAAAAGACACATGAACCCCAATGTTCATTGCAGCACTATTTACAATAGCCACGACATGGAAGCAACCTAAATGTCCATCAACAGACAAACAGATAAAGAAGACGTGGTACATATATACAATGGAATATTACTCAGCCACAAAAAGGTACGAAATTGGGTCATTTTTAGAGACGTGGATGAATCTAGAGACTGTCATACAGAGTGAAGTAAGTCAGAAAGAGAAAAACAAATATCATATATTAACACATATATGTGGAACCTAGAAAAACGATACAGATGAACTGGTTTGCAAGGCAGAAATTTAGACACAGATGTAGAGAAGAAATGTGTGGACACCAAAGGGGGACAGTGTGGGGAGGGGTAGTGGTGGGATGAATTGGGAGATTAGGATTGACATATATACACTAATATGTATAAAATGGCTAAATAATGAGAACCTGCTGTATAAAACAATAAAATATTTTTTTTTAAAAAAATGAGAGTCCTTAGCTGTTAGAAAGAGAGAGAGAAAATATATATATTTTTTTAAGTTACAAGTCTAAAATTATGGAGCAAGCGGAAAATTATGAGAAGAATTTTCCTTTAGTCAAGAGCCAGTTTTCTCTTTTTAATTGACTGTGACCTCTCCCAACTGTCACATTCCTGCCTTAATTAATCCTACTAGAAAAATGTAAAGTCTTGTAAGTGTGTATGTTTCACAGAACACAAACCTATTTCTTGCTTGGGAAGCACAAGTTATGTGGGGAAAGGAGAGAAACAGTAAAGGGAATGAGAATGGAGATGGGGACTGAACATCTGATGTTTCATTAAGAATTTTAAAGAAAACTAATATTCTAAATTGTCACCTGATCCCACCCTATCATCAGAGATAAAAGTGCCTGTCTGCTGGGCTTAGGCACCTTGATTCTCTTGCTTCCCCTGATAGTAAGAAAGATGGTTTCTAACACATGATTCGTAGAATCAGAGCCTCTAGCTTTAAATAAACAAACAAACAAAGCAAAAAAAACTAATTATCTTATCTGTAGTCAATAAGTCTCTTGGTTCCCTGGCCATACCCAGCTGCCAGTCTAGGTACCTCACCTGGGTTACAAGATCAACCTCAGACTTAATTTTTCTCCCAGCTTCACTGAGGTATTAGACTTTAATCTCAGCCGTGCTTTTTCCAGGCTAGAACACACTTAGCAATAAACCCACCAACTGGTCTAAACTGGTGTATGTGTAGCTGGTGGGAGGGTGGTTAAATACTGAAAAAATAAAAGGATTGCAGAAGGAAGAGGAAATGAAGATAATTTTATTGTAAAACATCAACACTTCAGATTTAATATACCTACTGCAAGAAATGCAGAGAAACACATTATATATAGCAAAGCTCCAGAGTATTTTTTTTTTGAGAGAAAATTTACTTTTGGCACATATTTCTAAAAGAGTGGAGATAGAGCATGACTCCCCAGCCCTTAGGTTTGGACGGCATACATGATTTTCTTCCAAAGAGTACAGTATGGCAAGAGGGGGGAGAATAACTTCACAGTGGAGATGAGAAACCAGTCAACACTACCCGAGCCAGGTGACCAAGGTCAGCATCAGTAGTGATCAGTCATCTTCATGGCATGTGCCCTGGACATAATGTGATGAGAATGGTACCTTACCTCTGTGACCTTCCTCCCCAAGCCCCATAACTTCAGTCTAATCATAAGAAAAATATCAGGCAAATGCCAGTTGAGAAACATTCTATAAAATACCTGACCAGAACTCTTTAGAACTGTTAATGTTATCAAAAACCAGGAAAGTCTGGGAAGCTATCATAACCAAGAGGACCCTTAGGAGGCTTGACAACTAAATCTAATGTGGTGTCCTGGCTGGGATCTTGAAACAGAAAAAAAAAAAGACTTTAAAATCTAAGGAGATCTGAAAAATGTGGACTTTAGTTACTAAAAATGTAACATGAGTCGTATTGTTTCATGAGTAGTGACAAATGTACCACAGTAATGGAAGATTTTAACAATAGAACAAACTGGGTGTATGGTGGCAGGAACTCTGTGTACTATCTTCTGAACTTTTCTGTACATCTAAGACTAATCTAAAAGAATTAATTAAAAAAATTAGTTTACAGCTACCTACAACTTAATATTAAAAGGCTTTTGGAAAAAAATTGTGTGCGATAAAACTATTGCTTAGATAAATGCTTCTACCATTCTTACATCATTATGATAATATCTATGTAACAAACTGTAAGCCAAATGGACTAAAATGTTAAATATAAAAAACTAAATATAGCAATAATAGGACCACATATGTCTCAGAAAAGTATTTTTCTAAGGTTTAATGTATTAGAAAGAAAAAGTTACAAAAGATTAGTATATACATATTTTAAACCTCTGCCTGAACAATGTGAAGCATATATAACACTATTAAAAGTTTAAAATATACTATTTAAAGACTTCAGTAAACCAATATTTTTAAATTAAGTGTTCAACAGATGACTAAGAACAAAACGTGAACACCATGGTGAGGGTAAACACAAAATATGGAACTTGACATTTTTCCTTGAAGGTGATAAAATAAGACATTAAACACAGTGCCTGGCACACAGTAGTTAAATCACCAATTAAAAACAATACGTAATAATTAACAATAAGGTAGCAGTCAAATGAACATACTCTCATATTGTTTGGTGGCAGTGAAAAAATTTAATGGTAGTGGGAAAATAATAACTCAAAATAATTAAAATTACTATTACCTTTGATCCTGTAATCCCATTTCTAAGAATGTTCTTAAGTGTATTTGTTACCTAGTGCTGCATAACCAGAAGTACAGGTCTACAGAGATTTGCAGATCGTGGCTAAATGCTTGGATAGATTGTCAGGGACTCGGGAGGAGCGTGCTTGGAAAATTGGTCACAAAGAAATCTGGGGAGGAGGTACATGGATAGACCTCTCCAAGTAGGCAAACTAGTTTGAAGATATGTATATCTCATTGGAAGGCTCACTAAAGGGTGACCACAGCAGAGAAGAATTTTAATTAATAAGTAGATAAGATGACCCATTCTGTGAATTTCAGTCAATCTCCTTCCCCAGCCGTTCTTCTCATCACCCCAGAGGCTCATGACCAAAGTGGCCGTGGTGATGAGGAAGGAGGTTGTGCACAGACTCAGCAACATGGGCCTCCACATACCGACAGCAATCCACTTCCAGTGTGCATGCTCAGGCTGCCAGCAGTGGAGACCAACACTAAGGCCATGATGTGCCAGGATTCCCCAAGAGGTCAACCAGTGAGACCACTTCCATCATGGAAGGGGCAACATGTACTAAAACAGACACTCTTCTTTCCCCACACCACTTCTGCCGACACTGTCATCTGTGGGTTTATAGAAGGTCTTATCCACTGTTGTGACATTCCAAAGAGCAGCTCTTCTAACATAGGAATTCATTTCCCAGTAAATGAAACATGATGTTTTTCCCATGCTTGTGGCATTATTGTTCTTACAGTGTCCCCTACATCTGTTCCCCAAGTCTGTATTAGTAATATATTTCTGAATAACATACTGTCATAAAGTGGACATGACTAGGAGTAGGGATGACTCCCTGCGAAACTTCTATCACTCATGGTGTCAGGTTTTTAGTAACGTCATCCTGGTGTATAGAGAATCCACAATTTTGTACCACGTATTTTCTTATCTGTATTCTGAAACCAGTCTACAAGTAATTAGGATACTGTTAGTTGAGATTTCAACACCAAATTGTGCTTAATATACTTGGTTGTATGTTATGTTGTATATATTATATATATATATATTATACATATATATGATAATCTTGAAAAAAAGCCGTGAAAGAGTCTACAATCTTGTTTAGATAAGGTGTTGGAGGGACTAACTATATTCTTTGCTATAAATGTGAAAAAAAATTCATTTTCCAAAAATAATCATACGCTCCTTTTCCCATTTGGCTGATAAACTGAAAAAAAAGTCCTACCTGATGATCTTGGCACTAGAACTCTTAACTTAACCTCTGTGTGCTGGAGTAGAATGAAGGGCGTAGACAATGTGATTTCAAAGTCTCTCTGACCTCATGTAATAATATGCTTTCGATGTATTTTTAAATTGTTTTATATCAGGGAGTACCCCTTTGCAAGGTCTCTGCTGCCTGTGAAGGCTGAGTATGAAATATAGAAACAAATATCAATCCACATGTTCTGATATGTAAGAATGTATTTATGGGTATAGAAGTTTTTAATTGGACTCCTCTAGAAATCTAGGACATATAATTTAATCTGTGACAAAGATTAAAAAACTAATTGCCCATAATTTCCATTTCTGAACTGAGCTCACTATCAATAGGCCCAGTGATCTAACCATGAATGAAGTCTTTTGTGAAAAGGAGATAAATTGTCTGGGGAGACAAGAGCAACTTTCTAAGTAACAGTCAATGATAAATGACAGTATATAATGGATTTGACAGTCTGAAGTTAAACAGCTTCAGGATAATAATAATGATGGTGGTGATGATGTTGAACAGTATTGCGTCTCTAAATCTCTTACTACTTAAAATTGAGAAGTAGCCAAAATGATCTGTCTTGTAATGAAAAGCCACCATGAAAGTATGGAGTACCTATCTCTTAATGAATGGAACAAGATTACAAATTTGATGATGATATTTCAAAAACATTATAAGCTATCCAACACATATGTATTTGCTTCAGTATGTATTTATTATTCTAGGGATCAGACTTTTAATCATGAAAGAGCTAACCAGCCAATATCCCATTAGTATTCTGTAATAGAAAGTCCTACCTAATTAGGATGCCTACAATTGAATTAATGCTATTTGAAACTTGATTAAATGACAATACTGCCTGTAATACTGATAATACTTGTAATACTTCTAACACCCTAAGAGCAATAACTAAATCTCACTCACTTACTCAATCTGAAGAAATTCTAGTCATCTTTCAAGGCCCTTTTGAGGAATCAAATCAAATCATTTAGTTAGACCTTTCAGCACACAGTGGCATATATAAGGGGTCCTCTACCAAGTTCAGTCTGAAAGTCAGACATTAGGTTTGAGTTATGAGATGGAATAGCCAGATTTTATGTAGGTGTGAGAAATTCCGAAGTCTGGAGCTTCTAAAACAGGTAGAATTTTTTAAATTTATTTTATTGAAGTATAGTTGTTTTGCAATGTGTTAATTTCTGCTTACAACAAAGTGATTATATATATATATATATATATATATATATATATATATTCTTTTTTATATTCTTTTCCATTATGGTTTATCACAGGATATTGAATATAGTTCCCTGTGCTAAACAGTAGGGCTTCATTTTTTATCCATCTTATATATAATAGTTTGCATCTGCTAAGCCCAAATTCCCAATCCAACCCTCTCCCACTCCCTCCCCCTTGGCAACCACGAGTCCTAACAGGTAAAATCAATTACTGAAACTGGTAAGAAAGGTATTTAGGGACTCGTGGAGATACTAAGGACTGGAGAGGGCCTATCTAGTCCAAAGAATTTTTTTCCATAGAAGAAGGCTGGCCTTAATTGCTAGATCTTCAGACATTTAAATAGAAGTCAGAAATATAGATTTCCTGTGAAATTCTTAAGGCATGTTTTAAGCCAAACCAAACTTTTTTTGTAGACACATTGTGGTGGTTGATAAATGTTTTTGAGGAGGGGTGATTATTAGGAAGCAAAGATGGACTGCAGAATCGCCAGGTACTAGTTACGAATCCCTGTTCCTGGGGCTCCTCACCATAAATTATGATTCAATGGGTCTGAATTAGGCACTGATATATATTTAAAAAACTATAACAGGTATTTCCTAGGCAATCTAAACTTTTTTAAACATGGTCTAAATTTATTTCTTCTAAAAGTTTGAAAATGAAAGGAGATAGGGCAAAATTTAAGTGGCAGGACATTTCAGGCAGGCTTGATGGGAGTATAACATTCTTCTGTGTGACCTTAGGTTTCTAGTTTAGTAATTTCTGCATCATATGATCTCTGAGAAAGCACGCCTCAGCCTCTTCTAATTATTAACATTAGGAAAAGTGCCAACAGGGAACTCTACTCAATACTCTGTAATGGCCTATATGGGAAAGAATCTAAAAAGGAGTGGATATATGTATATGGATAACTGATTCACTTTGCTGTATACCTGAAACTAACACAATATTGTAAATAAGCTATACTTCAATAAAACTTTTTTTAAAAATGGAAAAGTGCCTAAATAGGCATGAAAGTATTCATTTTGAGAATCATATTTCAAAAAGACTTGTGTGAGAATGTCCCTGCAAGTACAACTATGTTAGAAACAAAATAATGCAAACGATCGCGCCTGTGGAAGTGACCGAGAGCTCAGTGGGATCAGCATTTCTTTGCATTTTGACTGCAGAACTGAGTTAGTCGTGACTTGAAAGAGATACCCACATCATTGCCCAAACCAGGGGAGTGTCATGGTGATGAAGAGTGAATTTGCCCTGTGGTCTCCTACTGTGAGAACCTCTCTCTTCAGTTACATTCCCTAAAGCTCAGCTTTTAGATCATGTTTCCTATATGTGCCTGAAGTCCAGAGCCACCTCCAGCTTACAATTGCCTGTGAGGTATACAATCTCCTATTCATTTATGTAGATTTACAAGGATTAGGACCTTTCTGAATTTTCGTGTACTTTACTTACTTGACATTTTTTTTTGTAATCTCTAGGCTTTTTAAAAACTGTTCAGTGCCAATTTTAAAATTATTATCCTAGTTAACATGAATATTAATATTTATTGTAAAATATGTATTGTAATATTTATTGTAAAAACCCCAAACAGTACAAGAGTATACTGACCACATACTTTCATACTTCCCCATCTGACCTTGATACAAAGAGGTCACCAATGTTAACAGTTGGTGTGATTCTTCGGAGACATTTGTACATGCATGCAAGCACACACAGGAGCACACTCGTGTTTTAGTGAAGGTCTGAATAAATGGAATCAGGTGCAAGTTATGTCACACTTTATTCACTTCACAATGTGCCTTTGGAGGTTCTTCCAAGTCTATACACATTCATCTGCTTCATCTTTCATTGCTTGCAAAATAGTCTGTATTTTTGGCTGTATCCTAATTTCATTCTTGCTTATTGATAGATATTTAGGTTGTTTCCATGGACATACTTCCAACCATGGGCATCCAAGGACCCTCTGTTGTGACTTTCTGTTTTGCATGTTTCCATCATGATCCTGTTTCAAATACTGAAACTAATCCCCAGAGCCATTTCTTCCCCAAACACCCAATCTAATGAAGCTCTATTGTGATTTCAGTGATGGTAGGACCATTAAGAATGTAAATCTTCCTCTTCTTGTAAGTTAAAGTAAGGCATGTTCATAAAATTGAGCTGTTATCTGAGAATTGAATTTTACTCTGCTTATAAAGATGAACGTGACCACTGTGTATAGCTGCCAACTTCGGCTCCTACTGGGTGACATCATAATGAAGAAAATGTATATTTAGGTTGATGGAACTGTCTCCTTTGTATTACATTATCTGACCAGTGTATAGCGTCATTATACTTTATAATCATATCTTTAGTAATAGCCCCAAATAATAGGTCCAAAACCATGTTGAGCTTTTAGAGCTCTATTCCTAAAGATGAACGACATATGATTTAGGATACATATATAAGAGCCCTCTAATTCATCCTCAGGTTTATGCTGTCAGTGCTACTCTTATCCTTTCTGCAGCTGACATAAACTCCACAAAGCCTCTTTCCAAGCCTCTGACATTAAGAATAACAGATAATAAGTTCATCCTGTTTCGAACTCTGTGAGATCTCATAATTTACTGTCCATAAGGATTGAGGAAAAACACTTGCTTTATTATGGACTAAAGCTGTAGGGCTACTTGGGAATAGATATATTTTGTAGCAAAATATGCAGTGATCTCTTTTAATCACTAAGCAATGAGGCCTCTAGCAGGCTTCCCTTTCTGCTTGGTTGGCCAAGCAGATAAATACAGGTGTCCCACTTCAGAGACACCTGCTGCAGGCTGGTCCATGATCTCTATCCTCCGCCTCATCACTGCCCAGCACTGAGCACGGCGCCTTGCTTCACAGCCATTCTTTGATTGTCTCCAAACTGTAAATGAGTTTTACAAATTAGATTAAAAATTTTCCCAAGTTTTCAAACTCTATTCTTCCCTCTAGCTGTTGTCCCAGTTTCCTCCTCTCTCTTCACAGTTACAGAAGGGACGGACTTTATCACGGTCTCCATTTTCTCACCACCTACTCTCCTTATATACATGAATTTAGTTTTTCTCCCTATATTCTAGAGGAATCGTGCTGAAAACAATTTTTTTTTCAAATGTTCCCTTCCTGACTTTTAGAAATAACATATAATCATTGTGGAGAACTTGGAAAATACAATGAATTATAAAGACACACAAAAATTGTTTATTTCACAGAGGTAAATACTGTGGGACTATTTTTGTCTTTTGGGTTTGTTTTTGAGTTATTTGCCTGTTTGGTTGGTTGTTTTTTTACTGTGCTTATATATATAGCATGAACATTTTCCTTTGCCATTAAAATTTCTTGGGAATGGTTTTTAAGTGCTGCATTCATTTCATTAATTCCTAGTTCCTTAGTTTCTCATTGTTTGCTATTAGAAACAAACAAACATTTGATCATACATGTTTGACAATATCTCCAGTATTTTTAATCAGATATTAGTATATTCAGGAAAGTAGAGTTGCCCAGTCAATACACAATATTGACAGTTTTAAAGTTCCTGGTAAAAATCGCCTTGTTGCTAAAGACAGAGGTTGAGATAGTTCAGATTCCAGGAGCATTCTTTGAGCATTCACTTTGTGAAATGAGCTCTTAAAAGGATTGTCTCACTTTGAACTTTTGCTAATCTAATATATTAGAATATTTTTTTGTTCTTGCAGTTTATCGAATCTGCTTTGCTAGTGGAGTCAGCATGTGTATTAGCTATTATCATTTTTGTCTGTTTCTTTTGTGGTACATGGGCCTCTCACTGCTGTGGCTTCTCCCGTTGTGGAGCACAGACTCCGGACGCGTAGACTCGGCGGCCATGGCTCACGGGCCCAGCTGCTCCGCGGTATGTGGGATCTTCCCGGACCGGGGGACGAACCCATGTCCCCTGCATCAGCAGGCGGACTCTCAACCGCTGCACCACCAGGGAAGCCCTGTATGTTGGTTGTGTATCCACGTAACAGTACCACAGATATCTTTGCCGGTTTGCTGTTAAACCTTAGCTTATATTTATGATGTTTCTGATAAACCAAATCTTTACTGTGTACAGAAATTCTTCAACAGTAAAATCTCTTATGTCTGTGGCTATTTGCCTGTGTAACCGCCACTTTCTCTTTTTCCTCCCTTTTTCTTGCCCTCCTGGTGTCTTCCTCCTGTCACTTAACTGTGAGACATTAGACAAGGCTATTCATCTTCATAAACCTCAAAACAACATTATACATATATGAAGGGTAATTGTACGTCATACTGTGAAGCACTGTGTCGGGCACACTCCGTAATTCTGACTGAGGTTTGTAGTTTTACTTCAGAAAGCTTTTGCGTATTTATTGCTAAATTAATTGCTTGTGTTATAATTTTAGTATACTTTAAGAAAATATTTATAATTTATTATTTTTGATTGTAGGCAGGCTATTAATTTGGGTATTTATCACATATGCAGACATAATGACATCTTATTAATTCTACTGGTTTTTCAGTTGGTCTGTCCAGGTAAATAATTTTGTCTGCAAATAAAGAAAATTGATTTCTTTTCCCACTATGTGTGTTTTTTAAATGTTTTGAGTCTAATTGTGTTGGTTCTACTTCCAAACCAATGTGAAGCAATAGTTGTTATTATGAGCATCCTTGTTTTGTGCTTTTAACTTATGAGCATGTCTCTAGAGTTTTGTTTCTAAGTATGATAAGGCTGTTGATTTGATACTTCTTTGGTTGTTTTCCCTAATCAGATTGAGGATTCTGAGTGTTGGCTGAAATAGCAAAACAAAACAAAACCACACAGTGTGAGAGCTGTGAGTTTTAATTCTATTCAGGGACCTTACTGAGGACTCTAGCCCAGGAGACAGCCTTTCAGTAATTCTGAGGAACTGCTCCTCTGAAGAGGTAAAGGGAGAGGCCAGTGTATGTATGATTTTGGCGAAGAGGGTGCATGCAGCCAAGCATACTTCTGGGTGAAAGATTACTTCTAGTCCTGAGGAGCGGGCATCTCAGTTAATGGTTTCAGTGTTTTTCTATGTATGGGAAGATGCTAGAATCTCGGCTCACTAAAGTTTTTTTTTCCTGAGACATGCATCCTAACTATCTAAGGGGCCTGTTTTTCCAAAGCACAGAGCGCTTTATCCTGTTTTTCATCCTGAACATCCTGTTTTCAGGTGCACTGTGTCAGCGACTGCAGTGGCTAATGACTTGAACCTTGTAGAACTGGAAGGTGGGCAACAGTCTTTGTTTTACACTAGTTTTAAAAGAATTTTAATTAAGAAAAGTTGATGAATTTCAGGCTTTTCCAGATCTCTCTAAAGATATACTTTTTATCAAAGATTTCCCAATATTGATACATAATTCCATGAACGGACCTTACCCGGTTGTAAGAGACATTTTCCTCTCATGCACTATTAATTTCATCCTAGTATTTTATTTAGGATTTTCACATAAATTATTTGCTTTATGCTTTTTATTTTTAACCATTTTGTTTGTTATATTTTGCTATCTTTGATATCCTAATTTTATAAAATAAATTAGGTAGTTTTTCATCTTTTGCAAGTTCTATAACATTTTGTATATATCAGGAAATAACTTTGTTATAAAAGTTTAAAAGTCAGCCTCTCCCAAGGTATATGAAACTGGTCCTTATTTGCATATAGTTCTTTAACAATATTTTCTGTCCTCTTTGTTTATTGGACAATTAAGTATTTTTTCCTGCTTCCTGAATTACTATTGCTATTTTTTTCTGAAAATTATTAATTTCAGTAAAGTCTTAATATTTACAAATATAATATTCTCTTTAATATTAAAATCAATGTTATGTAGTTATCTCTTCCCCTTTTAATTTTATGCATATTTTATTTCTTCATTGCATTTGTTAGAATCTCAAAAAGACACATCTGTTGGCTTTATCAATGTTCAATTCTAATTTTTCTGTTTCTAATCAAGTTATTTCTCTTTCATCTTTTTGAAAATTATTTGATTCTTGAGGGTCACCATTGATTACCTAATCTCCAAATCCAGTAACCTTCTAAACTCCCTTTTATTCATTGAATGCTGGGCTTCCCTGGTGAAATACTCTCCTAGGTTTTCTGTCTGCTTTCACTATTTCTCTCAATCTTACTTCAAAGTTCCACTTTCCTCTTCCAATCCCAAATGCAGGCCTTCTCCCAAAGCAGTTTCTGATCCTTCTTTGTTTTGTAGACCTCACCAAACCTTTATCATAGGGAAAAGTCAATAAGCTTTAAAATGAGGAAGCTTTAGAAACCAAAATTACGATTTTATTTTCTGTTTTTAAAGAATTAAATTAATAATAGTTTGCTCTTGGAGAGAGATCTTTTGGAAATTTTCAAATGCACTTTCTCACCTGGGCAAGCTATTAACCAGAGAGGAGAGTCCTCTTTTATGCACATTCACCCATCCCTAATTTCTTTCCTCCTATTTCACCCTGTACTTTCCATGCCTCAGGCAAGTCTGGGTTATCTTCAACCAACTTATCAAGTCATAAGTATTTATGTTAAAAACTTAATCTGGGGCTTCCTTGGTGGTGCAGTGGTTGAGAATCTGCCTGCTAATGCAGGGGACACGGGTCCGAGCCCTGGTCTGGGAAGATCCCACATGCCGCGGAGTGACTGGGCCTGCGAGCCACAACTACTGAGCTTGCGTGTCTGGAGCCTGTGCTCTGCAACAAGAGAGGCCCCGATAGTGAGAGGTCCGTGCACCGTGATGAAGAGTGGCCCCCACTTGCCACAACTAGAGAAAGCCCTCACACAGAAACGAAGACCCAACACAGCCCAAAATAAATAAATAAATTTAAAAATAAAAAAATAAAAAAAAACTTAGTCTGTACCTAGCACTGTAAATAGAAAAAGAGCAACATCTCTATGTGAAAATATGTAGGGGTAAAAATTACTTACTGGAAATATATTGATCTGACTTTTTACAAAAACAAAACCCTTTTCCTTGGCCAGTTAAAAGTGTTTCCTGCAAAATATATATATATATATATATATATATATATATATATATATATATATATATATATATATATATATATATTCTCATATTGAGTTTCTTAGTTCATCTGCCTACATTTTCACTAAGAAGTTTCATTTTTATCTTAAACTGAAAGTGAAGTCATAAAATTCTCAAAAGTAATTCCATGTTGCGACTTCCTGATTGCCCATAGAAGGTATCACTTCCCTTCCTTCTAAATCTTATCTTTTTTTTTTTTTTTTTTTTGCCATACGCGGGCCTCTCACTGCTGTGGCCTCTCCCGTTGAGGAGCACAGGCTCCGGACGCACAGGCTCAGTGGCCATGGTTCACGGTCCCAGCTGCTCTGCGGCATGTGGGATCTTCCCGGACCAGGGCACGAACCTGTGTCCCCTGCATCAGCAGGCGGACTCACAACCACTGCACCACCAGAGAAGCCCCTAAATCTTGTTATCTTTAAACCCTGAAGTTATCCAGCTCCTCATCTCCCTCCCTCAGCTGCAAAATCTAACCCACTCTTGTATTTTTAGTTGACCTGGTCTCATGAAAGCATGTCCCACTGGTGCTTTCTCCTCTTTATCTGACAACACACAGCTGACAAGCAAGTCTGATGATTTCAGTAAATGCCCAACCAGGAAACGTTTTAGTCTCCCCTAAATATATCAGATTCTCCAGAGACCTCTTTTTCTTCTTTTGGGAAAAACACCATCAATACCCTTACCTTGGGATGACTTTCAATGGTAAAAGCTGTTCTTGTGTTCATGGTAGATGCTGGAGATTTAATTCAGTAAATTTGTTCTCAACAGTGAAATCTTTGCACTATAATGTCAACACTGTACAAGTTCTAAAGGAAACCTCATAACATCTTATGACATATGCCTCCCCCCAAAAGAAAGTTTAATGCTTGGAAGATAATGGTAGTAAGAAATTTTTAGAATAGGGATAAACATAATTTTTATTTTCTGGCATCTTTATTTTCCATAATGAACTTGAATTACTTTTACTCAGGGAATAGATGCTGTCCCTTTGTGTATTTATTTGAATATTGTAGAGCAATGAACATAGACCTTGAAAACTGACATACCTAATTTTGAATGTCAGCGCTTTAATGTACAGTGTAAGTGACACTATTATTAGTAGGTTCTCTTTAGTTATCTATTCTATACACAGTAGTGTATATATGTCAATCAGAATCTCCCAGTTCATCCCACCACCCTTATACCCTTGGTATCCATAAGTTTGTTCTCTACATCTGTGTCTGTATTTCTGCTTTGCAAATAAGTTCACTTGTACCATTTTTCTAGATTCCAAATATAAGCAATATTATACAATATTTGTTTTTCCCTTTCCGACTTACTTCACTCTGTATGATAGTCTCTAGGTCCATCCACAGCTGTGTAAATGGCAATATTTCATTCCCTTTTATGGCCGAGTAATATTCCATTGTGTATATGTACCACATCTTCTTTATCCATTCCTCTGCTGATGGATATTTAGGTTGCTTCCATGTCTTGGCTATTGTAAATAGTGCTGCAGTGAACACTGGGGTGCATGTGTCTTTTTGAATTATTGTTTTCTCCAGGCATATGCATTTTTAAAAATTAATTAATTAATTTTTGTCTGTGTTGGGTCTTTGTTTCTGTGCGAGGGCTTTCTCTAGTTGTGGCAAGCGGGGGCCACTCTTCATTGCAGTGGGGGGGGGGCTCTCACTGTCGCGGCCTCTCTCATTAAGGAGCACAGGCTCCAGACGCACAGGCTCAGCAGTTGTGACTCATGGGCCCAGTTGCTCCATGACATGTGGGATCCTCCCAGACCAGGGCTCAAACTCGCATCCCCTGCATTGGCAGGCAGATTCTCAACCACTGTGCTACCAGGGAAGCCCCCATATAAGCATTTTATGGTAACTTTGTTAATGTATCTGCTGATATCAGTTACTGGCTGGTCTCAGGGTAGAACCAAAATGCTTCTAACCACTGTTTTCCAGACAACCTGCTCCAGGAAGCCTGGAGATTGCTTTTTATAGAATTAGTGTGAGATTTCAAGGACAAGGTCAAGACAGCAAACCATGAACCTCCTTTAAATTTGTAAGTCACTAAATTTAGTGAGACTGTCTGGATACCGGCATAACATGCTCTCCATCTTTAGAGGAGGCTGCAAGAGAAGTCAGTTAGCAAAAAGAAAATGTTCATTCAGTAAAGTTACCAAAACCGATTCAGCAGTGCTACAAAAGTGACATGAGAATCAATGGAGCATTTCTTCTTAATCTGGGCATTTAACTTCACTAATTTCAGTGGTGTTTGAAAAAAAAAAAAGGTTTATGGCTAGCAATTACTTTTTTAGCTGGTGATGTCTTTTCATTTGCAAATGTGTTTCTGGGAAAGTTTGAATGTTGGCTTTTTGGAAAATGACTTTATTTGCTGCACAAAGGTCATTCTTAAATGTCAAACATTATTTGATAGTTGTTCATGTTTCATTTTTTTAATGTCTGGAAGAATATTTTTTCCAGACTTGTTTTTGAGGTCAAGCTAGTGTTTTGAGGTAGTGGGAAATTCTTATCCTCTAAAACCATAGGGTATGAGAAAAACAGAGCACTGTCACACAGAAAAATTAAGTTCTTGTGTGGCTCAGTCGTGACCTTTATGAATGATTAACGGATTGCTTGTCTGGTAAAGGAGTTCAGTTCTTTTTTGGCTGTTTACTAAGAAGAATTGAGTACTGTTGTAAAGTTTTATTCTTTTATTAAAATTGGAGTCAGAAAACCTTTACAGTCTGTAGAGGACACCAAAATTAATGCCTTTTCAGTCTCAGTAACTTAAAAATTGAATATATAAATTTCTCTGATTTTTTATGTGCCTCTTCCCGAATGAATGTAATGTGGCCTAGTACTCACACTTATAAATTCTTTATTGAAAATATAAATGCATCTTCTTATTTATGCTCAGCAAAGGAAATTTTGGTAGAGGCAAGTTAAAAAGGTATCTATTGCCAAGGGTGAAAACATTAGGGAAGGAGCAGTATGATACATTACTCACCATTAAAATATTTCCATTATAGTCAACCTCATGTTAATGACACTATAAGATTATACATTTTTAGGGCATCTTAATATTAATTCACATTGTGAAACTCTTAATTTAGCATATTTTCCTTCCCATGGAGTATCACAGAAAACCTACAAAGCAATTAGAAGTGATCTGCAGCTGAGATTATTAAATCTCTGAGCAAACACTAACCTGATTATATATTCCATCATGATTAACACCATGAAACCACATATTCCAATGTAAGGAAATAAACCATGCAAAGTGCAATGATATAAAATTAATTTTAAAGTTGAAAGGGATTCTATTAATTATATGGCCTTATACTTGAAAGCCTGGCTTGGGCATCAATTATATGTGATCTTTTTGAATCTCAATCCCAAAACATCCTCACTGTATAATGATGGACAAGTAATGTGACCTCTTGAAACGTCATCATCTCCATGTCTAAAATGGGAATAATAATAGAACCTAACTCATGATGAAGAGAGCACTTAAACACAATACCTAACTTTTAGAAAGGATTCGAACAATATGGCAGAATGAGTGATGTGGGTGGACCCCAGCCCTGATAAAAACTCATAGAAATGCTGGATAAAATGTTAGGACAACAACAGTGAACCACACTGAAAATAAAAAGAGATTTATAGGTGCCCATAAAATACAACAGCAACAATAAAAAGACAAAGTATTAGGGGTAAGCTGGGGGGTTTTAAATGTTTTGGATAGTTATAAGCTCTAAATGGTTAAGAATTAGGATTTCATTATTGCTATGTGGAGAGAAGAATGTCCTCAACCTGTGTAGGTTTGGAGAACTAAAATCAATTCAAATACATAAAGCCTGAGGCTTCACAGAATTATCCTTCCTGTCAAAGGAGGTTTAGAGAAATTTTATTTGATGGCCCCAGGAAACAATGAGAAAGAAACTCACCTTCTTTCAAGAGCCTTGGTGGGGAGAAAAAAGGCACACCCCCCAACAAAAGAAACAAATAGTAGCACATGCCATGCAGGTATATGATAGAAATTGATGCTTTTGTGATATAGCAACCTAGAACCAAGAAATTTACTGCTGTGAAAGGATGTTTTTACAGTGAGGATTATAGGAGTTTCATAGAGGAGAAAATGCTCTGTGAGATGAACACTCAATAAAATAATACAAAATAAAATGAAATATAAGAGAAAACAAAAGCCATGCAGGGGAATCAGCAGATGTAATGGAAGAAGCATACTCTGAAATAGACAACAAACAAGCAAAATCCTTAAATAAACCATAAAAGAGATATGTTTAAAGTGATTTTTAAAAAAAAATAGAAATAATAAAGACATAATATATACAGAACAACATAACAGAAAATAGATTTGGAAAAAATAGAACTACCAAAAATAAAACATATAGACACTGAAGTTAAAAATTCAGTAGATGGGTTAAATACTAATTTGACACTGTCAAGGGGAATGTTCATGAATTGGAAGGTAGATCTGAGGAAGTCACCCAGAGTGCAGTGAGTAAGATTAAGATCATGATATTATTCAATAATAATAAAGTTCTTCCCCTTTTTTCCTCTGTTTTTCCTCTCTCTCTCCATTCCAAAGTACTTTTTAGTCACTTATAGGCACAAGATCTGGTGATGGACAAGATAGACAAGACTCCTAGTCTTATGAAGCTCATATTTTAGTGTGTTGATAGATACAGTTATTAAACAAATACATAAAAAAAACACAGATATTGATAAGTTCTGTAGAGAATTAAATTCAGGTCTTAGAGAATGATTGTATTTGTATTTGGTGGTCAGGGACCACCTCTGGAAGGAGGTGAGATTTTAGCTTTGATAAAAATGACAAGAATGAATCAACCATGTAAAGATCAGAAGAGCTTTCCACTGAAAGAAATCAATGTATGTTTAAGGAGCTAAAAGAAGGCCAGTGTGGCTGGAACATGGTTCGTCATGGGGAGAAGGATGTGAGATGGTTTTTGAAAGGTAGCCTGGGCAGATTACATAGGACTCTTAATAAGACCCAGATTAAGGAGTTTAGATTTTATTCTAAGAGTTGGGAAGACACGAAAGGAATTTAAGAAGAGGATTAAATTATCGGTTTTATCTTTTAAAAGGTCTGCCTTTCTGCTATGTGGAGACTAGATTGTAAGCAGAAGTGGTGGCAGGGGTAGGGGGCTGTTAGGAGGTCATTGCAATGATCCCAGTGCTGGAGGCTAGTGGGGTGTGGACCTGAGTGGTGGTGGTGGAGCTGAAGAGACCTTGACAGATTTGGAACATGCTTCAGATGGAGACATGACAGTGGAAAATTGATAGACTATGGGGTTGGGGGAACAGGAAGAATCACAGATTCTAGGAATCAGAGATACATCCATGTAGGAATTATTGCTACAATACTCATTAGTCACACAGCCACTGCTTAAATACTTCCACTGGTTAACAGCTTGGTATTTCATATGGCCACCCACTCTGTTTTATGGACTCCAAATTGTTAGACATTTCTTCCTATGGACTTGACCTTTCCCCTTAATTCTTTCTTAATAAACAACATAGTTAATTTATTTGTAATCCTTCTGCTACTTGAGGTTTCCAGATATCCATAGAAAATCATCATTTCTTCCTGAGTTTTTTTCCAAGCTAAACATACTCAGTGTTTGATTCTAATAAGAATCTATTTTTGTGGTACTTATGAGCTTATAATTCTAAAATGAGGTTTGATTCTTTAAGTTTTCCCTAGCTTTTCTACTAGATTCTTTTCCCTGAAGTGCTTATCCACTGGGCACTCAAAATTTACTTCCAAAATAAGCCGGACACTAAACTATAATTTTTGAGACAGTCCTCACTCCATTTCTCACTCTTTTACCATTCTGAGCATTATTCTTTCTACATATTTATCAATATTCCTCTGTAAAACACTAATGACCACAACTAAATGCTAAGTAGAACAAAAAAAGTCCTGAATTCCATGCTTTAAAAAATGCAACCAAAGTTTTTCTTAATCATCTTTTTTAAAAAAATATTTTGTATTGGAGTAGAGTTGATTAACAATGTTGTGTTATTTTCAACAAAGTGATTCAGTTCTACATACACATGTACCTATTCTTTTTCAAATTATTTTCCCATATAAGTTGTTACATAATATTAAGGAGAGTTCCCTGTGCTATACAGTAGGTCCTTGTTGGTTATCTGTTTTAAATATAGCAGTGAGTACATGTCAATCCCAAACTCAAAATTTCTGTTGAGTTTTGGTACAGCAGTTTTACAGTGTTGACTCATCAAACTTTAGTCATCAAAAACCCAATATATTCATTTTTTTATTTTTTTTCCTTTTTTTATTGGAGTAAAATTGCTTCACAATGCTGTATTAGTTTCTGCTTTATAACAAAGTGAATCAGCTATACATATACATCTGTTCCTATATCGCTTCCCTCTTGCCAATATACTCACTTTAAACTAATTTGTTATGCCAGGTATATCCCAGCCTAGAAGACATACCCTGACATATACTTCTGACAAAGGGATAATAATATGCAGAATACATAGATTTGAAGAGCTATTATAATTAAGGAAAACATTAAAAAATTAAAACTACAACACAAAGAAGACATTGTTTTTCCTTCAGAAAAGCAAAACTTTAATTATGTCCTCCACTTAAGTCTTGGTGAAACAGGTCACAATAGTTGGGTAATCAAATCTAGTGTCTTCTGTGAAGGTTGGGGTGAGGGAAGAAGAAAAAGCCCTAAACCTAAATAAGGAAGGATTTAGCATATAAGAGATGCCATCTTTAACCCCCTCTGCCAATCCTTGACCACTTGGCCACAAGTCCTGTAGAACCCACTTAGGTGATGACTAGTAAACAACTTAGGACTCCTTGCTAGATTAGGTTAGAGTTTGCATATGGTTCAGAAAGTACAAAATCAGCTGAGGCACCATGTTTAATATATATTACAGTTTGAGCTACCCAGAGCCCAGTATAAGAATGTCAAGTTGTAACCCTACAGTTATCATTGATGTGCTCCCAAATTCTCCAGCCTTTGGAAGACTTTCTTTACCTTAGTATAATTTTTAAACAAACACTTGGCTTGATCTGCCACATAATTTAGAACTATACATTCAATATACTTCCAATATCTCTAAGGATTTTTTGAGGGAGGAATTATGTGTTCCTGCCTATACACTCTTACATGTATTTTAGCTATATCATCAATCGTTGCTTTGTATTTTGTGTCTGGGCTATTCTCTTTATTCTGTCCCTTGCCAACCTCAATGTGAAATCAATCTTTCTTTTCTTTAATCACTTCTTTGTAAATTTTTCTAATACAGGGTATAGGCTTTTAATAAAAGTTGGTTGTAGTGTAGAGGGATTTTATTTCACCCCAGCACAGTATATACATTTATACTTAAGTATCAGTGTTCTTAAAATTGATCCTGACATTCCTTCCACACGGAATCTCACAGTTTTCTCCTCTGGTCTCAACTTTCCACCATTTTTCTGGACGGTTCTCTCCTTACTCCTTAAACCTCTCCTTTTAACCTCACCTCCTTCCTCTGTTTTCCCCAGGAAGCCTCACCTTCTCTCCCTGGCAGCCTCAGTAAATTTCAAATTACTACTCTGTTATTATGCAAAATAATATCTCTCTATCACCTTCATTTTCCTGATTTAGTGCCAAGGCCCATCTTTACATAATCAAACTGGTCCATCAGGATATTTTTGATAAATCTAAGAAAATTTTCTGCATTATTTCTGCTCAACTTTTATTTTGCTCTTTATTCACAAACAATTTATCTTGAGCACCATATGTTTATTAAAACTAAATTTGAAATGTTCATCTAGGATTGGCTCTCGTAAAGGCAGGGATTAGCTTGTTTTTGTAGATACTAAGTTTGTGTCACAGTATCTAGGGGGCACTGTAGTGTAGGTGGTCTGGAGATAGTTCAGCCTAGAGGAGTGGAAGACTGATGGTTGCTTGCCCAAGAGTGGTACCTGAGTCTGTAGGAATGGGTGGAATTTCTCAGGGAGAGAGTATTGAGATGAATCCCGAGGGGAAAACTTAGCTTTTAGAGGATGAAGAGCCACTAAAGCAATGGAAGAGATGGAAGGCAGTCAGGAAGAGGACGAAAATCAAATCGTCAGCTTTGAAAACCAAGGGAGGTGAACGCTTTAGGAAAAGTTGTGGGACGGGGGAGCGTGGGAGGGTGTCAAATGCTGAAGGAATCAGGATGAATGTGACAGTTTCTAAGAGGCAACTGACTACCCAGAGAGCAGTTTCATTCCGGGAAGGAGGCTTGAAGTCAGATAGCCTGACATTATTGGGCGAGGGGAAAGTGAGCAATTAGAGGATACGCTTTTGAAAGGCTTATGTAAGTAGGAAAGAGAACTGTTCAGAGAACGACATGGAAAGTAATATGGTTTGCACTTACACTTTAATAGTCAGAAATCAGGGGTTGACTTTTCTCAGAGGAAGTTCTTAGTGGATACAGAGGGGCTCAGATGGAAGCAGAAGGCAGCTTGCAGTAACTCCGAACCTCCACAACCCGATATGGAAGGAAACCAAGAAAAGAGGAGGTTAGAGAAAAGCCCTCAGTGTGCTCAGCTAAAGGGTTGGTGCTTGTATGGAAAGGGAACAGAGTACCAAGTAAGTTGAGTGAGAAAGACTGATGTCTAGACATACATTGATAAAATTTCCAAGGATAAAGAAAAAATCCCAAAAAAGCCTTCCAGAAAGAAAAACAGATTCTCTTACCAGAAGACATCTTATAGGCAACACTGGATACCGGCATTCAGGGTCCAAGTTATCATCAAAGTTCAGTATGAAAAATAAACTTCTCGACCTTGGGAGTTTTCTGGCAGTCCAGCGGTTAGGACTTGCTGCTTTCACTGCTGTGGGCCCAGGTTCAATCCCTGGTCAGGGAACTAAGATAAAAGTTATTGACATTAAATTTCTAGGTCTAGCCAAACTAGCATTCAAGTGTGAAGGTCAGATGAGTCTATTTTAGTCCCTTCTCTGTTAAAGGATGTACTTGAGCAAAATTAAACAAATCTAAGAAAGATCAACAGAGAAATTAATACTGATAGTTAGACTAATAGCTGAGATGAATAGGTAAGTCTAATTATTGCAGCACAATATACAATCATTTGGAAATGAATGATATGTGAGTATCAAGACAGTGAGACATGGATAGCACACTCAAATTCTTGTCTTGGTTTGGGAAAGAGTACAGATACTGATTCACTATAGATATTGATAGATTTAAAAATTTACCTAAGGCCTTCCCTGGTGGCGCAGTTGTTGAGAGTCCGCCTGCTGATGCAGGGGACATGGGTTCGTGTCCCAGTCGGGGAAGATCCCACACGCCCTGGAGCGTATGGGCCCGTGAGCCATGGCCGCTGATCCTGCGCGTTCAGAGCCTGTGCTCCACAACGGGAGAGGCCACAAGAGTGAGAGGCCCACGTACCGCAAAACAAAACAAAACAAAACAAAACAAAAGTTTACTTAAGTACATGTGATAAAATTAGTGTACAGCACATAGAATAATTGAAGAAGGATAACTAAAGGAAAAAATGTAACTGAAAATTCCTACTGATCCAAAAACTTTAAATAGGGGAAAAATGAAGAAACAGCAAGAAAATATGCTAAAGAGAAATCCTAATATAAGATGGAAGAAATAAGTCCAACCTTATAATAAATATAATGAATGTAAATGGATTTAATTTCCTACTAAAAGTAAGAGGATCAGATGGGATTTTTAAAATACAACTATACATGTTTTATATAAGATGTGTGCTTAAAGCAAAATGACATTGAATAGTAGAAGGCATATGGAAAAAAATGTAGCAAAGACATTAACAAAGCAGCAAAAATAGTATTAATATCAAGCAAAATTGGACAAGAAAAAGTACTAATTAGAATGAAGAGGGGTGTTGTATTTTGACAGAAAATAGCCCCCCAAAATCTAACATTTTCCCTCCCTTCACTATTTGTTGTGAAGTATATTTTGGATGGGAGATGACATCACACTGCAAAACCACTTCTAGGAATCTTTCCTCTAGAGGCAAACCTCTGAAGGCAACATAGATGTAAATATCTGGCCACAGGAAAATAGAGAGGTATGGTATAATGAAAGCATGTTTATGTCTTCTTGGGTCGTTTACAAAAATAAAAAGATATATAAGATATAATATGACAATAGTGAATGCAATGAGAAAGAACAAACATTTTCTTAAGGGGTATAAAGAGACTAGATCAGTGTATAGCAAAATCAATTAAAATTGAAAGGAAAGAAAACTCTGAAGTTAATAGAAGAGAAACCAATGAGACCACAGCATTTTTTTGGATATGGTGACCTGGCTTTTGAGTCAACCATTTTCATCTAAGTGGTCCTTTTTACCGATTTCTGTTGAATTATATGGATGAGACATGCAGTTAAATCAGTTTTATCTGAAGCAGTTTGTGAATGAAAGAGTGAAATTATAAGTTATTAATCTGACAAATGTATATTTGACTGCTTATAATGAAACTTTCCAAGGGCTGGCTAGTAAATTTAATATTTGTGAAAGATTTTGTAAGCCTTGCCTATCAGACTAGGAATAACTATAAAATTTTCTCTCAGAAAAACAATTTTTTGTCTATATCACCAGTGCCTAGAATCCTGTCTGGAATATAGTAATTGCTCATTTAATGTTTGTTGAACAAATGGACTCTATTCATGCTCAGTGCCTTTGAAAGCATACTGTCTTCTAAAAAATCCCTCTCCAGCGTGGATGCTGGCTAAGGTGTTTAAATAAATACTGTGCAATCTTGAGACCTCCCATGCAAAGTAAACCTTGCTTTGGTGCTTAGACATGCATCCAGAGAACTGTTCCACTCTGAGTGACTTAAGAAAAGATTTAGAAGCAACTACAACTCAGTGTTTTACTTAGACTTGGGTGCCTGTGTGTCTCTGCGCACCCCAGTCCACCTTGGTCAGAGCCTCTAGGCCTCCAGGTCTGCTGAGAGATGGCCTGTATGTTATGTTCACATGACAACTTCTGACCTGAGAAAATAATGCAATTTGAGAGCTTCAGAAGACCTCAGAGACCCTGTTCCTAGAATCCCCTTTTTCAACAGGAGAAAACAGGTTCGGAGAACTTCAGATGTGATGCTCAAAACAGGAGCTGCATCTGCTGGTCTTCACTTTATTTGTCCACCCTGACAATTCAGCTGTAGCTTACATCTTAGTTTAATGGTCTTCCTTGTCTCTAGGTATTTGAAACACGGCTTTGAAATGGCTAATCATTTTTAGTTCTCTCTACAGAATGCCCCTTGGGCTTCAATACTGATAAAGATAAATGATGGAAACAAGTTTGAATATATGTTAATTGATTATAAGGATAATTTATAGACTAGAAAGATACTGAAACTATTATCCACATGTATTCATGTGTCCCTGAAAAATAAGCTACAGTATTGAGAGGATAGTTAAGATGGTATTATAGTTATTTTTAGAAATTACTGTAAGCACTATATGTATGTCTTAGTGGAATCATTTTCATTAAAAACTCAGTTTTGATATTTCTTTCAGTAAACATGTATACAATGATACTGTTGTAAACTAAAACATTATGTGATAAGACACAAAAATATAGCAATAAATGGTAAAAACATGAGTAGAACTATTTATTTTGATATTTATAGATTCTCTAAAAAAGAAATTCTGTGGGAACAAAATGGATGAGTTTAAAAGCATAAATGACAGAGGAACTTCTCCTTTCTTACCTCCAGGTACAACCTTGAGATCATGTGAGTCACATGAAGGTGGTTTAAGTGCAGTAAATATGTTTCAGAACTATCCCGATACCAGTGCCTTATGAAAAAGCATGAAAAGTCCATTTCATGGCTTACCCACTGTGTATTTACGTTGAGATGTTTGGATCAAGCAACCATTTACCTAATCTTTTAACTTTCAGTTGGAGTGTAGAATGTACTGATTATTCTCACAGGGTGTCTTGTTAAATTATTTCTTTCAGTAAATATGCATTCAGTGATATTGCTTTAAGTTAAATTTTTCTGTGCTGTACTGTTATAGGAAATGAGATTGAACTTCAGCAAGTGGAAAAGTACCATATGGATATGAGCCGTAATTTAAAAATCAAAGAGGAATCATTTTTCTTAAACATTCTAAATGAAAACATAATATAATACATATAATACAATATGCATAATGTAATATTTATACAAAGGTAACATCTCTCAAAAATACCATACTAAATGTATCACATTTTTCAAGTATAAACTTTCTTATAAAACACTTCCCTGTAAACTTTTGGGGCACTGACAATTGCTCTAGTTGCCAACAATTTGGACCCAATGGTCCAAAGATGTACTCAACCTGCAGTAAGCTGGGACTTCTGATTCTTATCTAATGGTGGTACCCCATCCATTTGCTCCCCAGGCTTAGGAGCTGCTGGTGACCCATCTATCAAACCCGACCCCCTACCCAGTCACAAATAGTTGTATATGGACAATTGCAGTAGCTTTTCATAGTTTATGTTGCCTCTAATTTTGTTCCCCTAGACTCTGCTCTCCCTTCTTCAATTACAGTAATCTATCTAAAATTCAAATCAAACCATGATTTCTCACTCATTGCCTCTTAAACCCCTACAAAAGTTTCACATTTAATCGGATAGAGATAGTTTCCAGGGTTCTTAATAAGGCCTCAAAGAAGCTTTCTGTGGGCTTGATTCCCTCTGCATGTCAGAGAGCTTGGCAGGAAAGCAAGCCAGCCTTGTTCTTGTTAGGAAAATATAGAAATGTTTCATCCAGGGACAGCTCAGTTTACTTTCTTGTAATTCACATTCCCTAAGATCTTATTGGGCCACATTAACAATAAGATTATTCACGTCTTATAGTATGAGGGTTTTAGTCCCCTACAAAAGGTGCTGGAACTCGCAATATAGCATCTTATTTTGCCACTGATGTACTAAAATGCTAAATTAAATTCTGATACAGGTCAACAAGAAAAGATGAATCCTACTAGTTTACTATTGGAAGTAGAATTACTTTATTACTTATGTGCTTCTACATTTATTTTACTCATCACCAACAAATAAAGTATCTTTCAAGCAAATCATTATTGATAGTTTATAAAAATCCAAAAGTTATCTCAAAAAGAGATGAGATCATAAAATGAAATTGGATAATATATAAGAAGTATTAACAAATCATTCCTACATGATTTCACACATTGATGATTTCTTACATGGAACGGTGCATCCAGTTTACTAACATTTCCCAGAAGTAAGACCGAGTAAGTGTAAAAATGATGATTTAAGGGTTTACACCCCAAATGTCCTGGAATCATTCTAGATAAGATGTTTTATAATATAATTTTTGAATACATGTTTGAAAAGATCTAAAAGGGATGTATCATTATATGTAATTATTTCAAAGCTTCTATTTGGAAATAAAATGAATTAGAATATATCATCATTGACTAAGAGTATAGACACTAAATATATTTGACAATCTCTTCTATAAAATAGTTTGGGTTTCATAATTTAACAAATTAATTGAAAACGTCTGATCACTTAAAAATTTTCTATAAACACACTAGCAGTATATTGTTTCATTATACTATGTTTTGTCCATTTTAGAAGTGCCATAAAATCACCCATTTACTTAACAGAGTCATGGCCAACTACCTAATAAAATCATTTCTGTGGGAGTATTTTGAAAAGCAAGATTCTGTTTATTATTGTAATAAATAGCATCTTCATGCCTATAACCACGTATCTAATTACATCAATGGAACCAAGAAATAATTTGAAAGAATATCAATTAACCTTTCAAATTTTAATGATGGATTTCTCAGACTTCTAATATTTCTTAACATGTATTCATTTATTTTAAATATTTCTTAATATTATTTTTTTATTTTCTCAAAATTTATTTAAATATTTCCTGATATTTATTATATAATTGTCATTAATTTGAATTAATTCTTTGGAAATTGTCTTTCATCCACCTATTCTATTCCTGTTTGGTTCTTTGGGAAAGTGAAATTAGTGTATGTATAATTAACAGTAAAAAGCATTTCTTAAACAGCGTTCTTCAGAATTTCAGCTAATGATGTCTAATTTTAAAATTCCTTGTTTCCAATAGTTCATGCCAGTTCTAGAAATATCTTTGATGATGTAGACTCCAAAAGATAATACTATTTTTCCCAATCAGCTCTATGTTTTCATAAAGCACCTGACTATATACGCACTCAACAAAGAGTTGTTGAGGGAGAGAAAACAATTTTTACGTCTAGTCATATTGCAAAAATATTTTTAAAATAATCTCAGAAAACAGAAGAATATCATAATAACTGATGATCCGGTCTCTTCTTCACTACCTAAATATCTCCAGGCCATCTTATGCACACAAAAAAATCTGCATGCAAAATAATTGTGCCAACTCTGTTTCCAGTAAGTGTAAAACTAAATGAATGAATTTAATAGCATACAAGTGCAGCTTAATGTTTTGATTAAGGTAAATAATTTTGTGTATTTGAAAGGATCAGGCCATGTTTATTTGGGTTTTCTTGAGTGTGAGAATATCAGAGACTATTTTTTACTTATGTTTGTAATTTTAATATCTAAAACAGTAAGTAATTGATAAATGTTTATTGACAAAAATTAAGCATTGTTTTAGGGCATTAAGCTTTGTTTTGGGACAGTGAGATTTAAGTTCTAAATAAAGTAATATTTCAATTATTTAAATAATAATCTGAATATATTTATCGACACAATAGCAACAATAGTTAACTCTGTTGACAAAAGAAATGTTGACCATCATAATCATACATAATTAACTTTTAAGTACTTCACTAAGAATTTTATTTTTTCCCCATTGAATTGTCCACCAAACAAGTTAAAGAAATGGTTCTAGGCATCTAGAAATTTGCCTTTTGGAGAAGCAATTCTTAGCATGAAATTTATTTATAGAATAACTATTGAACCCCAGTTATATGAAAAACAGGAGGTGCTTTTAAAACTTGTAAGACATACTTCCTTCCCATATAAGTTCATAATCCAGTTCGGGGAATAAGACACAGTCTAATAAGTAAAAGCCCATTATTGATACAAAGCAGAACAGAAGATAGGGCAGACAGAGGCTGATTCTGATTAGTTGGTTGGTTCATGGAGGTGGTTTCATTTGAGGTGGACTTGGAGAGGGCTTTATTGCAGGCATGGCTGGAGGAGCAGGTGTTTCAGGTGGAGGAAATAAGAGAAAGGCTGCGTTGGCTTGACCATTTCCATGACAAAAAGTAGTGCAATTTGGCTGTAGATTAAAAGTACGGCATATCTCTGAGAGTTTCTTGAGAAGCAACAGTGGGCTAGAATAGTTTCTGTAGAAATGAGAAGGAAAGCTAGCTAACAATGTGAAGTTAATATTTATATTGCAAGATAATTTGCAGTAATAACTGTTATCGACTAATTTGTTGTTCTACTTGTCCATACATTGAAGAAAAAATATGGTAAAATAACAAATGGATATGTGTGTTTTTAACTTTTTGATGACTTCACATTATTATAGCCCTTCATTTCCAGACAAAAACTTCATGACTGACAATTGACTACCAAGAGTCAGTTTTCAAGTGTATTTGTTTCTTAATGATCTACTTATAATATTCCTGGATGGGGGAAGAAAAGACATAAAACTATACCTAAAGCAACAGATATTCAAAACCTTTTTTCCATGTGACTTTGATTGTATTGTACTTCCAGAGACTACTGCTTTTTATCGAGAAGCACAGTGAAAGAGTGTATATGAGAAAATGTGCCTAAACATGGAAAGCCATATGAGTTTTATATATGAATGCAGTTATTTATCCACCACTTCATCGATACCATCAACATAAAGATATAGGAAATAAACCAGTATTTTCATAAGCCATGTACCATATGTACATATACAATATTATGCTGTACATGACTACATTTGATTCCATAACTTGCTTTTCATTGCTTTCACTAAAGCAGATCATCTTTTTATTTGGCTATGCTGTTTTTCTCGTGTAACTAATGTAGTATATGATATTTGCCACCTCAGAATCATTTGAATATAAATCAACAACCATGAAGAACTTATTCAGAAAGCATAACACACTAAAGGTTTACCTCAACCCATATTCACTAAATAAGAGAATAATAGCAAAAAATTATAGCTTTTTCTCCCTAAGTTTAGATGATCCAATTGGCCTTTATATTCATGAGAAATCAAGAAGATGATATCATCTTGAAAGAGAGCACAAATATTTAAAAAGTATTCCATTGTGAGAAATGGATGGAGCCATAACATTTGTTGTTAAATTTTACCATTGATAACAACCCTTAAACAAAGAAGTTTTTTTTTCAAACACTTGGCACATAAACATTGGCAGAAGAAACTCAATTAGATAAGAGTTCACGTGTTTCACTTACAAATTAGGATTGTTTTAGGTCTGAAACAATCCGTCTAGCACATTAAAAAATACCACCATAGTGTTGCTTTTCCATCTGAGAAAAAGAAGTAAATTGTTAGCATGTCTTCTATCTTATAGGGAATTTAGTTATATCAAGACCTCATATTATTGAATAGTTTTAATTTTTTAAGTAAGTTTTAATATAAAATATATTGATAGCAATAATCAGAAAATTTATTTTAAACTTTCAATTATGTAAAACTTAGGTAATCAAGTCCACTGATGATTGAAAATTTTCTTAAATGCTGTGACACATGATAAGGTATTAGCACTAATGCTCATATAACATTGATTGTTAATAAGTAGAAGTGACTAGAGTGAAGAATATAGAAAGTTAATTTGTAATATAAAATTTGTAATTTGTATTTGAGAAGCTTCAATTACATTCCAGCTAATAATATGAAATAGTTCACTGAAAAACTAATGCCTGTTTAAAAAAAAATAGTACGTTACTTGTGTTTAAATTTCAGAAATCATTAAAAATTGAATATGACACTTTTAAAATGATCTCAGAGCCAATCTATATCCTCAGATCCCTAAATTTCAGGATCATAGTCCCTGTAAACTATTTTTCCTTAGAAAACAAATTGCAGGCTATTATCGTGATGCCACCGAGTTGAAGAACTGTCTTCTACTAGAACAGGTAATAAAGTTACCTTGTAGTTAGGAAGTTGTAGGCATGGGATACTTTCTTTGGTGTCCTTTGCTCTCCGGGTGCCAAAACTACCTTAGTGTAAGCATCAGAGCCCCCAGATTACTTATGTGAACATGTGCTTTGACTCAGATGCCCTAAATGATAGACACACACGTACACAATTTAAATGATAAATTCAAGAGGACAGAAGGTAAAGCATACTGTTAATAAAAAATTACTATTAAATTTCTTTTGCTTATTCAGATCCAGAGAAATTTCAGTTATATATTGTACTTCAAAATATTGGATAGTGCAGGAGTCTAGATATAAATTTTCTATGTAGTCACTTTCCAAAATCATTAAATGATAGGTGATTAGATACTTCTCATTAGCAGAATGAAGCATGGTTTAGGCAGCACATAACGTACACATAAATGATTGGAATGAAAGGATGTTGGCAGTAATGGAAAACAGTGATGGATTTTACGAGATTAAACCAACTGACATTTTATGAAAATTTCCATTTCCTGCCTTGGATTTTATCTAAACTGACAAAAACAAACACACGTTTAGATTTCTCAGGGGATGTTCTCTTGTGTAGAATATCTGGAAAGAATTTCTGACAAATCAATCTGTCAGAAGCCATATTTTAATATTTATGAGGAAATCTGCCAGGCTGGACAAAATCATGTGCTAGTCATTTCTCCTTGCATAAAAGATCAGAGTTGTGCATAAAAAAATACACTGCTTAATCGTACAAGGTACATTGTAATATTTTAGTAGAAGATGATTTAAAGATGGATGGGAGAAGCCAAAACAATAAGCTGGTGAAATTATCCATTCCTAAATGTTGACATTATTATCAGTTCTAGCAATCTATTTGCACTATCATTAGAACATATTTTACCCAGTCATGTGTGTCATGTATGAAAGACCTGGTGTTAAAGACCCAAAAGTTTTCTTGGAACATTGAGCACCACTGACCCCTGCCCCTCAGCAATGCTCTTCCCCCACCTAAAGTCCTGTGAGCCGGAACTAACCACTCCATTCATCAGGCTTTGGTTTTATTCAAATTATTTTACAGTAACAGTGAAATAAGCATGGAATGCTTACAGAGTTCTAAGCATATAGATTAAAAAATATATGTTATGTGGAATCTATTCTTTTGTTCAGCTTACTTTTTCTCTCCCCCATCTGTCTCTGAGTTAGGCCCAGATTATTTTACTTTCCTAGGAGGTATATGTTGAAAGGATTAAATAACAAAAACCTGGAGTCATTCTCTCTCTTAAACATAACTTTTAAAAGAGAAAACACTCTCTTCCAAGTGGTTAGAAGGGATGAAGAATTATGTGGGCACAAGGCAGGAGAGAATGAGAGTTATCTAAGCCACCATTTTCTATAAGCATTGGAGGACACTAAGGGCAACCTCGTCTTTGGGAAAATAGTCCATCAAGTGAATGTTTGCCTTAGGTAAGCTAGGTTACAGGATTACTCACTCCTCAAGGAAGTGCTGAAAAACCTTGTCGGGGTGATTATTCTTCAGCAAAGCAGCAGCTGGTTTGCATCAGGATTCTATCTCTGAAAAACAAAAGTTAGTCCTGTGTTTGTATTTTTTCTCATGTATTGCTTCAAAACACGATCAGAAAAGAATACACTATTTCTGTTACTTCAGCTGACTTAAAACTTGATGTGTCATTTCACTGACTGTTAGCATTGTTTCTTGAAACCTTGTTCTTGTTTACAGATTTTGTTGACTTGAGTTTAGAAATGTTCCAAGCAGATCAGCCTAAAAAATTTAGAATCGTGGATTTAATCAGTAACTTCTAGGTCTGTGTAGGAACATATTGCATGAGACACTGATGTAATTTGTGAGAAATGTCTACACACAAGCTTTCATATACCTTTATTCTGTCTTTAGAATTTGGAATGATGGGAGATCATACAATTAAAAGTCAGCGACCTCGATCTGTTCATGAAAAAAGGGTCCCTCAGGAACAAGCTGATGCTGCTAAATTTATGGCACAAACTGGTAATACGTTAGTTACATTTTTCTATTTATTATTGTTAATTTAATGAAACCACTGCATGTCTTCATAATCTTTTGCTGCACATTTGTCAGTTTTTGGAGCTGATATTTTTTTGAGCCATTTTTTTTTTGTCACCAGTTAAAGTCCATAAATGGAGTAGCCGTGAAATGAAAAGTGCACAAAAACTGTGTAAGATTTATTTTGCTTTCATTGTGGGACATTTAGGATTTACATATTATTATTTACTTATGTTAATTAACTACTTAAAATGTATATTAAACTTTTAAAGAAACTCAGCAAAGTTATTTCATCAATAATTGATTATTTTAGGACTTTTCAGAATTAATGTATTAAGCAGGACTTTAGATGATGAAATTTAATATTTAATATGTTGAATATTTTTTCAGTTGTCATGTATCGTATAAATATTAATTGATTGTTAAAGTGTATAGCAATTAGTTAGAAACATTTTTAGAATTTAATATCTTTAATTTGAAAAGAGTTTTGTTATATAAGTTTAATAAAAAGTTGACAGTCTTAAAAAAAAAAAGTTGACAGTCTTTATCAGTAAGGTATAATACACTCAAAATAATTAACTATCAACAAAAATGATTTTTTGGTTTATAACATTTTTAATCCTAAATGAATTACATTACTTTAAAATACACCCCTCCAAATATATATATATATATATACACACACACACACACACACACAAATAGATGCATTCCTCTTTTGGCTCATCATAATATATGGGCTATAATTCCCCCTCTTTATTTTTTTTATTTTTTTTATTTTTTATTTTTTTGCTGTATGTGGGCCTCTCACTGTTGTGGCCTCTCCCGTTGTGGAGCACAGGCTCCGGACGCACAGGCTCAGCGGCCATGGCTCACGGGCCCAGCCACTCCACGGCATGTGGGATCTTCCCGGACCGGGGCACGAACCCATGTCCCCTGCATCGGCAGGCAGACTCTCAACAACTGCGCCACCAGGGAAGCCCCCCCCTCTTTATTTTGAATGTAGAACGTTCTTAGATGAAAACATGATTAATCTGTGTTATAAACATTTTCATCTGTCAGTTTTATTGCAAAAAATTGCAAACTAACAGTTTTATCTATGTCTTCATAAAGTCTTATACATTCCAATCTAGATGATGTGTTTTACTATTAATACAGAAGTTTCAAGTATATGACCAGCTCTTTGACATGACATTCAGACTGATTTTGATGAAATTCCCTTGAAGAATGAATATTTCCTTTAGTTCATGTGATCTTAAGATAATACTTATTCAGAACACTAGATTTGAATCTATAACTCAAAAATGCAAATATTCTTAATGAATTGTGCTCTTGGTAATGGGTGAATAGTAGACTTGAATACATTAGTGACAAGTAGGTCAAAGAACTCTTAGAAAAGGAAGAACATTTAGAATAAATTCTACATTAAGGACAAATTTTTAGCTTTTTAAAAATATATGTTGCAACCAAATCCAGAAATGAAGAAAACTTGCTAATCTGGATTGCTTTTCATGCACCTTCTTATTTAAGAAAAGGTGATTTATATTTTTACTATTTGATTGAACAAGTCCAAAAGTGCATGACCAGGTTCAGGCAAATTTTCAAATTTCTAAATGAATTTTTCTCCCTTACACGGATCAAAAAGTCTCAACTACTGACCAGAGATTAGGGGATGATTGACTCTAAGTAAAGACATAGGGCATGGGCTGACTACTCAGCCTCCTTCTTGTGCCATTTCATGGGGCATTTCTGTAAGATTAGAGGTGTCCTGGCATTTTGCAAAAGAAGTGGCAGACATTTGTTTACTGAAATTCCTTAAAATTGGGGTCACTTAATAATGAAATGGTGAACCATAGTTTAAATTTCCAATTATGTAGCAAAATTAGTTTATGCATAAATATTATGAAATTTGGCCAGGAGTTTTTATGTAAATTCAGTTTTTGGATTTGCCTGTGACACATACCAAGAAAATTGAGAGTTTTCAGCCAGAAACCTTTTTGAAAATTCAAATCACAAGGAACATTATATTTTCTTTGTGAGGAATTACTAGTTTCCATTTTAATTTACTCACTATTTTCCAGGCATTGTTTTGTATCTAATATATAGGGACACATGATTTGGTAATAAATAAATAAATTTGGTAATAAATAAATAAATAAATGAAATGCTTCTTAAATAGATCCATGAGGGGCTTTAAATCTATTTCCCCATGTTGTTAACAATAAGTCAGAAAAGTCAATGAACTTCAGAATTAAAGTTCTGAAAATATTGATTGGATGATTTAACTAATGAATAACATATAGTTATTATTTCATTTTAAACCAAATATAGTATAGGTAAATATAAATACAGGTATAGGGCTTCCCTGGTGGCGCAGTGGTTGAGAGTCCGCCTGCCGATTCAGGGGACACGGGTTCGTGCCCCGGTCCGGGAAGATCCCACATGCTGCGGAGCGGCTAGGCCCGTGAGCCACGGCCGCTGAGCCTGCGCATCCAGAGCCTGTGCTCTGCAACGGGAGAGGCCACAACAGTGAGAGGCCCGCGTACCGCAAAAAAAAAAAAAAAAAAAAAAAAAAAAAAAAAAAAAATACAGGTATAAGACATTTTAAATTTACCTTTCTATGATACTGATTAAAGACTGGAAAACTGCATTATTTAACATAGTTAAATATTTAACATAGTTTTTAAAATGCATACTTTGACACGAGGCAATTATAAAGCTAAACAGAGCAGGTTTTTAATTTTTTTGCCCTTAAATATTTTCTGAGATTATACTTTCGCTAGATGTTAAGGTAGTCTGAATAAATACAGCTCAGTATAACACAATAAAATTCTACAAAAGTTGTTTTATTTAGACTTTTCTATTTGTCTTTCAAACCAAGAAATTGGTGTTGCATGTAAATAATGATGAGTAATTGCTAGCATTAATTTGAGAACAAAGAATAATGCAATAGGGGTAAAACTGAATAATAAAATACAATATATTTTTATGTTAGTCATGAGGAAAAACAAAGCAAAAGCTATCAGACTGTATAACTTAAGAATTACTTCTCAAAATGAGTAACCTGGCCTCTTCAATCATTATGATCAGTCAACCCAGTATTTAAAAACAAACTTTCTATAAAGTAATAATGTGACTGGCAATGTTTTTAGAAGAGTAATATTTAGTAAAGTCACATTACTTTATCAAAATAACTTGACCATTTGGGTCAGTTTGGTAACTGAGTTAGGCTAGTTTGGACATAATTGTACGATGCTCCAATAGTCTAGGACACAGCTGTATTTATAGTCGATGGAAGTGAAATGCCATGATAAGATATAGATATTTAATATAGACATCTAAATTAAATACCAACAAGATGGCTTAAGACATCTTAATTACACATACTGATGCTTTTTAACATCATAGTTATCAAATGATCTTATAAACATGTTTAGGAAAGTAGTCTTTTATTCCAGTGGGGAAAATAGTATATCAC
Organism: Mesoplodon densirostris; assembly: GCF_025265405.1. Taxonomy (NCBI): domain Eukaryota; kingdom Metazoa; phylum Chordata; class Mammalia; order Artiodactyla; family Ziphiidae; genus Mesoplodon; species Mesoplodon densirostris. The sequence goes on from NC_082672.1 coordinate 78,013,331, forward strand.
ATGTTATCTAAAACAGAAAAATAAAATTGTGTGTTTCTAATTTCATGATTTTAACATACTAGCAACGTTTTTTATTAGTATTTTGTTTATAGTTTAAAATGCACTCCCATACCTTACCTCATTTAATCCTCACAAATAGGTTTTGAGGTAGATGTATTACTCATTTTATTGAGAGGTTCAGAGAAATAAAGTGACTTTCTCAAGGTCACAGAGCTAATATGCAGTAGCTTTCCATCAACGACAGAACTTCTGACTTTAATAGCAGTGCTTTTTCAGTTTCCTTTCCTGTTTCGCGTCAGAATAAAGAGCCTTAATAGAACTTTAGATACTGAATCCTTCTACATAATGTGTAATATGCCTTAAGTTACAAGTTAAGGAACCAAATTAGTTTGTGCTATCTCCAAAGACATATATATTAAAAATAGTATACCATACTGTCTTAATGTCAGTGAATTTTTTACAGAATATCTTTGCTATAAAGTATTTCTCACAAAGCCCCAATGTGCTTGACTAGAACAGCCTTCATGCCTTTTGGGATGAGGCTGTAGCAGCATGGAAATCATAACTATTTCATGGAAATGTCACTTGAAATTATAGATTGAGACATAACGGGGTCATTTTGGTAGGTGGGCCAGTATTTCAATGGCAAGATTTGATTCAGAATTTGGAAGCCCATATATATCTTATTCATTTATTTGTTTTGGTTTTGATCAACAAAACGAACCACCAGTTTGAGGGGGAGTGAATAATGCCAATTCTGAGCACTAATTATCAATCCCTCATGACTCAGGCACCATTATTTAGCTTGTTTAACATCACTGTAGCTTCATACATTCAGAAGCAACCCTAAATTTTAAAAATTTTACAGAAATGCACAGAAAAATAGTTCTTGATCCTGACTCATTACTCAGTTTAATTAAACTTTCTTTTCCTGCCATCATAACAATGCAATGCTCTTGTGGAAAAATAGAACTGATTGTATTCATAAACTTTATCATTTTACTTATTATAGAATTCACAAGGTTCAAGGTTTTCTGGCTTTTAATTAATCACATTCAACCATAATATTTCTACTTCACTTAATCTCATCACAAACACAGGTTGAAATATCACAAGAAAAATAATTGCACTAGATTTTCCCCAACTTTAAGCTTAAAATTTTTTCACTGCTAAATATATATGTGCACGTATATATATATGGGTAGATTTTTTTTAACCATTGTCATATTATAGGATTTCTAAAATAATTATTTTAACCTTGATAGAGTATTCTTTCATGTAAAAGAACAAACTATGAGGCATAGCTTTAAATATTATTCAAATGGTCATTGAATAACATTTTTATAGATTAGTTATATATAAATTGGTAAAGGCAAAAAATATTGAAATAATCAAGGGTGATGTATAGAGCATGACCAGGACAAACACTGATCACAACACTGAAAAGATGTCCTATTTAATATAATATGTCATCCCAGTTACCACTGTGCCCTTATGATATATATCCAGTTATAAATGCATTATATTATTCACACCTCTGGGTGCATACTGCAGACCAGTATAAGAGCAAATGCTTCCAAACAGTTCTACTCAAAGTGCTTGTCTGTGACCTAGTTGTCATGGGCCCTAGAGGAGAAAAGAAGCTTACACCAGAATGTAACTTGAACTACTTTATCAAACACATGTTTTATTTCGCCTGACTCTTTTTTTTTTTTTTGGAAAAAGAACTTCTCAGTGATCAGCAAGTTGAGTTACACTCTGGTCCAAACTTCATCTGTCTTAGAGTCCCAGCCCGTGGACCAGGTGCCTTGAGTTGCACTGCAAGTCATTTCTAAGTCATGTATTAACCTTTCCAAAAAAGGTGGAAAATGGATCATCATACTCTATCAGTTGAATTCTCTGCTAAATGCAAATCAGATTCTAAACAGAATCTGTAAAATATAAATTGCTCCTTGATTTATATAATCAGTGATGCAGAGTTTCCAGAACACTTCACCAAGTGAAGCAAAAGTAGTCTTCTTCAACAAAGTCTAAATTTAATTTAACTAGTTCCGGCCAGCAGATAAATGGCCCAATTTTGTATTTGTAAAAAAGCAACTGCAAGTTTTCAAATTAGAGTTAAAAATCTATCCTGAACACCATTCCAGAATAGAATTAGAAGCCTGTTGAGATGGTCTTAGAAATTCTTGACTTTAAGTCTCCTCGGGACATGACTTTGGATTATAATAGAACTTAGATGTAGTTTCAGGGTGATGCCTACTCCAAGAAAGTTAATGAATTCAAACATTCAGTGACGTTTAAAGCCCTATTTTTAAAGTAAATTTTAGTTCCAGGTTAAATTAAGAGAAATCATAGAGGAATTTTCCTTCATTTCAAGTAAAACTTACTTCTCTACTGTATATCATCATGGGGAAAATTGTGAGCAGAATGTTTTTGAACAAATTATCACAAAATAAATAGATGTCATAGGATGAAAAAGTAGGAATTTGCACAAGGAATAAATTATAAACATGTGTGAGTATTCAACACAATAAAAATTAGATATGCCCAAACTCTCAGAGCCCTACCTCATCCAGCATTAGAAAGGAGATTATGGAACAAACGACTGGGGAAGGATACATCTATATATTCCTACTCACCAAAGCCAGAGTAAGTTTAGCAATACATTTTGTTTCCTCTTCCATCAAAGGACAAACCTTTAGATTGACTTGAAGAGAATTGCTCCAACAATCATTCTTGAAAAATGCTGACTTGTCTCTTCATAGCATCCACGGCCCAGTGGATTTGTGAAGTGGAGTCTTGCTAACAAGGTTATAGCTAACTTGGATCTTGCATCAGTGTAATAGTATCTCTCTTTAAGTTTCTTTTTCTCTGAAATGTTTTTGTGTACCTTTGATGTACTGTCATGTTTTTACATTGAAATTTTTCTTGTATGTCATAATGTCAGTTTGGTATAATGCTTACTAGATGAATATTCAATACAGTATTTCATGTTTATTTGTTGTCTTGCACACAGGTGAATCTGGCGTGGAAGAGTGGTCCCAGTGGAGCACATGCTCAGTTACTTGTGGTCAGGGGTCGCAGGTGCGAACCAGAACTTGCGTATCACCTTACGGGACACACTGCAGCGGCCCATTAAGAGAATCAAGGGTTTGCAATAACACTGCCCTCTGTCCAGGTAGTGTTAGCAGCAACTACAACTGTGGATGTTATTGAATTGTGTCATGCTACGCATTTGGAACGATGTGTTATTTTCATATGAACCTGGTATCGGCATTTTAATTAGAGTGGATAAGTGTAATTTGTATTCAACTGTGAAATTTTATTATGTATATGATTCTTTCCGCTTTCAGAGCAGCCAAGAAATTACAAAAGTGTCTCCCTACTCACTACAGCTATAAGCTTGAAATTCTGTATCTGTTTCTAATGGTATTTAAGGTTCCAATTCTTTCCTTATTTTAGATGGTGAAAATGTCCGATTGAATGTTGGAGGAATAGTGAAATTTGTCAGCAGCCTGGAAATGTGATCAGTACCCAGTGTTTAAAGCAGTGGTTGATACAGCCTTTAAGGCAGTCAGCTATTTTCCTATCACTTATTTGACCCCATCAGGGGAAAATAGTGCCCCGGGCCAAAGGACTTTCTGTTAGTTTATTTCATTCAAGTGACTACCCTCATCAGAGCCATCCTCTGCTCTGTAAACTTAAAGTCACTAATGGAAAAAAAAACTTTCATGTTAAATGGAGCATAACGTAATAGCTTACCCACTTAGGATCAGATTTTCCATGTTACATCAACATTGTTTTGTCCGTCGGTTCATACATGCATATTATAAGCATTTCTTCTTCTCAGACCACTGACTTTCATGTAAAAATAAGTACTAAAAGGATTCTGGGCTTTCTTTCAAGAAGTCCGAAGCACATAATCCTGTGAATCTCCTGGTCTGTGTTTCTGCTCAGCCATTTGGTGGATGGGTGATGCCGACTCAGACCACTGCAGTTGACAATGGACTTGCATTCACAGCCCTCCCAGAGGCCTCTGGAGTGAGGTGGGCACAAAGATAGGGCCTGGCACTACAGCCGCCTTTCATCTGGTGAAGTGTGCTTAAGTCTTTTGGCAAGTTCCATCTCCAGAGAAGCCTAATTCTGCAGTTGCTAAAAGCAAGAGCACAGAGTGGGTGGCATAGGGGAGGGGCAGGGACAATCCCAATTTCCCAGAAGAAGGGACGAGGGCAACCCATTCAAAAACAATTTGGAGAATGAGCTGCTTAATAGGTAGAGAGTTTGGATTTGCAGAATGAAAAATTTCTGGAGACCTGTTTCCCAACACTATGAATATACTTAACACTGCTGAACTGTACATTTTAAAAGGATTAGATGATACATTTTCCAATAAAAGAAAAGGCAAGCTGGAAAAAATAAAAGGGGAAGGAAGTGGTGGGCAGTCGTGGAGGAAGGATGCTGCAGTGAGATGGGAGATCCCTTTGCTACAGGCAAATATATATATATATATATATATATATATATATATATATATTCATAACTGAATCACTTTGATGTATACCTGAAACATTGTTAATCAGCTATTCTTCAATTTAAAAAAAAAGATAAACAGGGCAGAAAAGTATGAGGGAGGGAAGACAGAATTAGTCGGAAAAGAGCAATGGTTCCACTGAAAATAAGAAAAGTCAGTGAGAATCAGAGGGAATCACACTAGATGAGAAATAACATGAAATGAAACATAAAATGATAACAGAGGGGGGAAATGCTTACGGAGATCATGGGTGGGGAAGACAACGAAAAAAGATGACAATAACAGGGGTCACAGAGCAAACATACTCACGTACATTAGTCAAGAGAAGGGAAAGGAGCAGTAAGGAGATGGGCATTTTAGAAATTGTAATGTGTCTAAATTTTATAGGTAAAAGGACCTCATGAGGAAATGTTAGTGGATTTTCAGGTGGGTGTGGGTTAAGTGCATTGCCTGGACTAGAACTTAAAGCTGGACCCTATTTACAGTATTTATGTTAAGGGTTCCACGATCAAGTGCCCTGTCCTCGGCAACAAGAAAAGTGTCAACAGAGAGTTAAGCTGTACTTGACATATACATTTACGTTGTCAGCATCCTTTTGAAGAGTCAAGATCCTTTCTACAGGGATAGACTCTAATGGCAAACAGATCCCCAGATGGAAGTCTGAGTGTGTTCTAACGTGTTCTCCACAGTTCTCCATTCAGAGCTTACTTTCCAAACACTAGTTATGAACACTCGCCTGGCTGACGTATGGAAATCTCCATCCTTCTGCCCGAGGCTGTTGATCCATCCCCTCACTGGGCGTGGAGACCATGTATAGTGGGACCAGTGTGCACTCCCTTTCACTCTGCCTCTCATGTCCAGAAAACTGAATAATATTCTATGATTATAAAGCTTTTCCTCAGTTTCTTAAACCTTCTACTATTATGCCTACTGAAGAAGTACATACTAATTACTGGTTTCTCTTCACCTTCGTATACGTATAGGTTTATCTTTTAAATTTGCTTAAATAGTACTGATGATAAGAAATACGTATCTTTTAATCATTGTTATAGTTCAGATGTTGAATTAAAGAAAATAAAAAGCACTTTGTTGATTTATTTTTAATTTTCCAAACATGAAGAATAATTCAGCAACTTTATTATTTTAAAAATGTAGAATAAGTATCCCACTACAGGAAATTGTGATACCTTTCAGATGGTGATTGTGCTTGTTATGGAATATTTTGTGTTCGATATTTTGTTCAGTTATTTGTCATGCTGGTAAATATGTATGTGTTTACACAATATATAATGAAAACAGTGACAAAAAGTGAATTTAAAGCCTAACATAGTATGCTGAACAGTGTAAATATCTTTCTGAAATACTTTATTCCCAAGAAGAAAATTATCTCAGAAATAACTTACTTGTCACTCTGTGAATAAGCAAGGGTATTTGTTATTCAATTAATGCAAATGATACAAGGACAAACTGAATATTAATGTCACTTTTCACAAAATATGTGGGATGATAGAACTAGAGTTTATATTTATTTGTACTCTTAAAGACTAAGCAATAGTATTATAAATTAGTAAACTTTCACCCACATTATTCACATTTAAAGAGTTTTTAAATTGCATAATAATGTTGTTTCTAATATGAATCCTAAGATATCCAGCCTTTTACAAAATTGTTGCTCTGACATCATAGTGTCTTCAGAAACTCTTATTGCTCAGGGCAGAAAATGATCAGGATAAACAGAAAGTAAATTGAGAAAAATAGAGAGCTACATGAAATTATGTATTTACTGTCCTGGTTTCTGACTTACAGTTTTATGACCTCTTCCAGTATTTCTCAACCTTGGTACCACTGACATTTTGATATGGATAAACCTTTGTTGTGGGGCTGGCCTGAGGATTTGGTGATGTCTGGCAGCATCCCTGGCCTCTTCTCATTAGATACCAGTAGCCCCCATTCTTCCCCTGAGCCGTGACAACGAAAAATGTCTCCGATGTTGCCAAATGTCTCCTGAGAGGGGGAGGTCATTATTGCCCCTGGTTGAGGACCACTAGTCTACGCTATATTCCAGTCTTTTAGAATAAAGCTGATTTAGGCTAAGGAATGGTTTTGATTTTTTTTAACGTCACAGTTTTCACATCCATTTATTTCCCTAAGAAAAAAAAGCTTTCACTTAAAGGAGTTATTTTATACATCCCAATCTGAATAACAAGATATTTTGTATACTTATTTCAGAAACCTGGTAGTAATATAATTTGGGTATTTTGTATTCCTTATTTCATCTCTAGATAAATCAGAGACATGATATTATAGCTAGTGTCTAAAGAAGTAAACTATAAAAATGGATCAATTTGATTTTAGTTTCTAGGTACATTTTTCAAATGGACTAGATCATTTACAGATTTTCATACTTTACTGAAAATAAAGTAGTTTATCCAATGAATTTCCATTAAAATAAAAATATTTAATATTTATCATAAATCTTTATGAAAAGGATTCATAAAATTACAAGATTTGTGCTACAATTTCCTACTAATTCAATAGTATCAAGTATCAAAAGTAAATTATTAATAACTGTATGTCTTTTTCAAATGAAAAAACATATTTTTGCTTTTTGAAATTGATGTGGAGAAGTAATGAAATTTCACCATGGAGCAATAAAGGTTGTTAAAAAGTAGTGAGTAAGAATCTGCTGTATAAAGAATAAGTAAATAAAATTCAAAAAAAAATTTTTTTAAGATTAGTTTTCAGAGGATTCCAGATCCATAATTTAACTAAGTCATCAAGATTAATGAACACTTACTTGAGATTTTAGAGAAAAATCTGCCAATTTTGCAGCTTTTTCTTCTGAGATTGTTCACTGCATGTGCAACAATGTGATTTGATAGAAGACAACAGAGCCAGAACAGAACAGAACCAGAAATAAAAATACTATATAGTCTATTAGCATCTTATATAGAAAATCGGGGAGAAAAGGTGGTTTTTAAGTGGAGGACATTTGGTAACTAGAAATAAATGTGAAAGTTGCTTACAGATGTACAGTTTACATAACAAAGTACATTCATATATGTTACTTTTAAATTATTTTGCTGTAATTGATCATATATACCTATATGTAAATATAGGTATATGTGTATTTTTTTCCTTGGACTTAAATACAGACTTCCTATTAATTCTTATACCAATGGATACAAATTGTCTTTGGTGTTCTCAGACTTAAATGGGAAAAATGCGAACATCTTAATTTCTCTCAATTTTTCTGTATAGCATGTTTGAAATATACTTTCCAGCAAGTTTCACAGAATCTTAAAGATTTTTTCATTGGATATTATCTACATTTGGCTAATTTTTCCAATATTTGAACATATTTTCACAAGTTGGGCAACTAAATGGTATAAATAGAAGAGAACGGGCTGCCTCATAATTAAGGATGTCATATCTGTGTTTTTAAAGTAACCACTTGGTCAGCAGATAACATGCAAAATATTCTAGATGTACTATATTTATTGGCATGTGTCCTCTGACACTTCTGCTTACCCCGACCAATGTTGAGGAGAAAATGAACATCTTTGTCATGTTTTGTGATAAATTTCTACTCCCCTTACTCATGTCAGTGGGTGTTATATCAAACATCTGCTGAGGAACTTTTAAGATTAAGGCAGAGGTTCAGCATCAAGACGGGAATTTTGAAGTGAAAAGCACATTTTGCCTGGCTTCTTTTGATTTGTATTATCCATGGAGTGCTACTGCTTACTGTTCCAAATGTTAAGAATTGTGATGGGATTGGTGACTTGACAGTGCAAGAAAGTGACCTAAACTTTGAACCCTAATGGACTTTCTGCAAAAGATGTCAACATTTATTTGCAGCGGTTATTATGGAGAAACACAAATTATGTTAGTATTTCTGATCAAGTGTGTATTCATTGTAATGGCATATTTGAAGTACTGGTGTACTGATAGTTATACAAGACATAACTTAGTTAGATCATATGTTTTTTCTAGAGTTTTTATTAATTAGGAGGATTTCCAGTGCTCTCCAGTTACTGGAAAAGGACAGGTATCTGCTGTTTTTCTGGCTATTAGAAAGAGGTCTTCATATTTGCCCATCGTTTTAAAACTGGGGAGAGAGGAGGTTCTTATACAAGTAGGTGGAGTTCTTGAAATTTCCCTCTTATTCAAAAGACGGTGACTTTAAACACCCACATTTTTTAAATGGCAAAAATATGTTTTCTAAAATGTGAGGTCAAAAAGCTGTTTAAAATATGTACCATCAATTTTCAGATTTTTTTTCGTTCTCTGACATCATAAAATTTATTAATCCTGAAACTTTGTAAATGTTGGAAGAATTAAATTGACCCTTATCTATTTAAATGCAATTTTAACTCCAGAAGGTCACTCTAAGAAATTTAGTTGATGTTACTTTTACATAGAAGTAACTCATGACTATTTTACTATGAGGGAGAGAGGTGCATTTCCATTAAAAAAAAAAAAACATTTAAAGTTTATAACATAAATAATTGCTCAAATACTAAAAGAGGTACATGCAATTTTCCATTAGTTAAATGATTGCTGACTTAATTTACATTTTGTGACAAATAAGAGTAATTCAATTGAATTTTTAAAATATCTTCATACTTGTCTATTCGATGAGTTTCCTTCTTAATTATAAAGAAAAATAATCTTTGACTTCGCCTCTCTGCTTCTGTTGTTGAACCTTCTTTGCTTTATTACAGTCCATGGAGTCTGGGAGGAGTGGTCTCCGTGGAGTTTGTGTTCATTCACATGTGGTCGAGGCCAAAGAACAAGAACACGGGCGTGCACTCCACCCCAGTATGGGGGAAGGCCGTGTGAAGGACCCGAGACTCATCATAAGCCTTGTAATATCGCTCTCTGCCCAGGTGAGCCTGTTCTGGATTTGGGGAACTTGGCATTTATGTCCCTGTGTATGGTCCCTAGGATACTTAGGAGATATTAAGAGTACAACCTTCATTCAGTCACACCGAAAAATGTGTCATTTGCTTATTGGTTCTTGCTTAAATAAAATTGGGTACCTTCCTTGATTCTATCATATGTAATTTTGTATAATATTTCCTTGACTGAGTACCAATGAATGCTGACCTTTATTGGATTTCTATAAATAGGTATATTAATGATTCCCACTAAGATTTTATCTATAATTGGATTTCCCTCCTGGAAAAATTATAAACCATCCCAAAGACCTGAATTGACTGTTGCATCCACATTGGCACTAGAGAGACTGGTGTGGAGGCAATCCTTCTGATGTTATTCTCTCACACTCACTCAGCTAAGGAGTGGGATGCACCCTTGACCACGTGTGAGCATGATAGACATTTGCTAGGAAATCAGACATTCTAGGTTCACTGCTAGATGCATAAAATGGTTAGATCATAAATGACATACAGTCTTTATGTGATTATGAGTGTATTTATGTTATTTAAAAATGTTTTCCTTCAAAATATTTCAATTCTGTTTTACCCGACTTTGCTAATTCCACCCATTACTCCAGAGAGAAGTCTTTGTAATGCTATTATTTAGATTGCTGAAACAGTCACACATAAAACAGATACCTACAAAATGAAAAAGACTGATCTCCACCTTGAAGGGGCTTGCAATTTATGAGAGAAAATAAAAACAAACAAATGATAGAATCTCCCCAGGGAAAGCAAAGACACTTCTAGAGGAAGACACAGACAGGAGTGGCAAATGGCAGAGGCTAACAAAAATGAAAATGGGACCATTATAAATAAGCATCATCTTCTCTTTGGGAGAGTTTCTCACCTGTCCATGCTGTCACATGTTCTACATGCAAGCAACAGAGCTGGGATGCCAATAGTGACCTCCAGACACATTATTCAACTCACACTGAGTCCCATTTGCCCTCTAAATTCCCCAAGTTAATATACTATATTATAAGGCAGTGATTCGAAGTTCTTCTGGAAATTTTAAGAATCTAAAACATCTGAAGACTGAAAAACATCCAAAAATGTAGAGAAGCAACAGTCATCTAAAAAGCTTAATTGTTCTCTTTTACTGGCTTGCTACACTTAGGAATATACATGTAAATATGTAGTACTTGTATTGAGTAATATCTTCACTTTTAGAACGTTATGAATTCTACAAATAGTTAACACAACTCATATGATTCAGTATTCAGGTATTATGAATATTGGGGTGTCAATATTCATGATTCCTTATTTGCAAATCACTCTCAGAAAATCTACTGATGTTCTGTCTTATTTCTATCTCCCTGTAAACATACACATAGGTACACAGACACAAACATATATATTTATGTTCTGTCTTTTTTCCAAAGATTTGAGTAAATTTATACAAATTTTAGAATATTTTTTGACTGCTGAGCTGTGATATTTATGGGGAGCCAGAGTTCACTCTTATTTTTCTGTGGAGGGTGAAAAAATAGATAACACTGGGAAATAAAAAATTATAGCTAACTATAGACTATATTTTAATATATTAGTTTCTAATTAATTATTTTACCTCAGTTGATCCTCATAAGTACAAAGATAAAATGGCACTGATCAGTAAAATGGTATCAACCAGGTTTTTCATAGTCCACTTTCCATGAATTTTTTCTAGCAGGAAAAACCTTGGATGAGTCCACAGAGATGCTGAGTTGTTACAATTTAGATAAGAAAACTCATTTTTCTAAATTGATGTAGTTTTTGCTTTATCACTCAAGTAGTAACCATGTGTGTTTTACCTGTATTATACTATCACTGGAGCTACTCTAAGACCCTTAAATTTGGTTGGCTTTCTTTTGTTAGGTCTTTAATTTTGGGGAGTTATGATTATGCTAATTGTAAATATGGCCTAGCTCACGTTTTCTCATAAAATGAGCATTATGGATCTATCTTGAATACTTAATAAATATGTTGTTTCTGACTTCTGTTATTTCCATTCTTGGATTTAGTTACATCATAAAAGATAAAATTCTTACCATATTTTATCCCAATTACCTTACTGTCTGAACGGGAACTCTTATAGCTATGATTTTTTTTAAAAAAAAATATTTTTATACTCTGCTCAACATTTTGGCATTATGTTTTTAAATTATATAAGATATGTTTGGTACAAATATTTCAAATTCTTCCTAGATATTAGAAGAATTAGAACTAATTTCTTATAGCTAATCTCAGGCACCTTCACTAAATATAAAGCATTATTAAGTATCAACTAGATGTAAGACACTACTGAGAAGAATATATAGTCCTTGATCTCAAGAAATTTGTAATATCTTCTGAGGATTTAGAAATAAGTATGTGAAAAATTGAATGCAATTCTGAAAAGCACATACATATACTCTAGTCTCAATGAGAGGTGGTAATTTGAATATTAAGTGGTTTCAACCTCCATTTCTTGTAGCAATCCTACCTGAGATCCCTAAGAAAACCTCTTAAGGGAAAACCTATAATGAGAAAACTGTCAGTGATGAAGAAGTGGGCCAAGACCCACATTTGGTTCTCCTTGGTTAGGCTGATTGTGGAATGAAGAACAGAATAGAGCAGAGGAAACATTCAAAACAACAAACTGGGTCTGTGCTCACCACCTTTGCAAGATTTGACCATGCACGTTGTGGTCATGGGCAGTGACATTTTAGTGTGGGATCATGTCAGAGCAGCGTCCCAGCTTCCTGCTTTTAGGAAGCACATATCACCCCCATAATGAAGTGGATACTATGTAGGGATAATGAATATTGCTCACATTAAATGATGAAATGGTTCTAGTTATGCAAATTCTGATGTCTACTGCTAAGTAAATGGCATCCTATTTTTATCTGATACTTTCCTTAGTCAATGTCCAACTTTCTCCCAACTTCTTTAGAGGTGAAAATAAACCACTTGCCTGAGATCCATATAGGAGAGAAGAAAGGACGGAAAGGGTAGATCTGATCTGATATTTCCTAGTTTGAGCTACTAGTTACCGACTTGTGTACTGTGTCTGAGAACAGTGACTGGTGTTGGTTGGGGGAGGTGAGCCAGAGGTATACAGAGCAACAAAAGGATTTCACTGTGATTCAATCACTGGCTCATAAACGTGATGGGACTTCGTTTTCCTCTTTTTCCCATCTGTAGTAATAATTACGTGTGATACTATGGAAGGATGTGTGTACGTATGTGTGTGTTCAGGGGTGTTTGGGATATGTTTCTCTTATCACCAAACTCAGAACTGCTGGCAGTCCAACCTATGTTTTCTGTTTTCTTTGAATTTTCATTGCAGTCTCTAACTGAGCACCAAGCTCATAATTGATATATTTGAGGACAAGGAAATGCTCTTTTATTTCCTGTTTATCTCTCCATGCAACTTTGTACCTGGTGGTATGCAATAGATGACTATTAATTGGATTTTCTTGACATGTATGAATTTCTAATACTCATCCAAATTTTTCTAGGATATTTTCTGTGCCTACTTAATAATACATTAATTTGTTGTAGGCGAAAAATCTTGGACTTTTGCAAGGGAACACATATTTAAATTTAGATATCATCTTTTCATATGCATGTTGCCCCTCTGATCCTTAGTTTCTTCAGCTGTACAATGAGGACAATATAGTAATACCCTCTTCATGAGAGGACCATGGTAGGTAGCAAACTAGCAAACACTCTCTAATACTAGTATTATTATCATGTCAGTGTCTTCCAGTGAGAGTCCATCAGGATGACACTTGTAGTTGAACAAGTTGGGTTTGTTACTCTTGGCAGTGAGGGGAAATCAACATAGGGAATTGCAGAGCATCTTAGTAAGGGGGTGTTAGGAAAGATTTATCAAGGGTTTGGGCTTGTGTTGGGTGATTTCACAGAAGGTTTAAAAGAGTGGGGCTTTGCTCCACATTTGATGGTGTCAGGGAAGGGGGACAATGCTATGATTGGGTATCTTAGTAAATTACCTAGGACGAGGGAAGACCAGATGCAGTTAGTGAAGAAGTGAGTCACTCATCTTAGCTGAGAGAGGAGAATGTTTGGAACATTGTGTGTTCCACGGGGACCTTGTCTTTGTCTATGAAGTGATCTTGTTTTACCTCATTTTTATCACATTCTAAGAGTGACCTTGTCTGGTTATTAATGTGTTTTCTGGTGACTTTAGGTCCAACAGGGGATAACACAGCCTCGCTGTGACACCAAGGAAGCAGCCAACAATACTGAGGTCTGTCTAAGTGTCAGACCTGAACCTGGGTGTCACCTTGGAGGTAACTCGTCCTCCAGGGTGATTTGATCACTTTAGATGCTTCTGTTTATAACGATTTTTGATGTTGATTAATATTCAGCTGAAGAAAAGTGACAGACATATGGAATGTTTGCATTTTCTAGGTAGGCCCTCCATTAAAATTATATAATGTGTATCTGCAAAATAAAATTGAAATTGTATTTTCCAAAATTAAATTATTTTGGGAAAATGAAAGCTTAAGTTTTTAGTTCAAAGCCTCAAGCTCTATGGTAATTTTCTTCGTAGTATTTTACTTCATAGTAATATTTTTTTTTCCCTTCTGTCAGTAGCTGAAGACTGGAAGAACCAATTATTTAAGTTTGGCCTTCTTTGTTTCAGTTTTGACAGTTCTCTTTCTGATATATATTTATGAAGTAGAGTACAAGTAATATAGAGGATAGGTAGGGATAAATAAGTGAGTGACAGATTGAAGACTGAAATAAAGAATTATTGAAAAGTTTTCATTTATATATGGGGCTATGTATAAATGAATATAATTATATGATTCAGTGGTCTGGAGTTCACAAGACATGGATAAAGGTTTAGTCCCAATCCTTAATTTTATTTATTTATTTACTTATGTATTTATGTATTTATTTTCTAATCCTTAATTTTAAATATTTACTTGGGAGACTTCTTCCTCTTTTCTATTCCTCACTTCTTTCATTTTTAAAATAGAGCTGGTGTTCATTACCCTTCTATATCATAGGAATGTTATGTGATTAAAATTAGGTGGAAGTATCTTGAAAACTATAAAACAATATAAAGTCGAGGATCATGATTTATATGGGAATATTACTTTAAAAGCAAGGGATTTGGTGAAGTAAACTCAGGATATTATGATAGTTTTTGAGCTTTATTTCTTATGGATAGCCTTCATCAGACACTCAAAGGGAATCTTTGGCTAGGATTGTTCTAGGGAGAAGTGGCTGTGTACGGGCCCGTTTCAGTCTGTGGGGCTGAGCAGTCCTGCATTTGAGAAATTCATTCCTGAGAATCCAGAACCGTTCCAGACAGATCCCATTAGGTTGTAGTTTCCAGATATATTTGCAGACTCATAAACTCTAAGAAGAAGGAAAGAACCACCCAACGATAGGTCCTGAGGAAAACAGCTGGAACCTAACATCTGTTATCTAGAGCAAGAGGCTTCAGTCTCCTGTGGTCCTAGTATTTTGATCCTTCAGCATTTGTGAGAGGGTGACCTCCCCCACAGTCCCTCTTCAGGGAACGTTCCTGTGATGACAGAGAGTGGAAAGATCCTGAGCCTTTGCCCTACCTTGGTTCAGAGGTCCCTGATTGTCTCAACATGAGGATGTTATAATTTAAAACACAAATGCTGCCTCATTAACCTGGTCTTTAATTAAAATTTGCATTTCATCATCTTAACATTCTAGTCTATTATGTGGCAATTGTATTCATTTTGTGTCATTTCATATTTTCAGCATTATTCTGGTGATCTTTCAGTGCTTAGCTTATGAGAGTTTTAAAAAAAGTGTGTCTTTCTTAATCCTGGCTTGATATCTTTTATTATTTAATATTTGTCTCATTTATACTTTGTCTTAATTTACTTACCAACCTTTTTTTTAAATCCTTCTTAGCCCTTACCATGATAACTTGCTTCTATTCTTAACTTTAATTTTTTTAAATGATATTTCATTTTGATTTTCCTCTTTTGTCATTTATTTTAAAATGGCAAATAAGAAACATAGGTTTTTGCTCTTCAGCATATGGCTCTTCTACATTTCAGTCTTGTATCCCAAAGGAGTCTTTCCCATTCCCTGGGTAACTCCCAATTCAGTAAAAATCAGAGCTTTCCAACTTTGACATCCCTGAATCAGACAGCCTGAAAGTCAGGGACCAGAACTCTTCTCCTCCTGATTCCTCCCTACAGGTAACTTAATCAGTCATCAGCAATCAACCCAGAACAGTTGTTGAAATGATGGCTTTAGTATTCAAAATATTCATGACTTTAACTTGTGATTATTGTTATCCAACCTATACTATAGTGTCACGAGTTATTGGTCAAGATGAGAAAATAGAGTGAAACATAGTATTTTCATTAAAATGCATGAAAGTCACAGGGAACTATATTCAATATCCTTGGATAAACCAGAATGGAAAAGAATATAAAAACAAATGTATATATGTGTATAACTGAATCAATTTGCTATACAGAAGAAATTAATACAACATTGTAAATCAACTATAAATATTTTTTTAAATAATAAAATAAGATAAAATGTATCATAGGAATTGTTCCCTGCACATCGGAGACAGGATTTTCTTCCGGGTGAACACAATTGCAGAAAGAAGTTTTTTTTAACATAGCAAACCCCAGTAATCTAATGTTTTAACCATTGCAATTTTAATTCTTCTGGGTCCAGAAAAACCTGGTCATGTGTCATATTGCTGTAAAAAACTTTGTGTCCCCAGAGTGACACTCTTGTATAAGGAAGCACGTTACGTGAAGGTAGGACAGGCTGATCTCAGCGTCCTCCTAGCTTCAAAATACAGTCTCGCGTTTTCTATTCTTAGTCACCTTTGTGGGATGGTTCGTTAAGAAATAGGCATTTGGAGTTTGTAAATTGAAAAATAGCACTGGCAAAATCCAACTGCAAATGCTTATGATGGAAATGAAAAGACAGTGCTGATTCTTAACTTGACTGCCTATCATGGAAGAAATTATGTCCTCTAATATGATGTTTACCAAATGGTGTCCCATGAAAAGGAAAAAAAAGGGAAAGAGGGGAGAGAGGATTGATTTTTAAATAAATTTGGGAGATACAGCTTTAAACAAAGTCTATTCAGAGTAGGACTCCCTGCATTAGGTCTATAACGGCATCACAAATTCAATGTGTCCCAAACAGACATTCTTATTTCAGGACTGTGTACCCGCAGACCTGTTTGAAACCTACTCTAACACAATTCAGTAAAAGGTTCTACCACTTACCCATGTCTGGTCTACACTCTAGTCCCCAACATCTCCCATACCCATTCTTGTCTCTGTGCAATCCAATCTGCACACGACTGCAAAATGAAGGGTTAAAATGCCACATCTCTTCCCTACTTTAAAGTCCTCTCATGGTGCCTCACCTTGTTGGCCCCATGCCCACCAGGCCCTCCAGGATCGGACTTCTGCTCACCCTCCAAACCCACCTCCTGCTGCGTCCCCCTCTTCATGAGCCCCACGAGCGACCAGGCTTGTCTCTGTCCCCGAATATACAAAACTTTCTAGACCTCAAGACCTCAATTGGGTAGAGCCTTCCACAGAGCCTTATGTTTCTGGCTTCTTCTAGTGATGGGGACTAAGCTCTCCTGTGGTCACACTGCTTTCAGAACACTTCCAGCTATGACTCTACTGTTCACTCATTTGTTTGCTTGTTTATCATCATCTGTCTCCACCACAGCCCCTCAGACTACACGTTCCAGGAGAGCAGAGCTGGGTGGGTCTTTATCAGCACAGCTTCCCCTGAGTCTAACAGAACAAGACAGGTCACAGTGCGGATGCTCTGTGCATCTTTACTCAGGAGTGCAGAGGAGCCAGTTTGGGAATGTTTACATTTCCCCAAATCATTGGGAACACTTTTCTGACAAAATGACAAGGTGCTAATTAGCCTTCAGTAGGAACACTGGTCTAGAAAGACAGCTTTGAGGTGTTTTCAAGCTTGTGGTTTTGCAGTGAGTCTGGGGGTTCTCCCTGTAAGTGTGGAAGGCAGTCATATCTGGGTGGGTGGTAGGGTGGGGAGGGCCTTGGTGGTCTCTTGCCTCCGTACTCACCCAGGTTGAGAGCAAACCTGAATGCAGCTGAAGGAGAAGGATCTTTGGCACCATTCTGGATCCCAGTTAAGCATCAGAGAAAAAGAAAAATAGTCTCTTCATGTCTTGTGTGGTACCTAGACAAGAGGTTATGAAATAGAAATCTTAGGTGTATCATATGATAATTGGTTTTAATCCCAACATTTAATATGCATTATTTCAGACTAGGAAATGCTTAAATGCCCATAACAGAACTCTTAATTTCCACCTCTCAAAAACCTCTACTTTTTCCCATTCAGTAAAATGACACTACCATTTCCTGAAAGATCTTTTTTATTTTTATTTTTTTGGTTTAGGTGATTTCAGCGATATTGTTTTCTTTTTTAAATTTTTTATTGACATATAGTTGGTTTCAGGTGTACAGCAAAGTGATTCAATTATATATGCATATATATCTTTTTATGTCAGATTATTTTCCCTTGTAGGTTATTATAAGATATTGAGTATGCTATACAGCAGGTCCTTGTTGTTTACCTATTTTATATATATATTAGTGTATATATATTAATCTCAAACTCCTAATTTATCCCTCTCCCCAGAACATAATTAATGATTTTTTTTAATTCTAGGATGAGAAACAAACAAAAAACATAAAATAAAACAACGTTCCACATTTGGCACTAAAGAAACTCTTTCATGTACATAGAAGTCAATTGTCTAATCTTTTAAATTAATTTCACATACCCCTCTCTTTCTAACCTCTCAATTTTCCATTTTCACAGTGGAAATGGAACTTTGCCTTACCACACTTTATAACACACTAAAGGAATATTGGATTTTTGCTCTTTCTTAAAAATATCCAATCAGTTACATTGTCAAGTCCATTTTTTCATACTGGTGCAGTGAATGTTCAGTAAAAGAAACTTCTAGTTCTCAGTGTAAAATAAAACGTCAAAAACATCCACTTGATACATCTTCAATTTCATTGTTATTTATTTCTGTAACTGATTTATAAATAAAACTGTTCATATCTAAAATATGTTTTGTTGATGTTTATGGTGGTGGTGAACCTCAAAAGTTCCCTCAAATATCTAATTTAACTCATTCTTGAACTTTAGCCAAAACAGAAAATGTGTACTTTGGCAGAAAGGACTGAACTAATATTACAAATGTATGGATTTAAAATGTTTAAAAAATTTTAACAATGGTGATGCAAAGTCTTCTTTCAAAAAAAGGCTTCTGAGCAAAACACTTCACAAATATTTTTCCTAATCTCTCTTAGGCAAGGTCTTTCTTCCTTCCTCATCCATAATACAACCCCCTGCCAAATTATCTTCTCTGATTCCACCTCTGACTCATTACCACGTGCACATCTTCCTAGCCAGACACTAACCCTCTGTTCTTTGCAGTGAGTGTGTAGCTATTATATTCATTAAAAAAAAAAGCTAAACATTTACCTCAAACCAGAATTCTTAAGGAAAAGAGATATTCTTTTATTCTGCCCACTGAGCACTAAACTGGTTGGCATTCCTTAATTCATCTTAGTTTATGTGTTGCTTTCTGAATGTTCTCAAAAATTTGAATACCTGTATATTCTTTTGCCAAATAGATGGTACATATGCTGCAGGCATGAATTTTTTTTTTAACCATTCTTCTCGAAAGCAAACTTAATAAGTGTTACCTTTGAAAAGCAAAATTCTGAAATGAAAAACACTTTCATCTTCAAAGCCAACATACAGAGGAAGTGGATAGTTTATATCATCCTCTTGATTCACTAGACTTTTTAGTCTGGCAAACGGATTACATAGCAAATAAGATTGTGTCAGATAATTTTAATAAAGTGAGGTGCTAAAATTACATGAATGGGATGATTAAATTGGCATTTTGTGATTTTTCATCTCACAAAGTGTTTATTAAGTACCGCTAGACACATATTAAACAGGTTTCTTTTTAACAGCTACCATCAAGACCTGAAATTAGGTTGAAAGTACTCACTCCTATTCTGCCAGGCTTTCTCGTTTAGGTGGGTTTTCACAGCAGCATTAGTTAATGTTGGAACTTTGGATTTATGGTGAACTGTCTTTCGCTGTAATGAAATCGACCAAGAGCCATGGAATGATATTGGAAAAAGTAGAGAGTCATATCCTAGTGCATTTATAACACTTATATGATAGTTTATGCCTTCTAAATTAGGTAAATATTTTTGCCTTATTCCTTTGCTCCCTTGTAGTTTGTGGCCTGTGGGATTATACCTTCATGAATGCTGTCTCTTTTGTCTAAATTATCCAAATCATAATTACTCCCCAAGTAGGTGTGATCTGTTCTCTGAAAGTCTTCATTGCTATGTTAAGATGTATTGATCTTAATTTTTCATTTACTTATTTGTATGTGTAGAGTACTTCTTTTACTGTTATCCTAATTTTGAGGTTGGAATTCAAATTCTTATATTTCTTGTTAACACCTACCACAGAGTCTGATGCCTAAGAGATTCTTAACAGTCATTCGAATGAGTGAATAAATAAATGCATCTCAATTTGAATTTCCAAAGACAAATTCAACCATCTATATTCCATTCTGGTCACCAGACACCTGGACGTCATTTTGGTCCTCTCTCCACTCACAGTCCTTCCCGTGTGGCCCTGATCTCCCCAGCATGCACCATTGGTACTTCCTCCTCATCCCAGCTCAGACCCTTCTCACCGTCTCCCGTGATTCTTTCTCTACCCTGCATTAGATATGATCAGAGGATCCTACTGAAATTTTTCAATGGCTTCTTTTTTTTTAATTTTCTCTTTTATCTTTTCTCCTTTTTCCTTCTTTTTCTTTGTTTTCTTCTTTTTTTTTTTCTTTTTTCCAGTGGCTTCTTAATGATCTGTGAAAAACAGGTAAAATCCATAACACAGTTGACCAAAAGTTTGCAAAATCTGACCTCTGTCTTCTTCCCAAACTCCTCTGTGTAGTTATTCACCTGGCTCTCTGGGTGCTGTTCACAATGCCCTCCATTCAGTCCTGCCTAGGATCTTTGTGTATCTTTGTGTAGGGATTTCCTATTATCAATCAAGCATACTTGAAACCTCACTTTGTCTGGGAAGACTCCCCAGGCTCTGTAAACCCTTATCTCACAGTGTCTTGAAATTATCCTTTGCAACAATGCTGTAGAATTAATTTATTTAGCATGGAATTAATTAGTTAACTCATTCTAGGGGTTCCTTTTCTAAAATATGAGCTCTGTGAATTACTGGTCATCATTTATTGTGTTAATTGATCCCTGTACCCATCTCCAAGATCAAGGTCTTGGCTTGTTGAGTGGTCAATAAAAAGAGATACCAGACACATAAAGTAAATAGAAGTGCAGAATCAGGTAATAGTTGTTTGGGGGTTAATAAAATCTAACTGCACTCATTTAGAGCCTCTTGGTCGGGGCTCATCTTCAAGGTTAGTTTTATCTTGTACAGGCACCTCAGAGATATCACAGGTTCAGTTCCAGATCACCTCAGTAAAGTGAATATCACAGTAAAGTGAGTCACACCAATTTTTGATTCCTCAGTACATATAAAAATTATGTTTACATTAGACAGTAGTCTCTTAAGAGTGCAATAGCATTGTGTCTTTAATACAACGTACAAACCTTGACTTTAAAATATGTTATTGCTAAAACATGCTAACCATCATCTGAGCCTTCAGCAAGTTGTAATCTTTTTGCTGGTGGAGCGTTTTCTTCCATGCTGGTGGCTGCTTACTGATCAGGGTGATGGCTCCTGAAGGTTGGGGCAGATGGGGAAGTTTCTAAAATAAGACCAAGGTGACGTTTCCCACATGGATTGACTCTTTCTTTCATGAACGATTTCTCTGTAGCATGCAGTGCCGTTTGATAGCATTTTACCCACAGCAGAACTACTTTCAAAATTGGAGTCAATCTTCTCAAATGTTTGTGCTGCTTTATCAACTAAGTTTATGTCATATTCTAAATCCTTTACTGTCATTTCAACAGTCTTCACAGCATCTTCACCAGGAGTAGATTCCATCTCAAAAAAACCACTTTCTCTGCTCGTCCATGAAAAGCAACTCCTCATCCCTTCAAGTTTTATCATGAGATTGCAGCAATTCAGTCACATTTTCAGACTCCACTTCTTTCTTTTTTTTTCATGTTCCCTTATTTTTTTAATGTTACTTTTTTAAAAAAATATTTATTTATTTAGGCTGTAACAGGTCTTAGTTTCGACATGCGGAATCTTTAGTTGCAGCATGTGAACTCTTAGTTGTGTCATGCATGCAGGATCTAGTTCACCGATCGGGGATCAAGCCCGGGCCCCCCTGCATTGGGAGCAGGGGGTCTTACCCACTGGACTGCCAGGGAAGTCCCTATGTTCCCTTACTTTTATTTTTACTTATTTTTTAACTTTTTACTTTGTATTGGAGTATAGTTGATTAACAATGTTGTGTTAGTTTCAGGTGTACAACAAAGTGATTCAGTTATGCATATACATGTACCTATTCTTTTTCTAATTCTTTTCCCATGTAGGTTGTTACATAATATTAAGAAGAGTTCCCCAAGCTTCACATCTAATTCTAGTTCTCTTGCTATATCCACCACATCTGCAGTCACTTCTTTCACTGAAGTCTTGATCCCCTCAAAGTCATCCATGAGGGTTGGAATCAGTTTCTTCTAAATTTCTGTTAATGTTGCTATTTGGACCTCTTCCCATGAATCATGAATGTTCTTAATGACATCTAGAATGCTGAATCCTTTCCAGAAGGTTTACTATTGACTTTGTCCAGGTCCATCAGAGGAATCACTATCTATGTTGGCTATAGCCTTACAAAATGTATTTCTTAATAAGATTTGAAAGTCAAAATGACTAGCAGGCATGAAAAACAACATTAATCTCACTGTCCATCTCCATCAGCACTCTTGGGGGACCAGGTACGTTGTTGATGAGCAGTTATATTTTGAAAGGAATCTTTTTTTCTGAGCAGTAAGTCTCAAAATTGGGCTTAAAATATTGAGTAAACCATGTTGTACACAGATGTGCATCATGTCTCCTTCTTTGTTGCTCCATTTATAGAGCAGAGGCAAAGGAGATTCAGCATAATTTTTAAAGGCCCTTGGATTTTCAGATGATAAATGAGCGTTGGCTTCAACTTAAAGTCACCAGTTGCATTAACCCCTAAAAGGAGAGTCATCCTGTCCTTTGAAACTTTGAAGCCAGGCACTGACTCCTCTCTAGCTATGAAAGTCCTAGGTGGTGTCCTCTTCCAATAGAAGGCTGTTTTGTCTATATTGAAAATCTGTTGTTTAGAGTAGCCACCTTCATGAATTATCTTATCACTACGGCTTTCTTCATATTAGCAATAACCCTGTTTCACTTTCTTCATTCGTGTGTTCACTGGAGCAGCACTTTTAATTTCCTTCAGGAACTTGTCCCTTACTTTCACAACTTGGCTACCTGTTTGGTACAAGAAACCCAGCTTTTGGGCTATCTCAGCTTTCAACATGCCTTCCTCACTAAAGCTTAACCATTTCTGGCTTTTGATTTAAAGTGAGAGATGCGTGACTCTTCCTTTCCTGTGAACACTTAAAAGCCATTGTACAGTTATTAATTGGCCTCATTTCATTATTGTTGTGTCAGGGAGGCCTGAAGAGAGGGAAAGAGATGGGAGAACAGCCAATGGGTGGGACAGTCAGAACACACACAGCATTTCTCTGTTAAGTTCCCTGTCTTATACGTGCCTGGTTCCCCAAGGCAATGACAATATTAACTCAAAGGTCACTGATCAGAGATCACCATGACAAATATAATAAGAAAAAGTTCGAGTTATTGACAGAATTACCAAAATGTGATGCAAAGGCTCAAAGTGAACAAATGTTGTTGGAAAATGACACTTGTAGGCTTGCTCCAGGCAAGCCACCACAGAACGTCAATTTGTAAAAAATGCATTATCTGTACAGTGCAGTAAAGGCATGAGTGTACTCTGTGTACAGCCTTCTCTTCTAGAAGACCTTCTCACACTGTCTCTGCTTCTGCTTTGGCAGTTGATGGACAGTGGCAGGAGTGGAGCTTCTGGAGCCGGTGCTCCGTGACCTGCTCGAATGGGACCCAGCAGAGGAGCCGGCAGTGTACTGCAGCCGCCCACGGGGGCTCCGAATGCAGAGGGCCCTGGGCAGAAAGCAGAGAGTGCTACAACCCCGAGTGCACAGGTGAGGCCAGATGACTGCATGCGAAGGATGCCTGCCCTTTAGATAATGTGACAGAATCATGCCAGACGGTCGTGGCATCGTCAGGTAATTATACATTTCTAGTCAATGAAGCCAGTTGTACCAGAGCTCATTCTACTGTATGTTACATGAATACAGCAACAAAATTCAACAGATTCTTAAATTAGATGAAACTAATGAGATTACATTAAATTTTGTTTAACCTGATGAAGTCTAGCACGGAGCTCATGTTCTTTACAATTAAAGGTCAATGTCCATTTGCAGCTTCTGACAAAGTTACAGAAACTTCTGTTCATCACAATGCTCTAAATTTGACCAGCAAGTTAAATATTTGTGTCCGTTTTATTCATGGCAGTAGATTAATAAAAATTGAACAGACAGTCATGGGCCTCAGATTTTCGAATCCCTAAAGCAGTGTGCACTGGATGACTGCCACTGACCTTGACATATTTCTTTCAGCCAATGGTCAGTGGAATCAGTGGGGTCATTGGAGTGGGTGCTCCAAGTCCTGTGACGGCGGCTGGGAGAGGCGAATGAGGACCTGCCAGGGTGTGGCGGTGACCGGGCAGCCGTGTGAAGGGACAGGCGAGGAAGTGAGAAGATGCAGCGAGCAGCGATGTCCTGGTGAGTGAGCTCAGATCGTCCCCAGGGAAACACTTTGGTACCTGGGAGAAAAAAGAAAGGATTAAAAACATTGTCATTGGTTAAAGGCCGTATTTCCTCAATGGAAGTATTGCTAATAATAAGTGGCAGTTTTCTTCTTTCCATAATGTATGAGGTTTTGTCTGCTTATGTGTCATAGACTGTGTCTTCTATACATTTTTAAATTATTTTCTGAAAAATGACATTGAAAAGTGTAAAAACACCAAAGTAGGCATGTTGAACAATAACACGGCTAGAAATTTTTGAAATTAGGTTGGGGTACTGTTTTTTTTTCACTCTCTCTATGAAATATTTGTTTACTGAGAACACAAAACAAGTTGCCTTAGATTATTATATTTTATTATTATTTTTTGGTGGTACGCTGGCCTCTCACTATTGTAGCCTCTCCCGTTGCAGAGCACAGGCTCTGGACGTGCAGGCTCAGCGGCCATGGCTCACGGGCCCAGCCACTCTGCGGCATGTGGGATCTTCCCGGACTAGGGCACGAACCTTTGTCCCCTGCATCAGCAGGTGGACTCTCAACCACTGTGCCACCAGGGAAGCCCCTGCCTTAGATTATTTTACTAGAAATATAGAGACATCAGTGTGAGGTAGATTAGTAAGGAAATAAAGAGACGAGGTTGAAACTCAGAAACTTGTAAATTCTGCTGTTAATCCATCCTGATGTGTGACCTTGGACACTCCAGTTTACTAGCCCTTGCCCCAGTCCCACTGTAAAAGGAAATTCCTGTGAGGAACTCACTTTATAACAGCATCACGCCTTAATTCATCGTGAAAAAATGGAAGTATTGCTACATTGGATGATTTTACATATGAGCATAGAAAAAAGAAAAGGTCAGAAATTGCCCAGAGTATAAATCATATTATATTATAGGTCATATATTTTAAAAGCTCATTTAGAACAAAGACTCCTTCCTAAGTGTGTGTACATTTCATAAAATACTATTGACACACTCAAGACTCAATAAATAAGTGAAAATTTGGATTTTAGAATGATACCATTGACAACATTTTATAAACATGCTGGAAAAGCCAATAGCATGGAATTTTAAAACTTCATAGCTGGGTATAAAGTTCTGAGCTTAGAGAATCTGAAGACCCAGTTACAGCCCTTGTTGCCACTAGTAACTCTTGTGGGCAAGCTCGCAGATCTTGGGCTATCTGGTCCTAGTGGGTGTGGTGACTTCAGCTGTTTGAGATTCCTTTTCAGTTCAGGAAACTATGGATTTCTGTCTCTATGTAACATGACTACTGGGATTTAGAAAAACCAAGGAATTCTAAGAGCTATCCAGGGATCAAAACTTTATATTTCTCCAAATTTAGAGTTCTAAAGACTTTTCATGGTTCAACACTAATAGCAACAGAAACTGGACTCTAAGGATAACAGTATATCAGTAGTATTTCCTTAGTTCTTAAAAAAGATCTAAAATTAGTTTTGCTAATTCTTAAGGCCATATGAATCCAGTATGATAAGAAGTAACCAGCATGCAGGACTCTGTTTAGAAGGATACCTATACAGATAAGCATCATGAAATTTCTACTGTGCTGCATAAGAATTAAGAAGCATTAACAAAAACATTTCTTTTGCCCAGGGAGAAATTTCACTGGAACAGTAGGCATGACTAAATAAGACCCTTTTAATATCTGAAGTTATCTGAACTAGTCTGAGCATACCAAGATTCTTAATTGGTCCTTTAAAACTGACTTTTATCTGCATATATAGAGGTAAGATGGTGGTGCTTGCAATCAGCTTTATAAAGATTGCCACCTGCTGTTTGGAAAACATTTTACATATCTATTTACAAAAAAGATATTATACCTTATTGGCTAGGTTTATTCACTGGCTTTCGTGCTTACAGGGAGATTGAAAAATTATCATATAAAACTGTAAACACTTTTTAGATTATATAATATATATATATATATATATACATATATATATATATAATTTTGGTATTAACCATAACATTTTCATTTTTCTCTTTTCAAAAATATGATTTGAAATCCCCTCATGTACGTAAATAACATTTTTGAATTAAAATGAATTATTGAATCAGTTAAACAATTCACAAATTAGTGCTTATACAGGGGTAAAAAAAATAAATATATGTACCAAGCTTTTGAACATATATCCTAATCTTGCACCTTCATACAAATCACATTATCCATTAAAAATTATATGTGACTATCAATTTCAAATATGCTTTCTGCCTCTGTAGAGTATAGAAATTTTATCAAAATAAAGGAGGTTTTTACTTTTAATATTTATCCTTTAACTTTTCAGTGCACAGCCATGTCATCCCCAGATTATTTTATCAAGAAAGTGGGATTTATAAATAATTCAGTTTTCCACGGTGGACTTGATTTATATATTGGCTTTTCAACTCCACACAATTGTTTCTCTGTAGTTAATATATATTCCTTTATGATTAGAGCATAGGTTTCCTAATTTCTGCCATTAGATTGCTCCAAATTTACACATTGACAATATAAATTGAGAAAACTTTCAAATTATCTTAACAGTTGCTAAGGCATTTTTTTCTCATTTTGTCAGTGATAAAGCCTGAACAAATGTCTCTTCTGAAACAACGTTTTTTTTCTAGTATTATTTTTAGTACTGTTCTCTCTTAATTTTTCTTCCTCTTGCTGGAAGCAAATAAACTAGTATTTATTTGTATGCTTCACTTAATTTGGATACAAAACAAATTAATCAAGTTTTCCAAGAGACCCTCAGTTATCAGGAAGGAGAAATGTAATATATGCACATCTTTGTCTGGATAATTAATAAAAATAATGATTAGTCATCTGGGTTTAATCAAAAGCTGTTATGGCATCTACTAAAAATGGAAAATAAAAAATGTTTTCCCATCAAGATTAGGATATTTCTTTCCTGGTAAATACATAAAATGAAAGTATTAAAAAGGGCATCAATGATGCCCCTGTCTTCATAAGAAAAGAGAATTAGAGGGATTAAAAAATTATATTATTACTTTTTTAAAATACCGTTAGTTAAAGAATAGAGTAGCTACAAAGGAGATAATTAAGTTGCCCAATTTTTAAATTGGTCAACCTCACCAAGTAATGATTTCGTTGATCTCAATCTTATTGTACACCCAGGCTTTGAGGGTTAAAATAGTAGAAAGTTAATAGCTCCCCTAATTATGTTATGTTGCTACAATGTGAAAAAATACTATTTTTAATCTTTCGTTTGGTTGGTTTTTTCCCCCAATATTCCACTGATTAATATCATTCAGAAAGCAGAGTTACTGGTGATTGGCCTACATTAGCCCAGGCTTCCCAGGGCCTCCCTGCTCTGCTCCCAGGGAAGGGTTTGCTCTTTCCAGAGCCCAATTATAGGATGTATGACTCTTTAGTCATTAGTTGCTAAATTGGAAACTGCCATTCACAGAGAGACATTACACTTAATTTATACATAAAATGTCCTTTTTGGAGTCACCATTGCTTTGTCTGCAAGTGGTAAGTGAAGCCTGCAGGTTAAATGTTCTGAGAAAAACTTTGAAGTAAGTGTGCCATACCATAAATGTGCATGGTAACATCAACTTAGACCAGAGATGGAGCAATTATTGGGATACTGAACTCTAGATGTTCATCCCAAGGGAAGTCAGCAGTGATGCTGTGGGCTCAGACTTGTCTTGCACATTGGGATGCATTTGTGTTGGAATTTGGCCCCCTGTAATGTGCTGACTCTAAGCTCTCAACAGCCCCCCACCCCTCTGGAGTGACTGTTTCTGCAAGATTGCTCCCCAACAGAATTATGTCTTCTTTGAAGACCAAGAGAGCCGTTCATTTCGTTTCTGAGTAATTTTCCTTCAGTAGAAAGAAAGCATCACCATGCTTGCTTCCTTTGGGCTCCTACCTTCTCTGAGTGCCTCTCGATATTGCCCAAGCTGTGCTTCTCAAAATTTAGTGGACAAATCCCTTTTAAAATCACATAAAAAAAATACTTAGGAATAAAATTGACCAAGGAGGTGACTTATATGCTGAAAACCATAAAACATTAATAAAGGAAACTGAAGATGATTCAAATAAATGGAAAGATATCTCATGCTATTGGATTGGAAGAATTAATATTGGTAAAATGGCCATACTACCCAAAGCAATCTACAGATTTAATGTAATCCCTATCAAATTACCCATGACATTTTTCACAGAAATAGAACAAATAATCCTAAAATTCATATGGGACCATAAAAGACCCACACTTGCCAAAGAAATCCTGAGGAAAAAGAACAAAGCAGGAGGCATAACCCTCCCAGATATCAGATAATACTACAAAGCTACTACAATCAAAATAGCATGGTATTGGCACAAAAACAGACATATGGATCAATGGAACAGAAATAGAGAGTCCAGAAATAAACCTGCACACCTACAGTCAATTAATCTACAGTGAAGGAGGCAAGAATACACAATGGAGAAAAGACAATCTCTTCAGCAAGTCGTGTTGGGAAAGCTGGACACCTCAATGTAAATCAGTGAAGTTAGAACACACCCTCACACCATACACAAAAACAAACTCAAAATCGCTTAAAGACTTAAATATAAGACGTGACACCATAAAACTCCTAGAAGACAACATAGACAAAACATTCTCTGATATAAGTCATACTAGTGTATTCTTAGGTCTGTCTCCCAAGGCAATAGAAATAAAAGCTAAAATAAACAAATGGGACCTAATCAAACTTACAAGCTTTTTCATAGCAAACCATAAACAAAACAAAAAGACAACCTGCAGACTGGGAGAAAATATTTGTAAATGATGAGAACAACAAGGGCTTAATTTCAAAAATATTCAAACAGCTCATACAACTCAATAACAACAACAAAAAAATACAACCCATTTGAAAAATGGGCAGAAGACCTAAATAAACATTGCTCCAAAGAAGAGATACAGATGGCCAATAGGCACATGAAAATATGCTCAACATAGCTAATTACTAGAGAAATGCAAACCAAAACTACCATGGGGTATCACCTCACACCGGTCAGAATGGCCATCATTAAAAAGTGTACAAACAACAAATGCTGGAGAGGGTGTAGAGAAAAGGGAACCCTCTTACACTGTTGGTGGGAATGTCAACTGGTGCAGCCACTATGGAAAACAGTATAGAGGTACCTCAAAAAACTAAAAATAGAACTACCATATGATTCAGCAACCCCACTCCTAGGCATATATCCAGACAAGTCTATAATTAAAAAGATACATGCACCTCAAACTTTAGAGTACAAAAGAATTACCCAGAGGGCTTGTTTCATTTTATTATTATTATTTTTTTAATATTTATTTTATTTATTTATTTGGCTGCACCAGCTCTTAGTTGTGGCATGCGGGATCTAGTTCCCTGACTAGGGATCAAACCTGGGCCCCCTGCATTGGGAGCGTGGAGCCTTAACCACTGAACCACCAAGGATGCCCCCAGAGGGCTTGTTAAGACAGAGATTCATGAGCCAATGTCCTCTGCCACAAGATTCTGATTCAGTAGGTCTGGTCCAGGCCTGGGAATCTGCATTTCTAACAAGCTCCCAGATGATGGTGATGATGCTGCAGATTACCCCTTGGGTTGCACCAGCCTCGAGTATAAGTAAGTAAGTAAGTAACTAAATAACTAAATAAATATTAGTGATAAAACTCACGAAGAGTGGAAACAGTTCTCCCCCTCAGCTCCACTGTTGAAAGTTAAGGTATCATCTGAATAAGGCTGCAGAATTTTGTCTTATTCACACTTCTTCACACATAAATAAGAAGGGATTGTTTCTGGAGTCAGTTCATAATGAAAATACAGACAATGCATTTCAAGTCTCCCTACCCAATTCTTGTTTCAACCAAAATAAAACAGAAAAATAGGGCAATTAACTAGCTCCTGTAGACAAAGTGGGATGGTTTAGGCAGAGCTGCTCAGTTGTACAGCAGTAGTACTCCTGTTTTGTGGGGAGCTGGAGGGGTGTCACTGGGACCTGTCTGATGTGAGGCTCTGCCCCACCAGGACACAGACCTTCTGTAGCAGGAGTGTGCTTTCACTGCTCCGTCCCCCAAGGCTCTGAGCTACTATACACACACAGGTGGATAATATCTGGGCTGGGTGTCAGGGCGGAGGATGGGGTCTGAGTGCACATCGACTTAAAGTTCTCAGTTCCCAGTTGGAGGAGTGGGGAATTAATTAATCACTATCGATATAAATATTTTGTCTCTGTTAGAGATAAGTTAAAAAGTTAGACTTCTAAATTGTGTGGACCACCGTATTTTAGGGTTAAACGTAATCATTCTTGGAAACCCAAATATGTAAGTGTAAAATTTACATATTTTAAAGAGAAAAAAATTCATAGGGCTTCCCTGGGGTGCAGTGGTTAAGAATCCTCCTGCCAATGCAGGGGACACAGATTCGAGCCCTGGTCCAGGAAGATTCCACATGCCGCGGAGCAACTAAGCCCGTAAGCCATGACCGCTGACCCTGCGCTCTAGAGCCCGCGAGCCACAACTGTTGAGCCCATGTGCCACAACTACTAAGCTTGTGCTCTAGAGCCCGCAAGCCACAACTGCTGAGCCCGCGTGCCACAACTACTGAAGCCCGAGCTCCTAGAGCCCGTGCCCTGCAACAAAGAGAAGCCACTGCAATGAGATGCCCATGTACCACCACGAAGAGTAGCCCCCGCTCAGCACAACTAGAGAAAGCCCGCGCGCAACAACAAAGACACAGCGCAGCCATAAATAAATAAATACATTTATTTTTAAAAAAAGCAGCATACTAGTCTCTATTGAAATATTCACATACAAGTTGGCACCTGCTTTACCTTTTTGATTCCAGACCACAAGACTAATCACTACTAGTACTTTAAAAAAGCTCCTATTTCATTAGAATTGCTGTTATTTTTGCTGTCAGATGTTATGTGTATACCCCGTAAGGAACTATATTATTACCTGTTCAGTTTCAAAAGGTTAAGGCAAGTGTTTCACTGCACATTTTTGGACATGGCAAGTAATGTCACACCCACACAGTTCATACCAACCGTTCACCTGAAACCAACCACTGAGTCCAGTGGTGGCCATACGTGGCACTAGGGACTGACTTTTCTCCTCTGCAATGTCCTATTTTTTTTTTTTTTTTTGCTAAGTCACCTCAGATACATTCTACAAAGTAGGGAAATAAATTAGAACTTGAAGGTACCCCATAGGGAGAGAGGCCTCCTGGTGTTTAACCAATCTCCAGGGAAGCATCCCATCCTCCCGAAAAGCCGGGGTTTCCTGACCTGCTCCTGTCCGAGATTCTACAGCAAATCAATTCAGTGTTAGAGGCAGAATTAAGGGAGAACCACTGGGCTCTGACATAATCAGTATATATGCCAGATAGTACTCTAGGCCTGCTATTCAAACCTGTTGCTATGGAAATAATTATTATCATAATTCGCCTTATCAGATTGCTCATCAGATGAAGCTGGAAGAAAACTCTCACAGCTTCTGCACAGCAAAAACTTAACAAGCAGTTTGTTGTAATCCTATATTACTCTACCTTGACCAGTTTAGAAATATTTGGCAATCATTCTGATGATGCTGAATGCTGATCATTCGCAAAAGGAAACAGAAAATTTAAGCAGCACGTTTTATGTCTTTTATTTCTTCCTTTCAGTCCACATTGCTTTGACAATAAAAATAAACATATTTTAAGGATCACTTAATGATTTTTAATGAATAAAATGAACATTAATGCAATTAGTAAACACCTTTTGGGGTTTAAGTTTTCCCAAGACACTAAACCTGAACGTTGGCCCTTGACATTTCTCATCCCCACTTATTTTCCTCCCCTCACACATCCTGAAGCGTGAATGGCCCTGAGATCCTGCCCCTGGTGCTTTGATTGCTTTCTCTCTCTCTCCAGCTGTCACCTGTGTGAGAACTGGCACCTAAGAGACCTTTCCAACTGGGGTATCAAATGAGACCCTTATGCCCCCAGGGGAGCTTTTCTGTCTGAAGTTCTCCCTCTTTCTTTCCAACCTCTTCCCTAGTGGGGGAGTCCACCTGGGTCAAGCCTTTCCTCCTGGGGCCCTGCTTTCTCCTCCCCCGGTCACTGCCTTCCAGCGGAAAGTCTGGGGGGTGTGGTCAAACCAAGGTTGACTTGGGCCTCATTGTCCTCATACATTAAATGGGATAATGATACATGCCCAGGGGATTGTTTCAAGGATGCAGTGATAGAATACTCTAGATTAGAGTGATTAAAGTGCAGTCCAGGTCTTCTATGTCCATTACCCATATTATGACATCAACCCCATTATCTAATCTCTTCCACATAGGTTCTTATCTGATGATTCTCCCCTATCCACGGCCTTAATCATGTGACTCGCTCATTAAAAAAACTTCCGTGGCTTCTGGTTCCCTGCCTGATTCCATGCATACTGAGATCCCGGGGACAGTAGTGTCCTCATCCGTGGCTCATTTGTACATACGGCAAATCTCTGTATGTAAACAACCAAGCAGACGCAGTCTCTGGTTCCTGGATCGAGAGGCACGTATCCTGTCCTTTCTCTGTTGCTTGCCCTCCTGTTCACCTGGACTCCCCTAGTGTCCTGGGCCCTCATCTTCACCTACTGAAATAGGAGCACCTTGGGAGCCCAAACCATTAGAAGCTGTCTTCTCACTTAAGCATTCTTTCTCCCACAACTGCACGGGTGTTCTTTCTTTTTTGAACCCTTATAAACTTGCTTTGTGCTTCCATTATTATATATTGCTATTATATTTTATTATATAGATATGTATATATATATATATATATATATATTTATATTTATATACCTCTTAGCTAGAATTCCAGTTTATTGCAAATGAGCTATATATTTTCACTTTCCAAATCCCCTACTCTGCACTGACTGTAGCAGGTCCTTAGATATATGCTCTTTTGAATGTATTTATTCCATATCATAAAATCTATAACTGGACTAATGAAATCACCTGTGTAAAAGCATGTGAATACACTTCAAAATGACTATGATAGTAATACATTTTATAATCTGACTTTACTCTTTCAAAATGCTGTTAGATTACTTACTTAGAATTTGAATGGATGTTTTTAGCCCATCTACTATTTTTATTTTGTAGTTAGAATTTGTGACACGATCCTTCCTTCTTTAGAAATAAATCATCGAGATGTTGGGGGTAAAAAAAAAATATGTAAGTTTCTATAGCAAGTTACTCAGTTTCCCCAAATCTCAGCCCAGCTTATTCTTTTAGGCCAGAGCTCCTCAAGGTGGCCTCGGAGCCATTTTGTCGGGCTAGCATGGGTCCCAGGTTTGCCCAAATAGGGATTCTTAAGGCCTTAGGGCAGCTCACAAGACAGGAGGCCGTGGCCCATGGCCTTGAGCCTGAAGTAGCCTTGCCCATCCAAATGTTATCATTTGTTCCATCTGCTGTGACCTGGGGAAGCTGTGGAGTGCTGTTATCCTCAGCAGTTCCTAAAATGATGTAAAAAGGCAAGTAAGCACAGCACAAACCTCACGGGTGCTCCAGTATAAAACTTTGTCTCATGAAAGGATAGTTACTTAAGAGTTATTCCCCACAGTTAAAGTTAGCTATCTTTTAAATTATTATTTAACTTTGCTAACAAGTTGGAAGTAGGGCGACCTTGTCTAAGTTGAAATATAGAATTTAAAAAAATACTAATTCAGAATTTTGGGGTGTGTGTTATATATAACACATTGTCAGACCAAGTACTCAAACAGGCAACCTGAAATGCACACTGTTCGCTAGAGAATTCAAAGTTCGTGGTTTGCTGACTTCCAGACTTAGAAACAAATTTTTGCAAAATACTTATGTACTTATTTTAGTGCAACAAATGCTTAGAGATGGTGTAACATTCTCTGAAAATTGGCTGAAAGAGCTGTTGGACTGAGGTACACCACCTCCTCACTGAGCGATTTCTCTCTGCCTTGTTTTGCCCATGTTTACAGGGATGACAATAATTGCATCCACTTTAAAGGATCTGATAGTTATTTGAAAATATTTAATGTGCTTAGAAGATTGCCTAATTCATAGTATGTGTAAATATTGCTGTTGTAACGGTGTAGCAACTTGAGACTGATAACAATCATTCTCTATAGAAGGAAGGCTATTATGAAACACATCTGATAAACACCGCTCTTTTTCCCTTCAGCCTTATTAGTAGCTGCATGAAGTCTTCACATGTGTAAGCTACACTGCTGAATTAGAGCTGTAAACTGCGTGAGCACAGAGGCTGAATATGTCTTATTTACCTCTGTACCCCCCAGCACAGGGGGTTCCCAAAATATAAGAATTAATGAATTGCCAGCAAGTGAAATTTGAAATACGGGGTCATGCATCGTGCATATTTTTTTCTTTTCTTTTTCTGCCTGCAGCTCTACAGTTTAGAATCAATTTCTCTTTAATGCTGAAATTCTAGCATAAGTGGTGAAAACTAATTTTCCACATCAAATTAATTTAAACCCTGTATAATTTTTGCTATTTTTAAGAGACAGAAAATCAGTTTGAATAGACAGATTAACAGCTAATCACTAGGTAATTGCCACCTTGTTTTAAGGGCGCACGCTAACTATGTACTTGTGCCTTCAACTACAGTTGTATCTTACAGATGGGTTTTTATATCTTTGCACTAGTGACAGAAAACAGTGAGATCTTTCACCTGATGGACAGAGTCGTGGTTCCATTTTGCTGAGGCATAAAAAAGCAAGTGCTTCATATTGCCACACAATAATATGTTTTTATTTTGAGCACAGCAGCGTGGCCTGAGCTAATTATACATTTTCTAATTTACAAAGTGCACGCAGGTAGCATTAAACAGAAAAAAACAAAACAAAACATTAACACAAATCTCTATCTCCAGCTTTTGCTTCCCTCCTGCGCTTTCGTGCCATACACCAGACAGCTTTTTGATACCAGGATGTGCTCAGATAGCTCACACACAGAACTGTTCTCAGCATCTTCTCTCCCAAGCCATATCCTCCCCGTGTGCTGTCACTCAGGGTAGAGCACACCAGACTCTCTCCCTGGATACCTGAGTTCATCTTTACTCCCTCTCTCGTCCTCACCTCCTACACCTGCCCCAGAGCTGAGCCCATCCCTCCTCCTAAACACATTTGGACTCCACCCACTTCCTGCAGCCACTTCCTGTGATTTCACAGCCCTTCTTCCCCAGTTACACCCTTTCGATTGGCACAGGCCTCCTTGACATCAATCCCCTTGCCTGCCACCCACTCTCCAAACTGCCGGGACAGCATTCAAAACATGACATCTATTTCCCTCGCCCTTAAGTTCACACCCCTAGTTTACATCATCATCCTCACCCCCTCCTCCTAGTGCAGTGACCCACCTCTGTCCAGCCTCAGCTCTCCCAGAGGAGATGTTCCCCATGCCTTGTATGGACCAGGCTCTCCTTGCCCCGGTGGTTCCCGAGGCACAGTTGCCCATCCTTGTTGTTGGCTCCCCACTTTGTCCTTCACATCTCAACTTGGACATCCTTCTGGAAATCCTCTGCTGACCTGCTTGCCCCTAAAGTACACCTAGAGCAACCGGGACTCCTCTGATCATAGTGGGAGCCTGACGGCACTGTAATATCTCTACTTCTGTGGCCCTCGACATCTTGGAGTTGAGAGGCTCCGTCTATTCCTTTTTTTTTTTTTTTTTTTTTTGCGGTACGTGAGCCTCTCACTGTTGTGGCCTCTCCTGCTGTGGAGCACAGGCTCCGGATGCGCAGGTTCAACGGCCATGGCTCACGGGCCTAGCCACTCCGCAGCATGTGGGATCCTCCCGGACCGGGGCACGAACCCGCGTCCCCTGCATCGGCAGGCGGACTCTCAACCACTGCACCACCAGGGAAGCCCTGTCTATTCCTTTTTTGTGCAGCACTTCCCAAGGAGACTGGGACATGATAGGTGTCCAAGTATTTGTAGAATGAATGAGTTCCATTCCTGTCACTGAGAAGACCCCAGGAAATTTCTCACCCCTGGGGACTTCATAAACCTGAGATGGAAGAAAATAAATTGTCATTTTAATATCTAGGCTGTTTTGCTTTGGGTATGAGCAGAAATAGACCTATTTTCTGAACTAATTTTTTTTTAAGATTTAATCTTCAAAGATGCCAGATCACCTTTGATGAAATATTTAAAGCAGCTGCGGGATTTGACATTCCTTCTAAAAAGCTGAAAATCCTGAACTGATTTGCACCTTTGAACCTCTGATTCCTCTGTCATCTTACCTTCTTATCATTGTGTACTGAGTTTCTATCTACAAGAAGCACGGCAAATCCAAAGTTTCATGCATTTAGAGGAGAAAACAAAGTTTGCTGACTTCTCTAGGTTTAAAACAATTACTGTGATTTTTTTTTTTTTTTTTTTTGGTCTGGTTAAAGTACCTCACATTGATTGTCACCAGGTAAATGGGAACTAACACTTACTTGAGTGGTGTGGTTGGAAAAATAACTGTTGAATCAGCTTCTTCCTTGACCAGTTAGGATGTATGCAGTTCATATCAGGGGCTTCTGAACAGGGTCTCCTGGACCCTTACCAAGTCAGGCACAGCCCTACAAGGTCAACTTTTGTAAATATCCAGTACCATGGAAACCCATTTTGGCTAATTTTTAGGAAAACTATGGTAGCTAACTTCTCTCTCTTATTGCTCTTAAATGAAAATGACTACCTTCTGCTGGCCTATTTCACACACACACACACAGAGTCCTCAGTACTTTGCAAAATCATCCTCATTCTCTGTCATCTTAAGCACTGGAGTACTGAACGTATAGATCTTCTGAACGTATTTGGTAGTTTTTGGTTAAAAGTACACGTGTGGGGCTTCCCTGGTAGCGCAGTGGTTGAGAGTTCGCCTGCCGATGCAGGGGACACAGGTTCGTGCCCCGGTCCGGGATGATCCCACATGCTGCGGAGCGTCTGGGCCCATGAGCCATGGCTGCTGGGCCTGCGCATCTGGAGCCTGTGCTCCGCAACGGGAGAGGACACAACAGTGAGAGGCCCACGTACCGCAAAATAATAATAATAATAATAATAATAATAAATAAAGTACACGTGTGCCTATAGTTCCCACTGTCATTTACCAGGACCTATAAGTGCTACGTGCCGTTAAGAACGAAACAAAACAGAAAAAGCCCCGTCTTCACGGCGCTCACATTCTAGCAGGAGGCTAATAATCTAGTACTAATAAATAAGGGAGGACACGGTGTAGCAGTGTACGGTGAGGGGTGTCTTGGAGAACAGCCGGGCCGAGGAAGGGCTGGGGTGAGAAGGCGGGATTCCAGAAGAGCTTGAGGGCAGCGGACAGGAGCCACGAGGAGGTTTAGGGAGGGAAGGGGGAGGCGTGTCCTGGGCAGAAAGAGCAGGTGCACAGGCTGTGGGGTGAGGGTCCTCCTGGAGTTGCAGAAGCCCCCGGGGGGCAGTGAGCGTGGACGGGGGGAGCTGAGGAAGGGGCCAGACTGAGGCGCCTTGTAGCTGACACTCCTTTCATGGCTCAGCGTTGTACTTACATGGAAAGAAGGACCTTCCCCCACGTGGTATACCTTTAAAAAACAGTGGAGCGGTCACCCATATCCTGCCTTG
Source organism: Mesoplodon densirostris (assembly GCF_025265405.1). Lineage (NCBI taxonomy): Eukaryota > Metazoa > Chordata > Mammalia > Artiodactyla > Ziphiidae > Mesoplodon > Mesoplodon densirostris. The sequence goes on from NC_082672.1 coordinate 78,051,322, forward strand.
ATTTTGAACCTCATCATTTTCAGGTGTGGACCCGGTAAACAGCTCACCCTGTTGGCTCACCCGTGCCATCTAGTGGTGATGGCTTGCAATTACCAGATTTTCTGACCCTAAGGTCGGCGGGGGCAGGGTGCTCTTGTGGGAATAACAATACGTGTCCAAGGTGGGAGGGGGGGTGATGAATTTGGAGACTGGGATCGCCATGTATACACTAATATGTATAAAATGGATAACTAATAAGAACCTGCTGTATAAAAATATATATAAAATAAAATTCAAAAAAAAAAAAAGAATTCAAAAAACCCCAACAAAAACAGATGAATGGATAATGAAAAAAAAAACCAAAACAATATGTGTGGAAAGCTTTCTGAAAACATACAGGGAAATGAAGACCTCCGGGTACAAATTGCTCCTTCATTGGCTTATGTAAAGCCTGAATCAGAAAAAAAAAAAAAAAAAAAACTGAAAACTATAGCAACAAGTTTTACAAAATGTACTTCAACATCAATGGAGCTGAAGAAATTGTTTGAAAACAGAAAAAAATTACAAGTGAAGTGAAAGATTACAAAGATAGAGTTAATGAGGAAAACCATGAGCAGATGTTGGATATAGATAAACAAAAAGAATAATAAAGGGTCATAGTAACACCAGGTTAATTAATTAATTCTATAGAATTATATCAATTAATTAATTTTATAGAATTCAACTATGGAATAAACTATGCATGATGCATTTTGTGAGTTTTAACATGTATTATAAGTTTCATTTTCATATTCTGTGATAGTTTTGGTTGACATTTACAGAAACACAATTATCATCTGTTCCAGTGTTGTCCAGAGGGGTAGCTTTTAAAATTTCAACTTATATTAATTCAAATAGATATCTTTAAAACTCAGTTCTCAGTCTTGCTTGCCACATTTCAAGTGCTCGATAGCCACACTGACTAGACGCCACCATATTGGACAGTGAAATTTCCACTTCCATCACGGCAGAAAGTTCTACTGGATGGCTAATCTATTATGTTGTTTCCTCAGTAGAACAGATGTACTCGACAAACATGTTCTGAACACCTACTATGTGCTACACAGCTTAGCAGTTCCTTACAGCAGATTAAAGAGAAATAAAGTAAAACATAATTAGTCTCCTAAAGGGCAAAATTTAGGAATTGAGGAGGCTCACACTGTAACCAGATGTTTTCCATCCATTGTGAGAAGAGATATAATACTTGTATATTCAATGACTGAGATACTGAGTGAGGCCTCCCAGAGAATACACCACTTAAGATGTGTTTTAAAGATATACAGGAATATTACCCAAAACAAGCAAACAAACAGAAAAACAAGGAGGGGAGAGAGTATTTTAAGTAGAGGATATAGCTTTTGCAAAGTTAGGGAAGTGTAAATTGGTACGGGGTATCTGGAGGATGACAGTTAGTTCTGTGTGGCTGGTCCATGGGACAATAAATGTGAATCATAATTGGAGAACGAGGTTAGGGCTTGCTGGAAGGACCCTTTCATCACAGCAAGCACAGTCCTCTTTATCCTGTCAGATAACTGGAGAACCATGGAAAATTTTATGCAGCAAGTTATGGGAGTACTCTTCATTTTAGAGATTACTTTTTTGATGTGGCATAAAAGAAGGAAGTTGCTGGAGAATTGTAGCACTTCACACCCTGCCTCCCACATGTAATTAAAAAATATATATTTGGAATCCCAAAAAAAAAAAAAATCAATTCACCTCTCTGTGCCTGCCTGTTTTCCCTTTTGATAAATGGGGATAATAATGTCTGACTTATAAAGTTGTTGGGGAAAATTAAATGAGCCCATTCATGTAAGACTGTTAATAAGGGCTCAACGCCATTACTGCTATTAAAGGTTTGAAATTGTCTAGGGAAAGCATTTAACATAAGGAAAATGTAAGGGCTGGATGATTCTGCAAAGAATGCAGGGAATGAGATGGGGAGAAAGAATGGTCCAAGTGCTTGGTGGAGGCCTGAGAGAGAAGAGCTTTCTAAGACCCTAAAGAAAGGATTTCCAAGGAGGAAGGGGAAGTCAATATAAAAAGTACTGCAGGGAAGGTTTAGTGAGTGATGACCGAGGTGAGCATGTTGGGTTTGGCCAGTAGGACATCACTGGTGGGTGAGGAGGGGATATTTATGAAGGTGAAGGGCCTGGTGAAGGTAGTGAAGAGGGTGTGCAGGAGTCAGGGTTCTAGAATCCAGTTCTGCTGATACCTCCACCAGCTCCATTGCCTTAGACGAGCCTCTTCTTTGGGGGCCCTGGTGCCCCCATCTGTAAAGAAGAAGGAAGTGGATTAGGTGATCTTCAGGGCCACTCTCAGTTCTGAATGCCCACGAGTTTCAACCACTTATCTTATTTCAGGTAATTATAAAGTGAATATTATTTCAAGATGGCAATGTCTCAAGCTGCATTCTTCACCTACTAACAACTGTAATGGGTCCTAATGGGGTCATACATTCTGAAGTAGAATTTGTTTCAGTAGAATTACATTAGAATGGGTTAAATAGTATATTGTCCCCAAAGGAAGAAATTGCTCCTTGGATATCACGCTCCTGTATATATTAGATACTTGTTATTTTGTAGGTCCTTGTTTACTTACTAAAGGTATTTCTATGGCCATATAGTCATTCATGTATTCACTCAACTTTGAACAACTTCTGTGTGCCAGACACACCTTTAAGTGCAAGATACAGAGATGAGAGGACCCAACTTATCCCAGACAAGTTGTGAGGACAAATATCAGAACATATAAATGGCAATTCTGTGTGAAAGCACAATAGGAGTTCTGTCTGGAGAAAGGACTAATGTGTTCTTTCAGGTTTGATGCAACATAGACAGACCTTCTTTTTTTTTTTTTTTTTTTTTTTTTTTTTGCGGTACGCGGGCCTCTCAGTGTTGTGGCCTCTCCCGCTGCGGAGCACAGGCTCTGGACGCACAGGCTCAGCAGCCATGGCTCACGGGCCCAGCTGCTCCGCGGCATGTGGGATCTTCCTGGACCGGGGCACGAACCCGCGTCCCCTGCATCAGCAGGCAGACTCTCAACCACTGCGCCACCAGGGAAGCCCAGACAGACCTTCTTCTTTCACGAATTCTTTGGCTTTCCATGAACATATTTCTGGTGTGCATCTGTTATTCTTGAAATTCCCTTTAACTTCCTCACCTCAGTAATCAAATGGAGCTTTTGAAAAGCATAAGGCTAAAAGATAAAATCTGTTAATTTTTATATAATGTAGTATGATTGATATACTTATATGAAGAAATGAAAAGTTATGTATTTTTGCCCTTTATTTACTCTTATCACCTGCAGTTAATAATTCTGATATGGCTTTCAGTTTATTAGAAATCACTTTATTGTATGACATCCCCAAACTTTATGAATATAGGTAAATACTGGAAAGATTTTTATGTATATGCTTGAATATAATGTTCAATTTATAGGCAAATCCAAATGACCTTTTTAAAAAGCCTGCACAGTAAGCACTTTCCAAAGAAAGTATATTTCTGTGAGAATTTTGTAGATAATGAAAGCTAGTGGTGTTTTGTTTCTGAAGACATCTTTGACATTTCAGTAAACAATACAATTTTAAGAAATGAAAACTCTCTGCAGTCACAGAGGTGCGTCTCAGGATTGCTTATAGCCAACATTTAAAAAATAAACACCACCGGCATTCAAGTCCCTCTGTTCTAAATTGCAGCACCTTATGAAATATGCCCAGAGGATTACCTGATGTCGATGGTGTGGAAAAGGACTCCAGCAGGAGACTTGGCCTTCAATCAGTGCCCACTGAATGCCACAGGTGATGTAGGATGACCCTCCAAAGTTGACCACCCACCAAGAGCAGTATGCTGTGTTCCTCACCATGCTTTGTCCTATATCCAAAAATCAATCTGTCCAATAAGCAGTTAATAAAACAATTTTAGTAAAGGGCTTCCTAAGTGGAGACAACGAAGAAACCTGGAAAATCGTGATGATGCAGTGGTTTCTCAGTGTGACTAATATGCACTGTAAAAATAATCAAAGTAACAATTTCACATGCATGTTTGTTAAAAGCGAGAAAACGTACAAACCCAGGTTTTCAGCCCGCTTCCCAGTTCCGTGTCACCTCCCAGCCTCCCTGTCGTAAAGCTCTCTGTTTTTGTGACTTGCAGGCACCGCTAGCAGACGCTGCTCGCTCAGTCTTCACGGAGTGGCCTTCTGGGAACAGCCGAGCTTTGCAAGATGCATATCAAATGAGTACAGACACTTGCAGCATTCAGTAGGTGCAAAAGCCAGCTTTAGTACTTGCTCTGTTTATATTTTGCTAATGATCGCTGTGTGAGAATTTAATCTTCTGCTATACAATCAAATCAGTAAAATCTCTGAAAAAAAATGCCTGAAGGAAAAAAGGCTGTGCTAGAAAGCTAATTTTTATAAGTCAGTGCTAAACAGTTTTGTTCCTAGGGTTTGGGTTTTTATGGATCCTGCTTAGATCCTGCTATTCAAATGAATGGATTCCTTGTCCAATGAGGGAAAGGCATGAATAAAATCTGCTACTCAGGCTTATCTATAAGAGTTAAACTATGTATTATGACTGGCACAAATCTGTGTTACATAGTACATAAGACTTATTTCAAAATACCATACATTTTTAAATTAAATTATTTAGAACTTTAGTAGGTGGGAAATGATAAAGCTGTGTCATGTAGGTATCAAATTTCTCACTGCATTTTGACATTAAGACACCAAAAAAAAAAAAAAAAAAGGACAGGGTTACTGTATCAGAGAAAATTAGCTGCTTGCAAAAGATTATATGGGACAAATTTCCCAAAATAGCCCCTCTTCTCCCACACATCATTGAATTATTCACAGAGTATGCTGTATGAATATTTCGAGCACAGCTAAGTGTCACTTGGTATTTTACAAGTGCAAGCCATTGTCATTTTCGGAGACTGTTGTCATTCATCCTGGCAGTTGAGAGAGCTTCCTGCATGAACAAACATCGCGGGGCTCAGAACAAAATACAAGCCGGAGCCGCTGGAGAGCCCAACGTTGGCAGGGATGCTGCTCAGTTAAGAGCCTTGACGTTTTGTTGTGCTTATGTTTTCTTTCCATCTTCTTACCGTTGCTCACAAATAAGCCTGATTCTTAAAAAACCTAAAGAACATTTTTGCTTGTGGATGGAGAAGTAGCTTGTACAATAAGAATGCTTCTTAGTGAAGTAAATGTATTTGATTATCAGAAAAACAAAAAACACATTTTAAAAACATCTGAAAACCAAATGCTGTCTAATACGCTTACTTACCAAATCAGTAATTAAACTGATGATTATTTGGCTACACAGACCCTTATTTCTATTATTGTGTGTATGTACATTCATATATATACATACATGTTATTGTGTGTGTGTGTGTATATATATATATATATATGTATACCGATTACACACAAATACATATGTTTAATAATATATATTTATGTGCATATCAGTATTTGGTGATATTTGGCTTCACTGAGCCTTATTTCTGTCAAAATTGAAATATTTCAGAATTAAGTATATATATATATAACCAAGACTTTCTTATGAATTTAATTTTTAGTGAATTTTATTTTCCCCTAATTTTAGACATTCGACTCTGTTTACTTAATCTTAATAATATCCATATTTAGTTCTTGTTTATTCATGGTAATAAATATGAGAATATTGCATGGATTAAGTAAACCATAAGTCAATTCTTACAAATTTGTTAAGAATTAATAATATCACTTCTTGACAGAAAAATTTTCCTTCCTAAATTCAGTGTTTTGTCCAGTAGTATTTAAATGAGTCTGCATTCTGTGAGTGCAGGTCATCTGATAATGGACAGAAACAGAAACACTCAGTGAAACAGGAGAGATGGTCTCGGATTCTGAGTCTCATAGAAATCACGCAGTGATTGGACAGCCGATGTGTCCGTGCCCGTGCTGACTTGCAGACAGAAATCAAGTGCGTGATTTTGTAGAATAAGGAGCAGCCTCAGGGCATTCAGCTTCCACAGAGGACCAAACACTCAGCTGGGCACTTTCACAAATTAACTTCAGTCCCCACCACAACCTGCAAGTGGGCATCCCTGCCCCAGGTTGAAGCTCCGCTGGGGAGCAGTCCAGTTACCTGAGGCAAGGGTGAAATTTGCATCCCAGGTACAACTGTTCCAAAACTTAAACTCCTTTCTGGAGGACTTACTCGCTCCTGAGCCTTTGATTTGAAATCCTCTGCCCTAGATTCTGGTGCTGGAGGCACCTTCTTCTGGTTGTGTGTCCTTCGGAAAAGTCATTGATCTCACTCAAGTCTTGGCTTGCTATTTACAACTGAAATTGGTAGCCTCATCTTAGCACCTCTGGAGGTTTTGAGGAAAAGTAGATGAGATACTGTATGTGAGATGTTTGCAAAGCAAAGTGCTTTGTAACTCTGAGGTATTAATATCTACAGGTAAAGAAAATGGGTTGTGTTAAAAATTATCTCCATAAGAGTAAAATTTTAGAACCCAACAAGTTATTAACTTGAATGTTTCATGTGGAAAAATACAAATAGATATAGATGAATGGATAGATAGGTAGGTAGGCAGGTGGATAATTGAGTGGATGGATGGATGGATAGTATTGATGTCACATGTATTTTTTTTTTAATCACGTGAGGTTTTTTTAAAAGTAAATTTGTTTATTTATTTATTTATTTATTTATTTATTTTGGCTGCGTTGGGTCTTCATTGTTGGGTCTTCGTTGCTGCGTGTGGGCTTTTCTCTAGTGGTGGTGAGCGGGGGCTACTCTTCATTGAGGTGTGTGGGCTTCTCCTTGCAGTAGCTTCTCTTGTTGTGGAGCACAGGCTCTAGGGCCTGCGGGCTTCATTAATTGTGGCACGTGAGCTCAGCAGTTGTGGCTCACGGGCTCTAGAGCACAGGCTCAGTAGTTGTGGAGCACGGGCTTAGTTGCTCTGTGGCATGTGGGATCTTCCCGACCAGGTCTCAAACCCGTGTCCCCTGCATTGGCAGGCGATTCTTAACCACTGCACAACCAGGGAAGTCCCAGATGTCACATGTATTTTTGCTGATGAATTCTGTTTATATACACATATAGAAATATATACATACTTATACATCCATACATACATGTCTCTAGTACTTGCCTAGGGACCATGGTCTTCTCTTTTACAAGTTCAGGGAAGTATAGGACCAATGTATGCCTTAAAGAATGGTTACCTAGTACATCGAGCTCATCATGTGTATTCTGAAAAGTCAGTTGGAGCTGGAAATAAAATCCCCTTCCTTGCATGCTTGTACTTTTGTGGCTTCACATACTTTGCCTGAGTAGCAAAGCTAGGTAGTGCTTACGATGTAGAATAGTTCTGTCTCCCACAATTTCTTAAATTACCTTGAAGACTCTGCCTCTTCTCTAGTAGAGTTTGTCATTTCACAATTTAATATTCTATTTTCTTTGGGGGATTCCATTTCTTGCTACTCTATATTCATAAAACTCATTAAATGTTAATTGTCACCTACTGCAGATAATTATTTAAAATAAGTAGATCTGTGCTTTCCACATAGATTACAATATTTTATATGCCCATTTTATAAAATATATGAAGACTAAGTTTGAAATGCCATTTTATCATCAACAAACATTAGTTAAGTGTGTTCTGTGAACTCTCATACTTATAAACCGATTGAGATAGACAGAAATGTGTCATTAATTAGTTTAATATATAAAATCACTAATCTGTCATATTGAACATTTATTGAATTCCTTGAGGACAGAAGCCATTTCTTTTAATCTTCATTTCTCTAGTGCCCAACACAATGCTAAGCATATTCTAGATATTCCATAGGTGCTTGTGTAAAGAATGACTCTGCCACTTTTCTTATCAGGAGGGAGATGCTGGCAGTTGGAGAGTTCTAAGAAGGTGATGTACCAGACTTAATGTTCGTGAACTTTAACCACATGAAATTAATAAGTATTATCCCGCACATGCAATTTTCCTAACCCCAAAATATCTAGAAATGTAGAGTGACTTATGACATTACTTCATGAACTTACTTGGCCATTGCAGAAGAATTTCAGTAAGCTAAAATTCATGAAGTCTCTTGGAAATTTTGTAAGATACAAAATTAAGAACTGTGATCCAACTGCTATTTATAAAAAAAAAGTCACAAACAAATGCACACAGTTTAAAAAAGTGAGGCTAGAGGAATAAAGTGCTTAATGTAGTGGCATTCTTGGGGATTTCATGTGTTTTTTTCCATATGTTAATATTTCATTTCATATTCTGGGATATTTTTTGAATTTTGTACCAAGCAAGGTAGAAATAATTTCTGAACCTATTGAGAAATAGGCACGGAGTTCAGGCACATTAAGAATAGTCTCTTTTACTTATAAAAATATTTGGAGAAAATGGGTGAATATTGTGGACCAAGGGGGCTAGTCCCACCTCTCCCCAAATTAAACAAACAGACCGCCTTGTCTCTGGTGCACCTGGACAATCAGGGTACCTCTCTCTCTCTCTCTTTTATTCACATACAAATACATGCCTACACACACACCCCCGAAGTGACAGATGACATAGAACTAGCAGAATGGATGCCCTCTGCAGTTAGACAGTTCTAGAACAAGGTCACAGATATTCCCCTAGCAGAAGTCCCTCCACATGGAAATTTGAAGAATTGGTATAAATGTGTTCTTTGAGGTCACTGTCCTTTATAACCTCTGTTTTATTTTTCAAGATGTCATTTAGAAGATGAATAGATACAGAAGTTGGAGCAATGATCTGTCTGGTCATGGAAGGGTTGATTTTGTGGGAAGGGATGTCAAGGAGCTGGAATTGTGGTTTAAGGACTTGTTTCTCCAGTTTTCTTCTACTTTTATGAGTGTTAATTAGAGAGAGAGAGAATGAGAGAGAGAGATAAGGTGGAAGGTTAGGGTGAGTGAGAGGGAGACAAAGACAGAGACAGAGGCAGAGAGAGGCTGGGGTGGAGAATGTACTTGCTGCTTCTTGCAGGGCCCAGCAGGAGGGCAAGTGACACAGGATTGGAGGTGCACCAAAGAGTGAGTGAATCACTCAGTTTATTACACACAATAAGCACTCAACACAGAGTTGTGAAAATAGAAGAGGGAGTAACAAACCCCTCCTGGAAAAGTTCAGGAAGGAGGCAGTGATCTCTGGTCTGGCAACATCTCTTGGACAAGCGTGAGTGGGGAGTTGCCATCCCCTCCAATGGGAACGGCTCTCAGCTGCGTGGCGTCGGGTCCTCCAGGGAAGAGTCTTCACATCACTCAGCTTAGTGGTCTCTTTTTAAGGAGTAACAGTTACCCCAGGAAAAGGGGTCTTGACTTTACTCATTCTCCCTCTGTTCCAGTGAAGTACGTCGCCTGTCAATGTTCTTGTCTAAAGTAACACTCTTAGTTTATCACTCCAAAACACTCAGAGTCCTACAGGGGATGTTTCAAAACAACTAGCATGGAAGTTCATGCTGGCCACTGTGACTCATTTTGAGCTCTTCATCGTGTCTTAAGGTAGCTTGAATCCTGTAAGTTTCACACTAGTTGAGTAGGAATCATAATACCAAATAAATCACATCATAGCACATGCTTTATATTAACCCATATCCCTTACCTTCCAGGTGAATTTTGCTCCATTACAACAAAACTTCTCACACATCACACTTTGTTGGCCACCACCTAGTTGCACAAATGCCAAACACATTGACTAAAAGAGGCTAATACATTTGATGACTGCAGCTTATTTAGAGGAAAGGAAGAAAACAATGGCCACCATAGTTTTGTTTACCCCAAATATATTTTGAGCCAGAAAAGTAGACAAGTCTTACTGTTTTTTTAATGAGCAATTGCAACACAAAGAACCGAGTGCTATGGTCCAGCCAACCAGTGGAACTAGTAGATGATTTTAATTTTTGAATATTCATCACTTAAGTAAAGGTAAGTGAGCCTGAGAGAACAAGAGTTATTTGTTCTGCCAGTTTTTTGCAGTATAATGTCAGTGTTTATTAGGAGAGAGAGAGAACAGTAGAACATTAGAACACAGCAAGTGATAGGGAAATCAGGAAGAAGAAGCTAGATCAGTAGAATTTTAATCCTGGCTGAACATAATAACCATGTGGTTGTTCTTTAAAAAATACCAATTTGGGAAGTTCACCCAAGGCCAGTTAAGTGGATTTGTTACTAGACTATAGCGCACATTCAATAATGTGAACTATTATTGTTATTGATTACAACATTAATTTGGCATTCATATACATGTATTTCTACTTACTTGGCCCTCTCATGATAGAATGTGGACATCCTCCTTTTAAGTACTCAAGGCACAGCACATGGCTGCCTTCTTATTTCTGTTGCCAAGTTTCAGGTTTCTCAGAATCCTCACTCCCAGAGCTCAAATAATTATTGCAGAATCCAACAATGCCAAGGAAATGTTGAAAAACATTATTTCCTTTAAAATGGACAGAAGGCTCTTAATTTATTCAAGGCCATATGTTAAGGTTTTGGCATCTGAGTTCAACTTCACAATCCCAAAGTTTTCAACGTGAGGTCCTAAATAAAATGATGAGCTTACTGAGTGTTCATATAGCTCACATTTATTGAATGCTATCTACCCTGAAGGAGCTGATTGAAAAATAAATTTGGAAGGAAGATGTTAATTAAATCTTGATATTTTAAGCAATTCATATTGCAAAGTTTACAATGTATTTCAAGGACAAGATAGAGAATATTTTAAACTTTATATTCCATATGGTGTCTGTTCTAAATACTCAACTCTTGTGTTGTAACACAAGAGGAACTATAGACAATTAGTGAACATGGCTGTGTTCCCATAAAACTTTTACAAAAACAGGCAATGGGCTGAATTTGGCCCAGGGGCTGTAGTTCACTAACTCCTGGTCTATAATATACATTTTATTTTAAGTTGGTTTCTTTTTTTTAACATTTCAACTCTATTAGAATTCTCCATCAGAGAATGGACTTTTATTTTGTTCTTCTCTTCTCTGTTTTCTTTGACATCTTAACAAGTCATTTAAAATTTCTTTTCAGCAAAATCTAAGATGGATAGTCTGTGAAGGGCTTGTTTTTTTTTTCTTTCATCAGTCACATCATCTGACATATGTAGTAAATATTTTAAAATAAAGTTATTTATTTATTTTTGGCTGCATCGGGTCTTTGTTGCTGCATGCGGGCTTTCTCTAGTTGCAGCAAGTGGGGGCTACTCTTCGTTGCATTGCGCAGACTTCTCATCGAAGTGGCTTATCTTGTTGTGGAGCTCTAGGTGTGTGGGCTGCAGTAGTGGTGGCTTGTGGGCTCAGTAGTTGTGGCTCGTGGGCTCAGCAGTTGTGGCTCATGGGCTCAGTAGTTGTGGCTCACAGGCTCAATAGTTGTGGCTCATGGGCTCAGTAGTTGTAGCTCTCAGGCTCAGTAGTTGTGGCTCGTTGGCTCTAGAGCATAGGCTCATTCGTTGTGGTGCATGGGCTTAGCTGCTCCGCGACATGTGGGATCTTCCCAGACCAGGGCTTGAACCCATGACTGCTGCAGTGGCAGGCGGATTCTTAACCACTGCGTCACCAGGGAAGCCCTAGTAATTTTTAATTAAATCTCAGTCATTGTGTAAAGCAAATGTAGGATTTGGGGACAGCGTTGATGTCCACCAAAAAGCATTCCCACTTTTTCAGACATAATTAGGAACAGAACTTTAAAGCAGCCAAGGATTCATCTGGGTCAAGATGTTTTTCAGTTTTCATCAGACTACCACATCTCCTTAGTCTCCCTTTCTCCACTGTGTGTTCTTATACGCTTTGGATAGAGAGCTCATGTGTGCCCATCCTATCAGTCCTGAGAAACTGTAGAAGATTCAGCTCTGCCCTTCAGAGTGTCCAGGCTTTCTGCCCAGGCAATTTCAAATACATCAAATGTCTTGAGTGGGAGGCAGCTGGTTACTTAAAGCTGGACTCCTCCCTCACTAGGCATTTGTTTCTGAATGCCTACTTACAAGGATGGAGAAAACTGCACTCTGCTTTTTACAAGTGTTTATCCTAACTCTTCAGCTTCCTACACATTCCAAAAATCCAGCCAACGACTCATGGAGAGAAATCCCAGTAAGATATTTAGGGACCCTTCAATTTCCATTATAGTTCTTCAGCCCTGAGCAACCAAAGAACATTAGTTTCTCTTTCTACCCTAGAAGTTCTCTGCCTTGGCCACACCTTCCCCTCACTTTTTGCCAAAATTTAGCAAACATTCCTAAGGGGATAAAAAACAGCTGGCTGAAATTGTTTGCCTACCTCAGAAAGGATCTCTTCTTTCTGGAAACTTAGTTCATCTCATCCATAGCTCGCTGAAGCTCTGCGAGCTTGAAGAATATGATTTTTGTAATTTATATGGTTTTTCCTAGTTGTAGTGGCAAACACATTGGCCTTACAGGAATTACTACACTTTACTAAACTGACAAATTTTCAATGTATTATAAAATATTTAAAAAAATCTTTAGGCACATATGATAGTGTTTCCCAGGGAATTTTAAGGGAGTCTATTACAAAGCTGTATAATGAAATACTTCTAAAATTATACTTTATTTCCTCTTTATAAAAAATGCACAACATATTACTGATTATATCTATAAATCTCAGAAGATTTTTAAGCTTCTCCCTTATTATGGATTATTGTAACTTGGTGAAGAAATGTTAGAATTAGTTTTAGGCATTGAAATCCACTGACTTGAAACTTATTCATGGGATGATTTAATGGAATATACTTGTACAGATAATTATGTTTAGGCTAATGCCAAAGGAAAATATTATAAATCGAAGTGTACTCTATTATTTAATCATTCATCCCCCCATTCAACTACTCATTAGTTATTCTACAAATATCTACTGGGCTTTAACTAGGTGCAACACAGTGTAAGGACCCAAGTATGCAACTTGAATATGACACACACAACAAATACAAAATAAAGTAGACAGGAAAAGAGACGAAATAATTCCAAACTGTGATATGTTGGAGGAGCTTAACAAAGTGTCAACATAGGGAATAAAGTTTGGGCACTACTTTACATAAGAAAGTCAATGAGATATCAAAGAGGAAATGATATTATAAGAGTGACCAGAAAGATGAGATAGATGTAGACATGCAAAGAGTGGAGAGAATGAGTTTTTCAGAGCATGAGTGTACATTCTACTGGGGAGAATAGCGTGTGGGAAAACCATGAGGTGTTTAAGGAAGTGAAACTTGATCCAGTGGTCAGAGATATTGAGCAAGAAGAGTGTCATGAGATGAAGTTGGAGAACTGGGTAAGGAAAAAATTATTCTGTGCCTTAAAGACCTTAGCTAAGAGTTTGGATTTTATTCTAAGGGGAATGGGAAGCCATTGACAGTAAGGAGTGATATGCTTCAATATAATGGAAGAGGGTGAGGGGGGCGTTCTATAGGGAATAGAATGTAGAGGGCAGGATGGGAAGTTGTGGAGCTCACTGCAGAATCCAGAGGAGAGATGATGGAACCCTTTATTAAGTTTGAGCGAGAACATGCAGCTGATGTGATATCATTTTCTGAAATGAGAAGGCAAGACAATGAAGGTTAACTTGAGACAGGTGGCTTAGGGGTTGCCAAAGGTTGCATGGTATAAAAGTGTGACATAAAGAACTTAGAGTAGAACTAGCCAGTGTAGATGTGACTTGTCTCCAGGAAAGTTGAGCTACTCGGATGCAGGTGCAGAGAATGCATTTGGTAGAGCCAAGATGTTTTCTGAAGACCAAAAGTAGAAGCAGCACCTAGGAGCTTAATAGAAATATAGAACCTATCCCAGACCTGCACTTTGAAAAGTTACATTTGTGATTCATATACACATTACAATTTAAGAAGTACTGTGGTAGAGTTTATCTAGGTTTGAAGTTTTACTGAATGGATGCAAAGAATTTAAATAAGTGCTGGCCAGCTCCATACCATTGAAACGCATAGTATGTTAAATGATACCTAGTTTCTCTCTCCTAGCAAATGGGAGGATCGTGCTTCTTCACCCCTTGAAGTTCCAGCCAACTGGTTGTGCATGGAAGTGATCTTTCTTATTTCAGGCTTGGGAATGTCCTTGCCAGTGCAAAATCCTTCATCCTCTGTCATCCTAAGCCCCTGAGTGACTAGCATGAACAGAGCCTCCCTGACGACCTGGGTTGCATATGTAAAGTGAGTGAGAAATACATCTTTTGTTTTTAGGTACTGAGATTTGGGAGTTGTTTGTTATCACAGCATAATCTATCCCATTCTGACTGATGCAGTATCTCTAGAACTAGGAAACCAAGTAACAGAAACAGAATTGAAAAAGCCTCAGAGAAGGAGGGTTACTTATTGCTCTGCCTCCCATTGGGCAGGTGCCTGAAAGTTTGGGTCCCGATCTGGAACCACCATACTACTTTGAGCTCATGCATATGCTCTAGTGCTGTCCCCTGTGTCAGAATATTAATAATCATTCTAGATTTGTTTGGTGTTAAGAAAAGAAATTCCACCTACCTATGGCCTATGCTCGGGAATTGTACTTTTAAATTTTGACTAGAAATTAAAGCTATTCCTAGTTTTTTTGCGAGGAGGTACGTTTACTCTGCTTTCATTCTTACTTTGGAACTTTCCAGGTTTTATAAGGAAATATGCACAGTGTATACCCGGCTCAGATTTCTTCATGACTCAGTTTATTCTCATAACAATACCTTGTAATGCTCAAATTCATGGCATCCTCTCTCTCACTTCAGGAATTCCTGGGGCAAGAAATTATGATACTCAATGCGCCTATGGTCAAATGCTTTTCATCCTGGGTTCTGGGCAATAATATATAATTTATGTAGGGTAATATTTAACTAAATCTCCCTATCACATTGTCTCTAGAGGAGAATTGTCTTTTCATATTTGAAGTCCTAGCCCTAAGATGAATGTATTTTTTTAATATCAAATATAGGGAAAATTGAGAAATATTCATGTACTAGAACAAAAGATATACTTTCTTTTCCATACAGAATGATCTCTGTCTTTCCTGGAGACACCAGATAAACCTGTAAATTTTTTTTTTTTTTTTTTTTTTTTTTTTTTTGTGGTACGCGGGCCTCTCACTGCTGTGGCCTCTCCCGTTGTGTAGCACAGGCTCTGGACGCACAGGCTCATCGGCCATGGCTCACGGGTCCAGCCGCTCCGCGGCACGTGGGATCCTCCCGGACCGGGGCACGAACCCGCATCCCCTGCATTGGCAGGCAGACTCCCAACCACTGCACCACCAGGGAAGCCCCTGTAAATAATTTAAAACTATCATTCAGTGAGTGACTTTTGTCTTAGAAAATGATAGTTATTAACTGAAGCAAAAGATGTATATTTAGATCATTGCTTTATGAAAAGAAGTTTCTTGTATAATTATCTTTTAATTGAAGCCACTTAGAGCTGTGAGAACCTTTAATATACCTTACAGATGGATTGTAGGAGTTGAAGCTGAAAATAATATATGAATATATGATGTTTAAAGTGTGTCATTTGCACAGAGTGACTACAATGACCCTTTTTTTAGGATTCACAATAGAGACAACTGTGGCTGGCAGTGGGAGGCATAAAGTGAAAAAAATAAGGTTATTTCAGAAACACACTTACTCTTTAAACCATGACCCTAACCACATCTCTCTATGTAAAGAACAAAGAGGCTTAATCCAGAAGTATAAAAAGCAACTATTTTGAGACTTTTTTTTTTTTGCCTTTCACTGTTGATCTTGTCAACAGTATTAAATGTGAATGACACAGAAACTTTTAAAGCTTGTCCTTTGGAGAAAAAATGTTCATAGAGTACAACAATGTGAGCAGATATAATCACTGACAATTATAATTTTATAGGAAATATTAAAATTATAAATCTTTCTGAACTACTTCAGTGACTAAAATAAGAGAATTAAAAAAAATAAAGCCCAAGGGAAACAGAAACCTTGATGTATCCATGGGGACTTTTCTCTCCACTTGAATAAAACTACCTACAAAATCTTTTATAGATATTGTTAAATGGCTTTAGGGACATTTCTGCATTGCATTAAAAAATACTGACCACTACTCAAATAATTGACAGTACCTCAACAGCCTGGAAAGTTGCTCTTCAAGCCTCTTGATTTTTATATTCTTTCTACATATGAAAAAGATTTAGTGTCTCTTTAAAACCAACGTGGTTGAGGATGACTTCTAAATATTTAAGCATTGTGATAGTCTCTAACAACAGTGTTGTATAAAACCTAGTTAAGTGTGTGGTGTTAAGAGCATGGACCCTGGAATCCAACTGCTTGAGCTCAAATCCTGGTACAATTTAGGAGCTAGGCAATCCTGGGGGACTCATGTCAACACACTGTGTCTCTACATCTTCATCTGTTAAATGTGGATAATTATGGCACCTCCAATGGTCGTTTTAAAACTCAGATGAGATAATTTATGTAAAACATAGTCCCATGCTTGCCATAAAATAGGCATTTAATAAATGCTATATTTTGTTGTAATTATCATTATTTTTAAAAGGTAGAAATTCTGTAACTATAACTGTAGAAATTTAAAATTTCTGAAATAGTTTGCCTATTTATATTAATTGGATATCATTTAAAAGACAATTCTGTCAGAAAATGTACATGTTCTCTAATTATTACATACTTCTTTGTTTTGAATAATTGTGGACAGCTATGTTTTTACCTTGTTGACTTTTGAGGATTATAGTTATAAAAGGAAAAAGAAAATTCTTCTGTGGTTTCAGTTTAATTTAACAAGCACTTTGAGAGTATATTTCTGTGTGTCAGACAATGTGCTGGAAATTACAGGGTAAACAAGTTGAAAAAAGAAACTACAGGCCCTTTAGGAGTTTATGGTCTAATAGAATGGATAAGATAAGAACATAAACACTATAATAATATAAGATAGAGCAAGATTTCTTATATGAGGTTTGAAAGTAGAGATCATATAATGATTGCAGTTATCTGAAAAGAATTCAGGAAGGAGAAAAGAAAACAATTTAACAAAAGGTTCTGGGGAAAGCATTTAAATTTATAGAAGCACATAAGTCGGGGAGTAAGAGCAGGATCTATGGGCTTTCTTTGGGGAACTGTGAATAGTTCATTCTGGTTGGTATTAGGGAACTGCAGCAGGAGAGGAACAGTGGGATGGACCAAGCTAGTACTTCACAGATCATACTGAGGTTCTGCATAAACTACAGCAAGAATATATTTTCAAATATTATGTTATTGCTGAGCTTAAAAGAAAGACAGAGAAATACTTAGATATCAGAAATGAGGGGGAAAAAGTGAAAGCCAGAGTGATAGGGGAAAGCTGATGCTTCAACAGCCTGGGAGAGTTTCAGATTATATGTGAGTCCTAGGTACTGGCAGCTGAGATTCTAAAGCTGTCTTGGGTTTGCTCACAAGAGCCCTTTCCACACAAGTCATGATACTATACCTAGCTCCCTGCAACAAGCTGGCACCATCTTGATTGCTCTGGCTTCATGGTCAAGAAAAACTCTGTAGGTCTAGGATATGTCTAAGAAATTTAAATTTATACAAGGTTTTGGGAGGAAGAGGAAAGAAATGACCTTTCAGAAACTGAAACTCTTAGCTGAACCATAAACAGAAGAATTAACGTGGAAATTAACATAAAATGATCCAGTATCATTGAACTGCCTGAGGCCCTCACCCTCAGAGAAACATACTCAAAGCTAGTTTTTTAGAACTCTTTCACAAAACAACAACATGTGGGTCTTAAAGGATAAACACACTTAATGAATATGAGTTGGCAATAATTACAAATATCATGAGAGAGAATTATCAAATGCAAGAATCAAGAAAATTAGCAATGCAAGAAGTAGAAATATTAGAAAATATGAAAGAAATTATAACATATTTGTTTAAAATAATTTGAGCAATAAAAGAAAGAACAGAAAGCACAGTTCAGAAATGAAAGACTGTGAAAAAGATGAACTAGAACTTCTATACGTGGAAAATATTGTCATTGAAATTAATGAACAAAATAAAGAGACAATTAGACACAATTGAAGAAAGAATTAGTGATCAGAAGTTAGGTTTGGAAAAAGATCACTCAGAAGCCAGAATAGATAAAGAAATGAAAATCATAAAGGAGAACTTAGAAAATGAAGAGTAAAAAGAGATAATTTAGTATACAATTAACAGAAATGTATATAATATAATGGAAATGTATTCCAGAAAGAGACTACATAGAGATTGCAGGAGAAGCAACATTCTATGAGTTAGTGCTTAAGAATTTTCCAGAGTGAAGACAGGTAATATATTCAGATTAAAAAGAATCATGAATAAATACATGAAAATCCACATAAACTTAATCCTCATTGTACTAAAAACACAAAGAAAAACACTAAAGCTACCACAAAGAAAAGACTGGTAATTTACAGAGTATCAGCTGTCTACTTTGCACCAGTGGAGGCACTAAGTCATATTATGAAAATGCAAAGGGAAAAATAAACACTCCCATGAAAAAGATCAACTGAAAGTGAGTATAACTTTAAAAAATGTAAGTCAAAGATTGAAAGAGTTACCATTCACAGAACCTTACTAAAACAACTCCTAAAAGGTTAGAAGAAAGGAAACTATGTTCAGAAAGAAGAAGAGAATGTAAGAAGCAATGGTTGAAAAGTAATAGTGAATAAATAGATTGGATTAAAATTATTACCACTGGCCAAGCTGAGGTGTTGGCACAACCATTTCTCACTAGGCACTCTGATCTGAAGTGCAGGGTGTGAGGCCTCTGCATGAAGCACCCTGTGAACAAGTGAAACTAAATGAAGCACAAAGGACAAGAAAAAAAAAAAAGCAAGCTGCAAACCATCTGAAAAAAATGCCTCTGCACCTGTAGCTCTTGCAGAGGTTGGCATCATCAGTGGAGTCTACTATTGCAGGGGGACCTTCAAGATGGTGGAGGAGTAAGATGTGGAGATCACCTTCCTCCCCACAAATACATCAAAAATGCATGCACATGTGGAACAACTCCTACAGAACACCTACTGAAGGCTGGCAGAAGACTTCAGACTTCGTAAAAGGTGAGAAAATCCCCATGTACCTGGCCATGTCACTGACAGGGTCTTGTTGCTCTGGCCTGGTGTCAGCCCTGAGCCTCTGAGGTGGGAGAGCTGAGTTCAGGACATTGGACCATGAGAGACCTCCCAGCCCCACATAATATCAAATGATGAAAGCTCTCCCAGAGATCTCGGTCTCAACACTAAGACCCAGCTCCACCCAATGGCTAGCAAGCTCCAGTGCTGGATGCCCTACGCCAAACAACTAGAAAGACAGGAACACAACCCAATGCATTAGCAGAGAGGCTGCCTAAAATCATACTAAGTTCACAGACACCACAAAACATACTGCCAGGCAAGACACTGCCCACAATAAAGACAAGATCCAGCCTCATCCACCAAAACACAGTCACAAGTCCCCTCCACCAGGAAGCCTACACAAGCCACTGAGCCAACCTTACTCACTGGGGGCAGACAACAAAAACAATGGAAACTACAAACCAGCAGCCTGAAAAAAGGAGACCCCAAACACAGTAAGTTAAACGAAATGAGAAGACAGAAAGATATACAGCAGATGAAGGAGCAAGGTAAAAAACCACTAGACCAAACAAATGAAGAGGAAATAGGCAGTCTACCTGAAAAACAATTCAGAGTAATGATAGTAAACATGATCCAAAATCTTGGAATTAGAATGGAGAAAATACACAAAACAGTTAACAAGGACCTAGAAGAACTAAAGGGCAGTAACACAATAATAGTAGGGGACTTTAACAGCCCAATTACAACAATGGACAGATCATCAAAACAGAAAACAAATAAGGAAACACAAGCTTTAAATGACACAATAGACCAGATACATTTAATTGATATTTATAGAACATTCCACCCAAAAGTGGCAGAATACACTTTCTTCTCAAGTGCTCATGGAACATTCTCCAGGAGAGATCATATCTTGGGTCACAAATCAAGCCTTGGTAAGTTTAAAAAAAATGAAATTCTATCAAGTATCTTTTACAACCACAACGTTATGAGACTAGATATCAATTACAGGAAAAATACTGTAAAAAGTACAAACACATGGAGGCTAAACAATACACTACTAAATAACCAGGAGTTCACTGAAGAAATCAAAGAGGAAATAAAAAAATACCTAGAAATACATGAAAATGAAAACACGATGACCCAAAACCTAGGAGATGCAGCAAAAACAGTTCTAAGAGGGAAGTTTATACCCATACAATCCTATCTCAAGAAACAAGAAGAATCTCAAATGAACAACCTAACCTTACACCTAAAGCAATTAGAGAAAGAAGAACAAAAAAACCTCACATTAGCAGACAGAAAGAAATCATACAGATCAGATCAGAAATAAATGAAAAAGGAATGAAGGAAATGATTGCAAAGATCAATAAAACTAAAAGCTGGTTCTTTGAGAAGATAAACAAAATTGATAAGCCATTAGCCAGACTCATCAAGAAAAAAAAGGGAGAAAACTCAAATCAATAGAATTTGAAATGAAAAAGGTAACAACTGACAATGCAGAAATACAAAGGATCATGAGACATTACCACAATCAACTATATACAAATAAAATGGACAACTGGGAAGAAATGGACAAATTCTAAGAAAAGAACAACCTTCCAAGACTGAACCAGGAAGAAATAGAAAATATAAACAGACCAATCACAAGCACTGAAATTGAAACTGTGATTAAAAATCTTCCAACAAACAGAAGTCTAGGACCAGATGCCTTCACAGGTGAATTCTATCAAACATTTAGAGAAGAGCTAGGACCTATCCTTCTCAAACTCTTCCAAAATATAGCAGAGGGAGAAACACTCCCAAACTCATTCTAAGAGGCCACCATCACCCTGATACCAAAACCAGACAAAGATGTCACAAAAAAAGAAAACTACAGGCCAATATCACTGATGAACACAGATGCAAAAATCCTCAACAAAATACTAGCAAACAGAATCTAACAGCACATGAAAAGAATCATACAACATGATCAAGTGTGGTTTATCCCAGGAATGCAAGGATTCTTCAATATACACAAATCAATCAATGTGATAAACCATATTAACAAATTGAAGGATAAAAACCATATGATCATCTCAATAGATGCAGAAAAAGCTTTTGACAGAATTCAGCACCCAATTATGATAAAAACTCTACAGAAAGTGAGCAAAGAGAGAACCTACCTCAACATAATAAAGGCCATATCTGACAACCCCACAGCCAGCATCAGTCTCAATGGTGAAAAACTGAAACAATTTTTTCTAACATCAGGAAGAAGAAAACGCTGCCCACTCTCTTCACTATTATTCAACATAATTTTGGAAGTTTTAGCCAAAGCAATCAGAGAAGAAAAAGAAATAACAGGAAGCCAAATCAGAAAAGAAGAAGTAAAGCTGTCACTGTTTGCAGATGACATGATACTATACATAGAGAATCCTAAAGATGCTACAAGAAAACTACTATAGATAATCAATGAATGTTGTAAAGTATCAGGATACAAAATTAAGGCTCAGAAATCTCTTGCATTCCTGTACATTAAAGATGAAAAATCTGAAAGAAAAATTAAGGAAACACTCCCATTTAGCACTGCAACAAAAAATGTAAAATACCCAGGAATAAACCCACGTAAGGAGACAAAAGACCTGTATGCAGAAAACTATCAGACACTGATGAAAGAAATTAAAAATGGTACAAACAAATGGAGAGATATACCATGCTCTTGGATTGGAAGAATCAACATTGTGAAAATGATGAAACTACCCAAAGCAATCTACAGATTCAATGCAATCCCTATCAAACTAGCAATGGCATTTTTCACAGAAGTAGAACAAAATATTTCACAATTTGTACGGAAACACAAAAGATCCCGAATAGCCAAAGCAATCTTGAGAAAGAAAAATGGAGCTGGAGGA
This sequence comes from Mesoplodon densirostris, assembly GCF_025265405.1. Classification (NCBI taxonomy): domain Eukaryota; kingdom Metazoa; phylum Chordata; class Mammalia; order Artiodactyla; family Ziphiidae; genus Mesoplodon; species Mesoplodon densirostris. Next base: position 78,073,316 of record NC_082672.1, read on the forward strand.
ATCAGGCTCCCTGACTTCAGACTATACTACAAAGCTACAGTAATCAAGACAGTATGGTACTGGCACAGAAACAGAAATATAGATAAATGGAACAGGTTAGAAAGCCCAGAGATAAACTCACATACATATGGTCACCTTATCTTTGATAAAGGAGGCAAGAATATACATTAGAGAAAAGACAGCCTCTTCAATAAGCAGTGCTGGGAAAACTGGACAGCTACATATAATAGAATGAAATAAGAACACTTCCTAACACCATACACAAAAATAAACTCAAAATGGATTGAAGACCTAAATATAAGCCCAGACACTATAAAACTCTTAGAGGAAAACATAGGCAGAACACTCTATGACATAAATCAAGGGTCCTTTTTGACCCACCTCCTAGAGAAATGGAAATAAAAACAAACAAATGAGACCTAATGAAACTTAAAAGCTTTTGCACAGCAGAGGAAACCATAAACCAAATGAAAAGATAACCCTCAGAATGCGGGAAAATATTTGCAAGCAAAGCAACTGACAAAGGATTAATCTCCCAAATACACAAGCAGCTCATGCAGCTCAATATCAAAAAACCCAATAACCCAATCTAAAAATGGGCAGAAGACCTAAACGAACATTTTCCCAAAGATGATATGCAAATTTCCAACAAACACATGAAAGGATGCTCAGCATCAATAATCATTAGAGAAATACAAATGAAAACTACAATGAGGTATCATCTCACACCTGTCAGAATGGCCATCATCCAAAAATCTACAAACAATAAATGCTGGAGAGGGAGTGCCAAAAAGGGAACCCTCTTGCACTGTTGGTAGGAATGTAATTGATACAGCCACTATGGAGAGCAGTATGGAGTTTCCTTAAAGAGCTAAAAATAGAATTACCCTATGACCCAGCAATCCCACTACTGGGCATAGACCCTGAGAAAATCATTATTCAAATAGAGACATATACTGCAATATTAATTACAGCAATATTTACAATAGCCAGGACAAGACATGGAAGCAACCTAAGTGTCCATTGACAGATGAATGGATAAAAAGATGTGGCACATATATGCAATGGAATATTACTCAGCCATGAAAAGAAACGAAATTGAATTACATGTAGTGAGGTGGATGGACCTAGAATCTGTCATATAGAGTAAAGTAAGTCAGAAAGAGAAAAACAAATACCATATGCTAACACATATATATGGAATTAAAAAAAAAAGGTTCTGATGAACCTTGGGGCAGGACAGGAATAAAGACGCAGACATAGATAATGGATTTGAGGACATGGGTAGGGGGAAGGGTAAGCTGGGACAAAGAGGGAGAGTAGCTTTGATATATATACACTACCAAATATAAAATAGAAAGCTAGTGGGAAGCAGCTGCATAGCACAGGGAGATCATCTTGGTGCTTTATGACCACATAGAGGGGTTGGATAAGGAGGGTGGGAGGGAGCCACAAGAGGGAGGAGATATGGGGATATATGTATACGTATAGCTGATTCACTTTGTTATACAGCAGAAATTAACACAATTGTAAAGCAATTATACTCCAAGAAAGATGTTAAAATAATTATTACCATTTATTGTAGTTTATTTCTAATCTCATAGTGCTGTGGTCAGAAAAGATGGTTGATATGATTTCAATTTTCTTAAATTTATCAAGGCTAACTTTGTGGCCCAGGATGTGGTCAATCCTGGAGAATGTTCCATGTGCACTTGAGAAGAACGTGTATTCTTCTGCTTTTGGATTGAGTGCTCTATAAATGTCAATTAAGTCCATCTGGTCTAATGTGTCATTTGAAGCTTGCGTTTCCTTACTGATTTTCTGTCTGGATGATCTGTCCATTGATGAAAGTGGGGTGTTAACGTTCCCCACTTCTATTGTGTTACTTTCAATTTCTCCCCTTATGGCTCTTAATATTTGCCTTATATATTGAGGTCCTCGTATGTTGGGTGCATATATGTTTACAATCGTTATATCTTCTTTTTGGTTTGATCCCTTGGCTGTTATGTATTGTCCTTCTTTGACTCATAGCAGTCTTTATTTTTAAGTCTATTTTGTCTGATATGAGTATTGCTACTCCAGCTTTCTTTTGATTTCCATTTGCATGGAATACCTTCTTCCATCCCATCACTTTCAGTCTGTATGTATTCCTAGGTCTGAGGTGAGTCTCTTGTAGACAGCATATATACAGGTCTTGTTTTCATATCCATTCAGCCAGTCTATGTCTTTTGGTTGGAGCATTTAATCCATTTACATTTAAGGTAATTATTGATATGTGTGTTCCTATTGCCGTTTTCTTAATTGTTTGGTTTTTTTTTTTTTGTAGGTTTCTTTTTTCTTTCCTTCCTCTTTTGTTCTCTCCTCCTGTGGTTTGATGACCATCTTTAGTGTTGTCTTTGGGTTGCTTTTTCTTTTTTGTGTGTGTATCTACCGTTTTTTGGGGGTTTGCTGTTACCTTGAAGTTTTGATATAGCAGTCTATATATGTACAGGACTGTTTTAGGTTGCTAATCTCTTTCCCACCTAGAGGAGTTCCTTTAGCATTTGTTGCAAAGCTGTTCTGGTGGTGCTGAATTTTCTTAGGTTTGCTTGTCTGTAAAGCTTTTGATTTCTCTGTCAAATCTGAATGAGAGCCTTGCTGGGTAGAGTATTCTTGGTTGTAGTTTATTCCCTTTCATCACTTTAAATATGTCATGCCACTCCCTTCTGGCTTGCAGAATTTCTGCTGAGAAATCAGCTGTTAACCTTTTGGGATTTCCCTTTTATGTTATTTGTCATTTTTCCCTTGTTGATTTTAATATTTTTTTCTTTGTCTTTAATTTTTGTCAGTTTGATTACATTGTGTTTCAGCATGTTTCTCCTTGGGTTTATCCTAACTGGGACTTTCTGTGCTTCCTGGACTTGGGTGGCTATTTCCTTTCCCATGTTAGGGAAGTTTGGGACTATAATCTCATGAAATATTTTCTCGGCTCCTTTCTCTCTCTCTTCTCCTTCTGGGACCCCTATAATGTGATTGTTGGTGCATTTAATGCCGTCCCAAATGTCTCTTAGGCTGTCTTCATTTCTTTTCATTCTTTTTTTTCATTATTCTGTTTTGTGGCAGTGATTTCCACCATTCTGTCTTCCAGGCACTTATCCATTCTTGTGCCTCAGTTATTCTGCTATTGACTCCTTCTAGTGTATTTTTTATTTCAGTTATTGTATTGTTCATCTTTGTTTGTTCTTTAATTCTTCTAGGTCTTTGTTAAACATTTCTTGCATCTTCTCGATCTTTGCCTCCATTCTTTTTCCAAAATCCTTGATCATCTTCACTATCATTATTCTGAATTCCTTTTCTGGAAGATTGCTTACCTCTACTTCATTTAGTTGTTTTTCTATGGTTTTACCTGATTCCTTCATCTGGGACATAATCCTCTGCCTTTTCATTTTTTCTCTTTCTGTGACTGTGGTTTCCATTCCACAGGCTGCAGGATTGTAGTTCTTCTTGCTTCTGCTCTCTTCCCTCTGGTGGATGAGGCTATCTAAGAGGCTTGTGCAAGCTTCCTGGTGGGAGGGACTGCTGGTGGGTAGAGCTGGGTATTGCTCTGGTGGGCAGAGCTCAGTAAAACTTTAATCCACTTTTCTGTTGATGGGTGGGGCTGTGTTCCCTCCCTGTTTGTTGTTTGGCCTGAGGTGACCAAGCACTGGAGCCTAAAGGCTCTTTGGTGGGGCTCAGGGCTCACGCCATTCAGTCCTTCCCAGAACTTTTGCTGCCAGTGTCCTTATCCCCACAGTGAGCCACAGTCACGCCCTGCCTCTGCAGGAGACCCCCCAACAGTAGCAGGTAGGTCTGGTTCAGTCTCCTGTGGGGTCCCTACTCCCTCCCCCGGGTCCTGGTGCACACAAGACTTTGTGTGGGCTCTCCAAAGTGGAGTCTCTATTTCCCCCAGTCCTTTTGAAATCCTGCAATCAAATCCCACTGGGCTTCAAAGTCTGATTCTCTGGGGATTCCTCCTCCCATTGCTGGACCCACAGGTTAGGCAGCCTGATGTGGGGCTCAGAACCTTCACTCCAGTGGGTGGACTTCTGTAGTATAATTGTTCTCCAGTCTGTGACTTGCCCAACCAGTGGTTATAGGGTTTGATTCTATTGTGATTGTACCCCTGCTACTGTCTTATTACAACTTCTCCTTTGTCTTTGGATGTGGGGCATCTTTTTTGTTAATTTCCAGTGTCTTCCTGTCGATGATGGTTCAGCAGTTAGTTGTGATTCTGGTGCTCTTGGAAGGAGTGAGCGCACATCCTTCTACTCCGCCATCTTGAGCAAATCTCCTATCACCAGTTTGAAAAATCAAAAATAATAATAGTAAAGACTACCATGAGGAATTCAGAAACAAAGTGATTGAATTATTAAGTAGCTATAAAGATGGAAATGTGGGACTGAAATAATCACTAACAATAGAAATAATGAGAGAATAGAGTTGGGTGGATAAAATGAGATAGAGAAAAGATTGGAATTGTTGGTTAAGATTATATTTGTTTGGCCTCATAAGTCAAATAATGGAGGGCATATTTGATTTAATATGAAAATGGATGGATTTTATGATGGACTTTTTTAATTATTATTTTTAGCAGAGAAGTGATATGTCCAGACATGTGAAAGGCAGGATAGTTTAGCTTGGGGAAAGACTCAGTAAAACCAGTTAGGAGCCTATGTAAAAGAGTGTGATGATAGGTATTGAACACATGTTCCAGGCTCCATCTCGCCCAGAGGTAAGAAGGATAGATATGAGAGACATTACATAGCTAGTATTTAGAGGAACTAGAAATTGAAGATGAAAAATAAGGAAGAGAAAGAGTCACTGTGTCTAATTTTAATCTCTATCTTTGCAGTAACCCATCATAACAACATTCTATGATATTTGCTATTTTTTACAGACAAATCAAATGATTCTAGGAAAGATCTGTCCAGTGTTCCTAAGTAGTAAATATTAGAACTACATTTAAATCCAGGTTTTATGGCTCCAACAGTTCTTTAAACATAATATACTAGTACGATTTCCAGAGAGAATGCTTAGTAGGTAATTATTGAGTTTAATTTGCAATGTAAAGAGTTGTGGGTTTCAAATCAGATTTCATACCTCTGATTTTGATTTTGAAGAGAAACAATGAAGACTAATTGAAAGGATAGAGCAACATGAGGTGTTGGTATTTAAATAGGATACCCAAATCAGGCCATATTTTTGAGAGAGGGAAAGATTGGAGAAGAATGAAGATTGAAGAACAGGTGGGATTCAAAATCATAGAGGTTAATCATAGGGTTAAATCATGGAGATGAAAATTAAGGATGCAAATAAAGGAACAGTGTGAAAATAGAGAAAGGTGAGGTGAGCAAACACAATCTGAACTCTATTTCTTCATCCAGAACAGTCCAGCAGATAAACATGGATTTGTTATTCTAGAAAAAAGTAGTGAAAGGGTAGGCACAAGGTAAGGACTCTTCTGATACAGAAGGAAGGTCAAGAGACTGGAATTGTTTTCCACCTAAATATGTTCTGGATCTGTCTTATCTGAACACCCTTTACATCCTTCATAAATGCTACCAGTAGCCTATGCTAGTGTGTACAAACATTACAAGGTATTGTTATGCCTTGGCTGGGTGCCTTCCACTGACAGTGCCAGGAAGGATGCTAATTAGTGCCAATTGTGGGAGCTGGTGTTGTGGTCTGGGCACATCTGTCTCCAAAGATCAGGACTGAGAACAGTTCATTCCAGCTGTCAGATGGCAGTAATGTTATTAATTTATTACTAACTGGGCCACATTTGGTGCTGACCCAGACGTGAAAGACTGCCTTTCCTAGCTCTGATTAGCTGAGCCATCCAAAGCCTTCTGTGTTATTTTTACTGCAAACAGAAAACATGTCTGACTGTTGTATTCCTCAAGGTTCAAGTCAATGTTGTGATGCTTTTGTTTGTGGGGAAGGATGAATTTTGTCTACCTGAGTTAGACCCTCACAGACATAGGTAGGTGTTGCCAAAATAACAGATAGGGAGCTGAGTTGAGTAGTCAGACGAAGTTTACCTTGGCGACCGTTGCTTCACCACATCCCTAGTGGAGAACAGTCTAAGTGCTCCTTGGTTTTGAGCATCTCAGCTGTGGTTTGCATTTCCATCACCAAACTGAACACTGAATTCTATGACATTTTTTAACATAGACCTTATTAATTTCATTTCTCTTCAGCATTTCACACTCCACCTGCTGAAGCAGACACTTTTGAGCCCAGGAGCTGCACTGTCTCTGTAGGTCAGGTAGTTGATTTATCTCATGCTGTTTGATACCAGTGTTTTCTATGGACTATGTTGATGAACAGTTTAGGACGACTTCCAAGTGTGCCTAACTTAATCCCATGACTTCACATGAGTTTAGAAGGACTCATTCAATCATTTGTTCATTAATTCTTTTGTCCAAAATATTAAGTAAGTCTTCTAGGTACTGGAATGTAACAGTAAATAAAATACACAAAATCTCTTCTTTCACAAGTTCTAATGAGGGAAGCAGAAAAACAAATAATCCAAAAGATAGATGCACAGTGGTAGGTAAGGTTGAGCACTAAGAAGAAAGGTGAATATTTTTTATAAAGGTGAGATACATAAATTAATATGTAAATAAATAGAAGGGTAAGATCATTGAGAATGACAAAGATACCATTTTAGATAGGAAGTCAGATAAGACCTCTCTGAGGAAATGACAAAATCATGTGGATCTCTGTGGAAAGACTGCTCCAGGCAAAAGGAAAAGCACATGCAAAGGCCCTGAGACAGACCTGTATGAAATGTTGTTGAGGAAGATCAAAGAGACCAGAGTGACCAGAGCACAGTGAATCAGAGGGAAAGTGTTAGCAGTCTCCAGGAACCAGATCATGTAGGGCACACAGACCATGATGAAGCAGGGAGCTTTCCCGTGTGCAGTAGCTGTGCTGACTATGGTAGGCTTGTACGAGTTCACTTGAATTTTTTTTTTAATGATTTTTAAAACTTTTAACCATATAGGCATATTTTTCAAGGCTTAGAAGATACATGAAAAACTGAGTCTCTGATGGCTTCAATTACATAAATAATAAGTTGAAAAGTTTAAATAAAAACCTAGGCAGCCCCAGCTCCAAAGCCCATTCCATCGTACTTTGTCATAAAGCACTAGTTAGAATATCGTACCTGAATTCACTCTACCAAACTTTTACAGTGCTGTGTTCTAAGGCTGTGAAGAAGGCAGGGAACCTACCCTCAAGGTTCGGAAAGACCACCCACAGAAGACATATAAGCAAATGATTATATTTAATTCAGTGTGATAAAGTGGTTGGTGTATACAAGGATTAAGAGACAGCACAGAAAAGGAGTTGATTGTTTCTGTTTAGATATTTAGAAAAACCAGGACTATTTGAGTGGTGTATAAACATGAGACAATATAAGGGAGGAGGTTAGCATATCCAGTGTAAAAATAGGATGTTATGGCACACATGACCTGAACAGGAAATTGCAAAGAGTTATCACTAATTTAGAAGCAGGACTGAAGGTCAACCTGATAGCACACATCACTGTGGTGCACTAGCTGGCTTCTACTGGAGTTCAGCATCCTTTATGATTGGCCAACAGTGTCTGCATCTTAATTAAGATGGGCATTGAGACCACCGAGATCAGCAAGGACTAGATCACTGATGTCTCACCCATCCTCTGGCTTTAGTCAGGGGTTGATGGCTGCCACTGAGGGAAGACAGGAGAGAAATGAAATAAGAAAATGGCAAGAAACACACTCCCTATATATGTTGTTTTTTTAATATAACATGATGGGAACAGAGAATGTCTCTGAAGATTTTTATTTTCCCAAAATATTTTTAGACACAGCTTTAGAGACTAGAGAAAAGTTAAATATCTGAAGTGTCAAGGTAGCACTTTTTAAAATCCATTTTAAAGAACATTCCTAACTTTAGGATTCGCTCAGATTGGCTGCCCTACTTCAAAGAATTTGTTGGCACTTTCTTTAATGGGAAATTGATGATTATAGTTATTACACTTTAACCTTTCTAGTCCAGTCTTTCTCTGGTGTGTGAGTTCTTGGTTATTTCATAATCCTTTGATAACTCGTCATTATCATAAATTTAACAATGCAATGACAACAATTAACCTTTTAGTAAACAAGTAAACGTATTACAGATCTGTGCTGTCACTTTTTTTTTTTTTTTTTTTTTTTTTTTTTTGCGGTATGCGGGCCTCTCACTGTTGTGGCCTCTCCCATTGTGGAGCACAGGCTCCGGACGCGCAGGATCGGCGACCATGGCTCACGGGCCCAGCCGCTCCACAGCATGTGGGATCTTCCCAGACTGGGGCATGAACCCGTGTCCCCTGCATCAGCAGGCGGACTCTCAACCACTGCGTCACCAGGGAAGCCCTGTGCTGTCACTTTACCTTCTCTTTCCTTAACATTCTTCCACATGATAAGTTGATTTTCTTCCCTTGGGCTGGAGGATGAGCAAATATGAAAACTGACAGCATGTTTCCCTGGCCATCAAACTAATTTTTTTTTTTTTTTTTTTTTTTTTTGCGGTATGCGGGCCTCTCACTGTTGTGGCCTCCCCCGTTGCGGAGCACAGGCTCCGGACGCGCAGGCTCCGGACGCGCAGGCTCAGCGGCCATGGCTCATGGGCCCAGCCGCTCCGCGGCATATGGGATCCTCCCAGACCGGGGCACGAACCCGTATCCCCTGCATCGGCAGGCAGACTCTCAACCACTTGCGCCACCAGGGAGGCCCCATCAAACTAATTTAAGCTTGCATCTCAATAGTTCATTCTGCTGCTGAAGACCTAGCTGAGAGGTTTTTGTTGTTGTTGCTGTATATTTTTTAAAATAAAGCCAAAATAATCCAGCTTTCAGTCATTTCTGTCATAGTAGTCCTTTAAAGTTTAACTAAATGTCTTTCTTAAGCTAAATGTCCCTGTGAAATCTCTTTTTTATTTTTGCTGCTGTATAAAGATGTCTTTATTTTAAGGGGTGAGGCAAAAATTATTAACCTCAGCTTGTTAATATAAAAGGATATTTTGAAGTGTTTATAATCTCCCATCTCTGCTCACACCTCACTGAACAATCTCCCCTGTTTACCACGTGCAAAACTATTTTTATTTATATTTCAATTAAAAACATAAATTAACACATGCTTTCTGCAAAGTGTTAAATTATGTTTTCTGAAAACTAGAAAAGGCAAGTCCGTCAAGTTAGCCAAAGTGTGGACATGGATGCGGAGGTCTATCCATGTGAGTTTGGGCTACACACAACTTAGTTTTGAAATCCTCCCAGGTCTTTCTGTGCTATTGGAATGTTGTCCCTGCAGTTTTAAATACATTCGTTTGATGAAGAAACAGTAATGAAGATTCTGATGTTTATTCCACTCTTTTGACCATCACAGATCAAAGAACACCTTGCGAAAGGGCAGAGAATGCTGGCAGGTGATGGGATGTCCCAGGTCACCAAGACGCTGCTGGATTTAACTCAGAGGAAAAACTTCTATGCGGGTGATCTTCTGATGTCCGTGGAAATCCTCAGGAATGTGACAGACACGTTTAAAAGGGCAAGTTACATCCCTGCATCTGATGGCGTCCAGGTAAGGGAGGTGATTCCATGAAGGAAAAGCAAGTGAGCTTGGGATCAGTTGTGGTCCTGAGAAGCCAGTGCAGCCACCATGGGGGCTTCCTGGCCTGGAGGGGAGGGTGCTCACTCCTGCTGGGGAAGGCATCCAGGCCGTGCTCAGCTGAGCTGTGGAAATGACCTCAGATCCTTAGTCATTCTATATACCTCGGTGTCCTCAACTGTAAAACGCATGTAATGCACCTCCAGGAGATAGTGAGCGAGAATGTGTGTGAAGTGATTTGAGTCCTCAGCAGAAAGGCACTATAGCAAATTCCAGGTTGTAGCATGGATATTTTATTCCCACATTTGATATCACCATCTTGCCATAGGAAACTATTAAAAGTACATTAAGCATAATGAAGGCCCATTAACTATAGCATGCAGAGAAGACACAGTTTAAGTTTTGTTTGGGGTTTTGCTATTAGAAGGGGGAAGGCCATGTTTAATTCTGTGGAACCATTGCCTGAAAATATCAGGTGAGTAGGGAATTGTTCTGGGTAGGAAAATAAGGAATTCAGTAACTCCTCACAGCATATTTTTCTTGTCATGGAAGACTTCTAGAACAGCATCATTTATTTCCATAGTAAAGTTTAAGTATTCATCTAATTTTAGAATTGCTTTTGCCATTAAGACAAAGCTTGTTGAATGGCAAAAAAAAAAGCATATTTAATGCAACTCTAGTTTGCATTTCAGATGAACTCTTCTTGTGCCTAGGCTAAAATGTACGCCTGCCAAGAATGTTGAGTTGTTTTTTGCATTTCCAACATAATGTTCTTCCTGTATCTTGGCAAGTTTTGGCAAAACTCCCACATCAGGTAGTTTTCTTTCAGCCCACTCTTCCTTTGGGAGTTTTATTTGCATTTCACTTGGAGAATTCAGAGGGTGTTTTTTTTTTGTTTTGTTCTTTGTTTTGCTTTTGTTTTGCTTTGTTTTGATCAGCTATTGAGGGAAAGAGGAATAGAAGGCTTTTTGGAATCATGGAATTATTCATAAATAATATTAAATGCCCTAATTTGTATAGAGGTACATATAGTATTTAAATTATATGCATATACTGCTGAAAGTAGCTGCAATGAGAGTTAGTGGAACTGCATTCTATATTTTATCATCAGTGTCCAGGAATATATTTTTCATTGTAAAAATACATAGTAGGAGGGCTTCCCTGGTGGCACAGTGGTTGGGAGTCCGCCTGCCGATGCAGAGGACACGGGTTCATGCCCCGGTCTGGGAATATCCCACATGCCGCGGAGCGGCTGGGTCCGTGAGACATGGCCTCTGAGCCTGCGCGTCTAGAGCCTGTGCTCCACAACAGGAAAGGCCACAGCAGTGAGAGGCCTGCGTACCGCAAAAAAAAAAAAAAAAAAAAAAAAAAAAAATAGTAGGGAGGGAAGGTAGAAGATTACTGTCATTTGAGCATTTCAGAGATGCATTTGTGAGGTTTTTTTGTTTTTATTTATTTATTTTTTTGGCTATTCTGCATGGCTTGCCAGATCTTAGTTCCCTGACCAGGGATGGAACTGGGCCCCTGACAGTGAAAGTGCCGATTCCTAACCACTGGACCACAGGGACTCCCCAAGATGCTTTTGTTTCTTTACAAAGAGTGAAAGAATTTTCCAGTTTTAAAAATGTTCTAAGTAAGCCAAGTACAACCTTTCCCTGTAGTTCTGAGATACTTCTATCCATTGGCATTTACATTGAAAAATAACATCTGAAGCCCTTGACATAAAATACAAGCTGTAATTTTGAAAAACCTCAGATCCTTGTGTTCACGGGTGAAACATCAGGCAGAAGGCGGTACACAGTGAGCTCTTGGGCCTCTTTGAACCCTCATGAGTGTAGGGCTTTAATATTTTTAGGTGCTGAAATTCAGGAAACTAAGATTCCCAGGTTGTATTGGGGACATATTATGATTGAGCTTCTCATTAGAGTGTGCAGACTCCATGGACAATTAGTGTAACCACAGGCTTCGGCATGGACATCAGCTGGCATGACTTGAATAGAGCAATGTGGCTGATGGTGGTGGTGTCCTTGTGACATGGTCAGAAATACCTTCCTCTGTTTCTGCCCTGCTCTCTCCTTAGTCCTCCACATGCGCACAGAATTCTCAGCAGGCTGGTGTCCTAGGCATTCACAAACGGGAGATGTGTTTTTCTCTTTCACTGTCTTTATTAGTGTCTTTTCGGGCACCTGGAAACCTTCCTCTTCTGAGAGTCCTTCTTCTTCCGTCTTTTGCCCGTCAAACTCCTGGCACAGCTCCAGCAAGTCTTTCTGACTGCCAGGCCTGCAAGCCCCAAACTCCATCTGAAAATGACCTTTCTCATCTCTGAAATTCTAGCGAACTTTGTACCACTTTTCTTCTACTTTCCACAAGCAATTTTATACAAATCTTTTGGACGTATGCATCATCTTTGTTTGATTACAGCCTTACTGCGACTTCAGTCCTCCACTTTCAAGGGCTCTGGGCACTTGTGGTCGGCTAGCACCACAGGCTTCATATGGAGTAAGCTAAACTTGTCTTGAGTGCCACGTTTTCTTGTATTTTCTACTTTGCCTTGCAGAATTAGTGGTCCATAGGCTGGAACTGTAATGTCATCTTTTTTTTTTTTTTTTTTTCCGGTATGCGGGCCTCTCACTGTTGTGGCCTCCCCCGTTGCGGAGCACAGGCTCCGGACGCGCAGGCTCAGCGGCCATGGCTCACGGGCCCAGCCGTTCCGCGGCATATGGGATCCTCCCAGACCGGGGCACGAACCCGTATCCCCTGCATCGGCAGGCGGACTCTCAACCACTTGCGCCACCAGGGAGGCCCCTGTAATGTCATCTTGACTTTTCCCTTCTCTTCCTTTCCTGTTGGGTCAGCCTACGTGATGCCTCTTCCGTCCGTCTTTCCTCTCTCTTCCCACTGTTGTTCCCCCCTCTTGGCCTCCAGTTACCCCAGCCTCCATTATTTCCATGGCCTCTTTCCTTTCGTCCTCAGATCCTTATCAACATTCCTCCTCATCTTGTACACCATGGTCCTATTGGCTGTCCTAGGACAGCCCTGATTCTGTCACTCCTCAGTCAGAAATCTTCAGCGGGGCTCCAAGGCCTCCTCAAAGATAAACTGAAGCCTGTGTCTTGGTTTCTTGTATGCCCGCCATACGTAGGTCACCTGCCTTTCCACCCGTGTGCATGGACTACTCTTTCCCTTCACAGACTTGGAGCCAAGTGAACTACTTCCTGCTTCCTGGATGCACTGTGTGTTCTTGGCTTCAGGCCTTCGCCTCCTCTATGCCTTCGGACTGGCTTGTCTGTCTCCGTCTCCTAAATCAGTCTCTTGATACAGACCCTGGGTCTCTGAATTCCAGAAACACTTTTCCTCCTGCATCTCTTTATGTCTTGAGTTATGAGTACTCATCTGCAAATCTTTGAAAAAGAAGAAATATCCCTGATCCATCTTTGGATACTAGCCGAGCTCCAGGTTCTCCTCTCCCCAAAGAGGAGTCTTGACTATAGAAGCTGCTCAACAAATGTTTGTTGAATTAATTAACAACAAAATTAATAACTACATAGATACCACTGAGCTTTTTTTATCCTTTTTTTTTTAAACTGGGAAAAGATCAAAGACCAAAGAGACATTAAGGAAAACTATTTAAAGAGAATATATTCTTTTAAATGTAATTATGTGCAAGACATTTTATGTAAAATGTCTGGTGATGCTGGATTCAGTAAACAATTGACTTGATACATTGATGAAAGTGAGATAGTATAGCTACAACCTGTTAAAATTGGGTGAAAAAATAAAGTGTACTTTTATGTCTTGGAAGGATAAAACATAGTAATAGTTTTATTTTGGGCAACTGGTAGAAAATTGCTCCAAAAGTCCCTTCCCTCCAGGCACATTCTTTCCAAACCTTGGGGCTTCATCATATGTCCAAACCTCTGCTCGTATTGGTCCTCTATGTAATTTATTCTTCCCATTTCCAATCTGATGCAAAAGTCCTTCAAGATCCAGCTCAAAAATCATTCCTACTCAAAAGTCTTCTCTTCAGATCTCAGGCAGAATTCAGTGTTTTCCTAATTGTCTGGTCTTTTTGAAACCTTGCAAATATCCCTACTAGAGCAGGTCTCTCACATAACATTGTAATTATTTGTTTTCAGGCCTCCCTTCAGCAGCAAATGTTAAACTTGTGGAGAGACAATTAGGTCCCTGGGGCTTAGCTTGGCACTTGGAGCATAGTAGACATGCAAATATTTGTTCAAGTAATTAGTGAATATGTGTAATGTAGTAATATTTGAGGAATTTATTTCACAAAAAACTAAGAAAAGTACTCTGAACATCCAATTAAGAGAAAGGAAGAAAAGGAGAGGAAAGCTTGTCTTTTTTTCCAACCCCTGGGAAAATTCATACTGAGTCTCATTCTATCAGCAGAGGATGAACTCACAGCACCCACACCAGGAACTTGACAAAGTTGAATCATACATGCAAGTTGAAATTCCAGTTTGTCCAATAAATATCTTGATGTCTTCAGACACATTACTTAATCTTTCTCTACCTTATTTCTTCATATCTAAAGAAGAAATAGTAGTACAGTCTATTCTCTTTAGTCACGGTAGTTATATTCTCTAAAATGAAAGAATACTGAATCAGTTACTCATAGGGAAACTACAGGATGGGCTCCTTCAAGAATCTGTCATATAATTTTCATTGACCAATTAATACATGACCTGTTTTATGTGTGTTTCTGTTATTGTTATACATATAACAATATATATGTTATTATTATATATACATTGTGTATATATAACTGATGCCTGAACAAACCTTATCTAACACACATTTTCTCTATAAGGCATAACACAGCCTTCTTGGGTTTAGGAATACTAGATGGACCTCCAGCACAATGCTGATGGCCATTCTCAGCAGTGAAATTACCAAAAAGAAAAATATGGAAAGAAATCTGGGCATTAAATAGACCACGAAAAGAGCATGTTTACAGGATATGAGCTGAAACCAAAACTCAGAGCACGGTCATGTGACCTGAGCTGGGCGCTTGTGCATGAGTGACTCAAATTCACCACTGTGCGTGTCCTTGAAGTTATGACCTTTGATTTGGGGGTTACAAATAAATTGTAGTGAGGAGTTGAATTTGCAAATACGGAATCCATGAGTAATGAAGTTCGATGGTAACTATTTTCCAGTGTTGTTGTGAGGCTTAGAAGTAATTCAGGTTAAATACGTAACAACCCATACATGATGGTATTTGTGAGTCGTCCAGCAGAGAGTAGGTGCTCTGTAATGCCCTTAGTTCTGGCCTTGTAACTCTTAACATAAAAGTAAAAGATGGGCCTTGCTCTCAAGCTGCTTACAACGTCATTGAAGGAAAAGCTAACTCATGAATGAGGCTAGACCGGTAATGAGGAAGAGAGATATGAGTACAGTGTCTCACTTCCAGGAACTCTCAAAACATAGAATCTGAACTGCAGCAACAAGAAAAGAATTCATGGGAGCCTTAGGCCTTGAGATAGAATTTGGAGAAACAAGCTGGGTGTGGAAACAATAATCAAACTCCAGTCAAAGCCACAGAAATGGTATGAGTGTGGCACATTCAAAAGACCACAGTTGGTAAATAATGCAATTCACGTTGGAAAATGTCAATCGTGAAGGCAGGAGAATCAAGGCTAGAGGAGAGTTTGAATGTTATTCTCTATAAGCAAAGTTACTAAATGTGAGTGCTGTTTTTGGAAAGATGATCTGGCCAAGGTGGATAAGGACGATTAGCGAGTAAAGGAAGACTGGGGGAAAGAAACCCATGAAAAGGCTACAGCAGTGACCTAGAGGTTGGAAAAAAGAAAGCATGTTTCAGTGACAGTGGATCAGAAAAGCAGGCATGATCCACTTAATGGAATGAAAGGCAGGCCCCGGAGACAGCTTATATTTTGGGGTAAAGAAAGAAAAATTGGAAAGAATACATTCATGGACTATCCACATAGACTCCTTGTTTAAAGTTGCCCTCAAACTTCCTGGATGCAAGGATTTGTCTCTTTTCAGGCATGCTTTTGTTCCCTGACAAAACTTCTGTTGGTCTAACTCAGTGTTTTCCTAATGTCTTTGACTATGACCCACAGTCAGGCACCCAGTTTACATCAATATATAATTGAAAACTAGACTTTTACGAAATAATATTTCCCTTTTCTGTGGGTAATGCACTCTTGTATTTTCTATGCGTTCCTATTTGGTTATGAAAAGTCGATCATGACACTCAAAAAGGTCTCCACTCAATGTCTGAAAATCACTTGTTTGTCTAACATGTTCTCTAGGCTTGAAAATTCATTTCCCAATGATTAAGATTAAAGAGGAAGCTCAAAACTCAGCTTCCAATTTCTTTCTTAAAGGCAAACTACATTCTAAATAAAATTCTCAGAGTTCGGTGATCAAGAAATTAAACTGAAAGCAGAGTTGGTGATTTTGGATAAGCCAAGCATCTTCTTTCCTAAAACACTTGACAGGCAAACATGTATGTTGGATCTTTCTAATTCTACCCATCCAGCACTAGGTGAGGATTCTTGAGTATTATTTCTCTGACGCTTTCAGTGAGAGATGTTTTTACTTTTTGTATACAAAAGAGTGGTCTGATTAATGGGGAAGCAATTATGGCTATGACAATCCAGAGCCATTATGTAATGCTGAAACTAATTCTCTTGAGCAAATAAGATCTAGTACGGGCCCTTTAGGTTTGGAATTGTAGTATAACTCTAGCCTACAAGCCAGTACCTTATGACTTGAGATCCTCTGCTTAAAGAACATTGTGCAGCAGAAGATTAAGAATTTCCTGGAACATAAGTCGGAGAGGTAGGGAAGGCAGTAGAGCGTGATGACTCAGAGTGCCTGTTCGTGGTCAGAACCCCGAGCTTCTGGTCAAGGCTCTGCTACTTGTTAACTATCTGATGCTGGACAGGTGACTGGACCTCCCTGCACTGACATCTCTCTTCCACTGTATTGGATGCTGGTACCCATGCTGATGTGAGGGTTGAGTTACTGTGTAAAACTTACACAGCACATGGCACAGAGTAAAAGCTCAAGGAACATGGCGATGACCCTTATGATCCGGGAAGGTGAGATTCTGATGGAGCAAACACCTGAAGCATCTCTGGACCACAGGTATCTGCTGCCAGTGCAGACGTGTATTTTGCTATGGCTCCTGGGAACAAAGGAAGGTCAAATATTCTTCATGGCATTACCTATGCAAGAATGGCCCACTGCTTTTTTCCCACTCTTTCCCCCTGCCCCACTCTTAGTAGAGGAGAAGGGCAGGGAATGTATCGAGGAGAATGGAAGTCAGAAAAGAAGTGTTAGTCCTTAAGGCCGGTACCACAAGGCCATTTCAAAGTTAGCCAGCAAGTGGATGAGAGGACGGCTTGAATCAATAACCAGGATTCCTGGATCTGTGGGAATCAAGTGGAGCCCAGGATGTCAACTCCCAGCTGACTATCACTCCAAGTCACAAAATGGCAGTCATTTCAATGCTTCCAGCCTGAGACGGTTCCCCAATCTTACTCTGTGGTAGAGAGAATGTGTACAACTAAAAGCTCTTTCTAGATAGTGTGGAGAATGTGCCCTTATTATAAGATGGAAAGAAGAAATTCAATGCCAAATACCTGCCTTAAATGGGTGAGATATTAATAAACACACCTTGCTTCACCCACCAACGTGAGTAAATCCTACCGTGAACAAAATTTGGAAGATGGCTGCAGGCTGAGAGGAACTGAGGACCTCCATAGGGGAATACAGAGTATTCACAATGATGGGGGAAAAAAGAAGCGTGACTAAGAAGGTTAGGTATTTGTGGAATGAAGCCTATCAACTGGTACATGCCATGTGATGTACATGAATGACTTTGGTAGAGCTTAAGAAAAATATGATAAAGCATCTGATAGGTAGTTTTGTCATTTCAGAATCCCTCATTATTTCCATCAGAGTCAAGAAAATGTTGTGATTTGCATGTGCACAGTGTACAGGTAGTCTTCTATTGTGATTCCACTTATTATTAAATTTTTCTTTTAAAAAAGAATGGGGGAATGTATCAGTTTGCAGGGCTGCCATAATAAATACCACAGACTGGGTGGTTTAAACAACAGAAGTGTATTGTCTCCCAGTTCTGGAGGCTGGAGGTCCAAGATCAAGGCGTGGGCAGGTTTGCAGGCAGCTGCCTTCTCCCTGTAGCCTCACATGGCCCTTTTCTCTGTGTGTGTCACCCCTGATGATTTCACGTGTCCTAAATGCCTCTTCTTATAGGAACACCTGTCACATTGGATTAGGACCCAGCCTCATTTTAACTTAATTACTTCTTCAAAGGCCCTGTTTTCAAATACAATCAATTCTGAGGTACTGAGGGCTAAGGGCTTCAGCATACGGATCAGGGCCAGACACAATTCAGCACACAACAGGGGATCTTGAAGGAACTGTGAGGATTTCCCTTTAGCCAAGAAAGGTATGTGCCAGGCATCTTCCCAGGGACAGGACCTCTTTGGCTCTGCTTGCAACATCCCAGGGGTGAACCTGTGATGCGTGTGTGTTTCCTGCCCCGGTGGCCCTTCGGTGTATCAGCCAGTCCTGCCCAACCAAATGCAGCGATCACTTCTCACCTTGTGCTTTGTCTGGGTTTGAGGAAGATTTTGCCGCACTTGTTATGGTGTTTTTATGACTGGCTGCTCGGCAGGGCTCCCTCTTGGGAATAATTGATGAATATATCTAATCATTTCAGCATCACTAATGTTTTTACCCTTCATCTGTAAAGCAGCACCAAGCTTGGCCTCCCTAAGTGCTGACAATAGAGATTGTTTCTCTCCATTCCCCCATCCTGGTTGTCACCTGCACCTCAAAGCAGACCCACTCTCTGCTCATTCTCTCTGGAGCCCTCCATCCTACACTTGCTCTGGAAAGACTCGTAGCATTGTGTAGGAAGTTGGCCATCCAAGCAGCTCCAAAACCACAGGTGGAACCGTCTTCCATCTCGGCAGAGCAGTGAGATTAGTGGGAAAGGCAGCCCGAGATTCCTGGACCCCTGTTTCATGTTGTTTCCAAAATGAGTCAGAGCTTCTGTGATATCTGTGACTAAAACGAGAAGAAAAAACAAAGGTGTCCTTAAGGACTCTGGACTTTTTTCTCCTAAACTCGTGCACGTTAGGGACTATTTGCTTCAATAATCTGCTCTCACACCCTCTGGATCTGGCATGTGACACTGGTCTGTCTGGGACAGCCCCACCCTGTTGGCAAGAGCCCTCTGACCACAGCCTTCCAGGCTGGTGACCCAGCCTGCTGGAGACCCCATGGCTGACCTTCTGACCTTGATACCCCAATCCCTTTGTCCCCCCATTGATCCTCTCATTTTCCAGTGCATCCGTTTCTTGTCTCTGAATCATATTCTCCATATATCTTGGTCCGTGATGTCTTCCAGAGGGCGTCCTTAATTATTATCTGCTGCTTCCTGAATCCTTGAGGGTTTCTCATTGCCAATGGCCAGTTGATGTGTTTCTAGGATAAGTATTCTAGATAAAAGATTAAACCAGGGCTTCCCTGGTGGCGCAGTGGTTGAGAGTCCGCCTGCCGATGCAGGGGACACGGGTTCGTGCCCCGATCCCAGAAGATCCCACATGCCGCGGAGCGGCTGGGCCCGCGAGCCATGGCCGCGGAGCCTGTGTGTCCGGAGCCTGTGCTCCGCAACGGGAGAGGCCACAGCAGTGAGAGGCCCGCGTACAGCAAAAAAAAAAAAAAAAAAAAAAGATTAAACCAGAGTGATGTGACTTTTTGTCCTGATCCATTGAGAGACCACCTATTAAAAAAAATAGGCAAAGCACTCTTTAGGGATTATTTAACTTTAAAAAATACAGTAGAACAAGCCAAAGATTATTTGTGTAATAATATTCCTCTTGCTCAATTTTAGTTCTGTGCACTTTCTTGACTGGGAGGCTAAGAAGTAGAGTCATAGCCCAATCACAGGGATTGGACCTCAGTTTTCCAGGCCCTAATCTGTAACCTGGGTGTGTTCCTGGTTCTGCACATCTCACATGCAAGTGTCATCACCCAAGTGCATGGAGGCTAAAAAACTACAGGAGACCAAGGCATTGTATCTTGAGCTCTCCTTGGGTTTTTACCTTGCTGCAGACTTGGTCCATCTCATCTGACTTAACCTCCCCACTGCAAAGGACTTCTGCCCCCCTCCCTACTTCCTTATCCCTAAGCCCTCATCTCACCTCACCTGGTCCTCTTCCTCTCTATCTTATCACCAGGGTTTAACTTTGAGTTCATCCCATTCAGCTCTATTCCTGGTCGTTTTAATTTTTCCCCCAAAGGCTCCAGGGTTCAACTAGGATTAAGGATTCTCAAGTTTTGACCTTTTGAGCTTCAGGCTTGTAGGGACAGTGGCAGCTGGGCGTCTGCTCTCAGCTCTATCCCAGGCCCCTCACGCTCAGCCAGAACAGAGCTGAGCCCACCATCCCTGGGCACACGCAGCTCTGCTGTGTCTTCTGCGTATTCAGCAGAGCTGTGTGTCCTCTAGGGACCAGGGCCCGGTCCGGGTTCTGCCCTCTCCCTCCGTTACCACGACACCTTGTTCCTTAATCAAGCCAGCAGACAACACGGCCTCCTTTCTGACCTCCCCATTTCCACTCTCACTCTCCTTGTACTTGTTTTCCACTCAGCAGCCAACGTTAGATTTTTATTTTTCCTGAAACTCATGTCACGTAACTATGGTAGGATCCAGGCCCCTCTCTATCGGAGCCCCGCCTCTCTTTTACATCCTGTATTAATATTCTCCCCTCCCCCTCCAGCTCCCTGCTTAAGGCCATGCCAGCTGCATTGCTTCCCCTCTGTTTGTGTTCCCTCGTCCCACAGTTGTTCTGGGGCTCTCTTCCTCGGGCCTGCCCATGACTGCCGCCTTCATCACTGTCCTCAGCTCAGATGTCACCTCCTCAGAAAAGTCTTTCCTGCTGACTGTTCCACCTGAAGCACCCTTGTGCACACACACACACACACACACATATACACATACACACACGTGTGCACACATACACATACAAACACACATACACATATATACACGTAAACACATACACACAAACATGTCCACACGTCCACAGATACCCACATATACACATACACACACCCACATGCACACGTCCACACAGTTACACACACACACATATACACATACACACATATACACACGTGCACAATTACACATACACATATAAACACATAGACACACAAACACACCGATACCCACATACACACGCACATACACACACCCACATACACATGTCCACACAGGTACACACGCTTACACAGCCCTCCCCTGCCCCATATACTATTTTATTTTTGATTCATCACCTTAAGTCATGTTTTAAATGATTACTTATTATTAAATGTCCTTTCTTGACACACCACAGTGTAAGCTCCATGAGGGCAGGAACCCTCATGTGTCTTGCTCACTGTTGTATTCACTACACTCAGAAAAGGGCCAAGTACACAGTAGGTGTTCAGGAAATATTCCTGAAGGAGTGAGTGCCTTTCTGCCTCTCAAGCATCCCCTGGGTCTTTCCTCACCTCCACCCTCACGCCCACTTCTGTCCTCACTGTCTCTCACTCGGGCTCTTGGTAAAGTGTCCCCAGGATGTTCCCTTCCCCAGCCTTCTTCCTCCCCAAGCCCCCAGCTTTGCTGTCTGGAGTGCATTTTTCTCTCTCTCCCAACATCCTCTGCTGCTAAACAAGGTAGCCCTCACTCCGTCAGGGATGGGGCAGCAGTGGTGGTGTGTAGGGGCTCCACTGTGTTTGGCAAAGAACCAGCTGTGTGTGGAAGAGGAGACCCCTTCCTTGGGAGAGGACCAGGGCCGAACATCCTCCACTGTGTCCTCTACTTGTGAGGCCCTACAGTTTCTCAAAAGTGGGTGTCTGTGACCAGGATGGCCTTGAGACTTCAAAATGCCTTCAGATAGGAAGAGTTCGATCCCATATTTAATCAGGAGAACCAGCTTTCTGATCTGTAAAAATAAGCACCCTATCTCCTTCCCTGGACCTACAAGAACCCTGGGTCTAGAGCAGAGGAGGGTGTTGAAAGGAGGCCACACATTAGGTGGGGACCGTGTATCTATGATTTTTAATTCCCCCAGTGCTTATCCCATGGTCTTCTACACAGTAGGCATGCAGTCAGTCAACTTGAAATATTTGAGTATTTACATTTTCCTATGCCTCATGCTGTACCCTGGGGGCATGGGAGTGAACGAAATGGAAACAGTCCCAACTAAATTATAAACTGGTAGAGGAAAAGCCCTAAAGTGATCATCATACAAATACATTGTAATTACGAATTGTGATATACTTCAAAAGAAATCTACACAGTGCAAGTGCAACTCCGCATGTTTGCTGCCCTGTGAGTGGCTCCCTTACAGCTGGCTGCTGCCTTCATTACATTAGGGTGAAGCAGTACTTATTCGTCCTTGGGTGAGTGCACAGTAGTTTTGCTGGGTTGCTCATGCATGGATGTAGAGGCCGGGAGAGTCAGAGACCGTCATACTAATAATTCCCCAGGTACTGGGGAAAGCTGACTCTCAGAACAGAGAACGAGGGTCCCTTCTGGTCAGTAGAACCTCTTCCTTCACGTCTTATTATTTTAGGTGATTACTTCCAGGAATGGGCTGTTTCTTTTTTTCCATGGATTTTTGGCAAAGCATGAATGATGACAGTATTGGTAAATGAAAAATAAAAAAAAAATCACTACTCAGAATCAGAAACATAAAGAGACTGTGCAGGCTTTGTATACTTACAGGGTGGAGGTGGGAGAAAGCCTTTCTGGGGAAAAGGCATGTAAATCTAGATGTGGAGAACAACAAAAAAAAAGGGTTATTCAAGTAAAGAACAGGAAGTAAAGTGGTTGAAGAAAGGGAGCAGCATGATATAGGTCTGGAGACTGGGCAGAAACAGGTTTGGGATGCATGGAGAAGTCTGCTGAGCCTGGAGTAGAGAGAGTGGGGGACACGTTTGCTCAAGAGAGAGTGTAGAGATGGAAAGGGGCTGGATCACGCTTGACCTGCAGCTGTCAACTGCTCTCTGGATGCAT
The DNA here is from genome assembly GCF_025265405.1 of Mesoplodon densirostris. NCBI lineage: Eukaryota > Metazoa > Chordata > Mammalia > Artiodactyla > Ziphiidae > Mesoplodon > Mesoplodon densirostris. The sequence goes on from NC_082672.1 coordinate 78,096,059, forward strand.
GACTGTCCTGGGCTGTGCCATTTTAATCCTAATGGTGTGTCCCTGCTTCCTTGCTTAGCCTTTAAGCCTCTCTTATGATCCCTCTATATTTCAAGTTGGGACCACCACCATTCCTGAAAGCTTTCAGTTCTCCTTCTTAGCTCTGTTCCTTGGGGCCTGTCTCTGTCTCTCAGTGCCCAGGCATTTGCTGCTGGGTTAGGAGGAAGAGAACACATTTCTTGTGGCTTAGATATCTCAGATCATGAACCTAATCTACAACTCTCTTTCAGTAAGGAATTCAGCAAAAGTACATGCTAAGATGTGCTTCAATATATTTATAGAAAATTGTATATAGTCCTTGAGAAATTTGTCAAGTGGAAGCCAACCAGTTATAGAACAAAGAATTACGTACTTACTGCTTTTCATAAAATTGAGCGTCCTGACCAGTGTGAGGTGATACCTCATTGTAGTTTTGATTTACATTTCTCTAATAATTAGTGATGTTGAATATTTTTTCATGTGCCTCTTCGTCATCTGTATGTCTTCTTTGGAGAAATGTCTATTTTGGTCTTTGTCCATTTTTTGATTGGGTTGTTTGTTTTGTTTTGTTTTGTTTTGTTTTTGATATTGAGCTCCATGAGCTGTTTGTATATTTTGGAGATTAATCCTTTGTCCATTGCTTCATGTGCAAATATTTTCTCGCATTCTGAGGGTAGTCTTTTGTCTTGTTTATGGTTTCCTTTGCTATGCAAAACTGTTTAAGTTTAATTAGGTCCCATTTGTTTATTTTTGTTTTTATTTTCATTACTCTAGAAGATCTGTCATACAGAGTGCAGTAAGTCAGAAAGAGAAAAACAGATATCATATATTAACACATGTATGTGGAATCTAGAAAAATGGTACAGATGGACCTATTTCCAGGGCAGGAATAGAAAAGCAGATGTAGAGAATGGACTTGTATAGACATATATACACTACCAGGTGTAAAATAACTAGCTAGTGGGAACCTGCTGAATAGCACAGGAAGATCAGGTAGGTGCTCTGTGATGACCTAGAGGATTAGGAGGGTGAGAGGGAGGTCCAAGAGGGAGAGGATATATGTATACATACAGCTGATTCAATTCATTGTACAGCAGAAACTAACATGACATCGTAAGGCAATTATCCTCCAATAAGAAAGAAAATCGAGTGTCCTTTTAGTCCCACATGGCCCAATCTAGGACTTGCACTTTGAATGGGGCAGAGACATCGATGCCTCTCTTTACGACATGCATTCACTGTGCTGATTTTAATAATACTTCCTGCCAAGGAAAACCAGAGTCCTGCTTCCTGCCCACGGTGTCCCACTGCCGTTTGCTCAGGGTCTCCCACGCGCTGAGTGTCTCATCATCACAACGCTGAAACCCCTCCCAGCAGAGGACATTCTTAGGATGGAGAGCTTTCTGCTGAACAAATCATGGGCCATAATGTGGCTATAAATACAAATCATGCAGCCAGTCGTAAAAAGATAACACAAAGGGAATAAAATAATAAAGCTGCCATATATTGAGCACTATTGTGTGTCGGATACTGTGCTGAGAATTAGCTCTGAGCTTCACAGCTGCTCTGCCCTGCAGGTGTTAGCATCTCTGCCTTACAGGGTAGAGAATGTAGGCAGAGTTGGGCAACGTTAGCTCCAGTACCACATAGGTAATAAATGTTGGGGGAATTTTTAAAGCAGGTCTGCCTAGTTCAAGCTCCAAACTCAGACTCTGCCAAGGACACTGAATTTTTCAAATCAGTCTAGGCCATAGAGATCGGGACGTGGTCAAAACAAAACAGAAACCTGTCAGATGCAATTCAGAGGCTGAGGGACTTGATCCACATATCATCAAAGGAGAGGTCTGACCACAGGTAGCAGAGCTCTTGAAAAACTCTAGAAGTTGTGTGTCTGCTGCCATGGAAGTTGCTTTATACTTTTCTCAAAAAGTCAGTCAAGTGGCCTGAAAGGTTATGAGTCCCCTCTTCAAAATGCTGTTCTGTTTGGTTCTGCTTTGTTACATCTGTCAGTCTGATATTTGAGCAAATGTATAAGTGAATTGATATATCGAAGTACATTTTTTTTCAATGTGTGTGAGACAGATTACAGCAGGGTCAACTCAGAGGAATGATGCTTGAGTCTTGCTGGAGAAACAGAGTTTGTGATTTCATTGTTTCCTTTAAGTTAGGACTTTATTAACCACCTGCTGTGGGCAAGGCATTGCATGGGACGAAGATACACTGAGGAACAAGCAAAGCTCAGTATCCCCGTAAATGTCCCTCCCCCTCCCCCATCTGGGATGTTGAGGCTTAGCCTCTGTCCCCCTACACGAACCCACAACTGATCATTTTCCAATTCCATCCACAGGGAGATAGAAAGAGAGCTTTACTCTGTGCGGCATTCCCATGATCATTTAGTCATGTATGATTTATTGGCCTTGGAAAATAGTACAACTGCCTTTGTAAGACTCTCTGCTTACTAGAATGTATATTTTAATAATCTGTGGTTTTTTATGTACGCCCTCTGGTGATTTTGAAACACCGAACTCTGAATGTATCATTTTGATCAAGGAATCGCGTGTGCTCACTGGCCTTGACGTACAGCGCAGAGCTGCTGACCCGCTGTCAGTAAAACACGCTTTGTGCAATGGTTTCCCAGAAACGGAGATACCTTGGCACACATTGCTTCCCATTCTTGCAGTACCCTTGTTAGGAGCAGCATGCATTTTGTATGAGAGCAGGCAGGGGCTAGGACGCAGGCGCGGTCGTGGACCTCAGCAAGGCGGACGGCGTGAAAGGGGATGAAATCTGCAACTTTTGTCTCACTAGCACCACGTCCCGTACTGAGTTCACCAGCCACAGGCAGTCGGAGAACTCTGAAGGTTAATTCTTTCTGCCCATACGTAGAGTTACAGCTCAGTGGACAAAGCCCTTGAAATGTAATCACCCCAGCCGGGACATTTTAAGTGGAAAAAATAGCTGGTAGTACAAAAAGGTTAAATGAATTAGAAAACGGGTCTCAAACAGATGTGCCGTTTCTGGTTTTTTTTTTTTTTTTTTTTTTTCAAGACTTGCCTAAAATATTCTGTAACTTTTATAGAGGTTGTGACTCGAAACATGTTTCAGCCATATGATTGCAGGGAACTATTAAAATGAATAGCACAAATAGGGCAATTAAATATAGATGCTAACAGATTCAAACCCCAAGAGGAAATGAAGCTGCTTGGTTTTCCTTCTAAAAACACGCAGGTGAATTTCTTTGGAATTAGAGTAAAGGCGTATCTTGAAAAGCTGACTGGATAGGGAAAAAGGCTGAAGAGGCTAAAAAAATGTGACTACCTGGCCCCCAACCCCTGCAGGGAGACCTGTCCTAAGCGAAGGTATCAACATAAGGTGGTTCTCCTGTTCATAACATACAGAGCAGCCAGAAGAGCTGGACTCTGAGGATAAAAGCAAGGGACCACCATCCATGTAGCTTCAGACAGATGCCAAGGCTTCACTTTACACTTCTTAGGTCTCCTGTGACCCCATGTCCCTGACACCCTGGTTTTCCTCTCCTGGCTCACAGCGAGTGTGAGAGGATAGGAAGGTCTCTCTTTGGTACAGACACCTCGTGTGTGAAGTGAGTACTAACACAGACGATGCGGGTGTGTGGGAAACAAAAACCGAACACCGAGAGGTGCCTGTCTGCCTGGAAAGGGAAAACCGAAACTCATCGCGGGCACTGCTGGAACACGTTAAAGCCAATGTGTTTCCAACAGTTAGTTAGGGACCAGGGGGATGACAAGGATTTGGACATCCGTCCGTTTTGGCTTGCTGCAAAAGGCAGGGGAATTAAGAATGGGAATTTGAAAATAGCCAAGACTTCCTGAGCACTTACCATGCAGGGACTTGAAAAATTTCATGTCGTCGTTACAATAAGTAGTTGTAAACGTTAAAGTAAAATAGCCAGGAAGGGACAAAGCCAGGATCCAACAGAGGAAGGCGTCACTGGCCTCAGCTTTGCCCGTGGGCTGTGCTTTGACCCAGCAGTGTGAGTAGCAGTCATTCCTCACAGGGAACTGGACGACTTTAATAAGACAAACACAGGGGATTTTCTTACAGGAGCTTACAAAGAGAGCTTCTTTGTAAGGAATAATTATACGGTGGCATGACAGAGTGGAATGCAGAGCATATAACTGTGATAGAAAGTAAGTGTCGTGCCTATTGTGATGTCTTCTGAATATGTGACGTTCTCTAGAAATCCCAGAATCATGTTGCTGAGAGAGGGTCCTCAGAGATCTTCTAGAATAGTATGTTAGGGTCATCAAGCAGTATTGCAAAGTGTTTATACCCTCAGCGCAGGATCAGTTCAAACAGATGTTGTTGGAAAGGATATTCCCTCGTGTAACATTAAACCTTTTATCTAATTTAATTTACAGAACTTCTTTCAAATAGTTAGCAACCTTCTAGATGAAGACAACAAGGAAAAGTGGGAAGATGCACAACAGGTAAAGCTGAAGTTATTTCAGAAATTAAAATGAAGTTGGTTAAATAAGGCTTCATAATATGTGAAAAAAAGTAATGGCTCGCCATTCCAAGAACATAATAGGAAAAATTTTAAAGTCGTTCTAGATTATCTCGTACTGATTTTAGAGAAAACAAGTGACCTCCTTTATCATAACAATCTATGGAATCAATGACATTTAAAATGTGATAAAACAGAGCAGGTTTAAGTAATGTTTAACTTTAAGGTATTAATACATAATGACTCTATGCCTTACCCATCATTTTCTTTCCTGTCTACAGACTATAGGAAAAACAGCTAATCTAAACGGACACATTGCAAACTAAACTGTGGGAGTACTAACTAGTAAAATCATTTGTATTTACTCTGTTATGTATAATCTGAATTATGTATACAGATGTGCATTTTGATTCAAAGCCAAGAACTGTGAAAATGAGTTCTCATTAAAAGAAATGTATTCTGCTTTTTTTTCTCTTTCTGCTAAGCATGGTAACTGTAGCAACTAGCCTTATTGGTTTAGTTATTGTTTTAAAAATCCCTGGCCCTGCCATTTGTGCTATGCTCACTGACACATGGTTAATACTATTTTTTCTAAATCTCAGAAAATATGAGTTAGAAGTTAAGAAAGGGAGAATAAGCATGTTTATAAAAATCCTGTGGAAATTTAATTTAAAAGTTTTCTACTTGACCCTTGTTAAAAATTCCGTGAGAAAAATGAAATATTGAAAATGAATATTTCCTGAGGTTAAAGTGGACCCTCTCTCTCCCTTTCCCTTTATAATCATATTCTTGTTCTTCAGGAGTAAAGCATTCCCTTTATTTCTATTATCATAGGAACTCTATGGATAGACTCTAAAAATAGTCCAGTGTGGGTCCACCTCATTATCAGGTACAAGTGCTATGCTTCTGGCCATAGCAAGAAAAAAAAATCACTCCTTAGTTTAAGACACTGAATCTATCTTTTCCTACTAGTTTGAGTTATGTATTTGTCCTTGGCTTCATTGTAGAGGAGAACCTCCTTCACTCACTGTGAGAAAATGGTGTCTTTCCTTAGAATACACTGCAGAGGCTAAGCACATCTTTGTAGAGTGCTGGAGACTATTAATTATGGATATATTTAGAACAAATGTATAATACCCTATTTAAAACAAGACTGCAATCCATCAGATGGTGTTATTTACTGCAAGGTCCCAACTTGAGCAAATAATGAACAGTGGCAGAACTTTATGTCAATGGAAAATCCTGACTCCATAATCCACCTCTTTACTTGTGATTTTGAGTTAAATATATTCTTATCTTTTAAATATTTTTCAGTAGTGATGATCTTTAATGCTTCTTTGAAGTAATTATTTGAAATAAAAGCAACTATTCTGTAACAGTGTTTTCATAAATGCAGCCAAGTGGTAAATGAGCCTCCAAGTTTTTGGCACATAGGGTGAACTCTTCAGAAATAAGAGCTGTTTAAAATCTACCAAAGACAATCCTTTGTCTATTTTAGAGGAATAGTCTCAACAAAATATAATATAAAGCATAGCTCTGTGTGCATTTGGAAGATTAGCTGAGTAAAATGGTGAATATTGAAGTCAGAAGGGTTTTGCCATTAGAACTCACACTTTTGGACAAGAAACAATGTCATTTCGTAGTTTGTTCACTACACATAAAACCCAGTTATGAAGGATGAAACTATGTTTAGCTAAAGCATCCTACTAAAAACACAGTATACTAAAGTGAAAAAAAAAAGAGGCTGCATTCTATATAGCACTGTTTTATACACCATCATTGTAGTTGGAATGGACAGTCCGTTTCAGCCATGATCATTTTGATCATCAGTATTTCCTTTTTATACTGAACTCTCCTGTGTCTCTCCAGGAGTGCATAAATTGTGGCCACTGAGTCAGATCCAGGCTGGCACCTGTTTTGTAAATAAAGTTTGGGATCCTGGCCACAGTACCTATGGCTGGTATGGTACAGCAAGGACATGGCTGAGTTGTTCCAACAGAGACCCTGTGATCCACAAAGCCACTCTCTGACCCTTTACAGAAAAAAAATAAAAATAAAAAAGTCAGCCCCGGCTCTATGACATTTGAAAACTCTTGGGAACATATAACTACAAACAAAATCTGCTGCCACCCTAGAAAACCTCTCCCCAAAGTAGACAGGAAAGAAAACAGTTTTATTATTGAATAGGCATTAAGCCAGAATGTGACGTGCATCACAGGCAGTTCACTAAGAGATGCAAAGACAGAGAAACCTCATCCTTTAATACAGACGAGCGGATGTCCAACTCATTACACACGTGTTCTTGAGGCAAACAGTAGCTAGTTCTCAAGTAAGAGGACTTTCGGTAGTTCATCCTAAATGCACTGGGTAATTGGGGTGACCACCTTGTTAGTTAATTGGCTTTATCCAGAGGAAAAATGAGCTCTGATATCTTAATGACTGCGGGAAGTTTTGCAACTCAGAGCGAGGCACCTGCTTAAGGCAGGATCTAACCCTCCCACTGCCCCTCCCACCGCACAGCAATCTGGAGGATTACTTTCCACGGAAAGACATCCCTAGGTCTTTAAGCTGGGAAGAGGCTATTTAACTTGCAAAAAGGTTTACATTCATTTCAAAGAGACAAAGAAAGAATTTAACCATGACACGTTTTCTAAAGTAAATGCTCTTAAGGGAGGGGGGCAAGGGGTTAGGGAGGGAGTCTCTTCTCTATTTTCAACAGGGAGGATTAAGCCTCTTCTTTTTAATTTGTATTTACCCACACACTACACATATTCATAGACACACACACCTACACACACCAAAAATAGAAGAAAAAATACAGTAGCAGCAGGAAGTTCGGAGCTGATGGAAATTTCACACACATTTTTGGAATGGGGAGGAAATTTCACACACATTTCGGGAATGGAATAGGTAAGCAATAGCATTTGTCCCCAAATCTTCCTGAAATTAAAAAAAAAATACAACTATCTATGCCATATGTTTCTAACTGTAATAACCATTGTTCGTGTCTTCAACCATATGTGAGTAAGTATATGATGCATTCGAGGTGTCTGATTTTTGGATGGGTGAGGCCACAAGCTCCTGTAAAATATACATACTGTGCCTACTGGCTACCCTGCCCGACATGTCTTTCTGCTAATCAGAATGTCTCTCCCCCTTTTGTACAAGCCTTTGCAAATACAAAGCCATTAAAATTCTCTAATCCACTTAAATTTTTCATGACTTGAAGCTGCAGTGGTGCTGAATGGCTAAAAGCAAGGAACGTAACTTCAAAAGACTTTCTGCTTTAATCTGGTTATATAATGCAGGCTGACTTTGTCAGCATGATGGGTTACACATGCTAAAATTCATTTGTCTTTTCAAATGGACCTCACATTCCACTCACTCTGAGCTATTGCCAGAATCAGGTCATCTTTAAGCAAACACTCATCTGTTTGCAGTGTATGAGGCGGATGGTGTTGGGCGTGTCTTACATATGTACATGTAAAACACCTATACTAGAACTGTTTTATGATCCTGCAAGTACTGCCAACGCTATTATTCATACAGCAGCTATTACAATTATTAGAAATAAATGTCTCTCCCAAGATAGTTATTTTGCAGTGAACTTCATAGTCTTTAAATATTCATGATGGCAATAATAATTATTTTTTCTCCCAGTGTTCATTGTACAGGTGCTAAGTAAAAAAAAAATGTAAAAAGCCCACAATTTCAGTGTTTGTTCTATGTTATATTTAAGTGAGGAAAGGAACCCATCAAAAGTAAAGACATGCTACTTCTAAGTGTACAATCTGTTAGATATTTTGAGTTTTCTTGGATTTATGAAGGATTAATCACGGCATCATATCACCTCCAGAGTTCTTGCTGTCTTACATTTGATGTCATTCTCAACTGTTAGTTCAAAAAATATACAACTGTTAGATGGGTTAACAAATAAATTAATAAATAAAAATTTAAAAATAAAATAAAATGATTAAAAATAATTTTAAAAAGTAAAAACAAAAAATACAGCTGCTGCTAGTTGGAGAAATGTTTTCAAATAAATCAGATCATTTATGATCTCATTGTGTCTTTTTAAAATTCCAGTTATATATTCTATTATATAGATTTTTAAAATTCCATCTAACCTTTGCTTATTTTTGTAGATTTATCCGGGCTCAATAGAGTTAATGCAGGTGATTGAAGATTTTATACACATTGTTGGAATGGGGATGATGGACTTTCAGAATTCATACTTAATGACTGGAAATGTAGGTAAGAAATAGGATGTTTTCCCAAAATCTGACTGAATTTTTAAAAATATTTGCAAGTATCTGAGTCATACATTTTTAAGTGTGGTACCCATTGTTCATATCTTTGAGTCTACATGAGTAATGTATTGTGGATATTTGGTGTCTGATTTTTCAATGGGCCAACCACATATGCACTATAGACACATACCTACACACACACATTCGCATTCATCTGAGTGTATTTGTGTACATTTATTTAAGCCTACTTGTATTTATCTGTACACGTATATAGCAAATGTTTATTGCTATCCAATCTCATGTTGAAAATATACAGTATATACTATGTGATTATATAAAAAATAAGCTTTCATGGTCTTGCAAACACTGTTCATGAAGATGCCGAGTCACTTTCTTGCTGGGGGTCCAAAAGAAGTGCTGAATCTCCATAAGGATGGGACTCTTCACAGACCTTTAGGGGTCATTGTCATAATGCTGCTGCTGCCGAAGTTTTCTTGAGTAACTTCCAGGACACGGTGCATCTCTTGGGTCTCTGTAGTGGATTCTGTAATGTAAAGTGAAAATCTTTCTTCCTTTAGCTGTCTATAACATTGTCTTTTAGAGGGAGGAATTACACAGAGAAGCAAAATCCACACGGCCTCTTACAGTGCTACAATTATTGTACAGTCAGTCAATAGCAATTATGTTAACCAAATGGCACATTTCTTTTTGTAGTTAAAAAAACTGCAAGAACAAAGAAATATTCTTCCTAAATAGTATATGCATTGAGTTGATATAGGTTTACAGTTTTATTTCTTTACAGCTTCCTCTTGTGATGTTACTATGACTCAGATTTTCTTTCATTGTCATGTTTTAGCAATCTTCATATGAAGACTACTAACTGTAGATAAAGATGTGTTTAAATCAATATCTTACCTCACATTCTTATTCAAAGGATGTTTAAGTTTTAGTTTCTAGATCAGGAAGAGATCTAACTTTTGGGAGGGATTAACTAGGGGAGTTCACATGGTATAGAACGTAACATTTTTATGATTACAGCTTTGGTGGTTCGTTTTATACTTGATTTCTTCAGAAGGTCCTTTAGTCCTATAGTGACTTATTTGACTCTGAGATATATTCTGCCAGGGTGACCTCAACTTGTAACTGGTAATAGCTAACTACTGGTAATATTCTTCAGTTGAAGAGAACCTGTGTAATGGAGACCTCAAAGGTCTGAAGATGGTTCCATGCCCACATGCCATCTTCATGCAGCTTGAGACCTTACGAGTTAGAGTTATGCCTTAATCCACTTTCCAGAGGTGGTGGAGGGCCCAAACTTTTCCTGAGAGTAGATGTCCAGCAGCTTGTGCTGGTTCACGAATGAAGGGACCTTTCCTTGCTATGGACAAGGAGAAGAAAAAGTGACCGAAAATAGTATCTTTATTGAAGGATGAATTCAGAAATCAGAGAAAATCCAAATAAAATATCCATTCCAAAAGTGGCTGGGCAAAGAGAGGAAAGGTAAAATCTGTGGAAAAGGGAGGTAGCAAGTTAGACTATGAGTTTGGGACACATGGAAGGAAAACCCTAGAGAGATTCTGGGGACGCTGGTCATTCAAGATGGAACCACTCTTCTAAGGGCCTATGACTTTTTGGGGGAGGAAGGAACCAGGAAGGTTGCTACGCCAGATTGGACAATAGTAATTTACAAGAAAAACAGAGGGGGAAAAGGCAAGGAGCTATTTTTTCTTGATTTTTGTTAATGTTAGCACCTAATTCTAAAACACATGACTAAATAAAAGTATTATCAGATCAAAACATGACACTTGTTCAGAATGTGTTTGGAAAAACTTTAAAAACCAAAACCAATCTTAGAGTCTAGTAACTTAAATTTGAACTTAAAGTAGGCTGTTTGAATAACAGCATACCAAATGCCCTATAGTACTAGTATTATTTATGACAAAAATTCCATAAATATCCATAAATTGCAAATCTTTATTCCTCTTTACCTTTCTTTTGACTTACCAAAATTGTATTTTTGAAAAATTTGTGGGGTTTTTGTGTGAAAATTATGCTTTTCCTAGGTTTGCCTACTTCCTTTATCATCACTAAGCTTTAAGAAGTATATTAAGCATAGTGACAAAGCAATTTAATGCTGCAAGTAAAACCAATATTGTCCTATATTGTCTTCAGTCTTGTGTAAGGACAGTGTGATTGTTTGGCCTTCTGATCGCTTCACTGATTATCCATATAAGAAAAGGTTATATTCTGTGAATAAGTATCCCAAACATTATTACACCACCCAAAAGAGTTTTTATTTATTTTGGTTTCTCCAAATAATAGCCCAGGGACTGACTTACTGTTATTTGACGACCAGAAGAAGGTTATTCTCAATAATATTTAAGAATTTTCCAAAGTATATCCATATATTAGTCAGAGTTCTTCAGAGAAGCAGAACCAATAGGATATCTGTAGGTACATAGAAATAGATTTATTTTGCGAGATTGGTTCATGCAATTTCAGTGGCTGAGAAGTTCCAAGATCCGTTCTGTGAAAGCTGGAGGCCCAGAAAGCTAATGGTGTCATTCTAGTCCAAACCCGAAGGCTTGAGAACCAATGATGTTAAGCCCCACTTTGAATTCAAAGACCTAAGAATCAGGAGTGCTAATGTCCAAGGGCAGGAGAAGATTTATGTCCAGGATAAGCAGAGAGCATATTTACCCTTCCTCTGACGTCTTGTTCTATCCAGGCCCTCAATGGATGGGAAAATGCCCACCTGCATTGGTGAGGGAGAGCTTTACTCAGTCTACTGATTCAAATGCTAGTCTCTTCCAGAAATACCCTCACAGACACACCCAGAAATGTGGTTTAACCAGCCATCTGGGCATTCCTCTCCCAGTCAAGTTGATGCATAAAATTAACCATCGCAATCCACTCGTATCAAATTGGGTAATATAAATAATAATCACTTACTATTCACATTCTTCCTGTTATCCAATTTGATACTAGTATATGTAAAGCATGACTATAGTGTTGTGTCATATATGTCCAATGTTTTTGGACAAGGACACACAGAGAGAATAATTTGCAATGACAACTTGTAAACTGTGTGAGTTGGCATTTGTTTTACGTCCTAAGTCCAAATATTAATTATCCAACATCGATCTTACACACACACACACACACACACACACACACACATGCTTGCAAGCTCGCAGACACACATACACAAAGCATGTTAGTGATAAATAGAGACTAGGTAACTAAGAAAGTTTGTTTATTGCTTATGACCATTTTTTTTTTCAGTGTGTTGGAACAAGAATCCTTAACGACGGGTGGTGATGTGATGAACTGGGAGATCAGAATTGACATGTATACACTAATATGTATACAATAGATAACTAATAAGAACCTGCTGTACAAAAATAAATAAATAAATAAAATTAAATAATTAACAAAAGACTCCTTAAAGAACTTCAAAAGATCATCATGTCTTATAGAGACTATGAATATTTTTATAAAGCCTGTATGCACAGCACCTCACTTTTCTGGAATATAAATAAGTTTTTGAAGAAAGAGACAGAGTTGAATAACCACAAATAAAAGAAAGACCATACCATTTAATAAGAGAGTCTCAGAACCTGGCAGATAGCTTATTTTATTTCAACTTTAAATAGTTTTGGGCTTTCTGTTTTCTGGTTCCTGGTTTTGACAGAAAGGGTTGGGAGCAGAGATGGTGCTGTTAGAATCACATACATAGCAGATAGAATACCTGAAACAATAAAGAAAAAGAAGTTCTGAAAGAATCTGGCAGAGTGGAGCCCATATGGTGGGAACAGCATTATTCATCAAGATAAAAGTTTCTGTAATCTGATTAAGATGGCAGGAAAAATGAGTGACATGTCTTGGAAATATTTTCTTCCAAAATAATTCAAATGAAAAGTTTTGAAGCTTCTTTTATCTGAAAAGAGTCCCTACCTGTGTCAGCTTTTGATGACTGAAATGCTCTTACATTCTAACTATGAGCATGTTGGTATAAATGTGAGCCTGTTCGTTGTGGGAGGGAACAGGTCTATAGCTTTGATCAATTTCTCAAATGACTTATGACCTCAAAAATTTATTAACACAAGCCTTGGAAAAAACGTATTCTATGAACAAAGGTGTTAAACAAGCCAATGCATTTATAAAGTAATTGAGTATTTTTCATATCACATATGAATATGACATTCAAAATAGACACATGATAAATTCTAATGAATACAATTTAGTGAGCACTTAGTAAACACTACTAAGTAGCTTATATAATTACTCAATAAGTGAATGAATATGAAAAATTGATGTACTACAGAGAGATTTAAATTTTCAATATGCCTCAGTTTATCATAGACTTGTATTCTACATGTTCTAAATATGCTGTACAAGCAAGTGATCTTCTTCAGTGAAAAGTGTGAATTTTTCAATATATTTTTAAAATATTTATTATCGATTAGGTCAGGGGGACTATATCTTAATATGATTTAATATGTGTTCAAGTTATTTTTCTTCAACAAGAATATTTCTTGAAGAGTGTTTAAACTGACTTTCTACCATTTCTCTCCAAACATTTTCTCTTTAGTTCTTTTCAGCCCCATTCTTCTCTCATCACTTTCCTGAAATTCCCCTCAGAAAAGCCTTCTGGAAACTCCCAATTGCCAAATTGAACCACACTGTCTCTTGAAACTGTCCATTCTTTTAACATTTGTGTATGTATTATATTATAAAATAGAATTAAGGGATAAACATTACTCATGACTCAGAGATATTTAGAATTTTTGGAGGCAGTAATGTAAAACAAAGCAGAGCATGCACTGAAGGGGAGACAAGCACATTGTTTGAGGCCTAGCTGTTTGCAGTTCCCAAGACAGAATAGGATGTATGTGACCTCACCTGATCAGAGTGACAGGGCAAGTGCATGGATGACAGCTGCTCTAGAGCATTTGTCTAAAGTTGTGGCAGAGTGTTTTATAGTTCTTTATTATGATTTTAGTCGTATATTTTCCATAATCACTTCAAGTAGCATATTGTGTTTGTCTTATTTATTGGTAAGAATAGCCTATTCTTTAGAAACTAAGTGTTTTAGTTTTGGACTTAAAACCTGAATTGTGTTCACCAAACTGAATTCAAGGAGGATCTGTCATGTGATGTATGTTGCAGCCCACTGACTGTGTTCAATTAAAAACAAAAAGAATTTATCTCTTACTATAAGCAAACCCTTTCCTTAGTGATTCAGGTCAGTAAAGGAATAAGCTTCTCATCTACAAAGAGTTTTCAGTCCAGTTGTGGGCATAAAAGAATTACATAGATGAATAACATACCAAGTGCACTTTGGTGTGTGTCATGCAAACCAAATGTTACAGAGATTCATTCCAAGAGATGTTGTTCCATGTAAGGGACTGGAAAATGTTCTTAAAGAAGGAATCATTTAGTGTAGATGTTGAAGGATGGCTGGATTGTTGACAGTCCAACATGAGGCACAGTGAGTGGCAAGGAGCTGGTGACATTCCAGAACATTCTTTTAGCAAATACAGTATAGAGTTGTCCAAGTTGAGATAGTGCTTAGGGGATACGTGGTCTATTTTGATAAAGACATCTATGTATGGAAGTAAAGGAAATGAAATAAACTTGGAGAGGCATGCCGAGACATGGTGTAACATGCTTCCCAATTCCGAAGAGTAGGGAGCTCCTGAGGATTCATGGATGGGTGAGAGCTATGCCTTGGAAAGACCCAGGTTACAGCAGAAATAAAATTTGTTGAGATTGAAACATATTTTTAACACAGAGACCAGAAGGCTTTTTATAATAATCCTTGCAGGAGATAATGAAGACTTGAGTTAGCGGTAGTAAGTATAGAAACCAAAATGTAATTATCAGTTTGAGACTCTGAGGGTAGAAATGATGGCATTCTGTAACTGAATGTGGTGTCAGAGAGAAGGGAGGAATTGGGATTATATTTATTCAATGAACATTTGAGAGTGTCTTTCACATATTAATGTTTAAATGCAAATGTACCCCTTAAGTGGAAAAATAAAATGTGGTCTTGAGTTTTGGTAGAGGAGTCAAATTTATGATATACCTTTGGTAGTCAACTGCATAAAAGTGATGGTTGAAGCCAGAAAAGCTTTTTTCAGTTATCAGGACAGTAATAAGAGGGGTAAGATGGAAGATGATGCCTATATTTAAAAAGAAAAAAATCCTGACTATGTGTGGTGATGGATGATAACTAGACTTACTGTGGTCATAGTTTCACTATATATAAAAATATTGAATCATTATGTTGTGCATCTGAAACTAATGTTGTATGTCAATTATATCTCAAAATATTTTTCTATATATGACTATGGAGAGATCTCTATGATATATTATTACCTGAAAAGGTATGTATAGTAATAAACCAAGTTAAGAAATATATTTTGTTTACAAATAAAATTTACACATTATACTAGGAAGAGATCATGTAAGTTATAGAATAGAAATCAATGTTGAGGGAAAACAAAAACAAAAACAAAGAATCATTACAGATATCAGAATAAGAATAGTCAGAGGTAGTAGGAGTTCCAGAACAGGGCAGTAGAAAATCAGTGGCATGTAATTAATAGGAGAGAGAAAACATTTCAAAACAATACTGTAGTTAATATCAATTTCTAATAAAGTTCAGAGTAGTGGAGTTAAGCAAAATCTTATGTGATTTTGTGATTCTGGTGGTAAAACATAAGAGTTCTCCAGGAAAAGCACAGACACAATGAATGAGATCTAAATATCCAAGCTCTTTAGGTGGTTTCAATGGATTTACCCGTAACAATTATCTCTAAGGATTTAGTCTGCACAGATCAATGTTGCTCCATCCATGTAATACTATCTCACAACAGTTCCTTAGGAACTCTTCAAAGTTGAAATATCAGATAAAAAAGGAATATTGTTATGCTAAGAAAGTCTCAAGATACAGAATATTAAAGTTATTGGCTGTAAGGAATTTCAGAAGTCACCCCTATATACACCCTTAGAGATAGAATATTCTGGAAAGTATAGTTTCCATTTTTCTCTAGTAATCCAATAAGGCCAGTGTCTTGAAAACATTAATGTTAAGACATTTTTCTCTGCCAAGCTAAATAGCACTGTCTATTCTTGGTTTAGAAATAGGAAATGCTGGGCTTTTCAGAATGAACATTCATACTTGGTGTTTTCTGAAATCGAATCCAAATTCAATCTTAAGAATGGCATGATGCAATTTTGACATCTCCTTTTTCTCCACAATGCTGTCTCATCAACATCAAACCTATGTTATTTCTTACACTCACTGGTAAATTTAATCATTCCTTTAGAGAATATCTTGTTCCTCAATTGAGAAACCCGTCTTCAATCTGATGATGTACTTATAAAAATAAAGTGGCTTCTCTTTCTAGGCCTATTTTCCTTTCTGTCACTGCTTCATTTTGTGGTTCATACACCTCCATCACTTGTTTAACTTCCTTTCTTTGGAGAAAAGATGCCTGTAGTGAGTTGACACCGAGCCTGAAAAATACACAATTTAACATCTTCTTGTTGTTGTTGTTTATCTGTAGCACCTGACGTTGGTTCAGTCAGCTAGACTTGAGTCTGGAAGTGTCAGATTCTACCTTCTCTGCCTGGCTCACTACACGTTTTCTTGCTAGACTTGTGAAGCAAATGGTGTGTATTTCTGTAGGTCAGAAAGAACAAACTAAAAATACCTGTTTTTTTTTTTTAACGATACTAACATACTGGTTCCCTTGAGAAAATAAACAGTTCAAGCAGCATTTTAAAACTATGGCTTGGAATAATATGTAGCATTGAGTTCTTTGATTATTTCTCATTTACTAGGAATTATCTCATTGCATTTTCTATGATACAGTTATTCCAAATGGTTGGGGTGAAGCGCTCTGAGGAGGCTGCTGAGAAAGGGCCATACCAGGCTCTTTTAGTGGTAGGAAAGACATACTCCTTATGGGGATATGATGGGCTCCCTTCCACCCAACTGAGAACCTCATTTAGATGCTCCCTAGTGTCAGTGTAATAGTTTGGGAATAATGCATGGATTTAACTGGCTTTAAGAGGGTGCCATGTTCTGTTTTAAGTTCTGGGGATTTCTCAGTGAACAAATCGAATGAAGCTCTTGCTCTCATGGAACTTGTGTTTTGCGGCAGGGACAGAGGTCAGTCAAGCACCCTCTGACATGCCCAGTGGTTCTAAGTGATGTGAAGACAAGTCATCAAGAAGGGGGACACAGAGGGGAGAGAGGACGGGGCGGGGATGGTCGGGAATAAGTGCTAGTTGAGTATATACCTGGGTGCCTTGAGAGCATGAGGCACGGTGACATGTGGGGACAGACTATCTCCATCGGAAGGAACCAGCACAAAGGCCAGGATGTGTCCACGTGCTTGGCGCCATAGAGGCCTGGAGGAGGCCGCTGATGGTGGAGTGGCTGACAGAGGCACTGTGAGAGGTGGAAGGGGAGTGAGGACCAGACTGTGGAGGGCGTTTGACTGTAGGTCTCTGAACAAGATGCAAAACCATTCAAGGATTTGAGCAGAAAAGCAACCGGATCTGGTATATGTCCTGAAAGGACCATTCTGACTATGGACTGTTGGGAGTATGAGAGCATACAGGGCGACAGGAGGGTAATTATGGCAATAGGCCAGGCGAGAGAACTCTGTGGTTTGGACCAGATGCCAGGGGAAATAGTGGGAAGAGGCCAGATGCTGGAGGTATTTTAATGGTACATCTGACCGAGTTTACTGATGGCTAGAAATAGGGTGTGTAAGAAAGAGATTGTCAAGGAAATGTTTCCACTTCATCTCCAAGAACCCAACTACAAAAACAAGACAGGTTAGTTTCCAAATCTCTATACTATAAGCAAATGTCATAAACCTCCTTTGCTGGCCATTTAAATATCTCTAAAATTTAGGATCCACAGTAATCTCTTTCATTTATTTTTTCCTTATTTTCATCGAGATATAATTGACATATACCATTGTATCCATTTTAGGTATACAACATAATGATTCGATATATGTATATATTGTGAAATGACTAACATAATCACTTTAGTTAACATTCATCACCACACATAGGTAAAATTTTTTTTCTTGGGTGAGAATTTTTAAGATCTGCTCTCAGCAACTTTCAAATATATAATAGACAATTGTTGATTATAGTCACCATGCTGTTTCTTTTTTATGTAGTCTTGTTCCTGAGTCCAACACAAATACTCGCTCTTGCAGTTTAAGCAGTTCTATACTCTGAAGCCATGAGCATTCTGTCATCATTACACCCCCTGAATCCTTGGTCAAAAGCTAGAATGAAATTGCTCATTAAAATGACTTTTTAAAGGTACCAGTTAACACATGAAATAAATTCTACCTTTCCTACCATTTTTGTGTTTTTTCTTCTATTTATAAAGTCCTGGGACCTCAAGAATGGAAGAACACTTATGGATCAACTAAGTCCAGCCATAAACTTGTCAGCTTCATCCTACTTAAACTATTTTGTATTTTTTTTTTTTAGTTTTTTTGGAAAATAAATAATAAATAAAAGTTTATTATCTGAGTTGCAAAGATCTTTGCAAAGGTCTTTGCAAACCTTTATCTCTTCAATTTAAAAAATGTTATTTCTACTAGTAATACTTAAATAATTACAACCCTGGACCTCAACATAGAAAACTCTCATCATGTGATAGTGTTTCAAATTAACAGTAGGTCTGTGTTCTTTTAGAAGGTAACTGGGGTGAAAATAGTTACATAATAGTTACATACAATAATGGCTACATATTTGCATAATTGTTACATTGTTACATAGTTCCAGGTTTATCTATCTAATCTGCTTTATACAGCCCTACACAAGGACACGATTATTCATGGAGTCATTATTAAATAGTACTTCTTGTCCCTGAAAAAAAATTGAACTAGAAAACATTGTTAATAGCTGTTCTTTCTCATTTTGAGTAACCTAGATGCCATAAACTTTCCCTCTAGTGTCCCTGTACTCTGCCAGCGGCTAGCTCTAATCCTAACTACTACTCTGCTGTGAATCGCTCGCATGGTCTCTGGATCTTGAATAGTTTTTACTTCTTTACCCTGGTTTAATTTACTGTTAAGAAAGAATAGAGTCTTTTCCATTATGGTTTATTACAGGATGTTGAATATAGTTCCCTGTGCTCTACAGTAGGACCTTGTTGTTTATCCATTCTCTATATATTAGTTTACATCTGCTAATCCCAGCCTCCCAATCCCTCCTTCCCCTGCCCAAAAAGAATATGAAAAAGAATATATGTTAAAAAAGAAAGAATAGAGAGTCTACATGTTGCTATTTTGGCATGCCTCCTTTCTTATAGCACCTTATGTGTACATCATCTGAGTATCCAATTTAATGAAAATTCCTTAGTATCAGACAGTGACTGTTATTCTAAGAAACCCTTTTCAGAAGTGCCATTTGAGTACAATGCATAGGAAAATGTTTTTATTTGTTTGTTTCTACTTGTATTTCTCAGGCTTTCCAAGAAAAGCTTTGGTAAAGCATCCCTTGTATTATACAGTGTTTCCCAAATTAACGCTTTCACAAATACTCATGATACAACCTTGCTGCCAGAGCGTTAAGGGCACCCACGCGATGTGTTCTCATCAGTGCTTTCCATTCAGAGTGGATACATTTTTTTTTTTTTCTGGGACGCGGGCCTCACACTGTTGTGGCCTCTCCCGTTGCAGAGCACAGGCTCTGGACATGCAGGCTCAGCGGCCATGGCTCACGAGCCCAGCCACTCCGTGGCATGTGGGATCTTCCTGGACTGGGGCACGAACCCATCTACCCTGCATCGGCAGGCGGACTCTCAACCACTGCGCCACCAGGGAAGCCCCAGAGTGGATGCATTTTTTATCCCTTTGCATCTTATTAATTGAAAGTTAAAGATTTGTTTCATTATCTTGCTCAGCCAAAT
Source organism: Mesoplodon densirostris (assembly GCF_025265405.1). Classification (NCBI taxonomy): domain Eukaryota; kingdom Metazoa; phylum Chordata; class Mammalia; order Artiodactyla; family Ziphiidae; genus Mesoplodon; species Mesoplodon densirostris. The sequence goes on from NC_082672.1 coordinate 78,115,776, forward strand.
ACACGCTAACCTACTTCTGTCACATAAAGAACTTCACTGTAGCTTTTGATATGACTCTAGGGAAATCTTACTCATGTATTCAGTATTTCTACATCAAAGTAAAATGAGGCTTAACCTTTCGCTGCCTGAATGATGCTTTTTTTCTGAATCTTTTATAACATATCTTGGCCAGTGAAAATTTTGTGAACTTATTTGTCATTAATTTGTTCTCCATCCCTTCAGTAACTGTCTGGGGGAAAATGCCTAGGTAAAGACCAAATATTTGGCCTAGGCCCATCATTTCTGTTGGATTTTATATTTACAGGGAAAATGCTCATGGTCTGAAGAAACCTAATGAGGTCACACAAACCTCAGTAGGAAATGTGCAACATACACTGTCACAGTGATGCTCAGAAGCGTAGAAGCAGGAACAGGAAAAGCAGAGGACAAGCTGGCTTCTAGCATAGTTGTGCATATCTAAGGAAGAAGAGTTTAAAGCCTAAAGGATGAAATGTGTGTTACAGAGACGGTGAAGAGGTATGTCTTAGGGCTACATCTTGGTGTATGGGACATGAATTGTGGAAGCTGTCCTGAGATAGAAACCCACGATTTCAAAAATTAAGATTTCTGGTGAGAATGCAAACAGAATTATTGGGTTTCACATGCATTGACACCTAGACCTAACCACAAACGTTTTGGATTTGAGTTTTAACTATTTTCTGTAGAGAACATGAGTTTCTGTAGGGAAGTTACTGTGACGTGTGCCCTCAGGAAGCTGTGAAGAGCTTTGCCTAAAGGAATCCATGCTTTGCCTCCGTCCATCAGCTGGGTATCAGGAGGAGGATTCCAATCAGGGAAAGGCTTTCAGGGGTGGGATTAGCACAGGGCCATGTTGGAAAGTGATGGCTTCCTATTTCGCTGCAGACACTGCCTCTATAAGATGCTGGAAGGATAGGTCTTCCCATTCTGACTTCATTCTTCACTTTGAATCAGTTCCTTCAGAATCTAATAGACTCACACTTACAGCCTAGAATAGAAATGTAAAACCTAAAGCCAACTAAACACAACATTTGAATGTTATAAGATAACATGTCGGGTCTCTATTGGTTTATGCCATAAGGATTTGGAATCACTAAAATTGTCACACAGCAGGCCATCTTTCTGATTTTGCTGTTCAACTGTATTAGAAGAATGTTGCCATGAGTTTGTGTGAATATGAAATATGGTCCCATTTTAACTGTCTCTATGGCAATAATTGCTTATCTCTATGGAAATGGCCGTTTGCCTCTACAACAATAACCAGTGAAGAGAAAAGAAGTACTGATTCCCTTTTATCATTTTTTTTTCTTTTTATGGTTTGACCTTTTCAAGTGTCTTATTTTATTTGGTTAGACCAATAATTCTGTGCTAAACTGTTCCTCTTCTCCATTGTTTCCTTCACTGAATTCCAAAAAAAAAAAAAGTTCTCATCTGAATTTGACAGAAAACTCTGACCCAGGTTAAAGTTAAAGACTGATGCTCTTTAACACGGTGGAAGCAGGAAAAGGAAGCAAGAAAGCACGCTGGCTTTCGAGCCCAACTGGCTGCAAACCTTGGCTATATCACAACTAACTTGACATTCTGCAGGCTATTTCATCTCTAAATCGCTCAGTGTGCTCCTTTCTAAAGTAGAGGTAATGATATATTTCCTGAAGAGTTATTGTAAAGATTAAAGATATACATGTCATCTGGCATGTAATAGGCCCTCAGTAATTGGTAGTGGACAAATGTAGGGCCAGATATGGGCTCTGCTACTGATAGGGTTTGTGACTTTGGTCAGGTCACTCCATCCCCATATGTACAGTCTGCTCCTCCAGGGAGCTTCCAAAGTTGCTACCTAAGTTTAAGACCCTAAGCTTTTGTTTGTTGTTGTTATTTTTAATCTCAATAATAGACTTATTATTTATTTAACAAATCAGCCAGGATCCCAGACTTCTAGGTAGTTACTATAACTAAATTTGGAAAATCACCGGTGCCATGCCATAATAGTTTGTTATGCAGTTGTCTTCTGTAGTGTAATGACACAAATAGCCCAAAATTTTTTCATTGGTACTTGCACTTTGCTATCTTAAGAAGCTCCTCTCTTCCATGTATATATTTGTCATTAGTCAAATCCTAGCTCTCCTGAATGATTTATACAGAATAATTTTTTTGGCTTTAATTTTATAATTTCTGCTCCTTAACATGTAATCCATCACCTGCAAAATTGTATCAACTGTCTCTATAGATGCATTAAATAATTCTGTAGTGCTAAATCCTCCTGAATTCATAAATGAATTAGTTCTCTTTTGTACTTAAATAATGTATTTTGCATAGTCCAGAATATATTTCTGCATTTGTTGCCCACGTAATTTTTCATGTGAAGAACTTTAACTTTAGAAATGTAACTAATGACTTATGTGGTTAGTTTAATGTGTTTTTTTTAAATTTTATCTTCTGTTTTGGTCGGTGGTATATGAATACGAGAGAGCAGGTGTGAATGAGTTTGCCCTTTGTATATGTCCTAAAATATTTAGCAACCGAAATGTAGTTCTTTTAGATACCATTAAAATTTATACTATGGGCTTGGGGGAAAAGTCGTGTTTTTTCCTTTAAAGTTACATCAAAGAATGAAGATACTTTTTAATAAAAGTTAAACTGAATTGAAAACCCAATAATAACAGGCTGTAAAGGCCACATAACGTTATATGATGGACAGTAATTTTATTCAAGTTGCAGCTGATAACTACAAAATAGGATGTTATAGTCGTAGGGACTGAACAATTCATACAGGAATGATTTACATTGGATAAAAGTTAATATATCCAAATATATATTCTGATATCAAATAAAGCTTGATATGCTGAAATTATTGAAAGAGCTCTAAAGTGCAGTAGGAATACAGGGGGATATAGTTGGGATGAAGATACTGCAATGTTTCCTTTGCCACTGCAAAACGTTTTAATGGTCAACTTCAATATCCATTTGGGTTACTTTATTACTTTTTGAAGTATGAACCTTCCTCTTTTTGAAGAATCTTGTCTTCATTATCTGAGAGCCTTAATTGCCCTCTCCTTTTTTCTAGGCAGTCTCCTTTTGCTTTCCCCAAACTCATTGCCTAATTAATTATCTTTTAACTTTCCCTAACTCCTTCAATTTTTTCTTTGCCTTCCTTAAAATGTAATAATGTTTTTACTAAAGAGGATAACCTCTATCATCTTTAAAATTTATTCCAAGAATCCATAATACTTCAAAAAGTATCCTAGTGGATTAGAAATATGTAATGTTTACTTCTAAAGTATCAATTTCTTAACAACAAAGTAAGTATATTATTGAGCAATACAATTTAGACTCCATAGGCAAAGCAAAATTGGAATTGGTTTGTGTGCCCTTTTTAATGACATATAAATTATTATAGTGAACTAGAGCACTCAGTCTTAGAGAGTGTGTTTTTATGTGTTTGTGCATGCATGTGTGTAGTGAGGAAGAGTAATTGTTATTTGGGGATTATTTTGGGTTATTTGGTTTTATGATCCAAAGACCAAAACCGTTTTCTGAGTTTGAGGGGAAAGAAACGATGCTCACAAACGTAGAGCTCCGGTATTCATTTTCCTCCCAAGTCATTCTTTTCTGTTGCTGTTGGTTAGCTATCTTATATAGAGTAGTGTGTGTGTGTTCATCCCAAGCTCATGATTTATCCCTCCTCCCCCCATGTTTCCACTTTGGTAACCATAAGTTTGTTTTCAATATCTACAAGTCTGTTTCTGTTTTGTTAATAAGTTCATTTGTATCGTTTTTTAGATTCCATGTATGAGTGACATCCTACAATATTTGTCTGTCTGACTTACTTCACCTAGTATGATAATCTCTAGGTCCATCCATATTGCTGCAAATGGCATTATTTTATTCTTTTTTATAGCTGAGTAGTATTCCATTGTATATATGTGCCACATCTTCTTTATCCATTCCTCTGTCGATGGATATTTAGATTGCTTCCACGTCTTGGTGGGCTCTTGGGGGCCCATCAAGGAGGAGATAAGGATCCAAGTTTGAGTTATGTTTTGGAAGAGAAACAGTGACCACAGTGATGAATGAGCTTCTGGCAGGTGAACATGGAGGATAACTTACTGTTTAGTGCCCTGAGAAAAGGGTAGGTGGAGGTAGCCTGTTAGAGATGGAAAAGGCTGCTAAGGGAAAGAATATTTTGATGAAGAGTGGGTGGAAATCAAGAGTTAAGCTCCAGAGATGCTATACTGGAGATGCCTGGAGACATACCATTGAAGAGTGGAAGTAGGCAGGTTTGGAGTTCAGAAGAAAAGTTCTTATACCCATTCAGCTCATACTGAAGATATTTGTGTGAAACAGCTGTCTCACCAGGTCGTAGTTTCTTTCTATGTAAGGATTTTTTTCTTTTTAAATTTTGGATCTTCCACGGTGTTTTATACAAGGCGGAAAATAGTTGAGGTGAAGGATAAAAGGAAATTGGCATATATTATGTCCTACTGTGTATAAGAAATGAGCTGTCTTTGGCTTAATCCTCATGAAAGGCTATTGACTTTTTACAGGTGGTCAAAGTAAAACACAATTAAATGACTTGCCAAAGATCACAAAGTAATTGGAAAACCAAGTGTCTTTGTCTTCAGGGCCCAAAGATATCATATTAAACCCCAGTGCTTGCTAGTTAGCCTTTGGAAAACCTCATTCATTACAAAAAGTTACAAGGAGCTGTGTCAAACCTACGAGATGTTAGGACCCTAGTGCATATCAGTAAATAGGGAGAATTCTTTTCCTTTTGAAGCTTATAGTCCAGTGTGTGAGGCTGATAATAGATCAACATAAAGCTGGATAATATCTACCTATGAATATAGAGCCATAAAGAAAATAAACAAGTGATAGAGAGGAACGAGGGAGCTGAACTTCTTTAGATTGGGCGGTTCAGACAGACCAAGCTAAGGAAAACACAATTTAGCAGACACTCGAGGATAAGAGTAGAAAAGAATATTCTAGCTGGAGAGGAAGAGCCCTGTGGTGGAGAGGAAAGACCAGGGGCAGCGAGCAGGACAGCGATTTGGCTGTGATCCACAGACAGGCAGGTGCCAGCCATGCGGAGCCTGGGAGGCCCTCGTGTGGATCTGGATTTTACTCTGAAAGCACTGATGAGCCACTGAATTATTTCAAGGGAGAGAACAACATGGTGTGATTTACATTTTTAAACGTTAACTCTGGTTTATGAGAGGAGGACTTGAAGGAACAAGGGTGGACTCAGGGAAGCCAGTCAGGCGGCCCTTGAATTAGCTCAGGTGAGAGATACTGGAGGCGTCCAGAGGGATCTGGAAAGGAGATAGAGGGAAGAAGCATGGTGTTGATGGATGGTTATAGGAGATGCAGGAAAACCAGGACAACCCTTGTGTTTTTGGTTCAAACATCTGAGTACCTGGTGGCACCTTCTAGGAAGATGGAGCAGAAGTGCTTTTGTGGCAGGAAGTCAAGAGTTTTGCCCCCAAAAACGTTTGTTGAACTAGAGAACCACAATACTGGTCACATCAGATAATTGTTCTTCTATGATTAAATACACGTTTTCTTGCATAACCATTCAGTTATGAATTGTCTAGGGTGTCTTCCAGGTCCTCCTAGAAGGCTCGGTGGCCCTCGAAGCTGAAAATATTTACTTTTTGGCCCTTTATAGGAAGTTTACCAGCTCTGCAGTAGAGCATGGTCAGAACCTAATTTTAGAGTATGGTTTTCCTTTTTCTAAACCAGTGGCCCTTTTCCATAGTCTTTATAAAGCCTTTGTTTTCTTGTAAAGCCACGCTGGCATTATTAAAATACATCTTTCTGTTGCACAATTAGTTTACTATTGTGGTTTATCTTTTTCTCTCTCCATTTATTTTTGGTGTCTTTCCCTGATTATTTCTCTTTACCCTCTAAAAGTGAATCTCTCCTAAACTACACTTCTCAGCCTCTTTTCTGTCATCCTCTTGATGTCTGCACAGCTCACCATGTCTCTTCTGCAGGTGTCTGCACGGAGGCCAGTTGACCAAAGAAGCTCCCACTATTTAGTAAAGGTCTCCGACCCCACTCACCATTCTCTAGCAGATCATTTACTGTTACTGACATTCGATCTAGTTCTGTTTGTTCATCCTCTGTCTTTCCCCAGATACCATGCTGGTCCCATGAGGGCAGAGACTTTAACTGTTTTGTTCACTGGTGTGTTTCCAGTGCCCAGAACTGTGCTTGGCATGTGATAGGTACTCAATTGATATTTGTTGAATGAATGAATCTGTCCATTGTATTCTCTCTTTTGGGGAAACTTATCCATGTCCACATTATCAACTATTACTTATTTTTAAAAAAATTATTTTATTCACGTATAATTGATTTACAATGTTGTGTTAATTTCTGCTGTACAGACACGTGACTCAGTATATGTATACAACTTTTTCCATATTCTTTTCCATTGTGGTTTATTCCAGGATACTGAATATAGTTCTCTGTGCTCTACAGCAGGACCTCATTGTTTATATTACTTCTAATTAGAAGACAACCAGATTACATCTCTAAGTTCTAAATTTGATCATGCTTCAGATCTCAGAAAACTTAGCCTAAAGTGTCATTTCCAGCCCTTTGTTTGACTGCTTCTCTACCTAAACCTTCATGCTCTATTAAAAACATTACTCTTTTTCTAGGGCACAGTAAGTTCCTTCACCTCATACCCCAAACACTGCTATTCTGATACTTCTGGAACATCACAGCCCTTTTCCAGGCTCTGGGTCTGCACAGGCTCTTTCTTCTTCCCCTAACTTATACTCAGCTGTCAAACCACAGCCCACATTCTCCCTCTTCAGAGAGGCCTTTCTTGGCCGACTGACCACACGCCATCTCATCAATTATTTCTTTCATGCCACCTATCACAACCTTGAATTATCTGAATTTTTTCTCACTAACGAACTGTGTGCATTTGCCCGCTAGACTGCGAGCTCGTTAAAGATAAAGTCTTTGTGTCTCTTGCTCACTTGTTAGGTCCTCAGTGATAAGACCCTGCTTGCAACACTCTCAGGGCTCAATAGAAATTTGCTGGATGAATGAATTTCCAGACAGAACTCTTGAGTCTACAATGATCGTTCTCTTGTCAAGTCGTAGCACTTGGCATTGCTAGTAATCTTCTGGGGATGGATGATCACTGTCTCGGGAAGCCCTGGGATTGTTGGCTTTGGTTGTTGTTTCCTGACTGCATGGATGCTTGACTTCTCACAGGTTCCTGCCTCACTCCCCTGGTAAGGTTTGAATACCTATAGATATCAAAACAATACATCACACACACACGCACACACACACACACACAATGCTGCATACACAAATGCTCTCATTTGTTTTTACTTGGTTTATTATCATCTAAAGGTCCTTCCTCTAGAAAGGAAGGATAAGAATGCTGTTCTTCATTTCACTGGTTAGGAGAAGAGGGAGAATTTACTTCCTAAAGCATTTTCTTTATTGATTTGGTTTTACCATTCAGGTATACATGCAAAATTGATTTGCATATCACATTTTGTTTTGTATTTATGTGAGGAATGAAATCATGAACTACTTGTGTAGAGAAGATGAAAATTTATAAGTGACATACCCTTTTTAAAACCTGAAAGAAAATTGGTATAATCAGGTTAAATTTCCCTCATTAAATTTTACATAGTGTAGAAAGAAAAAGGCCTTTAGAAAGAATATGCAATAGTTAACAGAAAAAGTGCAGAAAATAAGATATTTTAGAATGTATTTCTCTTTAAAGAAAGATTGTAATATTTAAAAATAGCTTCTCCGATATATGTCTGCAACAGGGGTAAGAAAACCTTTTCTGTAAAGAGCCAGATAGTAAACGTTTCAGGGTTTGTGGACCGTACAGTCTCTGCTGTAACTGTTAAACTCTGCTCTTGTGGCCTAAAAGCAGCCCTAGGTTTTATGTGAATGAATGGTGTGTCTGTGTTCCAATAAAGCTTTATTTGTGGACAGTGAGATTTGAATTTTATTTAATTTTCACATGCCAAGAAATACAATTCTTCTTTTGATGTTTTTCAACCACTTAAAAATGTGAAAACCACTTTTAGCTTGCAGGCCATCCACAAACAGCTGGTAGGACAGATCTGGACCGTAGGTTGTAGTTTGCCAGTCCCTGGTTGAGAGAGTTCAGCTTGAACAAGGGTGGTGTGTATGCCCAGGGATGTACCATGTAATCATGTAAACATGTGTGTCAGCAGGATTACATGTTGAAGAATAAGAGTGACCTGAGAAGAAGCTGAGGAGATCCTCCGTAGAGAGCACTGAAGTCCGGCCAAAAGGCCAAGAGCAGAAATAAGAAACAGGCCTTGTGCTGCAGTGTCTCCCAGGCTTTGAAACCGGCTAATGGATAAAAAACAGAATCTGAAGCTGATAATTCACAAATAATTCACAGGTTTTTCGATTTTGACACCAGAAAGGAATACACAAAATGGTTAATTATTTAAAGTTTCACTATGTATAATATGTCATTGGAAACTAGCAAGGTGAAGAAAATCTTTGACTTGCCACATGGTTACTTTCTTGACTGCCTATCAAGTTTGTCTACTTTTAAATATCAGGGGAGCCTGCTTTTTCTCTTAAAACAAATCTGTGAATTCCTAATGGGAAGAACGTTACTCAACTAAATCTCTGTGTGCTGCTCTGGGATGTGGGGATGCTACACCCTATAGTGGGGATGGTGGCGGCTGAACCGATGGATGCTCTCAGCTCTCAGCACCCTGGTCCTTGCAGACGCACTTCCCACCTCCTCTGTTTCCTGGGAAATGGTGGCTACTGGCTGCTCTCAGGGAGCCTGTTCTTCGCCCACAGCCCTCAACACTCCAATCCCAGCCTTTGGGAAGGAGACAGAGTAAATGGGGGAAATAGATTGGGGAGGAGAGAAACTAAAAATCTCTCTGTTTGAATCTCTGAGTGTTTCCTGGAAACGATGTTGGAGATCATGATGGACGAATTAAAGTGTGTGTATATATAATATCTGCATTCCCTTTTGATAACCACTGTTCTTCAGTGGTGCCTAGTTTTGATCCTCTGTTGGGCAAGTAAGATAGTTTTATTTCTTCTAATTGAGTCACTATGTCGATCTTTTATATTTAGTGCAAAAATATTACAGTAAGGCAAAGTAAATTTGCTGTTTATGTGTTAGGTATAATCAAACTGCATCACACAGTACAAAATCCTATACTTCTGAGTAGGCAACTGAGATTTGAATCGCAATGCCACCACTTAAGTGTCCTCTTCCTCATTTAAGAAAGGAAGGTACAGGGCGTCCCTGGTGGCGCAGTGGTTGAGAGTCCTCCTGCCGATGCAGGGGACACGGGTTTGTGCCCTGGTCAGGGAAGATCCCACATGCCACGGAGGGGCTGGGCCCGTGAGCCATGGCCGCAGAGCTTGCGTGTCCGGAGCCTGTGCTCCACAACGGGAGAGGCCACAGCAGTGAGAGGCCCACGTACCGCAAAATAAAAAATAAAAATAAAAATAAAGAAGGTACAGATAATAGCAATGAGGATACTGTCAACACCAATACCTCCTAGGCTTGTTTTAAATATTAAATAAGGTATCATGTTTAAGGCATCTGGCCAAGTGCTGTGCTAGAAACAGAGCTTAGCACAGAGGAACCACATGATAAATGCGTGCTGAATCAGTTAAGGAATCAGTTAATGACAATGCCAAGGCCATGGCAAGTGTGCAATAAAATCAGCTGTGCTTCTCTTCCCTCCCAAACACCTTCAGTAGTTTACAAGCCACTCAGCATTTCCATAGGAAAATAATGGCTTCTTAAGCTGCTAAGTGCCAGGGGGGTCACACTACATAGAGGCTTTGCTCAGCCCCCATGTGCTTGATATGGGTTCAAGAGCAGAACTGAGTTCCTTTTTTTTCTTAATTATTTTATTGAGGTAGAGTTGATTTACAATGTTGTGTTAATTTCTGCTGTGCAGCAAGGTGATTCCGTTATACATAGACATACATTCTTTTTCATATTCTTTTCTATTATGGTTGAGTCGCTTTCTAACACACTGATGCAATGCATCATTTCCTCCTTCCCAAGGTTTACTTACAGGATTTTGAAACTGTGCAGGTGACCAACTAGTAATATCGAGTGATGTTTTCCACAAGCAATTCCATTTTGATAACTGGACAATTTTCTAATATTGGTGAGTCAGGACCCCGTTTGTAAGTTGTGCTCTCTGAATCAACATGAAAAATGATGCAAACCTTAAATATATGGGAAACATCAACAGGAGGAAGCAATAAGAAGGACTGCTTTTAGGGCATCCCGTAAACAACTTCTTCTTTATCTGCCCCCGATGATGAAGGGCCTAGGATTATTAGGTGTCCTCCCATGGGAGTTTCATCCACTCATTACAGAATGTGAGTCACTGCATTAAGCACTTAGGTCAGTGCTTAAAAGTAGTGCTTTTGAAGTTCTCTGTGAAGTCTGTGGCCGTAGCTGCAACGGAAGTATTGAATTTGTCATTCACGATGCAGCCAATAGACTTTTAACCTGACTGACCTTGTGTAGCCAAATAACCAGAGAAGGCCCCCCTTGTCTCTGGCAGAAGCTATCAGAAAAAAGGAAGGAGGCGGGGGGAGGGACGGAGGGAAGGGAGAAGTAAAAAGGAAGGCTTTTTCACTCCCTAGTGGTGAATTAAAGTACTAAAGGATGATCCCTATTTATTTTAAGTGCAATTCCTGCCTTTGATCATCTGAATATAGTCAACATTAAGTTTTTGTTTGTTTGTTTGTTTGTTTTGTTTGTTTTTTGGTACGTGGGCCTCTCACTGTTGTGGCCTCACTCGTTGCGGAGCACAGGCTCCGGATGCACAAGCTCAGTGGCCATGGCTCATGGGCCCAGTCGCTCCGCGGCATGTGGGATCTTCCTGGACCGGAGCACGAACCCGTGTCCCCTGCATCAGCAGGCAGACTGTCAACCACTGCGCCACAAGGGAAGCCCTCAACATTAAGTTTTGACTATGTAATCCCAATCTCATCCCTAAGGTCACTGAAGGACAATGAAAACAGAATGTTTGTTGTAAAAGTCAAATACTTTATCATACTATGGACATACAGTGAGGTAGTTTCCAAGTTCCCTTGGAAGTGATTATGAGAAAACCTACTGGAATAGCCAACACTTCCATAGGACCACCCATGCTCCAGGTCCTAGTTAGGCACCCAACTCCCGTGTCTTGGCATATAGTTACTTATTTCATCCTCCAGCATCCTAGTGAGGTAGATAATATTATTATTCCCATAGTACAGAAGAGGAAATTGAGGCACAGAGAGGTTAGGCAATTTGCCCAGTGTCACACAATGTATAAAATGAACTTGGAATTTATCTTCTAAAGTGAGACTTTTGAGAGTGATAGGGGATGTTAATAATAACTGTACAAAATATCAGAGGTGAACTGGCACCAGCCCTAAAAAACTAGGACGTCATAGTTAGCCTAAACTACCAAGGATTTGAATCCAGGGCCCAGATCCAGAGTCCACACTTACCCCACTCTGGTAAACTGCCACCTACCTCTGCTGGCCCTCATTTGCCCATTCTACTGTTTCCTACACCATTTACCATACACTTTCAATCTCTAGCATTTTCCTTCCAGATGCCTTAGTTTTTCTCATTATGTCTTTTTTTAATCAAAGTATAGTTCATTTCAATGTTGTGTTAGTTTCAGGTGTACAGCAAAGTGATTCAGTGATATATATATATATATACTTATATATTCTTTTTCAGATTATATTCCCTTATAGGTTATTACAAAATACTGAGTAGAGTTTCCTGTAATCCTTGTTGATTATCTATTTTTTTTATATATAGCAGTGTGTATATGTTAATCCCAAACTCCTAATTTATCCCTTATTTTCTTGTTCATCATGCAACTGATTCAACTGTAGTGGGCCATTCACATTACAAGGATGAAAAGGACAAGAGTCCCCATTGTACAGGACCTCAATTAATAGGGACAAAGGGATAAAACCTCATGATTTTCCTCAGGAACAGGTTTCAAAGCACCACCTGCTTTGATGAACCAAAGGAGAGCTCAGTGGTTACAAAAAACAAAAACAAAAGAACAGCTCATGTACTTTTAGACCCATTTGCAAAAATTCCCTTATGCTTTCTGATGAGCAAAAATCTATACTGAACCTCAATCCTTTGAGAGTTTGGCCAATAACATATATGATGCTGTCAGAGGATTTTATGCTGCATATCCAAATGCAAAATGAAAGCATTAAAAATGCAAACTGAAAGTCAGCTGGGTTTGTTCCAAGGTTTATCCATAATGAGTCACCTATTTTTATTACATAAGAAATCAAATCTAGAGTTGTAATTAAAACACGATGCAGTGAATTTAGGGTAGTTCTTGGAGCATTCAAGGTATGCCTATTTGTTCAGGGACATTGTGTACTTTGAGATTTTTTTTAACCACTTTAATCTTCTGTAAGAAAGACATTTTCTCAATTTTTGAGGGAAGACACTCTATCATCTAAATACTCACGATTGGTTTTAATGCAGCAATTGTTACAGAAGCAAAGTACGTAGATTGTGCCCTCATGCTTTGCACTGATGTCCTTTGGCAGTGCTAGACACATATGTACTCTAGACATACTTTAAGGCATTATTTTTTTATTGAAGTATAGTTGATTAATAATGTTGTATCTTTTTCAGATTCTTTTCCTTATAGGTTATTACAATATATTGAGTTTAGTTCCCTGTGCTATATAGTAGGTCCTTGTTAGTTACTATTTTATATGTAGTAGTGTGTATATGTTAATCCCAACTTCTTAGTTTATCCCTCCCCCACCCCTTCCTCTTTGGTAACCATCAGTTTGTTTTCTATGTCTGTGAATCTATTTCTCTCTTGTAAATAAGTTCATTTGTATCACTTTTTTAGATTCTGCATAGAAATGATATCATAAGCTATTTTTCTTTCTCTGTCTTACTTACTTCACTTAGTATGATAATCTCTAGGTCCATCCATGTTGCGGCAAATGACATAATTTCATTCCTTTTATGTGGCTGAGTAATATTCCATTGTATATATGTACCACATCTTCTTTATCCATTCATCTGTTGATGGACATTTAGGTTGCTTCCATATCTTGGCTATTGTGAATAGTGCTGCTATGAGCATTGGGGTGCATGTATCTTTTTGAATTATGGTTTTCTCTGGATATATGTAAGGTATTCATTTTTTTTTTTTTTTTTTTTTTTTTTTGCTGTACGCGGGCCTCTCACTGCTGTGGCCTCTCCCGTTGCGGAGCACAGGCTCCGGACACACAGGCTCCGCGGCCATGGCTCGCGGGCCCAGCCGCTCCGCGGCATGTGGGATCTTCCGGGATCGGGGCACGAACCCGTGTCCCCTGCATCGGCAGGCGGACTCTCAACCACTGCGCCACCAGGGAAGCCCTCATTTTTAATCTTACCTCTTTTAAGCTCCCTAGTTCCCTAAAGACTAATTGCATCTAAATTTTACCTAAGGGTTTTGGAGAACTTCAGTGAAGAAGGGAAGGAATTGAGGATTGGATTGGTCCAAGTGTCTGGTACAGGGACTGAAAGAAAAAAATAAAAGTCATCTTTAAATCATTTTTGCTGTATGGAAATAGTTTTTCATGTTAATTAATCACTGCAGGGTCATGAAGAACCACAGTGTCACCTTAGGCATCTTCCTAAGTAGGTTTAAGGTAAAGAAGTACAATTTTAAATTCTGCATATTTTAAAGAACATGTATACTGATCATTTGAAGGCTATATTTGAAACTTATCAGTCTGTGAAGTCATATCCCTTTTCATAATGTATTTATTGAAAATACCATCTTACTTTATGGACTACATATCTACTAAAATTAATGAATACATGTTTGTTTTTATATCCTTCTGATGCTCAATACTATGCAACTTAAAGGACTTCTTGCAGAAGTTAGTGATCCTAATTGGTTTTTATATTACTTCAGTCTAGACTCAAAAGTCGATCTAATCTATATAGTCATCATTTAATACCCAATGTACCTCCAACTAAAGAATGAATGCATTTTACAATGTGAGATACATGCATGTATAATTATCTCATTTTTATATTTTTAAGAATAAGGTATTAGACCAGCATTTATTCAGGATAAAGTGACATATAATTGGTACAGAATAAGGTACCTCCATTAGTTATTTATTCCTTTTGTTTGTTTATTTATTTTTGTTTTCTATCCAATGTATATAGAAACAGAGGAATTATTAGACCTCAAGATCCAACAGTTTATCTCTTGTTTGTTTTCCTTTATAGTAGAAACCAGAAATCAGAAAAACCTTCATTTCTTTTCATCAGTTTTTAGAGAAGAGAGGTGAAATAAATTTCCTCTAAACACCAAGACAACCAAAGTAAGAGTCAAGGAATTTGGAAGTAGATGAACTTAGTTTTGCATATTGGATAAAGCTTGCAGAGCCCTTAAGAAAAAGCATGCTTTCACATCCATAATAATTTATGAGTTACCCAGCACCCTCTGTCCTTCAACATTTAGTTACAAAATCCTTTTTTAAGCTTATTATGTCAAATTACAGGAGAAATGAAATTCTATCCTATGCTGAAAATGGATGTGTATAATTTCCTGAAAGAGCTTTAATAAAGTATAGTAATACATAACCAGTTTAATTTGCAACTAAGCCAGTGGTACAGTAATAGATTTATACAACTAATATTGGTAAATTCTTAATTTTTATCCTCTCTTGTTTTAATTACAAGTTTCTTCTGAATGAAATCCACTTATGAGGAGTCTAATGGTTTCTTACTTCACCTTTCTTATTGGGATAGCTTTTAGAGTTCCCTCATCATATTTCCATTTAAGTCTTCCAGGGAACACCTGAAACTTTAATGTGGAACAAGTATGGATCTATGCAAAAGCTCTACAGATTACATTCCTTAATTGAAACTGTGTGCACTCAATAAGTGCTTGAGTGTTTACTATCATAGTTTTGTTGTATATATAGATGTGAATGTGTGTGTATATATATAATAAAAATATATTCAGGCATTACCAAACATATTATTCATTAATTTTCTCAATATATATTAAAATACTTACTGTGAGTAAAGACAGAATTCTCCATTCACATATATACATTTATTAATTTCAATTGTGGGTGTGCATGTTAAGAATCGTTTGTTATTACTGTCCTATTCGTTAAACACTTCTGCATATTATATTGGCTCTGTGGTTATGGCATTTTTAGTGCTTCATTATTTGAATCCTGACAGTTCTGTCTCACAGAGCAATGTGTTTGTTTCTCATGTCTTCATGGTACCCCATCTCATCCAGGAAATATTTGTTCCAAAGGCAGTGTTCAGAGGTAGGTGCAGAAAACTTGTTCTGAAGACAAAGTTCAGATTTAAATGAAAATGTCAGTCTGTGAATCAGGTGTGTTCATCAAAATATTTAACAAAAATACAGTAGAGGATTCTAGCAATTGGAATGGAGGCCAACCATGAACAACCAAGATGGCCACAGCTGTCAGCGCTCATGAGATCGTCCACCCAGCCACTGACTGTCACTGTATGATCCCTGCTGAAAGCAACAGAAACCAAATTAATAAGGAAAAGTCAGCAGCCCTAATGAATATCCTCTAATTTTAAGGAATCAGCATGTTTCATAGCTCTGATAAATATAATTAGGACTAGAAATTTTGTTTTTAATATACTGCAAGCTTTAATGTGATCAATTTTGATAACACTGAAAGATTTTAGTTGACATCATTACTTCTTTTTTCACAGTGGCTAGCATTCAGAAGCTTCCTGCAGCCTCTGTTCTAACAGACATCAACTTCCCAATGAAAGGACGGAAGGGCATGGTTGACTGGGCAAGAAACTCAGAAGACAGGGTGGTCATTCCAAAGAGCATCTTTACCCCCGTATCATCAAAAGGTAAATATGTGAAATAATTTAAGCCTCAAACAAAAAATTTATAAGTTCAATTTAATAATACACTTGACATAAATTCCCATGTATTAAGCAATTTAGGAAACAGTCTGCAATCACGACTCTAAACTCATTTCGTAACTATAGAAAACCTAATTTGGGCTTTAAATCTGAATTTACTTGAGGAAAGGCTCTATTAAAATGGAAAAAAAAATACAAGTGCAAATTATAGACCTGAGCTTGTCAGGGTCAAATTTCAGTGCTGACAGTCTCATCCCAGTGTAAAACACTTGGCCTAAGATTTTAAGTTTAGGTATTGAAATGTTTTGGATTTTCCATTCCATGCAAAATAATTGTTTCTGCCTCACTTTTTAAAAAAGAAGTTGGTATCTAAAAACAAATTTAACGGGCTTCCCTGGTGGTGCAATGGTTGAGAGTCTGCCTGCCGATGCAGGGGACATAGGTTTATGCCCCGGTCTGGGAGGATCCCACATGCCACAGAGCGGCTGGGCCCGTGAGCCATGGCCACTGAGCCTGTGCGTCCAGAGCCTGTGCGTCCGGAGCCTGTGCTCCGCAACAGGAGAGGCCACAAAATTGAGAACCCCGTGTACCACAAACAACAACAACAACAACAACAACAACAACAACAACAACAAATCTAACAAAAAAGTTTTAAGAACATCTTCAGTAGCCTCTAAAACTTAATGGCCCTTTTCAAAAGTGACATTGTGGTCTTAATTCTTACGTTGGAAATTTTGACATTTTAACTGAGAGCTCCAAAAGATAATTGGCTCTCCCCTATATCATTGGGAATTTAAACTCCTTAGCTGTATCTACAGCCGCTTCTTGTCTCAGCCTGCAGGAAAGTTACTTCATGACACAAAACCACTGAAAATACATCTTCTGGAGTTACAATTAATGCATGCAGTGTGTGGGCTGACTTTCTCGGCACAGTTAAGAAGGCATTTCTTATATCTGGCTTTGCATCAGCAGATACTGGAATCCCCTTGTAATTAGGAGATTAAAGTTTTATAAGACACAGTATTATTCTTGCTGTTTTGCTAATATTTTAAAATTTTATTCTTTCTAGAATTAGATGAATCATCAGTCTTTGTTCTTGGAGCAGTCCTGTACAAAAACTTAGATCTAATTTTGCCCACTCTGAGGTAAGCTACAAAGTAATAAACTGTTGTAATCTCTGTAAATTATTCCAAATATGTGATTATAGCTCATTCTATGAAAATAGTCAAGCAAAGTTTGGTAATACAAAAGGCTTTTTTCTTAAATGAAATAGAAAATACCAATTTAATGAACAGCTTATTAGCATATTATGCATTGCAAAACAACTAGGAAAGACAATTTTGGTTCCTGATTATAGCCATGTAATTCTTTTGTAACTAATCATGACTTGCCTTAAGACCAAGGGGAAAAAAAGTAAGAAAAAGAAAACCTCAAGGCTCTATAATAGAATGGATCATTTTAAAATGCATCTGTCTTCTCCCTTTATTTGTATTTACTTGTACTGTTCATCAGCATTACATGAAATTAAAGGAGTGTCATGATGGTTGGGAATACTTGGTTTTGTTCATCTGCACAAGATCTCAGTTTGCCTCTAGATAAATATTCAATTACAGTTACATTAAGAAAAACGTTGTTCAATTAGAGGACTAATTTTGGAAGAAATCCATTGATTTCTTTCCTCCTAGACATTAAAAAGAAACAATTACAGATAGTAATTCTACCAACATTAATTTATTTCCTCTGCCGTCTTAACTATTTTACCAGATTGTACAGAAAACATGATACACATCTCTCTGGATGGTGCTGTTCTCACTCTTGGTGACCTCTTTCCTCCACCCCACCTCACTGTGGAGGACTGAGACAAAGTTGTATTTTAGTTAAATACAGCCATACGGCCGTGAGCACGTACCCACAGCCTCATGAGTAAAGCTTTAAGTTTTTCAAGAGGAGAGACTGCGAATGATGTGTACAGTTATACCAGGGACCTAACAAATGGTCTAATAAATAAAAACAATTAGAGTTCAGTCCAGCAGGAAAAGGTCTCCCAAGGAAGCAATAACAGCTGCAGTTAACCACGATTATTTGGAGAAAATCTATGTGCAGCGAATTATTATTATAGTCTGTGAATCATCCAGAGGGATGTTTTGACCACAGAGACAACTCTGGGAAATCTAGCTTTCTTTAACACCTTCCTCTCTGGATGGAATTTGGGTTTCCTGAATTTGAATAGGTTTGTGTTTGGTTTTGTTCTACTAACAGATTTTCAAAGCTAATATATTTACTCTCAACTTTGCCATGGGTTTTATTAAAACACATTGGTCTGTACGGTTACTCACAGCCAAAATTGATTTATAGTTACACCACCTCTATTGCTGTGTATGATGTTTATTTGAGGAGAAATGTGCTAAAGTTAAAAGTACCCAGATAGGGACTTCCCTGGTGGTGCAGTGGTTAAGGATCCGCCTACCAATGCAGGGGACACGGGTTCTTCCATCCCTGGTCCGGGAAGATCCCATATGCCACGGGGCAACTAAGCCTGTGTGCCACAACTACTGAGCCTGCGCTCTACAGCCCGTGAGCCACAACTACTTAGCCCGTGAGCCACAGCTACTGAAGCTGGCGTGCGTAGAGCCCATGCTCCTCAACAAGAGAAGACACCATGATGAGAAGCCCGCACACCACAACCAAGAGTAGCCCCCACTCACCGCAACTAGAGAAAGCCTGCACACAGCAAGGAAGACCCAACGCAGCCAAAAATAAATAAATAAAGTATTTTTTAAAAAAGTACCCAGATACTCAAAGTCAGACCCTTATTTCCACTGGGGGTTTGTTTGTGTAAAGCTAATCTTGCAGGAATTCTAGACTATGCACTAACTCACAATCAGATGACTTGGGTTTTAATTTCAATTTAACATAACAAGAAATTTATAAACTTGTTCAGTCACTCAGTCATCATCTGTCTTCAGTTCAACTTCAAAATAGAAGCACCTTTATATGCAATATTCATTCCATTTGCTGCAGAGGGACATAGTGAATGCAAATAAAATATTCAACATAAAATATTGTAGATTGTGAATTAGTTTCCCTGGTACATGTTTAACAGAGTTTCATTATGACTAATCTTATTTTGAATAACACCGTAGAACTCACTCACCTACACAAAGTCAGATTATTCCAAGTTTCATAAAGCTATACAGTCAAGGAAATTGGAAGTGTATCTAGGGATATCAGCCTTTTTGTAAAAAAAAAAAAAAGTGTTTCAACATTTTTGAAATTATTGCAGAGGTAGTGGTCAGTTGTGGGTGGACTAATGACAATATTGTGGGCGGTTGAATGGGTAAAACTGGGAAAAGTCCAGAACTGCACCCCCTAGTACTACCTGGGACACAAACAGATGCAGATTAGCCTTTGGGCAAGTCACTGACTTTATGAATCGTGGGGTTAGACTCAAAGGTTCTTTTTAACTTCAAAAATCCCCTGTCTTTATTTCAGTAAAATTGTAGGGTTGTGGCGTTCTAACATATTTTTTTAGCTTGAAGTTCTTAATAACCTTTGTATAAGAATTATGAATATGTCTACCCACTCACACTTTCTAAGTATAATTAGGTAAATGAATATAGAAAAACAATATTCACCTTTGGATTCATTAGAAATAATTACAATAGAATGTTCAGGATGAAAAGTTTGTTTAAGCACTATTTGAAAAGTGAAATATTAGCATTTACTTCTCATTTTCTTTTACTTCATACTGTAAAATAAGGTAACCACTAAGCAATCTCGGCTTGTTTTTTGTTTGATTGTTTGTTTTTGTTTTGTTTTGTTTTTCCTTTTCAAAACGTTGTTCCAGAAAGTTTAGTGAATAAAATAAGCCTTTCAAAGGACAAGGGTGATGTCTTTGTCTTATAGTAACTTAACAAACATTTACTAAGCAACAACCCTCCTCACCGAAATGTCTTAATGATTTTAAATCTCCTCTACTGTCAAAACTCCCAGAACAGTGCTTAATAAATAATACAGTTCCAAGAAATGTTTACTGGAATAACTGTCTTATCTGATAAAATATTCTATATAAGCCATTTTTTTCAAAAATTAGGTACATAGAAGTTTAGTGTTTACACTATTCAAATATTTTAGGAACAAAGGAATAAAATACATATATTCTGTTGTTTTACTGTAAAATTCAACTGTGTGAATTGAACCCAATAGAAAAGGAAATATCTTCTTATTCAACATGAAAAATACACAAATTTGCTCTATATGTTTACTTATTATTTACTAAATTTTCGTGACACATTTTCTTCTGTGATCATTTTACTAATAATTATCTGTTGAATATTTTGGAGCCAAGTTTCCCAGACACAGAATAATGTTAGGCTTGCTGTTAAGTCGCCAGAAATTTTATATTTTGATACAATATTTTAATACAATACTTTGCATAATTCCCTTCATGGGGGCCCAAAAGGAGAACTTGACATAATGTTTTGAATAGATATAATTTAGAAATTTTCCTTCCTACAAAGACAGAAGTAACTTTTCATGTTGACTCTTTCATTTTGATATTTCTTTTTCTTCTCCTGCCCTAATATGCATTTGACTATTCTTCAAGCTGCAATTTCAATTTTACTGCTGGGTTGTCTTTCCTTTTACAATTAAGTAGATTCAAATTATGCCTTCATCTGAAGGAAATGTGCTCTACTCAAGTCCAAATTAAGTAAGGGCTATTCTCAGCCTCCCAACTGTATTCTTTGGAATAATGTCTTACAGTAAAAAGCATAGAGCCAGTGGACATTAGTGCTGCAAGCCCTTTAAAGGTTATGCCATCCAGAGCTCTCATTCTACAGACAAGATAACCTTATTGTCTCACTGACTGGCCAAAGATTATATGTCCAGTAGGTGGGTGGGTTCTAGTCCGTCTCAAGTCTTTGGTCCTCCAAAACCAGGATACTTCCACTGTCTTGCTGCCTCTGTGATGCTCATATCTACTCCTTTAAGCAGTTCAAATTTCTACATTCCTTTGAATACACATATATCTTCCACAGAAAATCTTGAAAGGATCAGGAGGAGGTAGCTGTGCATGGGCAGCTCAAGGTGCTTGGCCTCAACTTGGTGGCCCCAACACAACCTATGGGCAACAAGGTCTGGACTCTTCCCACCCTTCATGATCACTTTTGGGGCTGATAGCTGAAAGCTGGCCAGCCAAGGGCAAGGGGTCCTTTGGGGGGAGCTGAGACCACCCACACAGGCCCCATTCACATTAGAGAACTAATGACTACACACAGCATGGTGAGTTCTCACACAGCTGGTGAGGATTTTAACTGTAGTACCTTTAAGTAGGACTATTTGGTAACTCCAGGAGGCTTTAAAAATACATTTTCATTGATCTAGCAATGTCACTTGTAAGAATATATCTGACAGAAATTATGTCTAAGGAAACAAAAGTATATCCAATCATACATTCAAACCAAGGACTTCAAGAAACAGTTGTAATCAACCCATTTTCTGATTCATTTAATAAAGCCAAGTTCCAGTTCTATAGGAAGATTACAATACTTTTGAGCATGGGATCAATGTGTACATTTCCTGGTAGGATGTATGGAAAATATAGTCCTGTTTAAAAAAAAAAGAAAAAAATAGAAAAAAAGAAACATAAAAAAGGCACATTAATGTAGCTATTAACACTCAAGATATCGTAAAGGATCTAATTAAAAATTTATGCAAATTACAGTATAGTATTATAGTGCCAGGAAAAATACAAATGAACCCCCCAAAAAGAAAACAAAAAATAAACAACAAAAAATACCCCAATGTTCTCATTAGCCACTAACATGAAAACTATCTTTTAAAAAGGAAAAATCAATAATGCAAAATCACATAAATTTGCTGTCAAGTTCACCAACCTAATAAAAAATAAATGATGCTAATGTTTTTCACATTTAGGAAATGGAACCCATTTGAGTTCCTAATATTATAGGAATTAAAGACAAACAGGAAAAACAGTTGAACTAGAAAATATTGGAAATAATACAAAAATGAAAACATAATCACTTTTTAAAGAAATTTTTACTGCAGTATAGTTGCTGTACAATGTTGTGTTAAGTTTCTGCTGTACAGCAAAGTGAATCAGCTATATGTATACATATATCCCCTCTTTTTTGGATTTCCTTCCTGTTTAGATCACCACAGAGCACTGAGTAGAGTTCCCTGTGCTGTACAGTAGGTTCTCAAGAGTTATCTATTTTATACACAGTAGTGTATATATATCAATCCCAATCTCCCAGTTGGTCCCACCCCACCCTTTCCCCGCTTGGTGTCCATATGTTTGTTCTCTAAATCTATGTTTCTATTTCTGCTTTGCAAATAGGTTCATCTGTATCATTTTTCTAGATTCTACATATATATTTATTATTAATATAATATTAATTAACTAATATGATAATTAATGTGATTAAGTAATAAAATTATTGATATACGATATTTGTTTTTCTCTTTATGACTTACTTCCCTCTGTATGACAGTCTCTAGTTCAATCGCTTTTATACCAATACATCCTGAAGGCACTGGACCTGAAGTACTGATTTCCCTCAAGAGCACCTTTGCTTCAACTTGAGGACCAAACGCTAAACCTTCCCACTTCATTCTGAATTTACAATGAAATTCTGTAGTTTTGTGATACTCTGTATCTTTTTATAATGCCCTACATTGGGAACATTAGAAATTAAAATTATCCATCGGGATGACAAATTGGCATGACTAATACTATAAAATATTGTAATACTGCTTAGTCAGTACATTCTTTACAAAAATCTGAGTTTAATTGGGCTATACTGTTTGAAAGTGAATTTAAATCCCTGATCATTTGGCTTCATTGTGGGTCTAGGTGTTGCCTCCCTCAGCAAACTTAACTTGAAATTCTCATTAGTTTTTTTTTTCTTATCTTTTATCTTTTTTTAACATCTTTATTGGAGTATAATTGCTTTACAATGGTGTGTTAGTTTCTGTTGTATAACTAAGTGAATCAGCTATACGTATACATATATCCCCATATCCCCTCCCTCTTGCGTCTCTCTCTCACCCTCCCATCCCACCCATCTAGGTAGAGAGAAAGTACTAGGCTGACCTCCCTGTGCTATTAGGCTGCATCCCACTAGCTATCTATTTTATATTTGGCAGTGTATAATGGCCATGCCACTCTCTCACTTTGTCACAGCTTACACTTCGCCCTCCCCATGTACTCAAGTGCATTCTCTACATCTGCGTCTTAATTCCTGTCCTGCCCCTAGGTTCTTCAAACACTTTTTTTTTTAGCTTCCATATATATGTGTCAGCATACCATATTTTGTTTTCTCTTTCTGATTTAGTTCACTCTGTATGACAGACTCAAGGTCCATCCACCTCACTACAAATAACTCAATTTTGTTTCTTTTTTATGGCCAAGTAATATTCCATTGTATACATGTGCCACATCTTCTTTATCCATTCTTCTGTTGATGGACACTTAGGTTGTTTCCATGTCCTGGCTATTGTAAATAGTGCTGCAATGAACACTGTGGTACATGACTATTTTTTGAATTATAGTTTTCTCAGGGTATACGCCCAATAGTGGGATTGCTGGGTCATATGATAGTTCTATCTTTAGTTTTTTAAGGAACCTCCATAATGTTCTCCATAGTGGCTGTATCAATTTACATTCCCACCAACAGTGCAAGAGGGTTCCCTCTTCTTCCCACCCCGTCCAGCATTTCTTGTTTGTAGAATTTTTTTATGATGGCCATTCTGACCTGTGTGAGGTGATACCTCATCATAGTTTTGATTTGCATTTCTCTAATGATTAGTGATGTTGAGCATCCTTTCATGTGAATATCTTCTTTGGGGAAATGTCTGTTTAGATGTTCTGTCCATTTTTGGATTCGCTTGTTTGTTTGTTTGTTTGTTTTGATATTGAGCTGCATGAGCTGATTGTATATTTTGGAGATTAATCCTTTGTCAGTTGCTTCACTTGAAAATGTTTTCCCCCATTCTGATGGTTGTCTTTTCATCTTGTTAATGGTTTCCTTTACTGTGCAAAAGCTTTTAAGTTTCACTAGGTCCCATTTGTTTATTTTTGCTTCTTTTTCCATTATTCTAGGAGGTGGGTCAAAAAGGATCTTGCTGTGATTTATGTCATAGAGTGTTCTGCCTATGTTTTCCTCTAAGAGTTTTATAGTGGCTGGGCTTATATTTAGGTCTTTAAACCATTTTGGGTTTATTTTTATGTATGGTGTTAGGAAGTTTTCTAATTTCATTCTTTTACACACAGCTGTCCAGTTTTCCCAGCAAAAATAATTGAAGAGGGTCTCTTTTCTCCATTGTATATTCTTGCCTCCTTTGTCAAAGATGAGGTGACCATATATACATGGGTTTATCTCTGGGCTTTCTATTCTGTTCCATTGATTTATATTTCTGGTTTTATGCCAGTACCATACTGTCTTGAGTACTGTATCTTTGTAATACAGTCTGAAGTCCAGGAGCCTGATTGCTCCAGCTCAGTCTTTCTTCTCAAGATTGCTTTGGTTATTCAAGATCTTTTCTGTTTCCATACAAATTGTGAAATCTTTTCTTCTAGTTCTGTGAAAAATGCCATTGGTACTTTGATAGGGATTGCATTGAATCTGTAGATTGCTTTGGGTAGTAGAGTCATTTTCACAGTGTTGATTCCTCCAATCCAAGAACATGGTATATCTCTCCATTTGTTTGTATCATTTTTAATTTCTTTCATTAGTGTCTTATAGTTTTATGCATACAGGTCTTTTGTCTCCTTAGGTAGGTTTATTCCTAGGTATTGTATTCTTTTTGTTGCAATGGTAAATGGGAGTGTTTCATTAATTTCTTTTACAGATTTTTCATCATTAGTGTATAGGACTGCAATAGATCTCTGTGCATTAATTTTGTATCCTGCTACTTTACCAAATTCATTGATTAGATCTAGTTGTTTTCTGGTAGCATCTTTAGGATTCTCTATGTATAGTATCATGTCATCTGCAAACAGTGACAGTTTTACTTCTTTTCCAATTTGGATTCTTTTATTTATTTTTCTTCTCTGATTGCTGTGACTAAACCTTTCAAAACTATGTTGAATACTAGTGGTGAGAGTGGGCAACCTTGTCTTGTTCCTGATCTTAGTGGAAATGGTTTCAGTTTTTCACCACTGAGAATGATGTGGCTGTGGATTTGTCATGTATGGCCTTTGTTATGTTGAGGTAAGTTCCCTCTATGCCTACTTTCTGGAGGGTATTTTTCTTTTTTTTTTAATTTTTTATCAAAAATTGGTGTTGAATTTTTTGAAAGTTTTTCCTGCATCTGTTGAGATTATCATATGGATTTTATCCTTCAGTTTGTTATTATGAGGTATCACATTGATTGATTTGTGTATATTGAAGAATTCTTTCATTCCTGGGATAAAACCCACTTGCTCACGGTGTATGATCCTCTTAATGTGCTGTTGAATTCTCTTTGCTAGTATTTTGTTGAGGATTTTTGCATCTATGTTCATCAGTGATATTGGCCCATAGTTTTCTTTTTTTGTGATGCCTTTGTCTGGTTTTGGTATCACGGTGATGGTGGCCTCATAGAATGAGTTTGGGAGTGTTCCTCCCTCTACTATATTTTGGAAGAGTTTGAGAAGGATAAGTGTTAACTCTACTCTAAATGTTTGATAGAATTCACCTGTGAAACAATCTGGTCTTGGGCTTTTGTTTGTTCGAAGATTTTTAATCACAGTTTCAATTTCAGTGTTTGTGATTGATCTGTTTATATTTTCTATTTCTTCCTGGTGCGGTCTTGGAAGGTTGTGCTTTTCTAACAATTTGTCCATTTCTTCCAGGTTGTCCATTTTATTGGCATATAGTTACCTGTAGTAATCTCTCATGATCCTTTGTATATTGACACTGTCAGTTGTTTTTTCTCCTTTCTCATTTCTAATTCTGTTGATTTGAGTTTTTTCCCTTTTTTCTTTATGAGTCTGGCTAATGGTTTAAATTATATGTATCTTCTCAAAGAACCAGCTTTTAGTTTTATTGACCTTTGCTATTGTTTCCTTCATTTCTTTTTCATTTATTTCTCATCTGATCTTTATGCTTTCTTTCCTTCTGCTAACTTTGGGGTTTTTTGGTTCTTCTTTCTTTAATTGCTTTAGGTGTAAGGTTAGGTTGTTTATTTGAGATGTTTCTTGTTTCTTGAGGTAGGATTGTATTGCTATAAACTTTCCTCTTAGAACTGCTTTTGCTGCATCCCATAGGTTTTGGATTGTTGTGTTTTCATTGTCTTTTTTTTTCTAGGTATTTTTTGATTTCCTCTTTGATTTTTTCAGTGATCTCTTGTTGATTTAGTAGTGTATTGTTTAGCCTCCACGTGTTTGTATTTTTTACAGATTTTTTTTCCTGTAATTGATATCTAGTCTCTTAACATTGTGGTCAGAAAAGATACTTGATATGATTTCAATTTTCTTAAATTTTCCAAGGCTTGATTTGTGACCCAAGATATGATCTGTCCTGGAGAATATTTCATGAGCACTTGCGAAGAAAGTGTATTCTGTTGTTTTTGGATGGAATGTCCTATAAATATCAATTAAGTTCATCTTGTTTAATTTAAAGCTTGTGTTTCCTTATTTATTTTCATTTTGGATGTTCTGTCCATTGATGAAAGTGGGGTGTTAAAGTCCCCTACTATGATTGTGTTCCTGTCAATTTCCCATTTTATGGCTTTTAGCATTTGCCTTATGTATTGAAGGGCTCCTATGATTTGTGCATAAATATTTACAATTGTTATATCTTCTTCTTGGATTGATCCCTTGATCCTTATGTAGTGTCCTTCTTTGTTTCTTTAGTAGTCTTTATTTTAAAGCCTATTTTGTGTGATATGAGAATTGCTACTCCAGCTTTCTTTTGATTTCCGTTTGCATGGAATATTGTTTTCCATCCCCTCACTTTCAGTCTGTATGTGTCCCTAGGTCTGAAGTGCGTCTCTTGTAGACAGCATATATATGGGTCTTGTTTTTGTATCCATTCAACCAGACTATGTCTTTGGTTGGAGTATTTAATCCATTTACATTTAAGGTAATTATCAATATGTATGTTTCTATTGCCATTTTCTTAATTGTTTGGGGTTTTTTATTGTAGGTCTTTTCCTTCTCTTGCTTTTCCTGCCTAGAGAAGTTCCTTGAGCATTTGTTGTAAAACTGGTTTGGTGCTGTTGAATTCTCTTAACTTTTGCTTGTCTGTAAAGGTTTAAATCTCTCCATTGAATCTGATTGAGATCCTTGCTGGGTAGAGTATTCTTGGTTGTAGGTTCTTCCCTTTCATCACTTTAAATATGTCCTGCCACTCCCTTTTGGCTTTCAGAGTTTCTGCTGAAAGTTCAGGTGTTAACCTTATGGGGCTTCTGTTGTATGTTATTTGTTGCTTTTCCCTTGCTGCTTTTAATATATTTTCTTTTTATTTAACTTTTGATAGTTTTATTAATATGTGTCTTGGTGTGTTTCTCCTTGGATTTTTCCTGTATGGGACTCTCTGCACTTCCTGGACTTGTTTGACTCTTTTCATCCCCATGTTAGGTAAGTTTTCAACTATAATCTCTTCAAATATTTTCTCAGATCCTTTCTTTTTCTCTTCTTCTGGGACCCCTATAATTTGAATGTTGGTATGTTTAATGTTGTCCCAAATGTCTCTGAGACTGTCCTGAATTATTTTCATTCTTTTTTTCTTTATTCTCGTCTGCAGTAGTTACTTCCACTATTTTATCTTCCAGATCACCTATCCAGTCTTCTGCCTCAGCTATTCTGATATTGATTCCTTCTAGATAATTTTTTATTTCATTTATTGTGTTGTTCATCATTGTTTGTGTGCTCTTTATTTCTTCTAGGTCCTTGTTACATGTTTCTTGTCTTTTCTGCATTCTATTTCCAAGATTTTGGGTCATCTTTACTATCATTACTCTGAATTCCTTTTCAGGTAGACTGCCTGTTTTCTCTTCATTTGTTAGGTCTGGTAGGTTTTTGCCTTGCTGCTTCATCTTCTGTGTGTTTCTCTGTCTTCTCATTTTGCCTAACTTACTGTGTTTGGGTCTCCTTTTCACAGGCTGCAGGTTCGTAATTCCCGTTGTTTTTGGTGTCTGCCCCCAGTGGGTAACATTGGTTCAGTGGGTTGTGTAGGCTTCCTGGTGCAGGAGACTGGTGCCTCTGTTCTGGTGGATCAGGCTGGATCTTGTCTTTCTGGTGGGCAGGGCCATGTTTGGTGGTGTGTTTTGGGCTGTCTGTGAACTTAGTATGATTTTAGGCAGCCTCTCTGCCAATGGGTGGTGTTGTGTTTCTCTCTTGCTTGTTGTTTGGCATGGAGAATCCAGCACTGGAGCTTGCTGGTCATTGAGTTAGGTCTTAGAATTGAGACAGAGATCTCTGGGAGAGCTCTCTCCGATTGATATTATGTGGGGCCAGGAGGTCTCTGGTTGTCCAGTATCCTGAACTCAGCTCTCCCACCTCAGAGGCTCAGACCTGACACCCAGGCAGGGCACCAAGTCCCTGTCAGCCACACAGCTGTATTAGTCCAGGCATAAGCTTTCTTATAGGTAATTCCATTTTGCTGGCCATTGGAAAAAAGAGGGCAAGGACTTTGATGATTTTTTGCTGTGTCTGGGGAGCACCTCTGCTTCATGTCTTTGTCATTGACGGTCCGTGTTTTCAGCTGTGCTGTTTTCACTGAGTTATTCTGCAGTCAAATCTTTCTCGCCATCTGCCGCCAGGCCACTCTCATGGAGGCACCCCTCCTCCAAGCTCTCTGCACTTGTCCTGCCCACGCAGGGGGGACTACAGCACTCTGGGCTGCAGTAGTTGAAATTATTGTTAGTTTTCAAAGTTCTAAGTTAGCCCAACCTTACTTGTAGCAGCCATAGGA
Source organism: Mesoplodon densirostris (assembly GCF_025265405.1). Taxonomy (NCBI): domain Eukaryota; kingdom Metazoa; phylum Chordata; class Mammalia; order Artiodactyla; family Ziphiidae; genus Mesoplodon; species Mesoplodon densirostris. The sequence continues at coordinate 78,144,663 of NC_082672.1, forward strand.
TAATTTTAGTTTTAAAAGTAAATGTATTGGGCTTCCCTGGTGGCACAGTGGTTGAGAGTCCACCTCCTGATGCAGGGGACACGGGTTCATGCCCCAGTCTGGGAGGATCCCACATGCCACGAAGCGGCTGGGCCCGTGAGCCATGGCCACTGAGCCTGCACGTCCGGGGCCTGTGCTCTGCGACAGGAGAGGCCACAACAGTGAGAGGTCCACATACCGCAAAAAAAAAAAAAAAGTAAATGTATTTAGCTCAGTGAGATTTATGTAGTCCTCAGTTCAGTTTTTTAAAATAAATTTATTTATTTATTTATTGGCTGCATTGGGTCTTCGTTGCTGCGTGTGGGCTTTCTCTAGTTGCAGTGAGTTGTGGCTGCTCTTAGTTGTGGTGTGCAGGCTTCTCATTTTGGTGCCTTCTCTTTTTTGTGAAGCATGGGTTCTAGGCACGTGGGCTTCAGTAGTATTGACACATAGTTGTGGCACATGGGTTCTAGAGCGCAGGCTCAGTAGTTGTGGAGCTTGGGTTTAGTTTTTCTGTGGCATGTGGCGTCTTCCCGGACTGGGGCCGAACCCGTGTCCCCTGCATTAGGCAGGCAGATTCTTAACCACTGTGCCACCAGGGAAGTCCCCTCAGTTCAATTTTTTTGCATATATACCTAGGAGTGGGATTTCTAGATCATATGGTAACTATATTTTTGATTTTTTTAAGACTCTGCCTACTGTTATCCATAGCAGCTTCACCATTTTATATTACCACCACAGTGCCGAAACCTTCTGGTTTCTCCACAACCTTGTCAACACGTTATTTTCTGGTTTTTTTTGATCCTGGCCATCCTAAGGGATGTGAAGGAATACTTCCTTGTGATTTTGACCTGCATTTCCATGATGATTAGTGATGTAGAGTGTTTTCTCATGTATTATTGGCCTTTTGTATATAATCTTCAGAGAGATATCTGTCTTGTCTCTTTTTAATCTTTTAAAAATTTATCTTTAATCTTTTTAATTTGTTTGGTTTTATTGTGGAATTTTAGTATTTCTTTATATATTCTCAATATTAACCCTTTATTATATATATGGCTTATAAATATTCTGTCTTATACATAGATTGCCTTTTAACTCTGTCAGTTGTTTTCTTTACGGTTTTTAAGTTTGATGTTGTACCATATATCTATTTTACCTTTTGTTGCCTGTACTTTTGGTGTCATATCAAAGAAATCATTGCTAAATTCAATGTCATGAAGCTCTTCTCTTATGTTTTATTCTAAGAGTTTTATTGTTTCAAATCTTATGTTTAGATCTTTAACCCATGTTAAGTTAATTTTGATATATGGTGCAATGTAAGTGTTCAACTTCATTCTTTTGCATGTGGATACTGAAAACATGGGATGTTTTCCCAGCAGCATTTTTTCAAGAGATTATCCTTTCCTCACTGCATAGCCTTGGCAACCCTGTGAAAGATAATTTGACCATATATGTGAAAGTTTATTTCTGAGCTCTCTATTCTATTCCATCAGTCTCTGTCTTTATGTCAGTACTGTACTGTTTTGACCTACTGTAGTTTTGTAACATGTTTTAAAATCAGGAAGTATGAGACCTCCAGCTTTCATATTCTTTTTAAAGATCATTTTGGCTCTTCAGGGTCCTTTCAGATTCCATATGAATTTTAGGATTTTTTTTTGTCTATTCCTGCAAAAAAGTCATTAGTATTTTGATATGGATTGCATTGGTCTGTAGATTGATTTAAGTATTATGGAAATTTGAACAATATTAAGTCTTCCAGTTCGTGAAGATAGGATGTCTTTCCATTTGTTTGTGTCTTCTTTGATTTCTTTCAACAATATTTTCATGTTTTCAGTGTGCAGTTCTTCACTTCCTTAGTTAAGTTTATTCCTAAGTATTTTATTCTCTTTAATGCTTTTGTAAATAGGATTGTTTCCTTAATTTCCTTTTTGGATGATTCATTGTTAGTATATAGAAATGCAACTGATTTTTGTGTGTCAGTGTTGTATCTTGTAACTTTTCCACATTGTTTATTAGTTCTAAAAGGGTTTTGTGGAATCTTTAGGAATTTCTACATGTAAGATCATTCTATCTACTAAAAGAGATGATTTTGGTTTCTGCTTTCCAATTTGGTTGCCTTTTATTTCTCTTTCTTGCATGATTGTTAGGCTACTAGGCATCCCCTGATTGTTAAGAATTCCAGGTCTATGTTGAATAGAAGTGGCAATAGATGACATCCTTGCTTTGTTCCTCATCTTACAGTAAACATTTTCAGTTTTTCACCATTGAGTATGATGTTAGCTGTGGGTTTTTCATAGATAGCCTTTATTACATTGAGGTACATTCCTTCTATACCTAACTGGTTGAAAATTTTTATCATGAGAGAAGTTGAAAATTTTCAGATGCTTTTTCTGCATCAATTGAGATGATCTGTGGGTTTTGTTCTTCATTCTGTTAATAATGGTGTTTTACACTGACTAATTTTCTTATGTTGCACCAACTATGCTTCCCAGAGATAAATTCTTCTTGATCATGTATTTGATCTTTTTAATGTGTAGTTGAATTTGTTTCTGTATTTTGTTTAGAATTTTTGCATCAATATTCAATATCAGTATTACCCTGTGTTTTTATTTCTTGAGGCATCTTTGTCTGATTTTGGTATCAGGCTAATGCTGGCCTTATAAAATACGTTTGAAAATATACTCTCCTCTTTAATGTTTTGGAAGATTTTGAGAAGAATTGGTGTTAATTATTCTTTAAATGCTCAGTGGAATTATTCAGTGAAGCCATCTGGTCCTGGGCTTTTTTTTTTTTTTTTTTTTTTTTTTGTCAAGAGGTTTTTCATTACTGATTTAATGTCCTTCCTAGTTATAGGTCTGCTTAGATTTTTAAACTTCTTCATGAACCAATCTTGGTAGGTTGTATGTTTATAGGAATTTATCTGCTTCTTCTAAGTTATTCAATTTGTTGTCATAGAATTTTTCATAGTAGTCTCTAATGATCCTTTTATTTCTGTGGCATCAGTTGCAATGTCCCATCTTGATTTCTGATTTTTGTTGAGTTTTCCTTCTTATTTTAGTAGTTACGCTAGCTAAGACTTTGTTATCTTTTTTTTTTTCTCAAACAACTCTTAGTTGGGTGATGTTTTCTATGTTTTTCTGTTCTCTATTTAATTTATCTCTGCTCTAATTTTATTATTTTCTTCCTTCAGCTAACTTTGGGTTCAGTTTGTTTTTATTCTAGTTCTGTGAGGTGTAAAGTTAAGTCATTGATCTGAGATATTTCTTCTCTTTAAAAGGAGGCATTTACCCTTATATATTTTTGTTTCAGTACTGCTTTTGCTGCATCCCATAAGTTTTGGTATGTTGTGTTTTCATTTGTCTCAAGATATTTTCTAATTTCCCTTGTGATCTATTTTTTAACCCATTAATTGTTCAAGAGTGTGTTGTTTACTTTTCACATATTTGTGAGTTTTCCAGTTTTCCTTTTGCCTTTGATTTCTAGTTTTATTCCACTGTGTTCAGAAAAGTTACTTGGTATGATTCCAGTTGTCTTAAATTTGTTAGGACTTTTTTTGTGCCTCACCTGTGATCTATTCTGGAAAATTCTCTGTATCCACTTGAGAAGAATGTATATTCAGCTACTGTTGGATGGAGTGTTCTGTATATGTCTGTTAGGTACAATTGATCTATAGTGTTGTTCAAGTCCTCTGTTTCCTTATGGATCTACAACTGATTGATCTATCCATTATTAAAGCAGGGTATTGTATTGAAATAGTTTACTATTATTGTGTTACTATCTATTTCTCCCTTCAGTTCTGCCAATGTTTGCTTCATATTTTTGGGTGCTCTGCTGTTAGCTACATATATTTATAATTGTTATATCTTCCTGGTGAATTGACTCCTTTATCATTATATAATGTTCTTCTTTGTCTTTTATTACAGTTTTTGCTTAAAGTCTATTTTGTCTTATACAAATATGTCCTTCCCTGCTCTCTTTTGGTTATCATTTGTATACAGTATCATTTTAGATCTTTCATTTTCAGCCTATGTATGGCCCTATACCTAAAGTGAGTCTCTTTCAAACAGTTTCATTGCATTTTATAGTCACTTTTGTACTCTCTTTAAGATATGATTCATGTACCCTAAGCACCTTAAGCCTTTGTAAAAATTGTGAAGATTAAGTTGAGCCTTCTTTGAATAAAGAACTCTACACATTTTAAAATGTTTTTGACACTGACTAGTGCTAATCTCAAGGACAAGAAAGATCTTTATTACTTTAGTCATGAAATCCATTTGGCTGTAAGATCTGCTTTTCCAGCAGTGAATACAAATGTGAACCCAGCCAGGAAACATTAGTAGATCACAAAGCCTGACATGGCACACGAGGAGCCAGGTATTCACTTATGCAAATTCGAATAAATTGATGGAATAAATTAAAGAAATTTTGTACACTGTACACTTTTTTAAAAGGGAGCCACTGCATAATGTAAATTTGCTTATTTTTCCTTCATTAAATATTTGGATACTGTGATATTGACATTATATTTTAAATCACATTGGCCAAAAGTTTGATATTTTTGTTTATTATGTGGTATTTAATAAGTCATTCAAAATATGTGTTAGTCCTAAAATGTGCCATGCATAATGTAAATGAGGATATGTAAATGCTAGATACAAATCTTGCCCTCCTTGAACTATAATATTGTGGAAGGAGACATACATAACATTAATGGGTGTGGGGTAGAGCTAGTACATGGTAGTAACTCAAGGTGGGAGGGGACTCACATAATGTTATAAGCACATCCATATGCATAAATATATTGACACATATCCCTCCTCAGATATAGTCTAAATGAGTTAACACACATACACACACATGCCCTCTCCCCCCATTCCCAAGACACATACTTAGCAAAAGCCATAAGGCAGATTTCATCTTCTAGGGACCTTCTCCGCCAGGCTGATTAGGTAGCTGGTGAACCTGCCACAGAGTAAATATTCTAGAGAAGGCTGCTTATCTAAGCCACTTGACTCTCTACCATCCAATTTCCTAGGGCTAAAATACCCACAAGCCCAAACACACAAGAAGAACTTCATAAATATCTTGACAAGTTATAAATTCCTGTTTGGAATACCCACATCTGTATTTTCCAGTAAATCAGTATACAACTTCTAAAATAATATAAAATATCTGTATACTATCAAATTTAACTAAAATTTGTTAAAATTAGCAGTTTATAAATTAGCATTTAGTTTTATTTATTGCAGGGAAATGGGATTATAAACCCGACCAGAATAAGAGGGCAGATTGGGTTTGTGTGATGTGTAAATATTTTTGTTTCAGATAACTAAACCTGAACTCAAATGTATTCATTCCTGAAAAAGGAAATTGAATCTGTGTCCCAGGACTGTTCTTTGGGAGAAACTGTCATAATTTTTTTTGGTGGTGGCAGATTAACTTTGTCCCCAACTCCAAGTTATATATATATGGGACAAGATATATAGATATAGATATAGATATAGATATAGATATAGATATAGATATAGATGACTATATATATATAGTCATTTTCTGGGAATCCTGTCAGATCTGTTAACATAATTAATCAACTGGTATCGCCTCACAGTTAATCCCATCTGTTCTCACTTGATCCTTTGATTACTTTTGCTCACAGAGAAACAGGGAAGGAAGGTTGACAAAGGTTACAAAGGAAGCTTGACATTTAGAGCTTACTTCCATATGCTTCTCAATGCCCCTTAGCTTCAGTTGACTCATTTAGTATTTTTCTTTAATAAATTTATTTATTTTATTTTGGCTGCATTGGGTCTTCATTGCTGAGTGCAGGCTTTCTATAGTTGCAGCAAGCAGGGGCTACTCTTTGTTATGGTGTACACGCTTCTCACTGTGGTGTCTTCTCTTGTTGCAGAGCATGAGCTTTAGGTGCAAGGGATCTGGTAGTTGTGGCTTATGGGATCTATAGAGCAGGCTCAGTAGTTGTGGTGCATGGGCTTAGTTGTGGGATCTTCCCTGACCAGGGCTCAAACCTGTGTCCCCTGTACTGGCAGGCAGATTCTTAACCACTGCACCACCAGGGAAGCCCAACTTATTTCGTATTAAATGAAATAAATAACAGTCAACCAACTTTCTCTGTTTACAACCCCTTCCTCTTAAGGAATACTGAAGACAAATTTATACTTTGTTGTTTTTTACTATTTTTCTGTTAGGCTGGGTACCATGAAACTTCCTAAGTGTTCTAGAATTTGTTATTTGACATTAGTAAATATATGGGTTAAAAAATGTTATCCCACTCAGAATACGTTTATAGTTCCTCTGCTACTAAATATTCCTCCAAGTGTGGCATAGTTGGCATTTTTTTCTGGTGAAATTTTGTGGCAAAAATCAGACCATTAGAGAAAATATTTTCACAAAGAATGTGAGGTTCTATAATATTAGAATTATATGACTTTGATGATACAGCCATTTTAGAAAACTGTATGGCAATAACTTTTAAAATTAAACATGCTTTTACCACATGAGCAAGCAATTCCACTCATAGTTATTTACTTAACACATGAAAATATATGTCCATCCAGAATGTATGTATACCAATTATTCATAATAGGCAAATATTAATAGCTGCTAAAAATCATAAAAGCTAAAAATCAGAAGTAACCTAAAGGTTGCTTACTTAACTGATGAATAGATCACAAATTCAATGTCATGAAATACTACTGAGCTATAAAGAGAAACAGGACTGATAAATCTCAAAAACATTATGATGAGTGAATTAAGTCAAACACAAAGTCTATGTAGTGTATGATTCTATATAATGAAATTCTACAGAGACATAATTATAGTGACAATATGTCCATGGTTTCCTGGAACCATGGGGAGGGGTGTGGGGATCAAGTGCAAAGGGGCTCAAGGAAACTGTGGAGGATTGTCTGTGTGGATTTGGTGGTGCTTGCATTGTAGCATACAGTTACCAAAAGCTTTAAACTGTCCACTTAAAGTTGATGAATTTTATTACCTATAAATAACGCCTTAAACAACAAAAAATAGGAAAAAATAAAGTGACTTTGTCTTGCTACCTGTTATAAATATGTTCTTTACATCTAGCATGTTGAGATAAAGAAGTGGCCTGTAAATCTCTATTGTTGAAATGAATGATGGTCAGTAATTAGCAACAAAGTTTATTGATATTTAGTTTCTACTTGTTTTCATTCTACACCACTTTCTAATCATTTATCTTAACAAAATTTGAGATAGTCTAAAAAAAAACCCAACAAAACAGCACTTTGCAAGAAGAATATTTGGTCTTTTGGAAAACCAAACTGTTAGGTCCACCTTGAGATGAATGGATTATATTCATTTAAAAATTGCCTGAAGTTTTGAATTCATGATCCACCTGTCTTGCAGGTGAATCAGATTTAAGTAATTGTTAGTGCTATTGTTTTTCCATCTTTCCTGCCTTTAAAATGGTAACAGTCAGCAATAGCTTTCTCCCCCTAAAGTTTTCTAGTTACAGATCGGGTATATTTATAACAAAAAATCAACTATATCTTTCCATGAATAGTAGTTCAGTATCATGTTTTAAATCTATTTGAGTGATGTTTCTACGTCTTTACTTAGGATACATTTATTAAAAATGTCATCACAACATGTATCGAACAGTAGGAATTCATATTCATCATCAATCCTGTCTCCTTTTAATCATAATTATTCTGTTTCAGAAATTATACTGTCGTTAATTCCAAAATCATCGTGGTCACCATAAGGCCTGAACCCAAGACAACTGATTCATTCCTGGAGATAGAACTAGCTCATTTGGCTAATGTAAGTATCATCCACTTGGCATTGAGTTGCTTGTAGAATTTACCTTTTAAAGAAGGTTAACAGTCCTTCTTTTGACTGATAAGACAAGAACCTATTTTCTAAACTCTTTAGAGTTGCAAATGAATTAATTTGTTATGAAGACATGTATTATATAAAAACAAAATGACACATTATCCTATGCTTTTGTTCATAATAGAACTCTCTTCAATTTCTCCAGGATAATAGTTAATAGTTTATCAGTGCCCACATCTTTATTGGGCTCTAAGCTAAGAAGTGGGGGAGATCAAGATGAAAGAACCAGTCTTGCCACATGATGAGGAGGACTGCCATGTAAACACAGAGGTTTAAGGTGCATGAAGCAACAGAAGCTACAGACATAAAGCAAAGGGCAGTTATGTCCTCCAGGGTACCCCAGGGTAGGAGAGTCAGTGAAGCAACTTTTTAAAGTGCTACACCCAGGATCAGAGGAGCCTCCTTGTAACTGTTTGGGTGCTCCAGTGATTCAAATCCAACTCTTCCATCCAGAATGACAAGAACCCTTTGTTAAATCCATCCACCTGCAACTGAAATTCTTTAGACCTTGTTCAGACCTTATGTAGAAATTTAAAATATCTACTTATCCTTTATACATCCACCTTAAATACCTAAATCATTGATTTAAGGGGCAAGGAAAGTTATTCCTATTAAGACTTTCTTAATTATGCTTTTACAATTCCTGTGTTAAACTGTCTCATATGTTGCATATACATAGCTTTTTTTTTATCCCTTGCAAAGTTTCTATGAACTTGACTTTTGCATACAATTAATGAAAGCACAAAATGATTGTGATTTTCCCAAGTTCATATAGTTAGTGAATGAAATGATGAAATTGATTCTCACATCCTTTAGTTTACAAAACCTGTACATTTCTGGTATTTTATAATTTCTGATTTTAAAAAACTCCACTTCATTTTATTAAAAAATGACAATTATCTTCCTTATAAACCACTTTTTGCAAAAGTGTTCCAGCTTCCTAAATTGTTTAATGAAAATCTCAAATCTCTCAGCAGTAAGTTTTAAACATCATAATTGATACTTAAAGTATTCGGCCTTTTCCCAGTTTTGCCAAAATGTGACCATACGGCTTCTATCTAACTTTCACAATGTATTTTATTTCTGTTATATCTACCTCCTCATACCTTTAATGACCCTAATCTCATCACTGCACTGAAAGTTAGGAGATACATTTAACATAATATTTGAATAAGGAGCTATGTACCTTCAACATGTATTAGAAAATATTTATTTACATATTTGTTTGTATATATTGTTTATCATGGTAATGTCTATCCAGTTATAAGCATTGGTGAAACACAGTAAGAGATAATAATTCCTTGAATTGCCTACTGAAAAAGCAATGCAATGTCAGAATGTATATCCTCTTTCTTATGGAGTAAACAATTCTGTAAATGAACATTCACAAAACTTTCCTAAATAAAGATAAAATCACTATTGAGATTTTAAAGAACATGTTAATTAAATGGCTTGTCTTTCATAAGCTGAAGAAAGAGTAACCTTAAAAATAATGCCGATAAAACAATCTCATTATTTCAATTCAAGAGAACTATTTGAAATGAACAGATTTAAGCTTTGAGTCAAAATTTTCTGGAGGCACATGTTGTCAGCCCAATTTCAAAAGAGATAAATCATGTACAAAAAATTATTTTCTACATACGGAAACCAAAGTGTATGGTCAATAAATTTTATGAAGTACCAGCTACACTCTGGAGTGGCAATGAAAGTCAGAATATAAGAATGGTGAGATGATTACCGCAAGTCACTTAGGATTAATTCTTTCAGCATTTTAAGTTGAGTAAGTTGACCAGATTCCTAAAACAATACTTTACTCTGGAAGGCCTAGATTTAAGAGAATATAGACAAATCCGTTACACAAAGGACCTGAGAGACAAGAAGAAAAGTTTAGTCTGGAGAAGAAATTGCCTCGAGGTGTTCCCACCCGCGTCCATCCTGTGTCAGGAACAGTGCCCACCTTTGCCTGTCCTCAGAGGCCATCCTGATTCCCAGCCACATGGTGGAGATTCTCTGGGCTGCTCCATCCCTCATTTCTTTCCTCCACTTCGCTTTTTAAAGTTTTTATTGGATTTCTTACAATATTGCTTCTGTTTTATGTTTTGGTGTTTTGGCTGCGAGGCACGTGGAATCTTAGCTCCCCGACCAGGGATAGAACCCACAGCCCCTGCATTGAAAGGTGCAGTCTTAACCACTGGACAACCAGGGAAGTCCCTTCCCTCCACTTTATAGATACCTCCCACACAGTTGTCTTACCACACCTACAGTCCTTCACGTTCTACTGTTTAAAATTTCCAGTGCTTGTTGCATTGATATTTATACTTACTATGCAGATTAGATTTTGTTGAGGACTTTAATGTACACTGAGGGAAGGAATATATGACTGGTTTATTGAGTGTCTTGTAAAGTATGCTCTGATTTTAGTTTATTTTCACTGAAGAGATAGTCAGAAGAGCCTATGCTGACTTATAATAGTCTTCACTAAAATGTGAAGAAAAGATGTATCTTAAGCATGAAAATTAAAATTGATTAGAACAAGCTGAAATTTCATTATAACTATGTAGATACAGATGTATTATCATTGGTATTGCCTTCAAAGTTGAGCTGTTTTAGATATGACATCTTGCTTATATTAAGACTGTCTACTTTCACCTATTTTCTTATAGCAAATGTATCTGCTGCCCTTTTCTAAGCTCAGAAGAGAATAATGACTTTCAAATTATATCTGTTGTATACACCATGTGCAAACAAAATGAAGGAAGGAAATTAATAGTTATAATGAATCTAGGGAAAAGCCTGTTAACATTATTTAAACAAAACATGTTCTTTTTTAAAAAGTTTTTAAATAAATAACATTTAAAGTATGTTAAGTGTAATAAGGCCCTTGGGAACGGGTAGAAATAGATAATAGAACATGAAATCTTGAAATTTCAAATTGTATTCAGCAAGGCCATTTGCAGTTTTAACCAGTTCGTAAGTCATTAAAGAGTAAGATAGTATTCTTAGTTCCGTTTTCTAGGCTCATGGCTTTATTGTTATAAGAATCTGTAGAGTCTGAGTTTGTGGTCCTTAGTGCTTGGGCATAGCAATTGCTTGATTATAGGAAATACCAAGTTTGCTTTTCTGAGAAAAAGAATTTTGTTTTTCATATTACTTAAGGTTTCTTCACTGTGACATTTATACTTATCAATATTGTTAGGTTCCATAATGTTCAAGGAAAGTTAATACATTTATTGAAAGTCGTTATTGGAACCTAAATAAGTGCAGCAGAATGGATCTATATGTGCACACATAAGCAAACACACATGCACACATGCTCACACCCACCATTAGGATGCCTTGTCCTGATAGGTCTGAGCCTGCTGTGAATTTCCAAGATATATAACATCCTTATCATTAAAAGATGAGTTAGAAGAATAAGAAAATAAATGCATTTTAGTTATCTCGTGCTCTATCAACTTTGCAAGCCTGAAAGTTCACTTTTCTCAAATAAAAAGTCTTAAATGTAGTTCCATTTCTGGTGGAAGGACACATTGAACTCCCCTGGCCTGCAGCCTCTGCAGTCTATTTTCGCCTTTCTTTTTATTTCTTCCTCTAAGCAGCAACTCTCATGGTCTAGGTAGGGCCAACCTGCTATCTTTCAGGACTGAGGAAAATCCACTGGGTTTTTTTGTAGTTCACAGATGGGTCATATTCACAAACGATCTCATGGGAATTGGGGCTTGCGGTTTTATTTTCTTTGCTGTATTTGTTGACCTAGTAACAGGATCTAGCTAACAAATTAAGGAGTTTGTTTTATGTGTATAAACTAAAATTAATCATGAGCCATGGCCTTTGTAAATCATAGTGGAAAACACAATGGAAAACTGTGATGAATAGGCTTTTTACCATTAGCATGAGAAACAATGAAAAGAAATTCCAACATTCATCAGTGACTATTTCCATGAATAGCAAACCCAGCGAATTAAAAATCACTTGGAAAAGCTTAAAGAAGTTCATTCTATACATCTATAATTTCTAAAAGCGGGGGTTTTAATCTCTTTACCTTTTTTTTTTTTTTTTTTTTTTTGTGCTGTACGCGGGCCTCTCACTGTTGTGGCCTCTCCCGTTGCGGAGCACAGGCTCCAGACGCGCAGGCTCAGTGGTCATGGCTCACGGGCCCAGCCACTCTGCGGCATGTGGGATCTTCCCAGACTGGGGCACAAACCAGTGTCCCCTGCATCGTCAGGTGGACTCTCAACCACTGCGCCACCAGGGAAGCCCATATCCCTTTACTTTTAAAATTACTTTTCTACCCTAACTTGTGTCCATTTGGAAAAGATTTCTGATGTTTTGCCTGCTTAAACCCCTTGGTAGTTTTCATGGGAGAGTCTTGAAATGCTAACTAGACAAGTAGATTGATGGTGCTGCCAACGGCTGAAATTGGATAGAAATTATTCTCTAGCTACAGTTTTTTTTTTTTTTTGGTTTTATCCTAAATTCCTAAACTTGAGTAAGCATTCTTCCCACTTACATTTCACATTCAGTTTATTCTTATTCATAATACAACACTGATATTCTTCAAAAAGATTTTAGACTAATTATGCTATTGTTGGAGCAGGGGTCAGCAAACATTTTCAGTTGAGTCAGGTTAGACATATGAGCTATAATGGTCTTTGTCACATCTACTCAGCTATGCTATTGTAGTGTGACAGCAACCAGAGACAATATATAAAAATGGATGTGGCTCTGTTACAACAAAATATCATTTACAAAGTAAGTAGCAAGCCAGATTTGGCCCCTGGACTGCATAAGTCGTCACCCCCTGTATGGTAAAGAGAATGTGGCCCCCCAAATATGCCCATATCCTAACCCCCATAACTTTTGAATATATTATATTACATGTCAGAAGGGACTTTGCAGATGGGATTAAGGGTAAGAGCATTGAGATGGGGCATTTATCCTGGATTATGTGAGTAGATCCAGTTTAATCACATGAGCCATTAAAATTGGAATGCCTTTCCCAGCTATAGTCAGAGAGATGAAAGGTAAGAAGGACTCACCCTGCTATTGCTGACTCTAAAGATGAAGGATGAGGGCCACAAGCCAAGGAATATGGGCAGCCTCTAAAAGCTGAAAACACCTCCTGGTTATCAACCAGGAAGGAAGTGTGGACCTCAGTCCTACAACTACAAGGAACTGAATACTCCTGAGACCCAAACGAGCCTAGATGTTGTTTCATCCCCATATCCAGAAAGGACTGCATTCCTGCTAACATTCTGATACCAGCCTTGTGAATTTCTTGAGCAGAAACCCAGCTAAGCTCACCAGACTCCTGACACACAGAAACCATGATATAATAAATCTGTGTTGTTCTACGCTGCTAAGTATGTGGTAATTTGTTACAGCAGCAATAGAAAACTAATAAGCCTGCATTGGAGCATTGCAAAATTAATTTTTTGATTATGAAAATAATATATATGCATACAGTAACAGTGCCATTTTGAATCAGATAAACTACAATAATGATAATATATTACTCAATGAAAGTCAGTTAGCAACTAGAGATTACATTTTGCCATGCTGATTATCATGCCAACTCTTTAGGAATCTGATTAAAGGAATCACCAGACAATGAGAATGGCCATTGTAAAGTGGTGGTGGGATATTAGGGAAAACTAGAGGATGCTAGGAGCAACTGTGACATTTGCAGAGGTGTTGTACTCTTGAAGCAATTTAGCAAAACTTCTCTGCTGGAAGCCGATAGATTGAAACTGTGCAAAACAGCCTGGCCAGCCCTTGTCTCTGCTACAACCCCATAAAAGCACTACTAGGACACATTGTTACAACCTCTTGGATATAAAAGGAAAAGACAAGCTGTATGCTATATCTATATGGAATCTAGTTAATTGAGTGTTTGTTTATTAAAGTTATTTGCCACTTCAAACTTGGAGAGTTTTACTCACAGATAAACCATTTGTTTTTTGAGAGGTGCACCCAGACTTGTGCAGCCATTGTTGGAAGTGATGCAGTCACATATGGGGAAGACCCTCTAAGACATATATGTGGAGACAATGATTTTCTTTGAAGGATGCACATATAAATAATTTCTGATAGTGGTTCTACTTTTACTACTTCCCACATGTCAAATAGAAAGTATTTGTCAGGAAATAATGTACATTCCATGACTAGTGATATATCTAAGAAATTAGAGAAACAAGCTGTTATCACAGCCACAAAAATAGAGTCATTTGGTTAAGGTGGGCTCCTAAGTAACCAGATAGCAGAAGCTGTATTACACACGTACCCTCCCCTTGTGTTCTAACTGAATGGCTGCCAAGTCCTGGAAGACGTGACTTGTCTTGATAGAACCATACTCTGCCTTCCTCACTTCAGTGGCCTCTATGCTCTTCTGCTTTAGCTAAAGACAACTATTCCTTTTCCATCTTCTTGATTTAACTGGTTCTCAGTGAGGTGCTTTCTGTAGAACTCATGTAAGTAAATTGAAAAATGCCATATCTCCATCTCCTTTTAAGTAAGAACACAGTATTGCATTCTCAATGAGGCTCTTTGGGCTTCAGGTATATGTCAGCTACCCTGTCAAAAAATGAGAGTTAGACCCAGATTTAAGTATTTTTAAGTATCACTTAGAAATGCTAAAATACTCTCAAAACCTTGAGAAGAGGTATGGAGAACGTTCAACAGACTGTCTTCCTGTTGTAGAGCTGCATGTGATATGATACCTTTTCAACTGCATCATCACCTTGGGTGGTGTATTACATTTTCAGGGATTATGAAGATGTTTATATGTTAGAAGACATAATCCAGAAAGGGCTCCCTTTCACACTGATCAGCTTTCGTGACTTGTCTGTGGAAAAATTTACATCTGCGAGAAACTTACTTCCCTTAGAATGCATTCCTGAGCTTTTTAAAATGTGGCTTTTCTCAAGTAGTATTAGAATTATAGGCAGGATATAAATTAGTCTTTTGTGGGTCAGGCCAGGTATTTTGGAAATGTGCTTAGGAATTCCCAAAATCTTTTTGTGCAGTTATATAATAAATACAATTAACAGTGGGGATAGAAAAAGGGTAAGCTTAGCAAAATCCAGATATTATTAATGTAATGCCTTAATATCTAAAGTTTTGGAAATGAAGAGAGGCTATGGAGTCTCAGTTGAAGAGTCTTTCTCCTGTCCACGTACAAGAACTCAATGTGCAATTAACTGGAAGATGTGACACAAGGACTCGCCCTGGAACATCTTGCTCAGAGCACTGGAAATGTTGAAAGAGTGACAAGGAGGTCACTGGCCTTCTCCAAGTCCTTAGAAGTTTTGTCTATGAGCTTGCTTTACCTCTACAGACAAAAGGATATTTTTTGTCTCAAGAGGAGTATGAAAGGTACAAGAAAGTTAAGAGGTTTCCAGATTAGGAATTTACTCTGGCATATGAGGACCAAGCATTCGAAAATGTAAAGAAAAGCAGAGTGAAGTAACCATCTTATTTCTGTTGTGTGTCCATGCTTCTAAAAATGTGATATAGTTTAAAAATTATAAGGAGTGGAGGGAGTCGTTAGAATGTATGTTCCTAAATTAAGCCTCAATCTCAAAATTCCTGGAGCCAAGGAACCTACATTTTTCATCAGCATCCCAGGTGATTCTAGAGTAGGTTCAGAGAAAACGTCTTAAAAACATGAAGACAGCAAGAGTGTAATTAAGATAGCATGTGAATTGAATTTATTCAGAACTTAAAAGTACCAAGGAAAAATTAAAGTAACTTGGTTCAGCATTCATGTTTATTGTGACTTTTATCTTTTCTGTAAATGACTTCCTTGAGGCATTTGTTCAGATATCATCTTATTGGTGAAGCCTTCTCAATATACAAAATAGCAATCCATTCAACTTCACAGTCTTTCCTACTCATGTATTTTACTTTTCATCATAACACATATTACCACCTAGCATATTATATATTTAATTCTTTATGTTTTTTGTCTCTCTCCCTGCCCTCTTCACTATAGCTAAGTGTATGAGGCAAGGATTTTGTTTTGTTCAACGCTGTAGCCCCAGTGCCTCCAAGGTGTCTGGAATGTTACAGGTGTTTGCTAAGTGACTTTTGCATGAATGGATGAGCTTGTTTTGATCATCTTCCTGGCTCACTCTTCTGACTTCTTCTCTTTATACCATAGTGAGATGTTTTGAAAATATTCCATAGGGGAAAAAAAAAAGACTTGGAAGAGAGTTTTGTAAAAGAAACGGAATTCATTTCTAAATGTCACTCTAGAATCATTAAGGGCTAGGGCTAGAAAAGATGTCTAAATTCCCATTCTACAAACAAGAAAATAGAAAAGTTATGAAGATCAGAGGAAAAGAGAGAAACACCTATAAAAATACATGGACAAAGCCAGTGATGTACTATATTGTTAAATAGATGCACAGACAGTCATAAATTTACGATTTTTTACTTTATGATGGTGGGAATGTGATACGCATTCAGTGGAAACCATACTTATTTTGAATTTTGATCTTTTTCTGGGCTAGAGATATGCAGTAGGGTACTCCCATATGATGCTGGGCAGTGGTCCGCAGCTCCCCGTCAGCCACACAATCACAAGAGTGCCCAACTGATATACTTATGACTATTCTGTACCCATACAACCATTCTGTTTTTCACTTCCAGTACAGTATTCAATAAATTACATGATATATTCAACACTTTTTATAAAAAAGGTCTTCTGTTAGATGACTTTGCCCAGATGTAGGCTGATGTAAGTGTTCTGAGCACATTTAAGGTAGGCTAGGCTAAGCAATTATGTTCTGTAGGTTAGGTGTATGAAGTGCCTTGTAAACGTATGATATTTTCAACTTGCAGTGGGTTTATCAGAATGTAACCCCATCACCAGTCAGGGATGATCAGTAATGGTTTGCTTGATGTTGAGATAGAGGAGAGAAGTAAAAGAAAATATCAAAGACTGTTAAGGGCACGAAAAGTGCTGTGTAGAACATCTATGGTAATTAGGAAACTAGGGTCATTGTACATTTTTAAATGCTTAAAAGTGAGTGAGTACAAATGTTTAACTTAAGTTCAACTACACTGTTTTCAGTGGAGTCAAGAGACAGTTTTTTATCCAAAAATATGTTTTTCAAGAACAGCGTATTCTTTCCAAAAGTTTTCAAATACATTCAGTTTTAATATTTTTTTTACATCTTTATTGGAGTATAATTGCTTTACAATGGTGTGCTAGTTTCTGCTTTATAACAAAGTGAATCAGTTATACATATACATATCTTCCCATATCTCTTCCCTCTCACGTCTCCCTCCCTCCAACCCTCCATATCCCACCCCTCTAAGTGGTCACAAACCACCGAGCTGATCTCCCTGTGCTATGTGGCTGCTTCCCACTAGCTATCTATTTTACGTTCGGTAGTGTATATATGTCCATGCCACTCTCTCACTTTGTCCCAGCTTACCCTTCCCCCTCCCCATATCCTCAAGTCCATTCTCTAGTAGGTTTGTGTCTTTATTCCTGTCTTACCCCAGGTTCTTCATGACATTTTTTTTCTTAACTTCCATATATATGTGTTAGCATATGGTATTTGTCTTTCTTTTTCTGACTTACTTCACTCTATATGACAGACTCTAGGTCCATCCACCTCATTACAAATAGCTCAATTTCGTTTCTTTTTATGGCTGAGTAATATTCCATTGTATATATGTGCCACATCTTCTTTATCCATTCATGCGATGATGGACACTTAGGTTGTGTCCATCTCCTGGCTATTGTAAATAGAGCTGCAATGAACATTTTGGTACATGACTCTTTCTGAATTATGGTTTTCTCAGGGTATATGCCCAGTAGGAGGATTGCTCGGTCATATGGCAACTGACAAAGGATTAATCTCCAAAATATACAAGCAGTTCATGCAGCTCAATAACAAAAAAAACAAAACAACCCAATCTAAAAATGGGCAGAAAACCTACATAGACATTTCTCCAAAGAAGATATACAGACTGCCAACAAACACACGAAAGAATGCTCAATATCATTAATCATTAGAGAAATGCAAATCAAAACTACAATGAGATATCATCTCACACCAGTCAGAATGGCCATCATCAAAAAAACTAGAAAAAAATAAATGCTGGAGAGGGTGTGGAGAAAAGGGAACCCTCTTGCACTGCTGATGGGAATGTGAATTGGTACAGCCACTATGGAGAACAGTATGGAGGTTCCTTAAAAAACTACAGTTTTAATATTTTAAGTGTCAATTATATTGACAGCTCTATAAATTAATCTTCTCTAACCAGTTTGGCTCATTTACTTGACAGCTTTTGGTTTCTTAGTTTCATGCTTTTCTTAAATCCACTTCTGTGAGTTGGTTCACAGCCAACCTATTTGCCTCTTGGTTCTGTCATTACGTTTTGTTCCCGCTCTCTCTTGGGCTTGCCATTTCCTGTTATTGATTTTCTGTAAATTCTTCATAACAGATCTTGCAGCAGAGTACCTTTGAGAAAAGTATTTGAAAATTATAACAAATATTTTACAAGTGGTTTCTTTTAGCCAGGTTTTTTTTTTTCATGTATAGAATTCATTCATCATTGGGTTTTGTTTTCTTTACCATCTCTCATTCTTATTCTCTAAGTGACTGGTCTATCCAGGTACTAAGATTCCTCTAGTTTATTTGTTCTGCTTATTTTTCTAAACTTCAGATGTTTCCATAACTGGCCTCAGCTCATAGACCCACGTATGGGTGACTGTTCTGGAATGAATTTTCACAGAAAGGTGTCTGTCTTTTGTGTAGGTCTGGAATGTACAGTGAAATGCAAGATTGAGTGGTGTGTTTTGGAACCTATAATTCTCATGTGAATTGTTTCTAAATTTTCACAAGGACAGAAAGAGAGAAAATCATGAGGTCTAAGGGGTAAGGGGTGAGGAAGGTAGTGGGTGAAACTGAGGGTTGACAGAGGCATAGATAAGAGTAGAAGAGGCATTTCTCACCTTCATACTTTCGTTCTAAGGTGGAAATTAGTGTCTTTAGAGGAGTAAAATGGAAGGTGATATCTAAACAATTAAGTTCATATTCTATTTCTTTTCTAATATTATTACCTTTTGTCATAACCTGTTATGAGCTCTAATTATGAAATAGCAATCCTATAATCAGTATCCTGCTTTGGTTTATATAGAGATTGAACTTAATCTCACTCATACATTACTGAAAAAGTGAACTCGATGTAGAGTACCTGTAATCTCAAGGTCCTCACCTATGCATACAGTCTATATCCAAGACATGTATACTCCCATGACCATCAAATTTGCTTTCTATAAAGTGCTCTGAGCTCTTTTGAACAGAACCCTAGATAAATATAGCATAACTTTATTATATGACATTGTAGCTCTGCTGAGGATTTCTTAGGAAGTCACAAGCTGTATGAGGATTTCAGGTAAAACCAGACAGCGTCTCATAGGACAGAGAAAGAAACAAATTTGAAACACTATCCCCCTCCCCATCTCTTGAACATCCATATCTATGCCTTCTGTGAGAACTAGAAAAGGACTCATTTCTTCCATGGAACTCTCTCTGACACAGGCCATGATGCTCTGTCCATCATTTGTCCTTTAAAAAGTAAATTATCAACTAGCGACATTTATATGAGCATGTCTCTTTTTTTGTTATATGAACATTCCATGTGTGTTCCTCTTCAATCTTTGTGAGGCTATAAGCCATTTCAGGGAAGGGAATTTTTTTTATGTTCTAAGAGCATAGTTTATAGGTATGAGCATCTCATAAGAAGGATGCTTTAGAGATGTGGTCTTTGAGAGATTTTGTAGAATGGTAATGGTGCTAAAATATGGGAGTTAGTAAATGTCCCAATTAAAATGAACAATGAAAGTTGTGGTAAATTTCACCAATTTTAGAATAATGAGCTAAGTTTCTTTTCCCTAGTGGAATTCTAGAATGGACTCAGTGAACAGCACTAGAAAGGCAGTGTTTCACAAAGAACTTGCCTAGACTTTTAAAGATATTGCTTTGCCAGATACAAACCAGGGATTATCTATTTGGAAACAAGATCGAGGGCAGGTTCTCTGAGGGAGCATGACCCCCTGCGGGAAGGAGCCAGTAGGCTGTTTCAGGACTGTAAATTTCACCTGCCTTGGCCTATTCATCACTTTTATCACTGACTTGTTGGATGAACCCATAGATATCATGTTTGTTTCTTAATCATGCAGTGACACAAAGTTAAAGAGTGAATATACGTGATATCAAAATCAGAATTCAAAAAGCTCCTGAGAGACTTCAGTGGGTAATAATACCTGTCAAGCTCAGGGGAAGATTACCAAAATATCCCATACACTGTTGGAATGCATTATTAGGCATATGGCACCTACATTGCAGAGACAATAGTACTGCTTTGTCCTGTGCAGGTAGGACACAGATGGATGGGTTCCCTAAACACACTTTAAAGTGTGTGCTCCAGGAGATGAAGGTCGTGGAGGATGAGAGAACTTGAAAGCTACAGAGTGTGTTTAATAGAAAAGAGAAGAGGATCTGTGGGTAGCTCACAATATCAGAGAAGAAGAATTACTAGGTTAGTTTCAACGGGAAAAATAAGGCCCAATGAATGTGACAGAAAGATAGAAAGAAAAGCATTCCAACAATTAGTCTCTTCAAAACAGAAGGTACTTGGTGGATAATCCAATGTGGAAAACTCATTGTGTCATGCTGAAGGTCATTACATAATGATTAAACTGAATAAACATTTAGCATGTTTTCCCCATAGTTTTATTAGATGTGATTTTATAGGAATATGATCTGTTGATTATGAAAATACTGCAAGTCTACAGACTCTCTGGAAATGGACAATTAATGCAGCCATGTCTTGCTTTTTGGAAGCTGCACCACTGGAGGCTGAAGAGGAAGTGGCTGGTGTGCCTAATGCAGAAAGTTTCACTGTGATTGAATTATTATAAATATTATAAATATTAGATATTGAAAATACTTTGGTTTCTTAAAAGAAAGAATCCAGCAATTACTATTTTAGGGGAAAAAATGAAATAGAAATCATCAAAGTATAGACCTTGTCATTTATGAGGCCTTCACTTATAATTTTAAAAAAAACAAACTATGGGTTATGATATTTGGAATAAATGTAAAGTTTTCATGAATAAAATTTCATAAAATGAGACATTAAACCTGTGAGAAAGGACATGCAAATTTCTAATGCAAAAAAAAGAGGTGGAATCCTTAAAGAATCTTACTGCAGGATAAAAAGATGTGCCATTCTTTTTGCATTTCACATAATCCTTCAGTTTTTTATGTATGTACTCAAGATACATTTATTCTTTCTCTGTTTATTTTTAGGGTACTTTGAATCCTTATTGTGTGTTATGGGATGACTCAAAAACGTAAGTGACAGATGTTTTCTTACATGACTTTGGACTAAATATTCAAAGCACATTAAGATATTTCAGCTGCTTTCTAGTCAACAGGAATATAAGTTAGTGGGATGTGAGTTACACTAGGAGAGAAAGCAGTCTCCTTTTTGAATCTGTAGGACAGCATGATGAATGTGTTTGTGTGTGATGATGCCATCAAGTTACATCCCAAGGTAAGATTGCATTACCTGATGTGTAAGGCACATTGCAATGCGAATTCCATGAGGATTTTTAAAAGCTCTTAATATTTTAAAATTATAGGAGCTCAGATGCTATTTCAACATTTTGCCCTAGTAATTCAGCTTAGAATCACAGAATAAAATAGCAATCTCTATGGTCATTTAGCCAATACATTACTTGCATGACCTTGAATCTATTATCAGAGTAATGCAATATTTATATGGCCCTTCCAAATTATTTTGTTATAAAAACATTGAGTGACATTTAATTTTCTTATTCATATACTAAGGATGAATAATTCTTCCATGTATTACTTTGTTTGTAACAAGTAATTGCAATATATCTGGTCAAAATCATCTTAATCTCGTTGGTAATGCTATGAGATTCTAAGGTCTCAAAGAGCAGAAAAATTCATGATTAAGGCTTAATTAGACTCCCAAACTTTAAGTACTTCTGTGGGTTTATTTCAGTTTAATAGCCAGGTTATACAATCTTGGTTTGTTTTGTTTTGCTTGGAAGGGGGATAAATGTCAATCAATCTCAAAAGCTAATACCACCATGTATATGCTGTCAGTTAACGCACCACATTGTTGGGTTCTATGTATTCTAAGATTTCCCCCCACGTTCTTCACCCTAAATCGGATCTACATCTAAGGTTTTATGATGTTACTTGTCTCTCATCAGTAGTTACAGAGAGTCTAGAAGAGGGACATTCTTAGACTTTCTAGGTAAAGAGCAAACCTACTGGAAATGTGCTAATTCTTAGGATACTGAGGTAATTTAAACTAGTATTTATGTGGGTGAAAAATCAATGATATTAAGCATGATTTTTTGCTATAGACTTTGATATTCTAGGGATCCTCTTCTCCTAGGAACCTTAGTGCATATGGAGAATCCCAACTTGTTCTGGTGATAACATGAGCTGGATGTTTCTCACTGATGTCATTATTATTATTTTTTTTCTTTTTAAAACCACATAGAGAAATCCGTGGTCATAGAATTTTTGCAAGATTTCCTCTATACCAATAGCCAGAGAAGATGCTGGTAGTATATTCTAAGGCACTGTTTAGTATGTTGTACAGACAAGGGAAAAATAAAAGCCTACAAAAATCTAATTAAACGTTTTCTACTCAAGAAAAACATGCCATCTTAAGCACCTGATTACAGATACTTGCATATCTCCATGAATAATAACCAACTTTTATTTAGTTTTATTACCTTTTTAGTGGGTAGAATGTGCTTCTATGTTGATCCAAAAAGGGGAACGTGTTGGTTATTCCAAAAGACCTTCGGGACTTACAGTGATATTACAGAAGAAACAATATTCCCTTATTTTGTGCCTCTCTGGGTTTGCTTTCACAGTTTTTCTAAGGTTTTAAGTTTAATTTATAAAACTGTTGGGGCTTGAGGTCAGTGTTAAGTTTAGGAATCAAGCACACTCTGTTTCCTCTAACATCTGCTAACTCTTATCCATCACAAAGAACATGTCTTAGCTATACAAATTTCAGTTGTCCTTGAAGAAAACAATTCACGAGAGAGAGGAGGTGTGCTTAGCTGCCTTTCAGATCAGATTATCTCCAGAGATCAGTGCAGTTCATGTTTCCTTGATGTATCTGAAAGGTGATCAAAAAGCTTTCCACTATGACAGAATGTCCATCCCATCACACGTTTTACCAGGCTCTTTCATCATTAAATTGTTTTTCTGGGTGAGTTTTAAACAGTGAAGGTTAAGACAATTTTATTTTCTTTCTTCACATCTGTTCTTCTGTTTTTTTTTTTTTTAACATCTTTATTGGAGTATAATTGTTTTACAATGATGTGTTAGTTTCTGCTTTATAACAAAGTGATTCAGTTATACATATACATATGTTCCCATATATCTTCCCTCTTGCGTCTCCCTCACTCCCACCCTCCCTATCCCACCCCTCTAGGTGGTCACAAACCACCGAGCTGATCTCCTTGTGCTATGTGGCTGCTTCCCACTAGCTATCTATTTTACGTTTGGTGGTGTATATATGTCTATGCCACTATCTCGTGTTCACATACACAATAGTTTTATCGATGCAATGATGTTAACTTTGAGTATAAGACCTCTAAGAATAGTTAATGAAGAGATACAACTATTCCTTTTTACACAGAAAAGCGTTGATCTAAATGGTGTTTTCAGGATTGCAGTAACAAAGTTGAAATTAGAAGTTGTCTTGTAATTTTGGTTTACATAATCAAATTGCCTTAATTTTTTATTGAGGTATATTTAACATATAATATTATATTAGTTTCAGGTGTGAAATATGATTCAATATTTGTATACACTGCTAAATGATCACCACAGTAAGTCTAGTTACCATCTGTCACCATACATAGTTACAAATTCTTTTTCTTTAAGAACTTTTAAGATTTGCTCTCAGCAATTTTTGAGTTTGCAATCTAATATTATTAACTATAGTCATCCCCTGTGTACTGTACATCACATCACCAGGTTTGATTCATTTTATAACTGGAGGGTTTGACCCTCCCCCTTTACCCATTTCACCCACCCCCATCTCCCCTCCCCTCTGGCAATATCAAGTTGCCTTACTTTTAAATATTTAAAATTAAATTTTAGCTACAAAAATAATGCATGAGTATATTTTACTTGTAAAACTATAAAACATAACTGCTAAGGCACAAGACCCCATTAATCATTAATACCTTGGGTCTCCACATCCACCACCTCTCCAAGGTCATTCCTACTTATATTTTGTTATGTATAATTTCAGGCATCTACTTATGCATTGACACACATGTGTAACCATAGAAATTAACACTAATCTAACATAAATATTGTCATACTGTATGTAACACTTGTCATCTTAAATTTTTAATTCAATGATTATTGTGGAAGTTTTAAAATTTCACTACATATGTTTTATCCCTTGTACCTTCTGCATTGTATAGATATATCATAATTTATCTAGTATTCCCAATATTGGTGGCATTGAAGTGGTTTTCAATTTATTTTATTCTACAAACTGTTCTTCTGCATACCTCCTTGTACATCCCTCCTTGAGGTGGTCTTTCAGTCCAACTCGTTATCTGTTGTTCTCTTTATATAACATTATTTTACATTCTTCACAGCATGCATTGTTTCTTTTTATTTATTTTTCTTGCTTACTCTCTGTCTCCCCCACTAGAGAGTAAATACCACAAGAGAGAGACTTTACCTTTCTTATTCATTAACTGCACTAATGACTGATACACCTGCACATAGTATGAATTCAACAAATACTTATTGGTTAGTTTTGTATAAGAATAAATGTTTGAATATTTCTAAGGTATCTTTTTTACCTAAGAATTATTTTCATTTATGTTTCATTTTATTAGTGACATATACTTCTAGCAATCATTAGATTGGAAGATTGAAGGGAGAATGCTTCAGTGTGTTACAGTACTAAGGTCCATCATAAACAATTAACTTTAACTCTAGTGATAATCTACTACCCTGATAATCCCAAACAAAACCATTTTATTTTACTCTGCTTAGGCTCAACAGTTTTAGACAATTATAAAAGACATTTTTATTCTGCTTTGAGTAACTGGTTAACAGGATGCAGAAAATGCTTCATCATGGGTGACCCATGAAATAAACTGAAAGTACTTTCCTCACTTCAGAAAAAGGCTTATTTTAGTTACAGAAAGTGCTTTGTTATTGTTGTTGTTGTTGTTATTTTATTACACTTGTGTGATTGATAATTTGCACATTCTTTGGGCTACTCCAAATTTGGATTTTTGTTATTGGATCATGTGTGTTGACTACACACATGGGATTTCACTGGAAAACCCATAGTCCTTCCTTTATGTGAACTTGTGGTGTTTCTCCATGGGTTTCAGTAGCACCATCTGATTCTAACCTGTCTGTGAAATATGTTTATTCTCAGAAAATATTTTGGAGTTTGTTTTTTGCTTTCTTTTATTGAAGTGTAGTTGATTACAATATTATATTAGTTTCTGGAGTACAACATAGTGATTCAACATTTTAAGAGATTTTACTCCATTAAAAGTTATTACAAAATAATGGTTATATTCCCATGTGTTGTACAATATATCCTTGTTGCTTATTCATTTTATACACAGTAGTTTGTATCTCTTAATCCCATACCCCAAACTTGTGATCCATCCCCGTCCCTCTCCTCACTGGTAACCACTAGTTTGTTCTCTATATCCGTGAATCTGTTTCTGTTTTGTTATATGCATTCATTTTATTTATTTTTTATATTCCACATATAAAAGAAAACACAGAGATTTTGTCTTTCTCTAATTTCACTAAGCATAATATCTTCTGGGTCCCTCCACATTTTTGCAAATGGCAGAATTTCATTCTTATTTATGGCTGAGTAATATATATATATATATATATATATAATATATATCACTGAGTAGTATATATATATATATATATATATATATATATATATATATATCACTTCTTCTTCATCCATTCATCTGTTAATGGACACTTAGGTTGCTTTCATATCTTGGCTATTATAAATAGTGCTGCTATGAACATTGGAGTGCATGTATCTTTTCAAATTAGTGTTTTTAGTTTTCTTCAGATATATACCAAGGAGTGGAATTGTTGGATCATGTGGTAGTTCTATTTTTAGATTTTGGAGGAACTTCCATATTGTTTTTCATAGTGTCTGCACCAACTTACATTCTGAGCAACAGTGTACTAGAGTTCCATTTTCTCTACGTCCTCACCAATATTTGATATTTGTAGACTTTTTGATGTTAGACATTTTGAGAAGTGTGTGGTGATATCTTATTGTGGTTTTGATTTTCATTTCTCTGATGATTAGTGATGCTGAACATTTTTTCATATGCCGGTTGGCCATCTGTATGTCTTCTTTGGAAAACTGTCAATTCAGGTCTTCTGCCCATTTTTAATTGGGTGGTTTGGATTTTTAATATAGAGTTGTATGAGCTATTTATATATTTTAGAAAGTAACACCTTCTCAGCCATATTATTAGCAAATATTTTCTTCCATTCCATAGGTTGTCTTTCTGTTTTGTGAGTGGTTTCCATTGATGTGCAAAAACGTTTACATTTAATTAGATCACATTTGTTTATATTTTATTTTGTTTCTTTTGCCTGAGAAAACAGATCCAAAAAAAATATTACTACAAGTTATCTCAGAGTGTTATTCCTGTGTTCTTTTCTAGGAGTTCTATTGCTTCAGGCCTTACATTTAGATCCTTAACTCATTTTAAGTTTATTTTTGTACATGGTGTGATAAAATGTTCTGTTTTCAGATTTTTACACTTAGCTGTCCAATTTTCAAAGCAGCACTTATTAAAGAGAATGTCTTTTCTCCCAGAGGTTCATGAGTTTATTTCTGGGCTCTCTATTCTGTTCCATTGATCTATGTGTCTGTTTTTGTGTCAGTATCATGCTGTTTTGAATACTGTAGCTTTGTAGTATAGTCTGATGTCATGGACCAAGATACCTCCAGCTTGGTTCTTTTTTCTCCAGATTGCTTTGTCAATTCAGGTTCTTTTGTGGTTCCATATGAATTTTAGGATTACTTGTTCTAGTTCTGTGAAAAATGTCATTTTTATAGGGATTGCATTAGATCTGTAGATTTCTTTGGGTAGTATGGCCATTTTAACAATATTCATATTTCCAATCCAAGAGCATGAGGTATATTTCCATTTCTTTGTATCATCTTCAGTCTCCTGTTTCAATGTATTATAGTTTTCAGAGTATAGGTGTTTCATCTCCTTGGTTAAGTTTTTTCTAGGTATTTTATTCTTTTTGATGCAAATGTAAATGGGATTGTTTTATTGCTTTCTCTTTTTAATAGTTCACTATTAGTGTATAGAAAAGCAACAGATTTCTTGTATCCTGCAACTTTACTGAATTCATTTATTAGTTCTAATAGATTTTTGGTGGAGACTTTAGGGTTTTCTATGTATATTATGCTATCTTCAGCAAACAGTGACAGTTGTACTTCTTCTCTTCCAATTTAGATATCTTTATTTCTTTTTCTTATCTCATACTGTGATCAGGACTTCCAGTACTATGTTAAATAGAAGTCGTGAAAGTAGACATCCTTGTCTTGTTCCTAATTTTAGGGGAAAGGCTTTCAGCTTTTCACCAGTGAGCATGATGTTAGCTGTGGGTTTGCCATAAATTACCTTTATTATGCTGAGATATGTTCCCTCTATATCCCCTTTGGTGAGTTTTTATCATGAATGGGTGTTGAATTTTGTCAAACACTTTTTCTGTGTCTATTGAGATGATCATGTGATTTTTATCCTTCCTTTTGTTGTTGTGGTGAAACACACTGATTGATTTGTGAATGTTGAAGCAACCTTGTATCCCTGGAATAAATTCAACTTGATCATGGTGTATGATCCTTTTTATATATTGTTGAATTTGGTTTACTAATATTTTGTTGAGAATTTTTGTATCTATATTCATCAAATACGTTGGCCTGTAAATGTCTGTTTTTGTAGTATCTTTGTCTCGTTTTGGTATCAGGGTAATCGTGACCTCATAGAAAGAATTTGGGAGTGTTGTGTTCTCTAATTTTGGGAATAGTTTGAGAAAGATAGTTATTAGTTCTTCTTTATATGTTTAGTAGAATTCACCTATGAAGCTGTCCAGTTCTGGACTTGTGTTTGCTTGAAGTTTTTAATTGCAAATTCAATTTCACCACTGGTAATTGTTCTGTTCAAATTGTCTGCTTATCCTTGTTTCATTCTTGGCAGGTGTTGGTCACCAGAAATTTGCCCATTTTTTCTATGTTGTCCAATTTGTTGGCATATAGCTGTTCATACTGTTCTCATGATTTTTTGAATCTCTCTGGTGTTGGTTGTTATTTCTCCTCTTTCACTTCATATTTTGGCTATTTGAGTCCTCATTATTTCTTGGTGAGACAGTTAAAGGTTTATCAATTTTTTTGTCCTTTCAAAAAACCAGCTCTTTGTTTCATTGAGTTGACTTTTTTTTTTTCTTTTTGTGGTCTGTGTTTTATTTATTTCCTCTCTGATCTTTATTATTTTCTTCCTTCTGCTGACTTTGGGCTTTGTTTATTCTTCTTTCTCTAATTCTTTTAGGTAGCAGGTTAGGTTGCTTATTTGGGTGTTTTTTTTATATATATCTTTAGGAAGACCTGTATCACTGTAAACTTCCCTCTAGTACTGCTTTTGATACATACCATAAATTTTGAAAATTTGTGTTTCCAATTTCATTTGTCTTGGTATATTTTCTGATTTCCCCTTTGATTTCTTCATCAAACCAGTTTTTTTTAGTACAATGTTGTTTGGTCTCCATGTGTTATTTTCCTATTCTTCTTTCTGTAGTTGATTTCTAGTTTCATACCATTTTGTTTGGGGAAAAAAACACTATATATCATAATTTCTATCCACTAAAATTTGTTGAGACTTGTTTTGTGGCCTAGCATGTGATCTATCCTGGAGAATGTTCCATATGAACTTGTGAAGAATGTGTATTCTGCTGGTTTTGGATGTAAAGTCTCGTACAAATGTATTAAGTCCAACTGGTCTATTGTGTCATTTAAGACCACTGTTGTCTTCTTGATTTTCTGTTTGGATGACCATCCAATGATGTTAGTGAGGTGTTAAAGTCCCCAACTGTAATTATACTATTATAAATTTCTCCCTGTATGTCTGTTAATATTTGCTTTTTATATTTAGGTATTCCTATATTGCATACATATATGTTAATGAATGTAATATCCTCTTCTTTTGTTGATCCCTTTATCCTCATATAATGTCATTCTTTGTCTGTTGTGAAAGAGTTTCTTATAAAGTCTATTTTGTCTGATGTGAGTACTGCTACCCTTCTTCAACATTTCCATTTGTATCCTCTCACTTTCATTGTGTGTATTTCTTTACATCTGATGTGAGTCTCTTGTAAGCAGTATATAAATGGTCTTTTTTTTTCTCAAATCAGCCACCCAATGTCTTTTTATTAGAGCAATTAGTCTGTTGAAATTTAAATAATTATTGATAAATATGTACTTATTACAATTTTACAACTTGTTTTCTGGTTGTTTTTGTAGGTCTTCTCTTCTTTTTAGATTCCTCCTTTGTGGGTTAATGATTTTCTTTAATGGTATGCTTGTGTTCTTTCCTCTATGGTTTTTGTGTATCTCTTGTAGGTTTTTGATTTGTGATTACCATGAGGTTCATATATAATGTCTCATGACTGTATTTACTTATTTCAAACAGGTAGTCTTTTTTTCCAGATTTTTTTAACATCTTTATTGCAGTATAATTGTTTTACAATGGAGTGTTAGTTTCTGCTGTATAACAAAGTGAATCAGCTATATGTATACATATATCCCCATATCTCCTCCCTCTTGTGTCTCCCTCCCAATCTCCCTATCTCACCCCTCTAGGTGGTCACAAAGCACAGAACTGATCTTCCCATGCTATGAAGCTGCTTCCCACTAGCTATCTATTTTACATTTGGTAGTGTATATATGTCAATGCTACTCTCTAACTTCATCCCAGCTTGTGCTTCCCGCTCCCCATGTATCAAGTCCATTCTCTACATATGTGTCTTTATTCCTGTCCTGGCCCTCGTTCTACAGAACCATTTTTATTCTTTTAGATTCCACATATATGTGTGAGCATATGGTATTTGTTTTTCTCTTTCTGACTTACTTCACTCTGTATAACAGACTCTAGGGCCATCCACCTCACTACAACTAGTTCAATTTCATTTATTTTTTTGAAATGGCTGAGTAATAGTCCATTGTATATATGTGCCACATCTTCTTTATCCATTCATCTGTCAATGGACACTTAGGCTGCTTGCATGCCATGTCCTGGCTATAGAAAATACTGCTGCAATGAGCATTGTGGTACATGTCTCTTTTTGAATTATGGTTTTCTCATGGTATATACCCAGTAGTGGGATTGCTGGGTCATATGGTAGTTCTATTTTTAGTTTTTTAAGGAACCTCCATATTGTTCTCCATAGTGGCTGTATCAATATGCATTCCCACCAACAGTGCAAGAAGGTTTCATTTACTCCACACCCTCTCCAGCATTTATGGTTTGTAGATGTTTTAATGATGGCCATTCTGACTGGTGTGAGGTGATACCTCACTGTAGTTTTGATTTGCATTTCTCTAATGATTAAGGAGGTTGAGCATCCTTTCACACATTTCTTGGCAATCTGTATATCTTCTTTGCAGAAATGTCTGTTTAGGTCTTCTGCCCATTTTTGGATGAGGTTGTTTGTTTTGTTTTGTTTTGTTTTGATATTGAGCTGCACGAGTTGCTTGTATATTTGGGAGATTAATCTTTTGTCAGTTGCTTAATTTGCAAAGATTTTCTCCCATTCTGAGGGTTGTCTTTTCTTCTTGTTTATGGTTTCCTCTACTGTGCAAAAGCTTTTAAGTTTCATTAGGTCCCATTTGTTTATTTTTGTTTTTATTTCCTGTTCTCTAGGAGATGGGTCAAAAAGGATCTTGTTGTGATTTATGTCATAGTGTGTTCTGCCTATGTTTTCCTCTAAGAGTTTTACAGTGTCTGGCCTTACATTTAGGTCTTTAATCCATTTTGAGTATATTTTTGTGTATGGTGGTAGAAAGTGTTCTAATTTCATTCTTTTATATGTAGCAGTCCAGTTTTCCCAGCACCACTTATTGAAGAGTCTGTCTTTTCTCCATTGTATGTTCTTGCCTGCTTTGTTGTAAATTAGGTGCCCATATGTGCATGGGTATATCTCTGGGCATTCTATCCGGTACTATTGATCTATATTTCTGTTTTTGTGCCAGTACCATATTGCCTTGATTACTGTAGCTTTGTAGTATAGTCTGAAGTCAGGGAGCCTAATTCCTCCAGCTCCATCTTTCTTTCTCAAGATTGCATTGACTATTCGGAGTCCTTTCTGTTTCCATACAAATTGTGAAAATTTTTGTTCTAATTCTGTGAAAAATGCCATTGGTAGTTTGATAGGGATTGCATTGAATCTGTAGATTGCTTTGGGTCATTTTCACAATGTTGATTTTTCCAATCCAAGGACATGGTATATCTCTCCAACTGTTTGTATTGTCTTTAATTTCTTTCATCAGTGTCTTATAGTTTTCTGCAATCAGGTCTTTTGTCTCCTTAGGTAGGTTTATTCCTAGGTATTTTATTCTTTTTGTTGGAATGGTAAATAGGAGTGTTTCCTTAATTTCTTTTACAGATTTTTAATCATTAGTGTATAGGTGTGCAAGAGATTTCTGTGCATTAATTTTGTATCCTTCTACCTTTCCAAATTCATTGATTAGCTCTAGTTGTTTTCTGATAGTGTCTTTAGGATTCTCTATGTAGAGTATCATGTCATCTGCAAAGAGTGACAGTTTTACTTCTTTGCCAATTTGAATTCATTTTGTTTATTTTTCTTCTTTGATTGCTGTGGCTAAAACTTTGAAAACTATGTTGAATACTAGTGGTGAGAGTGGGCAACCTTATTTTGTTCCTGATCTTAGTGAAAATGGTTTCAGTTTTTCACCATTGAGAGTGATGTTGTCTGTGGGATTGTCATATATGGCCTTTATTATGTTGAGGTTGCTTCCTTCTATGCCTACATTCTGGGCAGTTTTTAACATAAATGGGTGCTGAATTTTGTCGAAAGCTTTTTCTGCATCTATTGAGATGATCATATGGTTTTTATCCTTCAGTTTGTTAATATGGTGTATCACATTGATTGATTTGCATGTATTGAAGAATCCTTACATTCCTGGGATAAATCCCGCTTGATCACAGTTTATGATCCTTTTAATGTGCTGTTGGATTCTGTTTGCTAGTATTTTGTTGAGGATTTTTGCATCTATGTTCATCAGTGATAATGGCCTGTATTTTTCTTTTTTTGTGACATCTTTGTCTGGTTTTGGTATCAGGGTGATGGTGGTCTCGTAGAATGAGTTTGGGAGTGTTCCTCCCTCTGTTATATTTTGGAAGAGTTTGAGAAGGATAGGTGTTAGCCCTTCTCTAAATGTTTGATAGAATTCGCCTCTGAAGCCATCTGGTCTTGGGCTTTTGTTTATTGGAAGATTTTTAATCACAGTTTCAATTTTGGTGCTTGTGCTTGGTGACTTTATATTTTCCATTTCTTCTTGGTTCAGTCTTGGAAGGTTGGGCTTTTCATAGAATTTGTCCATTTCTTTGTGGTTGTCCATTGTATTGGCATATAGTTGCGTGTAGTAATCTCTCATGATTCTTTGTACTTCAGCAGTGTCAGTTCTTCTCTTTTTTCATTTCTAATTCTGTTGATTTGAGTCTTTTCCCTTTTTTTCTTGATGAGTCTGGCTAATGGCTTATCAATTTTGTTTACCTTCTCAAAGAACCAGCTTTTAGTTTTACTGATCTTTTTTATTGTTTCCTTCATTTCTTTTTCATTTATTTCTGATCTGATCTTTATGATTTCTTTCCTTCTGCTAACTTAGGGATTTTTTGTTCTTCTTTCTCTGATTGCTTTAGGTGTAAATTTAGGTTGTTTATTTCAGATTTTTCTTCTTTCTTGAGGGAGGATTGTACTACTATAAACTTCCCTCTGAGAACTGAGTTTGCTGCATCTGATAGCTTTTGGATCACCGTGTTTTCATTGTCATTTGTCTCTAGGTATTTTTTGCTTTACTTTTTGATTTCAGCAGTGATCTCTTTGTTATTTAGTAACATAATATTTAACTTCCATGTGTTTGTATTTTTTTACAGTTTTTTTTCTGTAATTGATATATAGTCCCATAGCATTGTGGTTTGAAAAGATACTTGATACAATTTTAATTTTCTTAAATTTACCAAGGATTGATTTGTGAATCAAGATATGATCTGTCCTGGAGAATGTTCCATGAGCACTGGAGAAGAAAGTGTATTCTGTTGTTTTTGGGTGGAATGCCTATAAATATCAATTAAGTCCATCTTGTCTAATGTGTCATTTAAAGCTTGTGTTTTCTTATTTATTTTTATTTTGGATGATCTCTCCATTGGTGAAAGTGGGGTGTTAAAGTCCCCCACTATTATTGTGTTACTGTCGATTTCCCGTTTATGGCTGTTAGAATTTTCCGTATGCATTGAGGTGCTCCTACATTGGGTGCATAAGTATTTACAATTATTGTATCTTCTTCTTGGTTTGATCCCTTGATCATTATGTAGTGTCTTTCTTTGTCTCTTATAATAGTCTTTATTTTAAAGTCTATTTTGTCTCATATGAGAATTGCTCCTCCAGCTTTCTTTTGATTTCCATTTGCATGGAATATCTTTTTTCATACCCTCACTTTCAGTCTGTATGTGTACCCAGGTCTGAGTTGGGTCACTTGTAGACACCATATATATGGGTCTTGTTTTTGTATCTATTCAGCCAGTCTGTGTCTTTTGGTTGGAGCATTTAATTCATTTACATTTAAGACAATTATCGATGTGTATGTTTCTATTACCATTTTCTTAATTGTTTTGTGTTTGTTTTTGTAGGTCTTCTCCTTCTCTTTTATTTCCTGCCTAGAGAAGTTCCTTGAGCATTTGTTGTAAAGCTGGTTTGGTGGTGCTGAATTCTCTTAACTTTTGCTTGTCTGTAAAGTTTTTGATTTCTCCATCAAATATGAATGAGATCCTTGCTGGGTAATCTTGGTTGTAGCTTTCTCCCTTTCATCACTTTAAATATGTCCTTCCACTCCCTTCCAGCTTGCAGAATTTCTGCTGAAAGTTCAGCTGTTAACCTTATGGGGCCTCCCTTGTATCTTATTTGTTGCTTTTCCCTTGCTGCTTTTAATATTTTTTCTCTGTATTTAGTTTTTGATAGTTTGATTAATATGTGTCTTGGTGTGTTTCTCCTTAGATTTATCCTATATGGGACTCTCTGTGTTTCTTGAACTTGATTGACTATTTCTTTTCCCATGTTAGGAAAGTCTTCAACTATAATCTCTTCAAATATTTTCTCAGACCCTTTCTTTTTCTCTTCTTCTTCTGGCACCCCTATAATTTGAATGTTGGTGCATTTAATGTTGTCCCAAAGGTCTGAGACTGTCCTCGATTTTCATTCTTTTTTCTTTATTCTGCTCTTCAGTTGTTATTTCCACTATTTTATTTTCCAGGTCACTTATCTGTTCTTCTGCCTCAGTTATTCTGCTATTGATCCCTTCTGGAGAATTTTTAATTTCATTTATTTTGTTTTTCATCATTGTTTGTTTGCTCTTTATTTCTTGTAGTTCCTTATTAAATGTTTCTTGTCTTTTTTCCATTCTATTTCCAAGATTTTGGATCATAATTACTCTCATTTCTTAATTCTTTTTCAGGTACACTGCCCATTTCCTCTTCATTTGTTTGGTATGGTGGGTTTTTACTTTGCTCCTTCCTCTCCTGCATATTTCTCTGTCTTCTCATTTTGTTTAACTTACTGTGCTTTGGGTCTTCTTTTCACAGGCTGCAGGTTTATAGTTACTGTTGTTTTTGGTGTCTGCCCCCAGTGTGTGACATTGGTTCAGTGGCTTGTGTAGGCTTCCCAGTGGAGGAGACTGGTGCCTGTGTTCTGGTCGGTGGGGCTGGATCTTGTCTTTCTGGTTGGCAGAACTGTGTCTTGTGGTGTGTTTTGGGGTGTGTGTGAACTTATCATTTTATGCAACTGCTGTGCTAATGGGTGGAGTTGTGTCTTGCTAGCTGTTTGGCATGGGGCGTCCAGCATTGTAGCCTGCTGGCTGTTAGGTGGAGCTGGGCCTTAGCATTGAGATGGAGGTCTCTGGGAGAGCTCTTGATGATTGGTATTTCATGGGGCCAGTAGATCTCTGATGGTCCAATGTCCTGAACTTAGCTCTCCCATCTCAGAGGCTCTGACCTGACACCAGACTGGAGCACAAAGACCCTGTCAGCCACATGTCTCAGAAGAAAAGGGAGGGGGAAAAAAGAAAGAAAAAAATAACAATAAATATTAAAAATTATTAAAATAAAAATTTTAATTATTAAAATAAAATAAATAATAATTTCAAAAGAAGAGAGCAAGCATACCAATAAACAAATCCACCAATGATAACAAGTGCTAAAACTATACTAATATAAACAGAAAAATCAGAAACAATTCAGTCACATGCAGCAAACCCCACATCTACAGTTGCTCCCAAAGTCTACTGCCTGAATTTTGGGATGATTTGTTTTCTATTCAGGTATTCCACAGATGCAGGGTACATCAAGTTGATTGTGGGGATTTAATCTGCTGCTCCTGAGTCTGTACAGAGAAATTTCCCTTTTTCTTCTTTGTTCACACAGCTCCTGGGGTTCAGCTTTGATTTCGGCCCAGCCTCTGCATGTAGGTCACCCTCTGGCATCTGTTCTTTGCCCCAACAGGAGGGGGTTAAAGGAGCAGCTGATTAGCGGGCTCTGGCTCACTCTGGTTGGCGAGAGGAAGGAGTATGGTAATCAAATTGGAATGGGGGTCGAGCCTAAGGCAGCAGAGTCTGGCGTGATATTGCAACAACCTGAGGTGCACCGTGTGTTCTCCCGGGGAAGTTGTCCCTGGATCACAGGACCCTGGCAGTGGTGGGCTGCACAGGCTCCTGGGAGGGGCGGTGTGGATAGTGACCTGTGCTTGCACAAAGGCTTCCTGGTGGCTGTAGCATTAGCATTTCATGCCTGTCTCTGAGGTCCGTGCTGATAGCCATGGCTCTCACCCGTCTCTGAAGTTTATTTAGTCAGTGCTCTGTATCTCTTATCCTCGTGCACCCCAAAACAATGGTCTCTTGCCTCTTAGGCAGGTCCAGACTTTTTCCTGGACTCCCTCCCAGCTGGCTGTGTTGCACTAGCCCCCTTCAGGCTCTGTTCACGCAGCCAACCCCAGTCCTCTCCCTGGGATCTGACTTCCGAAGCCTGAGCCTCAGCTCCCAGCCCTCACCCGCCCCAGTGGGTGAACAGACAAGCCTCTCGGGCTGGTGGGTGCCGGTTGGCACCGATCCTCTGTGCGGAAATCTTTCCACTTTGCCCTCTGCACCCCTGTGTCTGTGCTCTCCTCCGTAGCTCCGAAGCTTCTCCCTTCCACCACCTTCAGTCTCTGCCTGCAAAGGGGCTCCTAGTGTGTGGAAACCTTTCCTCCTTCACGGCTCCCTCCCACTGGTGTGGGTCCCATCCCTATTCTTTTGTCTCTGTTTTTTTCTTTTTTCTTTTGCTCTACCCAGGTACGTGGGGAGTTTCTTGCCTGTTGGGAGGTCTGAGGTCTTCTGCCAGCGTTGAGTAGGTGTTCTGTAGGAGTTGTTCCACGTATAGATGTATTTCTGGTGTATTTGTGGGAAGGAAGGTGATCTCCACATCTTACTCCTTGCCATCTTGAAGGTCCCCCTGATCCCTTTCTCTTTCTCCTCCTTCTGGGACCCCTGTAATTCAAATGTTGGTATGCTTAACATTGTCTAAGAGGTCCCTTAAACTGTTCTCATTTTTTAAAAAAATTCTTTTTGCTCTTCTGATTGGGTGATTTCCATTATTCTATCTTCCAGTTCACTGAAGTGTGCTTCTATATAACTTAGTTTGGTAAGTCCTTCTAGTGTGTTTTTAATTTTAATTATTGTGTTCTTCAATTCTGATAAGTTCTTTTTCATATTTTCTAGTTCCTTGTTAACAGTCTCACTGTGTTTATTTATTCTTTTCCCTAATTCAGTTAGCATTCCTAAAGATTTGTACTCTTTATCTGGTCAATTTTAAATTTTAAATTTTAAATTTCTGTTTTATTATTTTTTCAGAGGTTTTCTCCTCATCTTCCAATTGAAAGTAGTTCCTCTACCTTTTCATTTTGCTTAACTTTCTCTGTCCCTATGAATCTAGGTGAAAGTGTTACCTAATGAAGTGGTAAATGGGTGTTCTTATATAGGAGCTTTCCTATATAGCTTTCCTATATAGTCTGCACGTGCCCAGTGGTTTTGGTGGGAGAGTTGAATTTGATGTGAACAAAAGTCACATTTTTCCTTGGTGTGTGCTGGCAGCTATTACCTTGGTAGGAGATGGACCTGAATATGGAGGGAAGAGAGCCAGAGCAAAGTGTGAATCAGGGCTTCTCCTGTGCTCAGTGACAATCACCAACCTATCAGGGGCAGGGTTTAGTCCCAAGTTACTGGAGCAAAAGCTTGGAGGGTCAGGTCTGAGCTGGCTTTGTTCCCTCTAGATGTATCCTCTCCCCTCTCCCAGCACTGGAACTGTCACCCCAGAGGTCCAGCAGCAAGAGGGGCTGGTGTGGTTGCTTGGTATGGATCTGGACATAGGCTGTTTTGGCCCTGGCCATAGTCAGTGCCCCAGACTGCTTTTGATATGTGGCCTGTGTGAGCGCCAGTAATGTTTACCCCCACCCTGCTCAGATGCTTCTTCAGGTCTCAGTCGACTCTGTGCCTTATGCCGAGTTCTCTCCTTGGCCAGAGCAGTCCTTCCCCACTGTGGAGCTACATCAGGAAGCAAGGGGGTCCAGAGTGGTTGCTCAGCTCCATCTGGGGCACATGTCAGGGTGGTCATAGGAAACAGGCCAGCTATCCACACCATTTCAATCCACCCTCTCTTCCCTGTTTTGGGAGTAAGCAAACATTTCCACATCCCTCACGAGCAGAGTCCATGCTCCCCACAGCCCTCCTGTTAGTCACACCAGCCCTCCAACCAGTCTAGGGGACTCATCTTTTCAGAGTTGGACCCCATGCCTGGGGCGCCCAATTTGTGGCTCAAATTGCTCACTCCCAAGGGAGGATCTCCAACTGTGTAGCCTCCCTTTTCCTCTGAGTTCCCTCCCAGGAGCACAAGTCCCCAACTGATCTATTCTCTTCCCATCCTACTTGATTACATGGGAATATTTCTTGCAGCCTTAGTTATGCAGGAGTCTTTCTGCTAGATTCAGTGAGAATTGCTCCATATGTAGATGTATTTTTGATGTGTTTGTGGGGAGAGATGAATTCCATGTTTTCCTACTCTGCCATCTCAGTCACTCTGTTGAGAGATTTTTCATTTTAATAGATCTTTATTGGAGTATAATTGCTTCACAATACCGTGTTAATTTCTCTTGCACAACAAAGCAAATCAACCATATGCATACACATTTCCTCATATCCCCTCCCTCTTGAGCCTCCCTCCTATCCTCCCTATCCCACCCCTCTTGGTCATCACAAAGCACTAGCCAATCTCCCTTTGCTATGATGTTGCTTCCCGCCAGCCAACTATTTTACATTCAGTAGTGTATGTATGTTGATGCTACTCTCACTTTGCCTCAGCTTTGCCCTCCCACCCCATGTCAGCAAGTCCATTCTCTATGTCTACCTCTTTATTCCTGACCTGCAACTAGGTTCATCAGTACCCATTTTTTTATTTTTTTTTTACTTTAGATTCCATATATATGCTTTAGCATACAATATTTGTTTTTCTCTTTCTGACTTACTTCACTCTGTATGACAGACTCTAAGTCCATCCACCTCACTACAAATAACTCAATTTCATTTACTTTTATGGCTGAGTAATATTCCATTGTATATATGTGCCATATATGATCTTTATGATTTCTTTCATTCTACTGACTTTGTGTTTTCTTTGTACTTCTTTCTCTAGCTGTTTTAAGTGTTGGGTTAGATTGTTTGTTTGAGATCTTTCTTGTTTCTTGAGGTGAGATTTAATTACTATAACCTTCCCTCTTAGGACTGTTTTTGCTGTGCCCCATAGGTTCTGGGTCATCGTGTCTTTCTTGTCATTTGTTTCTACATATTTTTTAATTTCCTCTTTGATTTCTTCAGTGATCTCTTGGTTATTTAGTAGCACACTGTTTAGCCTCCATATATTTGTGTTTTTTACAGGTTTTTTTTCCTGTAATTGATACCCAATCTCTTAGCATTGTGGTCAGAAAAGAGGCTTGATAAGATTTCAATTTTCTTAAATTTTCTGCAGCTTGATTTGTATTCCAAGATGTGATCTATCCTGGAGAATGTTCCATGTACACTTGAGAAGAAAGTGTATTCTGCCACTTTTGGGTAGAATGTTCTGTAAATATCAATTAGATCTGTCTGGTCTATTTTGTTATTTAAAGCTTGTGTTTCCTTATTTATTTTCTGTTTAGATGAACTGTCCATTGGTGTAGGTGGGGAGTTAAAGTCCCCTACTATTATTGTGTAACTGTCCATTTCTCCTTTCATGGTTGTTAGCATTTGCCTTATGTATTGAGGTGTTCCTATGTCGGGTGCATAAACGTTTATAATTGTTATATCTTCTTCTTGGATCGATCCTTTGAACATTATGTAGTGTTCCTCCTTATCTCTTGTAACAGTTTATTTTAAAGTCTATTTTATCTGATACTCCAGATTTCTTGTGATTTCCATTTCTATGGAATATCCTTTTACATCCCTTCACTTTCAGTCTGTATGTGTCCCTAGGTCTGAAGTGGGTCTCTTTAAGACAGCATATATATGGACCTTGTTTTTGTATCCATTCAGCCAGTCTGTGTCTTTTGGTTGGGGCATTTAATCCATTTACATTCAAGGTTATTCTCAATATGTATGTTTGTATTACCATTTTCTTAATTGTTTGGAATTTGTTTTTGTGGGTCTTTTTCTTTTCTTGTGTTTCCCACTTAGAGAAGTTTCTTTAGCATTTATTGTAAAGCTGATTTGGTGGTGCTGAATTCTCTTAGCTTTTGTTTGTCTGAAAAGCTTTTGATTTCTCCATCGAATCTGAATGAGATCCTTGCTGGATAGACTAATCTTGGTTGTAGGTTTTTCTCTTTCATCACTTTAAGTATATCTTGCCACTCCCTTCTGGCCTGCAGAGTTTCCACTGAAAAATCAGCTGATAACCTTATGGGGATTCCTTTGTGTGTTATTTTTTGTTTTTCCCTTGCTACTTTTAATATTTTTTCTTTGATTTTAAGGTTTTTTTTATTAGTTTGATTAATATGTGTCTTTGTATGTTTTTCCTAGGGTTTACCCTGTATGGGACTCTCTGTGCTTCCTGGACTTGGGTGACTATTTCCTTTCCCACATTAGGGAAGTTTTCCACTATAATCTCTTCAAATATTTTCTCAGACCCTTTCTTTTTCTCTTCTTCTGGGACCCCTATAATTCGAATGTTGGTGCATTTAGTGTTGTCCCAGAGGTCTCTGAGTTTGTCTTCAATTCTTTTCATTGTTTTCTCTTTATTCTGCTCCCTGGCAGTTATTTCCATCATTTTGTCTTCCAGCTCACTTATTCTTTCTTTTACCTCAGTTATTCTGTTATTGATTCCTTCTAGGGTATTTTTGCATTTCAGTTATTATATTGTTCATCTCTGTTTGTTTATTCTTTAGTTCTTCTAGATCTTTGTTAAACAATTCTTGTATTTTCTCAGTTTGTGCTTCCATTCTATTTCCGAGATTCTGGATCATCTTTACTATCATTACTCTAAATTCTTTTTCAGGTAGATTGCCTATTCCCTCTTAATTTATTTGGTCTTATAGGTGCTACCTTGCACCTTCATCTGTGACATATTTTTTGCTGTCTTTTTTTTTTTAATGCATGGGATTATGTTCCTGTTTTACTGGTTGTTTGGCCTGAGGCTTCCAACACTGCAGTTTGTAAGCTATTGGGTAGAGCTGGGTTTTGGTGCTGGGATGTGGACCTCTGTGAGACCTCACTCCGATGAATATTTCCTGGGGTCTGAGGCTCTCTGTTAGTCCAGTGTTTTGGGCTTGGAGCTCCCACTGCAGGAGCTTCTGTCCAACTCTGTGCTTTCAATTCAAGGTCCCACAAGTCACGTGGGGTGGCAAAAAAGAGAAAACAATAACAAAGTAAAAAATAAAATTAGACTAGCAAACTAATAGTGATGTTAGAAAGAATGTAAAAATAAACATATAGATGAATCAGCAACCATAAGGCATGTCAGTACAATAGCAGTAAAGAAGCAGAAGAAGAAGAAGAAGAAAAAGGAGGCGGGGAAAAGCCTTGGCTGTGAGAGTGAGGCCTAAGCAAGGGTGAGGTTTGGGTGGTGGGCGGGACCAATGCTCAGGAACCACAGGGCTGGAAAAGGCCTTGGGGGCTGTGGGGGGAGGGCCTTAGGCTCAAGGAACATAAGGGGCCCAGGTGTGCCCCCCACCCCTGGCCTCAGAGGGCTGGGGACCTCACTTGGGAGCCCAGCAGGCTTCCTGGGCTTGAGTGGGTGGGACAAATGCCTTCCTTTCCTCTCCTGCTCCTCTGGTCTGGAGCCTGGGAGGGCCCCTCCCACCTGCATCGAGAGTTTTAATTGCAAGAATTTTCATTGTACCTTCTTAACTATCGATAAACAGTTTTATCAATACATTTATAACTTATTTTCCTACCTTATAGTCGAAACCAAAACTTTTACAGACTAGACTTTCCATTTCTCTACATTTTAGACTGATTTATTGGAGTTGGAAGTAGGAATAATCACATCTTGACTGAGACTGACACTGGCTTGTTTTATCTCAAAGTTATGTAATTGAATTTCAGTGATTCCTCTTCTTTGCTTTTGCTATCTTTATTCCTTCACACCCAGAACATCATCCTCTTTTTATTACTCATATTGGAAGTCTTCATTTCATTGACCTCATGGTATGATTCCTAGAAAATATAAAACTAACTCTCTAGCCTCATCCCATCACTCCAGAGAGCTTGTTATCACCATCCTTGCTCTTTAGGTGACCAACATATCTGTGTCATTAGGGGAAAATATGTTATACTGTTAGGAACATATACTTTAAGAAAGACCTGTTAGCTCTTAGAAGTTCAGAGCAATTAAACAAAACATTGCTACTATTGGATAACCAACCTTTACCCTCCAAATAATAAAGCTCCTTTATAGACTCTATTCAAACTGCTCTCCTTAAACTGCTAGACTTGGGGCAAACTGATAAGGACAGAAGTTAATAATCTCAATAACTTACAGTTATTATAAGAGAACAAAAACAACAAGGAAGAGCTCTTGTTGGAGACAATTTATAAAATAGTTAACAAAGGAAGGAGACCAATTATGCTTCAAAAATCAACCAATAGACAAACAAATTATAGGAAAAGGCATAAGATTTGTGGTTACCAGAGGTAGAAGTGAGGAGAAGGTGAATTGGATGAAGGTGGTCAAAAGGTACACACTCCCAGTTTATAAGATAAATGAGTTCTAGGGATGTAATGTACAACAGGACAAATATAATTAGCACAGTTGGATGTTATATGTGAAAGTTGTTAAGAGTGCAAATCACATCACAAGGGAAAACTGTTTTCTATTTATTTAATTTTGTGTCTATATGAGATGGTGGATGTTCACTAAACTTATTGTGGTAATCATTTCATGATGTATGAAAGCAACATCATTATGCTGTACAGCTTAAACTTATACAGTGCCATATGTCAATTATATCTCAAAAAAACTGGAAGAAAAAGAAAAGAAAATAGACCAAGAACAGCTATGTAAAACAGTAATAGTTTGGTCATATTGTTATAGGGGGGAAAATGGAAACATCCTTTACAGACATGAAGTTACCTGACTGAAAACTTTTCTTGAGAAGCAATGAAAAAAGAAAGTCTATATTCAAAACATTCAGCATACTTACAGTCATGATTCCAATAGATCACTGGAATTTTTGTTGGTGCAATTAACCAGAGACAGGATTTTAAAACTATTTAGCTTTGAGAAGCGTTATTATTCTTATTCAATAGATTGGTCTTTTAAAATATTAAAATTTAACTGAATGTCTCATAGAAGTCAATATTTTGGAAAGAAATTACATGACTATATGACAATCTTACGACATTCAAGCTTCCAAATTGACATTGTTATGTGCATTCTCTAATATGTTCAATATATGTCCTAGGTGTCAGTATGTTAAATTTTACTGGATAGTCTCTGAGGTCATGCTTGCTTTTCTGTAGTTAGAGTGGTAAGAAATAACTAGTTCTGAATGGCACTTGATGTAATTCTGCTTCAGTGGGTATATTCAGAGCCCATATGGATCCAACTGCAGAAGCAGTTAAGTTAAATTTATGGTGTTTGTGTCTAAGATGTCGGGATTCCATAGAATTTGCCATTATCCATTCAGGTTCAATGATCAATTCTATAATAATAAAAAAGTGTTGTACTTTTTATCCCCTTGATTATGCACATGTTAACAGAAATAAGAATATTAGATGCTTGCATTATCAAAACATGAGTCCTTGTAAATTAAAACTTACCCAGTTTCCAACAAATTTATTATTATTATTTTTGCTGTATGCGGGACTCTCACTGTTGCGGCCTCTCCAATTGTGGAGCACAGGCTCCGGACACGCAGGCTCAGCGGCCATGGCTCATGGGCCTAGCTGCTCTGCGGCATGTGGGATCCTCCCAGACTGGGGCATGAACCCGTGTCCCCTGCATCGGCAGGCAGACTCTCAACCACTGCGCAACCAGGGAAGCCCAAATTAAATATTTTATCATGGTCAATATTAATCATGCCCAAATTCATAATAGTTACTGGTGTTCAGATTTGTAATTGATAAAATTTTTGCTTCTGTTCATAAAACAGCTGTAGTCTTCTAAAAGTACTACAAAAAGCATTAGAAAAACCTTAATTTTCTGAGAAAGTACCAATATAATTAAAGATTCATTGGTAAGAAGCTAAATGAAGCTTTCTTTACTTTTGCTTTTCTGTTTTAGACTGTACATTACTTTTTGAAGTTTTCATATATCCACAATTGTGTGTTTTCTCGTAAATCCATTATAATTTAAAATGACCTTGTTTCAGCTTTCTTCAAGAGTTTTCTTTTCATCCTTTAAAGTGTTTGAAAAAAAATTTAGAATGTTTTAAATTACATCATAGATTCTATGCAATTTAATCTAGTTCCTAAAGCATAGTTTTGGATTTGTTATTGTATAAGCTATCCCTTTTAACTGATAAAGTTTATACAAGTGCCTCTAATAT
The DNA here is from genome assembly GCF_025265405.1 of Mesoplodon densirostris. Classification (NCBI taxonomy): domain Eukaryota; kingdom Metazoa; phylum Chordata; class Mammalia; order Artiodactyla; family Ziphiidae; genus Mesoplodon; species Mesoplodon densirostris. Next base: position 78,189,038 of record NC_082672.1, read on the forward strand.
TATTAACAACCCACTATGTCCATTACTGTGAGCTATAAAGTTCAAGAAATATTGCATTATGCCTTTAACATGCATTCTGAGAACTAATGTTGGGAGTAAAATGGCACCACATGTTTTTTATTGTAACCCTTCATCCTCTAAAATGGGAGTTGGCAAAGTGTAGCCTAGAGCCTGTGGGACAAATCCAGACTGATACCTGTTTCAGTAAATAAAGTTTTATTGGAACACAGCCACGCCTATTTGTTTACATATTGTTTATGGCTGCTTTTGTCCTACAACTGTTGCATTGAGTCATTTTAATGGAATCCATATGGCCCACAAGTCCTAAAATATTTACTATCTGGTCCTTTCCAGAAAAAAATTGGCAACTCCTCCCCCAAAAAAGAGTTTTCCAGCATTTTTCATGTCTTGGCACACATATAAAATAATTATACAGCACATTGGGATTAATGAATGAAATGTTTGAAAGCTGAGTCATGTTAGGGCGCCCAAGGGTGGAGAGAACCATTAGCAAATTAGTTATGGAGAATTTGCAATCATTATTTTTTCAAATACATATTCACCTATAGTGTTTCATCATTATCTAGAACTTTAAAGAATATTGTTTCCTATTTTCCTTGTATCATAACCTCTCTTCCTGATTTTCTGCTCTGTTTTTTTTTTCTCTCAGTAATATATTTTGGAAAAAAATTTAACCTAACAATTCAGTTCACTATTTTTCTCTTCACTTCTGTCTAATCTGTTGTTTAATTATCCATAGAGTTTTGATTTAAAGTTATTATCATTTTTTCACTCCTAGAGTTTCCATTTGGTAATTTTTAAATCAATTAGATTACTTTTTAGACTTTCCTAGTTTATGCAGGTATTTTTAAACTTATGTTTTATTTATTTCACCTTAGTAAGTGAAGTTCTATAATCAATGGTTAATAATTTCTGTATTTGAAGTTTTGTGGGTCTGTTCTGCTGTCTTTTGTTTCTCTTAATTCTCACTCATAGGACCTTATTTCCAAGTGTGCCAGATTATGTCATCCTAACTGTCCTTAAAATATTATTTGTGAGGATTCTTTGAGGCCTATTATTAAGGTATCATCTTCCAAAGATGATTTGTTTTTGCCTCTTCTGAGCACTTGTTGATACTACTACCCGGGATTCCAATTCAGTCTTGAGGTTTCCTGGACCATCCAGGTGATGTCAACCCAAGCTGCAAATCTACAGGAGGACTGCATCATTGTCCCAATTTTTCCTCATGTATCCCAGCATTTCTATCAGTATTCACATAGGAGGACTGATCTGAAAAATAACTTATTGCTGGAAATCGGAAATCTAAATCAATATCTTATCACATCTCTAATTCTTTTTTTTGTTTGTTTTCTTGTTTTTGTTTTTGTTTTTTTTGTGGTATGTGGACCACTGTTGTGGCCTCTCCCATTGCAGAGCACAGGCTCCGGACATGCAGGCTCAGTGGCCATGGCTCATGGGCCCAGCCACTGCACGGCATGTGGGATCCTCCCGGACTGGGGCACGAACCCGTGCCCCCTGCATCGGCAGATGGACTCTCAACCACTGCACCACCCAAGAAGCCCCACACCTCTAATTCTTGAACAGTTCACCTTATTTGTTGGAAGCACTGCCCTAAATTACTTTATGTCTATCATTGATAACCCTATATTTTCTACCTTGTATTATAGCAATTTGATATTTCCTTGTATAGCTGAGTACTTAGGGGACTGGAAGTGTGTCTCATTCACCTTTGTAAATTCTATGCTTAGCAAAGAGATTTGCAAATAGTTAGTGTGCTGAGTAAATTCATTAATTCATATGACAAATATCTCTTTAGAACCTATTATTTGTTCTGATATTCAAGGTGTCTGACACATATATTAGTGAACAGACAAAAATACCTGACTTATGGAGCCTATATGGGAAGATGGGGGAAGTAAGAGTGATAAGAACACAAATATAATAGATAAATAAATTATATAGTGTGTTAAAAGATAAAAAATGTCATGGCGAGTTTGATCAAGATAGGAGAGTAGAGAGTGCTATTTAAGTCAGTTGATTTATTTTTATTCATTTGATTGACTTATTCTAATATGCCACCATTTATTATACAATATTTATTTAACAATAAATATTCCCAATGAGCAAGGTATCACTTCAGGATCCATCTCTGGTTCCTCGGGTTTGACCAGGTGCTTTCCTAGGCTACCTAACTAGCTGTTACATTTGGTGGTGAAGTTTCCAGTCCTTTCCAGTTACCTTTCATTAAATGTCTGGCTTTCCATCTTCATTTATACTCAGCAGTCTAAGTGCCTGTCCCTCTGTTCCCACAGTTATCCCAACTATGAAACTAAATTGTGTAATGCCAAAGAAGTGGTAGACATAAACTATGAAAGTTAAATATTTTCTGAAATTGAAACAGCTGAAAATTAAAGAAAAGAAAACACTAAATAGGCAGAGTCGATTCATTTTCTACTTGCCATAAAAATTCAGAAAGGAAAACTCTCTGACTTTATCCATAGGCATTTCTAAAACCAAAATATTACAAATGATATCTAGATTTATATTTTTTTACAGTCAATTATTTACTCTATGAATAATGATCTGGAAAGTGCAATTTTTGAAGGAATAATATTGCACAGTATTCCTCTTCAAAGTTCAGTGAAAATACTATAGGAAGTAGGGGCTCTCAATTTCTCAGTAAGGCTGCCTACGTGTTTGAGAACATGAAACTGAAAATTAGCCTCAACTTTTTAATCAGTAATATAGAAAAATATGATAATAAAAATAAGTTTAACATATCTAAATACTCTAAAATTCAGATTCCTAAAAAGTAAAAATGGGCATAGTATTGTCTATTGCATACGGAGGTCATGAAGATCAGCAGAGAATCTGCTCTGACATGCTTGGTTCAGTGACTGGAACATGGCAGAACTTCAATAAAGTCTGGGCGGTTGGTTACTTGCTGGGATATTCTAACAGGGAAGGATAGATACCCATATTCCCTTGTCTGAACAATGAGCCTAATATATCTGGAAAAGTAATTTTTTTTAAGATGTCAGATACCTTGAGTAGTATTATAGGATGCAAAGGGAAGAAATAAGCTGGGCAAAGTAAAGCCAAGCAATGCTGCCAAAGAGAGGCGTCCATGCCGTGGAAACTCTCATCAGCGTTTGCACCTGCTCTACCTCTCACCCACGGGCCTTCCTTCTCCCAGTCATCTTCACAGTGACTGAAGTCAAAGTATTTACTTAAACTGAATGTTTTAAAAATCAGTGCTAGCAAAATTGGGAATTCATCCAACATTTCTCTCCAGTTTATACTGTTCTCAGGAGCCCTGGGCTGATTCCAGGAAACACTTTTGACAGGATTTTTAAAATTAGGTTGTTAAAATATTACTGGATATGGTATTAATGGGAAGAAACAGGAGCTGACTGGTAAGGGCAGGTCCCTGGTGAACCTCTCTTAATTTGCCAGTGTCTGTTGTTCTATTTCTGAACAGATTCAGGTTTAAATTGCAGAGAATTTATATTAGATAATTTTAGAGCTCCATTTTTTCAGCTCTTTGAATGACTTAGGCTAAAAATTTCCCCTACTTATATAGCCTATAAACAACAGACTGGACATTTTTCTTAATATTTAATTTGCTATTGACTTTTTTTTTAATTTTAAGCCTCAGAACTGTTCACTTGTACCATGGTTAATAATCATTTGACAGCTTCTGTGTTAAATACATTCAGTAATTAAAGATAGGTAATGTCATCTCTCCTTAGATCCCATTAACCAAGAAATTCACTATATATTCATAAATATCTCTAAAAATTTTAATAATATTCTCTTCCAAATTATCTAAAATGTGAATGAACATTAGGAAATGTGAGACCAATGTTTTTTAAAGTTGGGTAATAAATCCACAGGTTATAGATTTAACTTTAGGGACCATTGAGGAAAAACAATAGGATAAGAATGTATGTAATAGTTATGATTTTCATTAAAAAAGTTAAACTTACTATTTAATCATTTTCATTTGTACTTGAGAGCTATGAATCAAGTAACAACTATAACCCCAATATCTTAAAATTTTTATTTGGAGTTAAATTGAGTTCTTATTGCAGATTCAATATTTTGAAAAGATTGAAAACAAAAGAAGTCATTTAGGGCTTCCCTGGTGGTGCAGTGGTTGAGAGTCTGCCTGCCGATGCAGGGGATACGGGGTCATGCCCCAGTCTGGGAAGATCCCACATGCTGCGGAGCGGCTAGACCTGTGAGCCATGGCCGCTGGGCCTGCGCATCCAGAGCCTGTGCTTCGCAACGGGAGAGGCCACAGCAGTGAGAGGCCCGCGTACCACACACACAGAAAAAAATCATTTAAAATATGTATAAATATGGTCTAGGGACTTACCTGGTGGTGCAATGGTTAAGAATCAGCTTGTCAATGCAGAGGACATGGGTTTGAGCCCTTGTCCGGGAAGATCCCACATGCCGTGGAGCAACTAAGCCTGTGAGCCACAACTACTGAGCCCATGCACTGCAAAGACTGAAGCCCGGGTGCTCTAGAGCCCGTGCTCCGCAACAAGAGAAGCCACCGCAATGAGAAGCCCACGCACCGCAATGAAGAGTAGCCCCCGCTCACCGCAGCTAGAGAAAGCCTGCATGCAGCAAGAAAGACCAATGCAGCCAAAAAATAAATCAGTTAATTGAAAAAAAGCAAAAAAAAATTTTAATTTGCTTTAAAAAATATGGTCTATAAAAAAGAAAGTAATTTGGAAATCTATATTGAAACATCAGACTAAAACACTATGTTGTCAATACATATTACACAAAAGATTGTCTAGCCACTCTCTGTGCTTTCTATAAGCAGCTGTTTTCATATGTCCTGTTGTTGTTATGTGACTACTTTTTAATGCTATTTCTAGAACTGGGCTTTGGCAAGAACTAGGCAAGTTTCATTGCCCTGAATTTTCACCAGCTTCATAAGCCAGCGCTGTTCTAAGGTGGGTTGCTCAGTAGGCTAACTCAGAGTGGGTGGCATTGTTCCCTCTCACTAGTTGATGTAGTTGCGATCTTTAAAAGTGTGGTTCGGGCTTCCCTGGTGGCGCAGTGGTTGAGAGTCCACCTGCTGATGCAGGGGACGCGGGTTCGCGCCCTGGTCTGGGAAGATCCCACATGCCACGGAGCGGCTCTGGGCCCGTGAGCCATGGCCGCTGAGCCTGCATGTCCGGAGCCTGTGCTCCGCAACGGGAGAGGCCACAGCAGTGAGAGGCCCGCATACCACAAAAAAAAAAAAAGTGTGGTTCAGTTTACTAGGTTTTATGAAACTGTATTTGAAAATATCGTTAAATACCTGAAACCTGGTGCCAGGTTTTTGTTTGATTTTTATGGAGAAGGGGAAGGGGAAATAGGAGTAGCATTGAAAGAAGTCTTCCAATAGAGTATTTTAAAACATTTCCAGCCTCACAGTGGCAGCCACCTGGGAATTGCTATGTGTGGATGCCTGTGTGTTTGAAATATACATTTAACTAAGCAGATTCTGAAGTTTTATTAACTCAGCAAGGCACACCCCCTCCTCACACACACACAAAAGTGTTCTAGTAACAAGGAAAACTTTGCACACTGCCTAAGCTCTTTTATTAGAAACATAATTATAATAATGTACCATGTAGTATCAATAAAGTACTACTTACCAAAGTCCACAACCAGTCAGCTCCTTTTTTAGGAATCATACACATATATGGATGCTTTAAAGTTTGAAACTTGAGCCTACACTGAAACTGAAGTCAGAGAAGAGGCCTAGTCTGCCTCTATATTTGCTGCCTACAGAAGGAATCTCGTTTATTTTCTTTAATCTTTGTCAACTTTAAACCTCAGGACAAGAGAGCCGAGACTTAGAAGGTAGAATTTAACATCACTGTCCTAACTAAATCCATTACCATCCACCTTCTTAAGTTAGAAATTTGGAAAGTAGAATATCTGGTTTCCTACAGCTGTTACATACTGAACTGACGCTGGGAACATAAAAGAAACTATGTAAAAGGTATAGGTAGGGAGAATTGGAAAACAGCTTATAGACCACTAGCTTGTGTTTCAGCTAAAAGAAATATAACACCTTTGGAATGACCTCAGACCGTCCATGAGTCTAGGTCACAAGTGAGCAGCTGTCCTTTGAATAATCACTAATTATTATTAAAAGGCAATTAAAGGTAATTAAAAGGCATTTATGCCTCAGCTCAATGTAGGTCCTATGCTGACAGATCTTTTCGGCTGGCTCTGTGTACAGATCACACGTTGCTGAAGTGTAAGATACCTTTCAAAACTAAGGACACGAAAGTACGTTTTCTAGTTTCAGGCACTCAAAACTTATTAGATGGTGTTGCATGCCATTGGCTTTCTTAAGAGGCCTCCCCTCATCCCCAGGTTTCTGTGAATCCCCTCGCTGTATCACTCTATTTCTGCTTTTTCAGCACCTAGAATGGTTCCTAGGCAGAGTAGGCATTGAATAAATATTTACCAAGTTGAACCTGAAGTGTTCAATTTTATAGTAAATGTGTGTAGGTTATTGCCTTGTCCATATAGATATGTTACACAAAAAATGGTAAGTTTTATGACATATATAAAGAATAAAATACTGTTTCAGAGTTAGTAGATCATCTAGCTCAATATAGCAATCTATGTGTTCCTGAAAGTTAAAATGTTCTTGTTCTTCTTTTTCCTTCAAGAGAAAAATAAGTTTTTTGCCACAGAAAACACAAAGTGATTCAGTGTTCATGGGAGGAATTCATAATTCGGCCTCTTATTTTCACACTGCCTTTCAACAACACCTACGCCACCCAGAATAATAATGTGCTAAGCTGCCATGGCTGCAAAGTATTTCAATAAAAGAAGGAAATTATTTTCATAATTACTGATAAGTTCTTAATTTGTTCTGCTAAATGGTAAATCAACCACAGCTGGTGAAAGTAACGATTCTTATGTTTTGATATTACAGATTTAGAAAAGGTGGCTTACAGTTGTCTTGAAGTGCCCGGGAGAGATAATTTCATTTTAAGGAGATAAAGGGTTAATTAGTGGAAATTCTTTGAAGCCCTAAAGATCAAGCGTTGTATTGTTCTCTGATATTTAAAATGCTCAGTATAGTCATTTGCAGATTTCTACTATTATTGAAAGTACAGAATAGTATTTTTTTTCATGAATAGTATTATGTCAGCAGGGTAGAAATCAGTTCAAACTGTAATTAAACATGTCAAAAAATATTAACACAGAATATTTATTGAGACGTAACTTGAACTTAGGCATAATCATTAACTTTACAAAGAAAGTAGACTATTTCAGTTCTGTCGGATATGTCAATTAGGCACTCAACAATTGTACATCAAAAGGAATTTTTGTTGAATGAATCAATGAATGAAGTTACATCATTTTTTTTTTCTGAACTAGTGTCTCCCTTGCAGTATACCTGGGAATATCAGGAACATTTCCGAGCCTCTATTGTGTGTGTTACATAAATTAGTGATTTACTGGCATCTCATTTATCCAGCATTGTTGGAGAATGAGTGCTCCTGGTTAAAGAATTTACAGTTAAGTGAAGAACCATCTTACAGCCCTACTCATTTAAGCTATATCTTTCTAACATGTACCTTCCCCTATCCAATCTGCTTAGGGGTGTGGTCCAGGCTGAGGTAATGCTACATCCCTAGAGCACTCCCTCCATCTCCACCAACCAGCAGCTTCTCTCCACCTTGGACTATGGGATGTTTAGCAGCGTCCCGGCCTCTACCCACTAGAGACTGGTAACACTTCACTCCCCGTTACTTGTGACAAACAAAAATATCTCCAGATGTTGCCAAGTGTCTCTGACGACGATGGGAAGCGGCAGAATCATTTCCGGTTGAGAACCACTGATATCCGAGAACTTTGTTAGAAACACAGATTTTGCCCCAGCTCAGACCTACTGAATCATGAAGCCTTCCCTCAAGAAGCTACAATTAGTGTAGTGGTAAAAACAGAAAAGTGAACATATGGAGACGGTTGACAAACAAAAGAGTGCATATAGAACCTGTCAGATTAGGAGACCCAGGGGCAGTCTCTCAGAGGGAGTGATGCCTGAATTATTAAATAGTCAGGGGAGTGCTGGATGGGTGGGTTGGGAGCAGAGGAAGGAACTTTTCTAAACAGAGTAAGCAGCATGTGTAAGGGTGTGGAGGGTAGTGATGGAGCACCTAGCTTGCCGGGGATGCTTGGAGCCTAAGTACAGGGGGTGGGCAGCCCCAAGAACTATGGGTAGTCAGAGCCAGAGGGGCGAGAGCTGTTTTTGCCTTGCTAGAGAGTTCGGACTTTTTCTTCAAAGTTACGGAGAGCCACAAAAATTATTGAAACCAGAGAAATTTACAAGGAAACATATATATATATATATATATATTTTTTTTTTATTTATTTATTTTTTTTTTTTGCGGTACGTGGGCCTCTCACTGTTGTGGCCTCTCCCGTTGTGGAGCACAGGCTCTGGACGCACAGGCTCAGCCTCAGTGGCCATGGCTCATGGGCTCAGCCACTCTGCGGCATGTGGGATCTTCCCTGACCGGGACACGAACCCGCGTCCCCTGCATCGGCAGGCGGACTCTCAACCACTGCACCACCAGGGAAGCCCCAACATATATATATATATATATATTTTTTTTTTTTTTTTTTAATTTAGATAGTGATGGAGAAAGAAACTGAACCAGAGGGATCAAGGCAACAGGCAGGAAACTTCTTCAGAGGCCCCATGGGAATCCAGGCCAGACAGAAAGGAGTTTGGACAGTGGAAGGGGATGAAGAGGTGTGGACAGGTCAGAGGGGTGTCTGTGGCTGAAAACCAACAGAACTTGGTGACCAGCTGGACACAGGGCAGAGGGAGGGAGAACAGTGGAGAACGACTCTAAGGGCCGAAGCAGAGGGTCTATGCCTCACCTTCTCTCTGTGGATAATTTTTCTATTGCAGAGGGAAACGTAATTGATATATTTCCCTAGACATCAAAATTGATGATTCCCTCATGCTCTGACCTAATAATTATTGAAATGATTAAAGGTGAAAATTCTTCTTTTCAAAACTATTCCCTTATTAGTTGCTACTGTGTTTACTAACAGACATGCTGGTATTGATGTTTATTAGGTCAGACTACTTTCTGATTGAGTACAAATGGTAGACTAACCCACAAATGCTAATTAATGTTGACCGTTTGGATGCATACATCCAAGTTCAATTGACACCCAGAACAGGAGAAATTGAATTATTCAGCAGATGTTGAAAGCCATGTGACATTCTGTGTTTATAATGCAGTCGTCAGATGTTGGCTTTCATTATTCCATCAAATATACTTTTTTTCTGATATATCATTCAGATATTCATGGTTGACTATCTGTATAGAACACAAGATTAAAGTTTCTTTTTAATTGAATGGCTTATGTACATTGAAAAAAATCTAAATTTCTAGTCAGATAATGTGGCGTGGATACCTGCCCACTTGCAGAGAGACCACCAATGCCTAGATCACTCCCATGTGAGGCAGAAAACTTATTTAGAGAACTTCAAGATGTACATGTCAGCACACTTTTAGGAGCACTTACGATAATGCAGATCACAAGCTACCTCTGACTTGAGCTACGCTAAGATAACCAAAGCTACAGGTCTCTTAGGAGGCATCAGCGCAGCCTTTATGCTTCAGGCCTTTGTTAAGCATGGGGATATTTCATAACTCACTCCCTCTTGACTGTGTATGCCTTTGTTCTAATTAGCCCAAGTCAGAATAAATAAACCCCGTGTTTTTGAATGGCCTGTGGTTTTCTGCAGGCTACTTTTCACATATGGCACTCACAGTGTTCTAGCAGTCAAGAAAATCTGGATTAAATGCCAAGAACAAGCAGAAGAACAGTAGATTTACTGAATTGGTTTTGCAATTACTAATTTGAAAAAATAGCCATAAGAATGGGAAATTTTGATCATAGAAGGCTTTCAGCAAAGAGTTCTGAAGTGGATTTTGTGAAGGTTGAGTGCAGCCTTGCAGAAGCACAGGGGACAGGTCCTTGGGAGGCATGGTTGACAACAGCTTAGACATAGAGGGGGTGGTTAGTAAATTTGTTCAAAGGCACACCAACATATTTTGTTAGTGAAAATAATGATAATTAGGATGATAAGGTAGGGGAGACTGGTGAGTAAATTTAAAATCCAGGCTAAGAAAATTGAGTTTAGCAGTAAGGTTTTTATTTTACCTAAATGTTTTAATAGCTTTGACTGGCAGAAAGTGCCATGCTTTAGTATTGTTTTTACTTTTTAGTTCATGTATTCTGGCCATATGAAAGACATTTATTTACCTTGCAAAGTAATCACAAAGTGATTCCTAGAACTTGGCAAACAGAGATGCCTATTGCAATTTTTTTACTTCAGTATTTCAAAAACCTGGGGCGGTACACACACACACACACACACACACACACACACTTGTTTGTACTGTTACATTGCATATTGCTTTTTTTCTATATGTCCCATATGACCCTAGTTTAGATTATTTCTTTTTTAATATTGAGTAGACATAGAACAAATATAAATAAAGAATAATAATCTAAAATAAAGATCGGGGCACCTAGAGCACCTCTAATGACAATTAAAAATCAACACTTCTATTCATTGTTTTGTCTCAGATTTTTCTGTGATTGACTTTGCACTTTTTAGTGGAGTTTTCCATTTCTTTCTGGAACTTTTTAAAGACTCCATTTGAAATGTTTCTAATATGACAAAGTCTGGAAAGTCCCATTAGATCATAAATGCATATTTTAGCCTTCCTAATATTTCACTGCAAACTGCTATCATCAGAAGTTTAAAATTTAAGTTATCATTTTTATGTGCTGATGCCTTGCATCAGGATGAAAAACCAAGTCAAGTCCCAAAGCTCTGTGAGCTTGCTTTGATTGAAGATGATTGTCTCCTGCTCAAGAAAGAGAAGGATTTCTTCTTTACCTTGGTCATCACCCATTAAATCATCATCTATTCTGTGCATCTATATGCACATCCAGATTTCCCCGAGTGTAAGAGGAGCATTCACAATTATGTTAACTATTTGATGTTGCTAAAATATTTATGTTTTTATTTTAAAAAACTCTGAATGTTAGCTCTCCCACTACCTTAAGTACTTAAACTCTCAGCTTTTTAACTTAAAATCTGATATTTTCCTAAGCCCAAGCCATAAAATTTTGCTTATTCTTTGTGCTTTTTTCTTTGTAAAAACCTTGCTCTGGTCATTTCTACGCATATGACTGTGCTCTCATAGCTGCTAACGAGTTTTAAAAGTCACTGGTACACTCTTCAAGCACATTAAGTCTCATTTTTGCCAGAGAAAAGAACAATACCTTTCTGATCCGTAAGAGCCTCATTTCATCTTAGGGAGCCGGTCAGGGACCCAGAGGTTCTGTTCTGTGTTTTAACCACACTACACACTGCATTTCAAGTGACATGTTTAGCGAAATGCAAGGTCTCTCAGGAGTCCAAATGGAATTTACATTGCATCTGAAAGAAAGAGGAATCTCATTCTCTCTGTGAGTTAGCTGTTTGAATTTTTGCCGTATATAAATACTAGAAGGGGACCCTGATGTCCTCTAATATTAGACTAAAATAGGACACTAAGAAAGTGATTTCACTTTAAAAGCTATAGCTAGTAAAGAGAGGTAAATATTACATTCTGTTTCCTTTTATCTTTGAGAATGTTCAATAATTTTTAAAGGTAGGTCATGTGGACGCCACTTACCACATCATGAGATTAGAATATCTATGATTCAGATTAAGTTCTACAGGGTGGCCAGATTAATAAGAATAATACAGATGACTCTATGGATTTAAACATTTCAAGTGAATGACAGTATTACTCAATGAAGAGTTTTAGATTAAATGATTTTACTTAAAGAATGTATTTTTTTAAATAACTGCTAGATCATGGATGAAATAACTAATCTTTTGCTGAAAACACATTGCATTTTTTGTAATCCCTGGAATTGTTCAATGAGAAGCATTTCCTGCAGAGCCCAATGTAATATTCCTAACTGGTCATGTCTATGTGCTTGAAACAGTTTGTCTCTGAGGGATAATTATGTATCTCATGGGCTGCTGAAGATACTGGAAAAATCTAGATATACCAAGCACTTTGGAAGTGTTTCCCAGAATAATACACAAATATATTCACCATAGCTAAACATTATAGTCTTCCTTCCAAAGATCCTAGGAAACAGATAAAAACCTTTAAACATTAATGAGTTATTTCATTCAATAAATGAAATAGTTGTAGTAATCAATATGAAAAGAAAAAGTAAAAGTATAATTATGTTAGCATTAAAACCAGATATTCTGTGGCCTCATTTACACAGTTGGATTTAGATCATTTAGGTAAAATAGGTTATTTTCTTGAATTATCCATTGAATGATTTCTGACTTGAATAAACTGCCTCCACTTTATCAGTTCTTTTCCCCCACTCCTTTATTGTATTCTCTGTTCTTCAAACATGTGCACACACAAGTAAAACTTTAATTGAAGAAGGAGGGCATCTTATCTGAGTTTTATTACTTTGAGTACTGGAATCATGACTAAAATGAACTACCAAGTTCAAGTGTTACTAACTTGGGATTCTAGGAAAACAGCACAAGAATTTTTTGAGAATGAGTGAAGCACACCATGAGATACATACTCATACTTACTAGGTATTCACTTGGGATGTTATTGGTTCCCAAGAAATGGCTATTAACTTATTTTACTAGAATAATCCAAATAAAACTGTATGTTATTATGATAAGAACATTAAGAAAGGACTTTTTTTTTCACATAAAATGATAACTTTAAAATGTTAATGGAAAAAAAGAAGTACATTTACTTAGGACAAAAAGTCACTATATTGTCCTATATTTTTCTCATTTTATCTCATTTCAATGAAAACTTTATTAGTACCAGTGCACTCTCCGAGCACCAATTTTGGGGGAATCTTTAATTAACTTAATTTTAAATTCCTACATCTATAAAAATATGGTGTGCAGTTTTGATATCAGCATCATGTTCCTTCTGGGGGTTCACAGCTGAGGGTGACCATCCCCAGCAGACGTCCAATGATGTCAAACAGGGATGGGGGTCCACTGGCATCTAGTGGGTAGAGGACAGGAATGCTGTTAAATACCCAGCAATTCACAGGACAATACCCTACAATGGAGAATTATCTAGTCCAAAATGCAATAATGATGAGGCTCTGAAACTTTGTTACAGTTTAACCCAAGGTACTGATGATATGATATAGTCGAATTGCTTAAGAGAGTGACAGTTTCTGTTCTGGCTGAGCCTGAATTTCTTTGCTTTCAGATTCTACTAAAACCTACATCTAGTACTGTTTTCCTTACATATGGCAACTATGTGTTTCAGGAACGCCTGCCATATTACTGTTAGCAGAAAGTATTTCTTTTTTGCTTATGCATTAGTGTAAAGTTTGTAAGTAAAACTTTCATCCTTAGTATCCAAGGGAAGGCCCTGCTTCCAATCTTTTTCCCAAAAGGGTGGCCTTCCTCACTTTTCACTTTGTTATACTTTCTACCACCTAGGTGCCCATTCACTAATTCTCCCTCAAATATATACACTCTGAACATGTTTGTGTTTACCAGATGGGGATCTGAGATGAAAATAGATTCCTTCATTCCCACGAGGCAGAAATGTGGTCTTCGCCACCATTCAATGCAAAGCCATACATTGGGTGAGACCATCCAAGAGCCAATTCTGCTTAAGCATTCCGTGCCCAGTATCATGCAAGCTGAACTAAGTAAATCATCACCCACAGAGATCTATCTACACATGGACTATGAAATATATTTCAGTCCTTTGTTTCTTTGTGTGAATATTTGTGGCTCTTGCATTAATATACATAAAGAACAAGACAGGAAAATGTGGAGTCATTCCAAATGTAGAAAATACTTTTAAAGTCAATTTTATAAACCTTATTATTAGATTTAGACACATAAGTCATTTTTACATGAACAAATTAAGAAAGAGTATTTCCTCTAAAAAAATAAACAACTACTGGCCTCCCTCTAGATGTTATTTTAACTTTTATTACAAATACCCATTTGCAGAGGAATATGAGTGAAAGAATTTCCCTCCACCGTGATGCAGAATTCTCTGTAAATCATTCTGTTTACATCTATAATTCTTAAATGTATCTCATATGTTAACTTATTCCTTCAATCTTCCTTACTGTTTGGTTTTTATTGCTCTTGTCCTTTGTATTCTGTGAAAAACACATACTATTCATTATTCACTTGGAGGGCTGTAACCAGATGTAGAATAACTGAAATATAAAAACCAAAAAAAAAAAATTTTTTTGTTCCAATCCATAAAATATTTACCGGGAAAATAGTGCCTTCAGAATCAATCCTAAAAAGTTATTTGTATACTGAGGCACGGATAACCTCTAACAAATACCATGTATTTTATGCTTCTGCTTATTCTGTTGTACAATTGAGAGGTATATCCAATTTACTGCAGTGTATATCATGTTCTTTATACTCAGAGTGATAAACAGAGAAACAATGTTATTCACAGCTATGAATTTCAGCATCTAGCATAACAGATGAAAAAATGCCTGCTTCTCTAAACTAATATTTTTTGTGTGTGACTTAGATCCCTAAGAAAAGTTGCTTTTGTTTTAAGAAAGAGAGAAAGAAAAGCAAAAACTAAATTCTACTATTTTTTAATAACTGGAGAGCTTTTACTCAAGTAAAACAGTTGCCTTTCCCCTAAATTAAATGTGTTGGGGCGTATGGGCCAGTGGGAACATAAACAGACCTCTCCTTGATCACACATTGGCTTCTAGTTTCAAATAAGATAAGACCTTGATACTATTCCAGCTGCTAGAACTGTTTCAAAAGATAACTTAAAACTGGGTATCATAATTTCAGAAAGACAACTACTATTAAATTTTGACCTTCTAAAACAAGACTTTAAGGTCAATTTCCTTATCTGAAAAAGTGTAGATTTAATGAAAGAAAGGAAAGAAAAAGAAGGGAGGGAGAGAAGGAAGGAGAAGGATGCTGGTGAAGTCCCAGCTGCAGATCAGGACAAGCATCTCCAGACACATGGCAAGATCAGGACAGGAGACAGAGAATTTTCTAACTTTACAAATGAGATTTCATGCTCTACATTGTTCCCCAGATTAAGGGCAACTTGGATCTGATCACTATTAACAGCTCCCCTCAAGGGATCTAAAATGCTTACACGGTGAAGAATAGCTTAAATGAATAGTTTGGTTCCCTGTGGGTTAACACCAGGAGTATAGATCGTTGCCCTTTAGAGCTTTACAATACAGCAAAATTAAATTTTGTGTAGAATATTTCTTAAAACAATTTTATTTCCTTGTTTTGACTTAGAAGTTTTGAGAGAGCTGAAGATCATTAGGGCTATAAGTGCAAATATCAGATAGTATCATGTATGTGTGCTACAGAACAAAGGGCTGAAGAGTAAAAGACAGGAATCAGAGGTGAATTGCCACTGAACCATTGAGGTTTTCACACTGTTTATATCTTTCTTACACAAGTAGACTATGAAAGAATAGACTTGAACTTCCATTTACCATTCTTCTGAGAAACATTTATATGGTACTTCCAAGGTGCAGGGTACTGTTCCAATTTTTTTTTAATATACAACTATGTTTAATCTCATGAAACCATATAAGATAGTATCATCCCCATTTTATACAAGAGAAAATGAAGCACAGAGAATTTTAAAGTGTCCAATATCACTAAGCTAGTGAGGTTAGAATCGGATTTGAACCTAGACATTCTACTCCAGTGTGAATACTATATTTTCTCCTGATATAATATGTTAAGACTCTCCATCTTAAAAACACTTAAGTACAAAATTTGCATAGTCAGTCAGCTTGAAGTCTTCACATTAGAATCATTTAATATGCTGTAGTGAACTACATAAAGTGATCCCAAACAGCAGAGATACATCTGTCCTGAAATTCTTATAAATAGGGTAAGTAAGTCAGTATGGTGAGTAACTTAGAATAAGCCTGCAAAGATATTTCAAATATGTGTGTTTTTGTACACGTAATGTTTTTCATGTACATCTAAAGTTCCTTGCAAGAAACACAAACTTGTGTCTATAATGTGTTTAAGCCTTTATTTTTCTTAAATTAATTAATTTATTTATTTTTGACTGCATTGGGTCTTCGTTGCTGCGTGCAGACTTTCTCTAGTTGCAGCGAGCATTGTGGTGCACAGGCCTCTCACTTCAGTGGCTTCTCTTGTTGTGGAGCACAGGCGCTAGGCACGTGGGCTCAGTAGTTGTGGCACATGGGCTTTGTTGTTCCGTGGCATGTGAGATCTTCCCAGACCAGGGATCTAAACTGTTTCCCCTGCATTGGCAGGCGGATTCTTAACCACTGCGCCACCAGGGAAGTCCCTGTTTTAGCCTTTAAGAAGCAGCTGTCTAAATACATGACATTAGGGATAAAAGGTCTCTGGCTCTGTGATTGAGGCCGCGTTCCCTGGGCTAACAGGAGCAGAGGTGCACATGTCACCATGAGTATAAGGTGGTGTTAAGGTACGGATCAGTGAACAGTGGGGCAACAAAGGTGTCCTGGGGGAGCCCAAATGGAAAAGAGAGCTTCAGTAATTTTGCACTGATTATTTGGTAGAAAAGAGGCTACCTGGTGCCACGTCTGATTTATGGAATAGATTGGACTTGTAATGAAAGTCCAGATACAACTGACCTCTTTCAAAGAAACTTGTAACCTTTTTTTGATATACTTCATGTGAGGGCTCTTGAATAAATTATCACTGTGCAGTTTTTCATTTTATGCTGTAGCTAACTCTTATGTTTAGATTTATTCAGATTTCTCCGTAAGAATAGACAACCATAGAATCCAAAGTGTATTCATTTCATTCTTTTATTGTTCTTTACCTCCAGTATTTTTTGTTTAAAAAAAAAAGATATTGTGTTATATTGTGTATTCGTTCTCATACAACAATTCCAACAAGAAAAATATGCTTGGAATGAATTCATTTCCATGGTATTCTCAAAATGAATATTATAAAGTGCTCAGATGTTGTCCTCCAAACAACTAACAAATAAGAAAAGCTGCTGACCTCTGTAAGGGAGGTGGCATAATCCATATTTGGGCACGTACAGATGAAATTCAGCTATATTGATCTTTAGAAGAATCCAAATGTTTCTGGTATACTGAAATTATGTTTCATTCAGTTGAAAGAAATAAGTCATAACTATGAAATTGTTACATTATTTACTGGAATGAAATTTACACCATGCCAATGTTTCAAGAGAAGCTAATTTTCCTTAAGCAA
The DNA here is from genome assembly GCF_025265405.1 of Mesoplodon densirostris. Lineage (NCBI taxonomy): Eukaryota > Metazoa > Chordata > Mammalia > Artiodactyla > Ziphiidae > Mesoplodon > Mesoplodon densirostris. The sequence continues at coordinate 78,206,397 of NC_082672.1, forward strand.
AGTAAGCATCAAAAAAACTATTATCTATAGCTCTGCTTAGATGGCTACATTAAGCAGGTTATGTTTATAGATTTAACTATACATGTCATAACTAGAGTGTGCCAGTTGTCAATCAAGTAAAATGTCCTTACCTTCTGTCTCCATAATCATTTTTTTCTTAATACATTGGTTAAGGAAAGAAAAAGTCTCATTTAGCAATGAACCTTTAGATATTTACTAATTATGACAAATCTATGACATGTATCCAACTTTTAAAAATCTTTTATGAGCTCCTAAACTTGATTAAAGATGTTTAATTATTTCCTATAGCTGCCATCCATAGTTCCATTCTGTAATGAATTGTGAAAATAATGAAGAAGGGTAATTGCATGGATTCTCTTACACTTGCACTCAGAAAAGTTCTCTTTGTCATCTATATATCCAAGTGAACTTCTGCAAAATACATTTATAATTATAAAGCCGCATCTATTAAGGCAGAAGCATTTGTGTTTAACAGTTACCAGGTGGTAACAATGGGAGAACTTGTATGGAAACTAAGTAACAATTGGAACCTATCTCAAGGCTTTCCTGGGTCCTGTCATTAATATTTAAATTACACGTGGATATGCCGGGCTCTGGACAATAATATGTTATAAGTTTGAAATGTTTGTTTGTATTCTAGATTCCCTGAAATTTTATATTTTAATTCGTTAAAGGTCTAGGACAGAACACAAATTTCACTTGTTGTTAATCTTTAGTTTGTGATTTTTTGTTTTTATAAGATTTCTTGCAGTCTTTGACATAAAAATCTATAAACAAAATAAAATTATTGTACAAAGAATATTCTGCCCTTTTCTATAATATCATAAAGAAAACACGTGGAAACTCCTAACCAATTACATTTGTGGTAAGGAACCAAGGGATAATATTGAAAACATATTTGTTTCAATAAAACCTTCCCCAGTAGCTCAATAATTCGATATATTGTTTTTTTTTTTAATCCACACGTTTTCTGGTAATTTACTTTTCTGGAAATTTCTAGGAAAAATTCATATTTAAACAAATTATTTGTTGCCTACCTCAAAGAAGTTTAAGCAAATATGTATCTTTCATTATTCTTCCATTTTTATCTAAAAGATACCTTTCTTTTAAAATACCTTCTTATTGGGAGAAGCCAAATATCACAACATATGAATTTGCTATGGTTCTTATAACATTTGGAAAATGAACTTGCTTTAGTGCTGTGGTTTATATCAAATGACTTAAGAATTGCTCCATAAGTAAGTGAAGTAGGAAGCTAGTCAATACTAATAGTAGTGGTAAATGGAATGGATGTATAGTGGGTATAATTTGTGTACCGCCAACTCTAGACTGAAAGAAATGTCTCATCTAAAGCTCAGATCTATGTGTATGTTCCACACCACAGCTGCTAAAATAATCTGAGGTTGACTTTACCAGCCTCTTGCCATGAACTAGTTCTCCTTGCCACATGGCAGATTGGTTTGCAGAAAACCATGTACTTTATATACATTTTTCTCCTTGACTAAAAAGTTGATTTTTTTCCTAGTTGCTAAAAATACCATGAAATCAATTAATAAATACAGAATGAAGTAAACTTCAGCTAGAGAACTTGGAAATAGTCATATTTAAAAAAAAAAACACAGATCACTGTGATCCCATTAAGAAATAGACTTCCAAGAAGGCTTCTTATTAACCAGGCTATCTGAACCAAACACAGCTGTAAAAGTTAAATTTTGTGTCAAAAATAGTAATAACCTAAGAACATTATTTTATAACAATGATCAAACCTGATAATAATTTTGTTACTTTTCTTTATGTTTGTTAACATCATTTACGTTTTACATTTTGACATTTTTGACATTAGTTTGCCAATGTCACCATCATCACCTAGCTGAGGTGTGCCTGTCTCTCCACACACTTTCAGGCATATGGTAGTAATGAGGTTTAAATTGCATTTAACTGGATGGTGTTGTGCAGAGCCCCACAGGCCAAGGTTGAAGCTGTACTTCTGCCACCTATTACTTTTATCAGGCCTTATTTTTCCTGTCCCAACAGCACTAAAAATGTGAGAAAATGCATTTGTGTTCTCCGTCCCTCCCGAGAGAAAGTAAACCACCTTTTGAAGAGTATCTAAGTCAGTAAAAGCTTTTGTTCTTCAGTCAACTTATTTCAATTATATCATCACTAGTCAGATCCCCATGTTCACCTGGAGAATTCAATGGATTCAGCAGTTTTCCAGAGGCTCTAAGAGTCTTCTATATTGTAAAGCCAGAAAAGGCACTTTGCTCAAGGGTCTTCTGTTGTAAAGGGTAGTGCTTCTGGGAAAGCACTCATTGTGAATTATCCATTCATACCTGCAGTACGTGGGAGTGTAAACATGACTGGTGTGCTAGTGGCTGTGGAAGAGAGGAACGGAGTATCTACACAGCTGAAGGAAGTCATGTCGGGATTTAAATGTGCTTAGAGTCCCCCACTAGGGGAGCCGTACGGTGTAGCTGTGGACCCTGCACATGGCCGGGATAAAAACCTTCCTATTAGAAAAAAACAAAATGGAAGCAGTTTTGATCCAAGCACATTAACTTATGAAAACATACATCTGGCCCAACTCTTCAGTCTCTCAAAACTCGTATTACTTCATCCAGGATCTTCGTGCTACTATTATACATAAATCTGTTCAATAATTATCTTCATCAGAGGATGTCTAAATAAATCCTTGATGTTCTTTGTACATAGCAAAACAATAGACTCTGACTAATCTTTGTTAACCTTCTACAAGAAAATTACACAGTGTGTTTGTGTGCTTTCTTATTAGTTAAGCTCTTTTAAGTAGCAAAAACCTTAGATACATTTCTGCTTAGGAAGATGAGCAAAAGAGTTTTAAAAATCCAGCTTTCCTAAAACTGATATTTCTTTCTTCAAGTACACTGAATGTATATAAAAACATCACTTTCAAACCTGTATTATTTTAATCTATGACATTAAATATACATTAGAACCCTTGAAAATTATTCATTTAACAAATATTTATTGTGTCTAATACATGCCAAGCATTATTCAGGGTTCTAGGAATAAAAGAGTTTTGCTTCTTATTTAAAACCCTTCTTTGACGGTAGCTTTCTCCTCGTGAGAAGTGAACCAAGAGTGTGTGGGTTACTAGCAGTCACAAAATACACTATTAAAAAATATATATATATATATATATATATATATATATATATATATATATATCACTGAGCAAAAAAGTGGGAGCCAAAGAAGAAGACACTGTCTCGATTGTGTAGACCAAGAGGTAAGTCAGTGGAAAGGACTAGGAATCTTAGCTCCAAGTCACAGAGGCTGTTAGCCCTCCTTCTTTGAGGAGGTACTGTCACTGTCAAACTGAGCCAAGAGATTTCCTGCATTGCAATTCCGATGCCCTGGAGATTGAGTACAGCGAGTGTTGGAAACTGAGTGTGTACCTAGGCTGTGAGACCAGCCTGGTAATATGTGTGGGAAATGGAGTCAAATGGACTGGAGTTCTAAGGTCAGCTCCATCTGTAACTGGCGAGAGAGATGAGAGATTGGGATAAGGGCAGGGATAGCAAAGACAAGATCCTAGGAAGGAGGAGAATGGAGTGGAGGTCAGAATTCACTTCAGGGGAATCCAAGGCCTTTTTGAGGACAGAAAATCAAACTGAGGTCTGATGATGGATAAGAGTCAGTCAGGGGAGAGATCTGGAGGAGTGCTGGGAGGACTTCAGACAGGGAAAGGGTTTGGTGCCCTCGGGGATCTGAAATGCTAGTGATCTTGTGGGGATGGGGCAAGAAACTGGGCCTCATTTGGAGGTAATCACATAACTTACATATTCTGAGCTGGGAAGCTCAGTGAAGAACAAAGGTGATGGGAGGGGGCAGTGTTGGTCATTACGAAGCAACAGAGAGTGTCTCGGGCGCCTCCTGTTTGGCCATGTTCAAGGGCAATGGAAAGCCACTGGAGGGCATTCAATTAGAGGGTGACCTTATCCCATCTATGCTTTTGTAAAGACAACCCACTACAGTGGCCTGTAAGATTCTGGGATTCCGTTTCTCTTAGCATACACAAAGTGAGAGCCAGTTTGATGACATGTTTTAGCCAATGTTGGATTTCTTCTAAAACTGTATCTCATTAGTGAAATAAATGGGGAAGAAGAAGTGTCATTTTGTTCTTTAAAGAGGGATGTAGAAGTTCTTTTACTGCTGCCTACTCTTTGGATATGCTTCCAAGATCAGTGACCAAGGGCCAGTGAGAGGTTCAGAATCGATATTGTCTCCCAGCCCCACCCACCCCAGACCCTCACATTCCTTTGCGCTTCATTATCTGGTTCTGCTAGATGTCATGTAACTCAATAAAAATAGTAATAATAATAATAGGTAATGTGGATTACCAGAAAGCATGCTACGGGGCTTCACATTCATTATCTAATTCAAATTGTGAGGTAGGTGTTATTAGCCTTATTTAACAGAAGAGAAAATGGAGCTTTCCAGGGGTTAGGTGACTTGTCCAGCTAGCAAGGGAAGAGTTGGGCTCCATCACAGATTGTCTGATGGCAGAGTGCCTGCCCCAACTCCCTGTATTGGGGGTGGTGGGTCAATAGCTGTCAGAGCTCTGTTTTGGTGACTCAGTGGGGTGAGAAGATGATAAGATTAACTTATACAGTTTGCTGGGTTTAGTGTAGCAAGTCTAGTTTCTAAGGCCAATTCCCTCCCTGTGCAAACGGTGTTGAATGATTTCTGCTGTTTTAAGGTGTCATTGTCACTGTTGTTTATAACTAATAGCCATGATGCTTTCAAAATGGAAATGGCACAGTGATACTATGATTGCCTTCTGCTTTTTTTTTTTTTTTTTAAGTATATGAACTGTTGCTCCTGTTTTTAGGCTGTGGTTTTAACTCTGGAATAACTCCCATGTTTAACAATGAGATTAAAACATTCCATGTATTGAGTTAAAAATGGAATAAGACCATATTTTGGACATAATATCCCTAACAGTAGTGAATGATTTATGATTGCCAAGTCACTCTGTGTTGAAAATGGGAAAAAAATGTCATCATAATTTTCTTTAATTTTATTGACATACAGCTGATTTACAATGTTGTGTTAATTTCTGTTGTATAGCAAAGTGACTCAGATATATATATATACACACACACACATTTTCCTCTTCTATATTCTTTTCTATTATGGTTTGTTACAGAATATTGAATATAGTTCCCTGTGCTACACAGTAAGTAGGACCTTGTTTTTAAGTCATCATACTTTAGATAGGAAATTGCTATAGAAAGACAGAACTTACTATGAAGAAGTTTAAAAGCATCTTGTATTGATGAAATCTCATTGATTGTTGTAGAATTTATTTTAATAATGCATATGTAATCAAGTCCCAAACTTTTCTCTTGAAACGAGTTTCATCCTTATCTTTTTTCCTTTTTCTTATTAAAGTGGTAGAAGATAAGTTACTTTAAAATTAACAATAATTTTAAAATCCCATCTATTTTGTAGAATAATACAAACCTTATCTAAAGTGGTAAATGATAAACATTTTGTACCTAACTTTCAGGCTGTTGATAGTTCCAGGGGTGTAGAAAGAAAGCAGGAAAATTAACAACCTTCCTAATGTTGATATTTGTTATCTTCAGTCTACATACAGTGAACATTTTGAAATCTTGCTCTTCAGCTTCTCAGTGGAATATGCATGATTGATTAAACTTTCCATTTGTGGGAACATTCAACCTCACAAAAATAGAATACATCTAGGAAATTTTTCTTGAAAATGTATTATGTTTTTTATCATTATTCAAAATATCAAATGGATTTGGGTTATTATTATTATTATTATTATTATTATTATTGGCTGTGTTGGGTCTTCGTTTCTGTGCAAGGGCTTTCTCTAGTTGCAGCGAGCAGGGGCCACTCTTCATCGTGGTGCGTGGGCCTCTCACTATCGCAGCCTCTCCTGTTGCAGAGCACAGGCTCCAGACGTGCAGGCTCAGTAGTTGTGGTTCACAGGCCCAGTTGCTCCATGGCATGTGGGATCTTCCCAGACCAGGGCTTGAACCCGTGTACCCTGCATTGGTGGGCAGATTCTCAACCACAGTGCCACCAGGGAAGCCCCTGGTTTATTCTTGATGCTTTAGTTTTTCATGAAATAATATTGTAGTATAAAGAGACTTTTACCAACAAATAGGATGCTCCCCACACAAACACTATTAGAATCATATCTCACTTAAGCATATTACAGTCACTTAGGGACCTTCCAGATACACTGGGGTTGAAATATATTAAGTGCTATTTTGCTGCCCAACATGTAGTCCCATTCCTTCTGGGAAGAATATCACCATTGTCCTTAGGAGAACCAATCATTCCTCCATATAAAACCATAGGTTTTGTGTAAGTTTGACCTTATTCCTAACCAAAGCAATGGCATTTAACCTAAATCAAGGCCACCTGATGGATGTGGGGTGGGCACCTGACCTAGGACTGTCCATAAAAACCACAGCTTATGGCTTTTTCTGCAACAACTGTCTCCCTTTTCTGTGGCCTGAATGAAACAGTATGAAGCCCTGGTTGCTTCCTGCAACCATCTTGTGACCTTGGGGAATCAACATTAGGAAAAAACTGTCATACGGGGAAACAGCATGGAAAAAAGGAAGGAATATGAGTATATCCTTGGTGACATCATGGGACTTCTGACTCAAGCCATACCTGAACTTCACACTAACACTGGATTCTTCAGCTAAACAACTCAACATGTTTGTCTAATTGTTTACTCAGTTTGGGTTTGGTTTTCTATGACATGAACCAAGATAATTGTGACTGCCACAATGAAATATTTTTAATGAAAATGTCATTTCACTTCAGACTTGTGAAAAGCAGGAGAAACAGAACCATTGAGCACATATGAGCCATCAGGTTCAAAGACCTGTCTGTGATACCTTTGATAGAAAGAATGAAAGACTTATTTTCCAGCTGGGTAGACTATTGGGTATGTGTTGGCATCTGGGTCACTTTCAGTGGCCATGAAGTAATCCGTTATAGATCCCAGTGGTTTGAGATCCTCTCACAGGCAGAAGTGATCTCATCATTTGGTCACTGGCATCTCCTGATTACAAATGGGCCCTGTGATATTTAAGACATAGAGTAAATTACTACAACAAACAGACCTAAAAATGCAGGGGTTCAAACAAGGAAGAAGTTACCCTGTCTGTTCATAAGAGTCCATACGTGGGCAGGCAGGCCAGCCAGAGAAGGGAGGTGCCTCAGTCCACAAGTTCACCTGAGGACCACCCCCTTCCCAGGTGGTACTACTTTGTCGTCCTCTGCTTGGCTTCTACCTCTGGATCAAAGGCAGAGGCCCCATTGAACCCAGCAGAATAGCAGAAAGGGACAAGAAAAGGGGTAGAGGTTGAACACTTTCCTTTATAGAATGTGATGTGGTAGCCGATCACATTGCTTCCACTCACGTCCCTTTGACCAACACTTACTCAAAACCATGTGTCCCACCAGGTAGCAATAAAGGCTGAGAAGTGTAGTCTCTGGCTAAAACTTTCTAGGACTCTAATACTATAGAGATGAGAGTACTAGAAACAATTTAAGTATGCACTTCATGCACATTTTTCCATGTTTCTAAATGTGCATTTTCCATGCACATTTTCCATTTTTCTAAAACATTAATACCATAAAATATTCATCTTATACATATACATATCTATGTGTGTTTTATGTGTATTATGCACATAAATTTCACACACACACACACCCCTCCAGTTACTCCCCAGAGAAATACTTTTTCTAATTCTTACGTGATTTTACAAATTAACAGAAATTCAAGTTCTAAAAAAACTAAAATAAAGGAAAGTTATAATTAGTAACCACAATATAATGGCTAATTCCAGTTTCTTTTTAATTCTCAGTAAATTAAATGAGAAAGCAAATTTTTACTTCAATAGATTGTAAATATTTATACAAAATGACTAAATATGTTTACATATTACCTAGTCCTGAAGTTTATATTATTTGTTGCAATGTTTCCTGGCATGAAAATGAGAGGATAAACTTACATGATTGAGGCCATCAGTCAATTATTTTGCTTCAGCTAAGTGATTTATTCAAAGACTTCCTGTGTGGTGCAGTGGGTATAATTTTTATCTTTATGACTTTTCCTAATAATGCTTTGAAGTACCAAATAAGTGAATGACTATTACTTTAGGTCTGATTTAAACAGACATTAATCATGTCCCCTCAGTCAGCCTGGGTATTAGAATTCACAGAGCAAGGAAGCTCTCTTTCAAGTGCATCTTAAAACAGAGATTTGCATTACTTGCTCTCTTATGTCCCCAGTGTAATACTAGGATTTCTGCAGAATTTCTGGTGCCTAGGACAATGAAGGACCCAAACAATGACATTTTGGGAGAAAAAAAATGGAGCATACCCATAGCATTTCAACATGGCTTTCATCTTTTTTTTTTTCCTTTAAGTCAGTACCCCTGAGTACTCACTCTGTCCCAGGCACTGTCCTAAGTGCTTCACTTTCTTTTTTTCCTTTTTTGTGGTACATGGACCTCTCACTGTTGTGGCCTCTCCCATCACAGAGCACAGGCTCTGGATGCGAAGGCTCAGTGGCCATGGTTCATGGGCCCAGCCGCTCTGTGGCGTGTGGGATCCTCCTGGACCGGAGCACGAACCCATGTCCCCTGTATCGGCAGGCAGACTCTCAACCACTGCGCCACCAGGGAAGCCCATAAGTGCTTCACTTTTAATCCTTACAAGAACCCTTAGGTGAGTACATCATTTTACTGATAAAGAATCCGAAGCCTGGAAAAGTGATGGACTCATTCAAGACAAGACCAAGGTTTCCCCCTTCTTTCTCTGGTTCCAAAATCCTTGAATATTACCCAACTCTTACTACATCTAAGTCAAAGTGGGTGTGGGCATGTCAGTCAGGATTCTCCAAAAAAACAGAATATATATATATATATATATATATATATATATATATATATATATATATATATTTATTTATTTATTTATTTATTTATTTATTTATATATATCCTATTGAAAGATATACTGAGAGAGAGAGAGACTTCAGGTGTTAGGGGGAATAAGGGCAGGACCTGATGGAGGGACAGGGAGAGGACTGACTGGCCAGGGCTAAGTGTTTTCTTTGATGAGACCCATGTAAGCTGTAGGAGGAAAAATCGGGGATTGTGGGTGCTTATTTTCACTGATTACAATGAAAACTGAAGGCAATTTTTTGTTCCAGGTGGTATGAAGAAGGTGGAGGTCCTGAAAGTTATAGTATCCAACAACAGTTGTGTCTTCTTTAAGCGTAACACAGCTAGAGTGAGATAAAGGTATAATGCCATTTGCAGCGACATGGGTGGACCTAGAGATTGTCACACTGAGTGAAGTAAGTCAGACAGGGACAGACAAATGCCATATGATATCACTTATATGTGGAATCTAAAAAAGTGATACAAATGAACTTATTTACAAAACAGAAATAGAGTCACAGATGTAGAAAAGTAATTTATGGTTACCAGGGGTTGACAGGGTGGGGGGGGAATAAATTGGGAGATTGGGGTTGACATATTCACACTACTCTATATAAATAGATAACTAATAAGGACCTACTGTAGAGTACAGGGAACCTCACTCAGTACTCTGTAATGACCTATATAGGAAAAATCTAAAAAAGAGGGGATATATGTATATGCATAACTGATTCACTTTGCTAAACAGCAGAAACTAACACAACATTGTAAATCAACTCTACTCCAATAAAATAAACAAATAAACTTCATTGTCAGAGCAAAAAATATATATATGGTTTTCAGAAGACAACTTTCAATAACCAATGGACCGTCCTCAGGCAGGTGGCTCATGGCCTGGGACAGAGCTCTGAGAACACATTATGACAGCAGGCATGCCAGGCGTGCTCATGTGCCTGGCTGATGCACGGGTTTCATTCGTGCTGCAAGGGGCACAGACCTGCCGTCTTGGACCTTGGCTGGCGGTCTGCTTGCTGGATGCCCCTTCCCTCCAGTTGGGCTGTGCTGATTTCATAAGTCAAAGCCTCTGGGATACTTCCACTATCATTATTTTATTACAAAAGCCAATACATAGTGTCTGAAAGAAACTGGAGAAAAGTGTAGACCAAAAAAGTACCTGTAATCCCATCATCTCTGTTGGTACACATTCTTAAACCTTTTTTTAAAATTTTACCAGGATGTTAATATAGATCTGGCTCTGGATATAATGAGAATATAGTTGCAGAAATGGGTTTATGCTTTATATACAGTTTTATGCCCTGCTTTTTCATTTATTGTATCATTAATATAGTTCTATGTCAATAAATATATTTCTACAACTGTTGGTAGGGTTGCATAGAACTCCATTATATTTATATTCTCTACTACTGTTGAAATGTATAATCCCCCAATAAAGTGCAAAGTATGTTATTCCAACAGAATATACATTCCTGAGGTTTTGGTGATTCTCAAGCCACCAGGCATATATATATATATTTTTTCTATCTTTAAAAGGAAGGAAGAGAAAAATATATACTTGTGTTATCTAAATCATCACCCCTTAATAAGTAATATCACAGCCATATTACAGTAAGCCAGACTTTCACAGGCAATAGGTAATATTTCAGGAGTAAACATTAATTTAAAATGTAATTATTTCAACAAGTTCAGAAATAAGGGTGATGAATCAAGGACAGTTTGTTTTTAAATTTTATATTATCTTGAGCTTTAAGGCAGAAAGTTTCAAACCCAAGACAAATTTCAATGCCCTGTAACTATCGTCTTGTCTTCTTGTGTCTGAGTATGATGTGTTTTATTGAATTAGGTTAAAATTAAGTTTGGGAGCTTATTATGCAATGGCCTCCAAAGAGCATCCTTTCCCTTCACTACTGCCTGTTTTAGGAATTGCTGATGTCCTCAGTTCAAAGCTGTATCATCCATTTCTAGAATGACTTTCTTTAAACGTGAAGATAACAGCATTGTCTGATTGCAGCATCCAGAATTTCCATTCCTGTTTTCTGACTCTTTTACCAATACATGCGTTTTACAAAGTCACAGAAGTAACAGTGTAATGAATGCTTAGGCCCAAGTCTACGTGATTATAACAAGAATTACTTTGAACAGGCAGTCAGGGGCACCTGACATCTAGCTGTGGCTCTATCATCAATCAAATTGAGAAAGCAGTTGGCTCCATTACATTACCTGTAAAATGAAATGGCTAAACTACATGAGCATTGAGATCCCCCCAGATATGGTGTAATTCTGGTATCATTCACCCTTTTGGAGACCAGAAGCTTGTTCTAACTCATGCATTGATGACTAGGTACCAGACCTGGGATTCTGTTCTGGTCAAACTACCAGGAAACAATTTGCTTTTCCAAGGTTAGCATGTGGTATTCAATGGCTTACTGAATCCACTGGGCTTGGTTTCTAGAAGAGACCCTCAAAGCCTCAACATAGAACTTAGCCAGCCACCTGGATAAGTGACACTCCTACTATCATCAAGAAGCTGCCTACAGGAAAGAAAGGCAGACACCAATCTGCACCACGGGATGCATGCCTGGCACCCTCTGCTCTTCTTGTTCAGCTCCGTTCTAACTTCAGCCCTCATGTGAGTGCATGTGGTTGATGAAAACTAAGTGACATTCAGCCCTGGCTGCAGGGCCTCTAGGACATGTTCCATTTCAGATTCCCAGCCTCTGCAGCAGAAGGTGTCACACCAGACTGGAGGTTGGAATAGTTTTTTAGGGAGTCAAACCACAGTCCCAGATGTTCTCAATATCTGATTGGTACCAGAAACCCATAAATAGGCCACTGTTTTATCAAAAAAATATGCCTTAGTATGTACATATACTTATTTTAAATGGGAATATATTACCATATAAAGTATTTAAAATGATTAATTAATAATTAATAACCAAATTTATATTTGGTCTATCTATAAGAAAACTGTATTTTTGGTGACAATATTCTAAATATTGTTTTTCCTTTGAAATGAAGACTATATGATAAATATGCCCTAAAGGAATATAATATGAGTTAAGCTCTAATTTGTTCATATTTTATTCTACTCAAAAAGAATTAGAGCTGCCATTGTAATGGACATATCCTGATACTCTAGATTACAGATTTCTCAAAGCTGACATTTGTTATTAACAGTAGTTTGAGTTCACATGCCACCATATAAATGCCTTTTTGCCAGTTAATCACTGTCATAGAAAACTACTGACTTACACAGAAGTCAGAAATTATTGATAATTTATATTTCTTTGTCTCGCTGAGCTAAAATGTTATTTCAGAGAGAATTATTGATGAGTGGCTGATTCTAGAGCAGATTGTTAGCATGAAATTTATCAGCCTGATGAAACGTTAAGTGAATAGGGATAATTATTCACTCATTCATTCAACAGTATTTATTTGTGCCTGCTGTGTGTGAGACCGTAGTAGGGATTTGGAACACAGAAGTGAGTAAAACACACGATTTCTGTCCTCTCAGAGCATCTATTCCAACATGGGTACACAGGCTATAAACAAGAAACATAATACATAAGCACATCATGTTATAGAAGGTAATACATGCTATGGGAACAATAAAATGTAGAGCAAAAGGATGTGGGTGGGGATTGGGGCAGGGCTGTGGCCAGCAAAGCCCTCATGGAAATGGGAGATTGGAGCAAAGACAAAGGAAGTGAGAAAATGTATTCCCGTGACCCTCTGGAGACAGAGCATGCCAGCCAGAGGGGGCAGCTGGGGTAGGTAAAAGGCATGAAATAGAAGAGTGCCAGGCTTGCCCAAGGAACAGCAAGGAGTCTGGAGTGGTTGTAGTGCTGTGAGGGGGGAGATTAACAAGAGGTTACTTTGGAGAGCTCTGAAGGCCACATGGTGCAGGGCCTTCTGGGCCATTACAAGGACTTGGGATTTGGCTCTGAGGACACGAGTCCTGTCAGGGTTTGAGCGGAAGAATGACATAAACTTACATTTTAAATGTATCTTTCTGTAGCTACTGTGTTACTGCAAGCTGTACGTGAGGGAGCATATAAGCAGGAAGTTCAAATGTGAGTCTGTTTCAGTGATCTGGGTGAGAGATGCTGGTGTCTCTATCAGGATGGTCGCAGTAGAGGCCGTAAGATGTTTGCAAGGTTGGATTCACAGTATGAAAGCAGTAGGGGATTCACGAAAGACTTCAGAGAAATTAGTCTGAGCTGTGGAGGAATGGAGTTGCCATTAAGTGAGATGGAGGAAACGACCCATGGACGAGGTTTGTGGGAAGGGAACAGGAGTTCTGAATCCAAAAGCTTGGAGAGTATGTATTTGTATACTGCAGTGCTTCTCAAAGTGTGGTCCCTGGATCAGCTGGATCAGCATCATCTGGGAACATGTTAGAGATGTATACTCTTGGGCCCCATGCTAGACCTTCTCCATAGGAAACTCTAGCCATGGGGCCCAGCAGTCTGTGCTTTAGCCAGACCTCCAGGTGATTCTGATGCTCACTCAAGTTTGAGAAACGTTGTGTGTCATCGACAGATTGATCATGCTACTTTTGTGACTTGGTAGAAGGAATAATTGTTTGAATTAAGTAATTTCTTTACCTCCCTTGGATATAGAAAGAAAAGAGAAGTCTGTATTTTTACTAGAAAATAGAAAAACCTGTTTCAATTTGAATTTGCTTCTCTACATGTATGCGGTTATCTTTTAGCATCTGTTTAAATTTGGTTTGCAATCTTTAGGTTCATTTTTCTACTTTTCTAGAAAATGTAGAGTATGATGTCTCTGAGTTTACAGAAGTCTGCAAGTAATCTAAAAACAAGGGGAGATGTAGTCTTGGAACCATGTTTCCAGGAAAACTCATTATTCTTTCATTTTTTTATAAGAAAAAATACTCAAGCTATTCGCTAAAACCAAGTCTATGTGGTGACAAAGAATGTTTTAAGGTTTAAAGAAGTTGTTACACAGCATGAGTTTTTATATTCAAAGTCACTAACATATTTTTGCCACGGCAGTGTTTTAGCAAAACTATATACGTATGTTTGAAACCAGCTTGGTTCTGCCATTTTGATTTCCAAATGTCACCTAATAGTTAATCATGGTAGTCTTTGTTATTCTAGGTTTCTGATTGAGGAGCTATTATGGCCTACATAGAAATGAATACATTTTCAGAGCATAGACGAACATCACTAGGCTGGGAAATTAAAAATTAACTAACATTTTGTATTTTTTTACATTCAGTAGAGAGTGAAGGTAATACAATAGGATTAAATAATAAAGTAGATTTTAAAAGTCTTGTCTCATATAAGTACAATTTATGTCAATACTCATCTGCCTGTTTTGGAAACTTTTATTTCCTACCTCTGAAATTCTCTAATCATATTCTTGCAGAATGTTCAACAATCATTCACCAAAAGTATGTTATAGATCTCCTGTGTGTCTGTTACTGTTCTGGATGCCTGAGCTACAACGGTGCACTAAATAGACACACATCTGGAAGTTATATTCCAGTGGATGGAGGCAAACAATAAATACGATCAGCAAATTACAGAATATGCTACACATGCTATGTCATAAACACTATGAAGAAAGATAAAACAGAGAGAAGGATATTGATAATGGGGAGGTGAGGGGAAGGGAATTCTACATAGAGTTCTTAAGGAAGGAGTCCCTGAGGTGACAGTTGAGTCTAAACCTCATGGGTGTGAAGGAGCGAGCCGGGTGGATATTTGGTGAAGAGATTCGTCAGAAGAGGGGCTACAAAGGCCTGGAGTTGGGGCACATCTAGGAGCAGCAAGGTGGCCAGTATGACCAGAGAGGAGTGACAGCAATTTTAGAGATGGAGACAACAAGATGCAAAATATAGAGAGCCTTGTGGGCCTTTGTCAGGACTGAATTACTTGGCGTGAAATAGAAACTGGAGAGTTGGGGCAGAGGACTTACGTGATCTGGCTTCCATCCAAAGATCTCTTCCTTTTGCATTTTCATTTGATTGAGAGCTTGCCTAGAAATAAGCTTCTGGGATTAAGTCATCATCCCCATAAACTTTGGAGTCACCACTGACCCCCACCACGCAGCACCGCATGGGACTATGGTTTGTGTTTTTTCGTAGATGATAGTTTAAACTCTCCATAATGTTTAGCATTTCTAATCTTCTTTGTATTTTACATAGAGTTTGTGTCTAAGTGGGTATTTTGTTTCTTTTTTTCCAAAAGTTGTTTTCATGTAGCTCAAGATTCTAATCTTTCTTCAACACCATGAAAATTTCTTCTATTATTTCTTAGATTATTTCCTCATCCTTTCTAACATTCCTGTAAGAAGGATGATGGATTTTCTAGATCTTCCCACATCTCTTAACTTTTCTTCCTTTAATTTCCATATATTTATCTTTTTCTACACTACAGACTGCCACAGTTAGAATTTTGTCCTTGCCACTTACTTGCTGTAGGACCTTTGGCTAATTACTTAATCTCTGTGTTGTCTGTGATTCTCCATCCATAAAATGAGGGTAATAACAATGGTACCTACCTTGTAGGAATGCTATGTGGGGTAAATGAGTTCATATCAAATGAAAAACTAATGTTAGCTCTTTATCTTCCAGGTCACTAATTCAGCATTCAGTATCTTCACTCTATCGTTGAGTAGTTCTTTTGATATTTTTTTAAATTTAAGGCAAATATAATTTCAATTTCCAAGGATGTTTTCTCACTTTTTGACTCATTCTTTCTACAGAGCAGCCTATTCTTTGTCCATGTATGCAATATGCTATCAAATCTCCCTGAGGATAACAATTAGAAAAATGTGAAATTATTTTCTTCCCCTAATAGTTTCTATTTCCTTTAGAGTCTGCCATTGTCTATCTACTTCCTGGTATTTTTCTTTTTGCCATTGGTTTTCTTCAGAAGCCTTGAGGTGCAGAGTTGTCAGTCCATATTAGTGGATGAAAGACATGGTTTGTTTGTGTTTTGTTTGTATCTATACATCTGACATGGGAGAATCCCATGGGTAGTCTCCCTTTGGCTGCAAGGACTCCTTGCAGGGTCTGCATTACCAGGCAGAGGTCTGTAGGAGGCAGGCTTCCTCTGAGGGCACATGGGCAGGGAACAAGCAGGCAGACCAAGCAATTCCCAGCTTAACATCCCTCTTGGACAGTGCTGCCTTCCCTTGTGTGAGCCCTTCTTCCGTATCATTTGTGGGAGTCTAGATTCCCCTTATCCTCCACTCTGATTCTTTCTTCAGCTCCCAAACCGATATTTGGAGCCCTCCCCAGACAGACCAGGCACTTTCTTTGGAGACTTCTCAAGCTTTAACTCAATTAGTCTATGTGCATCCAAACAGGAGGAGGGCACCTAACTCGCTCCTCTTCATTTAATTTCTTTAGTGACTCTGAAAGTTCTCCAGTGCTTCTTTGAAAACAACAACGCTCACCTCTCACCTTGAAGGCAGTTGGCTCTACTCTGGTTTCTCTTCCAGTCTCATTCCGTCTGCATCCATGGTCTCAAAATTTCTACTTGGACCTTGGGACTTATCTTAAGAATATATTTGACATCATTTCAGTGAATTGGGGAAGCAGCAAAGTGATGAAAATGTGTGCTCTGTCCCACATTTGGGAACGCAAGTCAAGACCACATCTTTTAGTTTGCACTCCCCAGTTCATATTTCTGACTATGGATTGTGAGTGGCTTAGGTCCAAGGGCTAACATAGTCATTTTTAACACAGGGAGGTCATATCATCAAGAACTTCCCTTCCTTCTCTTCCTTTAGAGATTGACCCTTTCAACCCTAAGATGAGTTTGCCAGATTACGTAGTGGGATCTCCAAGCTGAGAACCATAGTGGTTAATGCTTCAGCTCCTAAATTAAAGAACCTTAATAACCTCGGACCAGACTCTCTTCTTCCCAAAATGAACATGAGGCCAAGTGGATTCACTGGAATTTGCCTTTAGGAAGATACTAGGGACGAGTGTAGTGAGGTGAGATTGGGTCAGAGGCTGGAGGGAGGAGAGGAACTTTTGAGAACAGTGTGTGGGGAGAAGAAGCGAGGTCATTAGTCTTCCCTGTTCCAGCCTGTGGATGTGTCTCCCTCCCACATTTCAGGATTTCAACCCACAAGGGGGATTAGCACCCAGTTCCCTGGCTAGGATGTACCTCGTCTCTTATTACTCCACTCTCCAACACCATCAAAGGGCTGTAGAGAGATTAGAGAGTTGTAAAATAAATTAGGTGATACAACCACTGTGGAGAACAGTATGGAAATTCCTAAAAATAGAATTACCATATGACCCAGCAATCCCACTACTGAGCATATACCCTGAGAAAACCATAATTCAAAAAGAGACATGCACCCCAATGTTCATTGCAGCACTATTTAGAATAGCCAGGACATGGAAACAACCTAAATGTCCATCGACAGATGAATGAATAAAGAAGCTGTGGCACATATATACAATGGAATATTACTCAGCCATAAAAAGAAATGAAATTGAGGTTTTTGTAGTGAGGTGGATGGACCTAGAGTCTGTCATACAGAGTAAAGTAAGTCAGAAAGAGAAAACAAATACTATATGTTAACGCATATATATGGTATCTAAAAAAAAAAAAGGTACTGATAAACCTAGTTGCAGGGCAGGAATAAAGAGGTAGACATAGAGAATGGACTTGAGGACATGGGCTGGGAGGGTGAAGCTGTGGTGAAGTGAGAGTAGCATCGACATACATACACTACTGAATGTAAAAGAGTTGGTAGTGGGAAGCAGCCGCGTAGCACAGGGAGATCTGCTCCATGTTTTGCGATGATCTAGAGGGGTGGGATAGGGAGGATGGGGGGAAGCTCAAGAGGGAGGGGATATGGGGACATGTGTATGCATATAGCTGATTGGCTTTGTTGTGTAACAGAAACTAACACAGTACTGTGAAGCAATTATACTCCAATTAATATCTATTAAAAAATTAATTAAATAAATAAATAATTAAAGGAAAGGTAAAAAATCACTCTTCCCTCAGGTTCCTACAAAGTCAAAATGAACAGGATGGGAATTCTGTACTTTTTAATGGGCCTGAAGATGACCAGGGAAGGGACTGCCATGTCCCACCCAGTGAGGCAGAGGACCCTGTGAAGGCAGGGGGATAGACTGTGCATTAGAGGTGGCCATTTTTCAGGGAGATGCATGAGGTCAGGAGACCATAGATGGTCACTTAGCTGGATGCCCCTGAACCATCAAACAGGCCACCCATGGAGTCCGAAGCTGGATGTGTTCATTGGACAGATGAGGTGAGGACTGACCAACAGAGAAGTGACCCAAACCGTACTCACAGCCTGTCACCAATTTGTTCACAAGCTCCTTTTGTGCAAATATTCTTTGGTCTTTTCTGACACAGATTTAAATCAGGTTTGAGAGTAGGAGGAAAGGGAGTTTGGGAAGAGTGTTGAAAGGGAAAAGAGATCATGGAAATGTTTGAATATGACTGTATTCACCCAAAGGACACTAAGTTTTAATCTGGATGTTACTGAGAAAACTGTAGGGCTGGAGAACATTTATCAAATCACTACTGATTGAGACTGGGACCATGCTGAAGAAAACCAAGAGCAATTCTAAAATAAATACAGAAAGGAGTTTCACATCCACCCATAGCTGAATGTTGACTGTATAATTTTGAGCTCTTCATACCCAGTAATGCACATTATAGTAAGGTGCTTTACAAACATTGTCTAATAAAAATACCTAATTTATCACTAATTAGATAGTAATTGTGTTTCCATGCTAAGAGATAAAATCAAATGTGTCTCCCTTAGAAATTGGGTTTAGGCACCACAATGGCCGTTCATTAATGTTCCAGCAATCTCTGAGGTCCAAATGTAGTTATCACACAGAATCATCCAAAGTCACTCATGGTATGCCCCAAACCATCTGCCTCATACCTTTACAAACTGAAAAGGAGGTCAGAAACGGAGATGTCTCTTCCCAATCTCAATCCTGAAGCCTGAAGCTTAGATATGGCATTAAAACATTTACTACAAGCCCACTAAGACACATTTTGTTTATTATTATTTCTACTTAGACTTTGCACCAGGTTCTGCCTTAACATATTTTACACAGTCAGTAAATATGCACTGAAGGGAAAAGGATAACACAATATTTCTGGCATCATTTCCTTCTTGACATCCTCATATTAATGACTGTTTGCTTATGTCTTGGCTGACATGAATTTGAAACAAACTAAACTTTATAATTCTTGCCTTCAAATTTGAGTAATTTCTCAGTGAAGATGGTATTCCTAAATTGCAATTTCCAAACTGGATTTTTCGCTATGTTTTATGAAAAGTGCATAGTAGTCTGCAAATCTCTCGTTCAAAATTACATGATTCTCTCTATCATGACAGTGCCTAAGCTATGTTCTGTCCCTTTAGAAGTCTATTTCTGATTTCTGACTCCTGTCAAAATTGATCCTGTACAGGTCAGTCTGACCCATAAACTACACAAAATTGTTTTTTAGGTTTGAGGCCTTAATATCAGTTAACGTCTAAATCTGCCATTAAATTTTGCTATGTGTTATTTGTTCCACAGTAATTACCACCTTCGTCATCATATTCAAGTCTTGATAGGCAATGTTGCTTTGAAAATACTAAGAGAAAACACATTTTTTAAACCACATAGTGTATTTCTTTTGGAAATTAAGTACTGATATTTACACCTAACTGGAGACTTCCATAATTTCTGTTTTCTTCTTTATCCTAAAAGAAATGACTGCTGTTTTAATTCATGTTGCTTATGTGTGGTTTCCTGGCTTCTCATTCTTGAACATGAGTAGACTCTGCCATGTTAGAAAATTTCCCTTATATCTTCAGATACATGAAGTCAGTCATTGTGATGCTTTCTGTAACCATCAAGTGAGTGTGTGATGGTCTGGTTATTTCTAGGTTTGAAACTACAGATGTAGCTTCTAATCCAGTTTCTACTTAATCACGGGGTGACTTGGGACATATCACTTAGCCCTCTGCATCTTACTTTCCCTCTGTTATAAAAATGAGGATGTAATAAAACTACTCAAAGAGTATTAAATTCAATGTGAATCATGGTTCGTATTCAAAAAACTTAACCTTTCTTCCTTTCTTTGTTCGCACTACAGAACATATTTTATTCCAGAATATGTCAACCTCATATATTAGGTGTGATTTCTTTTTCCAAAAATTCTTGATACTGTGAACACCTTGGTAACAGCTTGGTACCAACTTCCAAGTGTTAAAATTTTGCTCCAGGAGTGCTCCAGTGCCCAGGTATTTGTGTGAGGCAAGGGCCCACACAGCAAGATTACAACCAAGGTAACAGTGTTTCTTCTGGCATGGCATTTGGACACAAGTGCCTTTGAAAGTCTCCTTCATACCCGCCCCCTAAAGAGATACTAGAGCCGTCTCCCTACAGAGAAAGGAAATAGCACAGGGAGATCAGCTCGGTTCTTTGTGACTGCCTGGAGGGGTGGGATAGGGAGGGTGGGAGGGAGACGCAAAAGGGAGGGGATATGGGAACATATGTATATGTATAACTGATTAAATTTGTAAAATAAAAAAAAATTTATAGGGCCTCCCTGGTGGCGCAGTGGTTGAGAGTCCGCCTGCCGATGCAGGGGACACGGGTTCGTGCCCCGATCCCGGAGGATCCCACGTGCCGCGGAGCGGCTGGGCCCGCGAGCCATGGCCGCGGAGCCTGTGTGTCCGGAGCCTGTGCTCCGCGACGGGAGAGGCCACAGCAGTGAGAGGCCCGCGTACAGCAAAAAAAAAAAAAAAAAAAAAAAAAAAAATTTATACATTCAAAAAAATAAAATAAAAAATAAAGTCATGAAAAAAAAAAAAGTCAGCACAATGTGTTCACATATGGACACATTCTCCATTAAAAAAAATCCAGTTACTCTATTTCCAGTGAGACATTGTAGCAGGACTGCACCCAATCTATGAAAAGTGAAAGCCCCTGTGAACACTGTGTGTGCTTATCATCAGTATTTGAGACACGTCTGCTTATCCTCACTGTCACCTGTCTGTTCACAAGAAAAAGTATATAAGAGCTCTCCCTGTATTTGAAAGTAAAACGTATTTCGGTATCTTTGCCACATCACAATTTTACCTAAAGACTTAATTCCCCAAAGCCAAAATGACAAAATCCACAGCTTAGAGTCATTTATTAAAATTTAAAGCCTCCATTTAAATGAAGAAAGCTGTTAGGGGATCCTGTAGTCCATGAGTTGAAGACAATTATTTATTCTACAGGGATAATAATGATCATTTAAAATGTTCCTTCTTTGCCTTTAATGGATAGTAACTGGAATCATAGAATTTCTTCCAAAGTCTATTTCTGCTCTTTGGCAAATCACATAGCATATATAGACCTCTCTTCCCCAAAGGAAAAAAGAAAAAAAAAAGAGCTCCAAGAATCATTGATCCAGGCCTGAAGCCAAGCAATCTATATTTAGTGCTTTCTCAACAAGCCACACAATAAAAATGTAAATGGATGGTGCTACTTTCTCCTCTCACCTTTTTTCAGTGTGTAAGTTTGATGCTATTTAAATTATTTATTTTCAGACTATCTTCAAAGAACTTAGTTACTCCCGTGTAGGGGCCTTACTATCCCAATTTCACAATAATCATAATTCCATGATTCTTATTGCTTTACAATACTTGACTTTCATAAAAATATAAGGATAAACCTGAGGTACCCTCCTACTGTGGGTTGCTAAATTTGCACAGAGTCAATGGGTCTCATCTAAGTCTTTTTCCCCCCAATTTATTGAGATATACTTGATATATAAGGTCATGTAAGTTGAAGGTGTACAGTGTGTTGATTTTGAAACACATGCATTGCAATATGATTACCACTGTAGTGTTAGCTAACAACTCCACCACATCATATAATTACCTTTTTGTTGTTGTAAGAACATTTCAGATCTAACCTCTCAGAGACTTTCAAGTATGTAGTACAGTACTGTTATCTTTAATCATAATGCTATCCATAGATCCGCAGAAGGAATTCATCTACTAGTTGGAAGTTTGTACCCTTTGACCAGCACCTCTTCAATTCTCCTGCCTCCCACCCTTAGTAACCACCACTGTACTCTCTGTTTCCATGAGCTCGGCTTTTCTAGATTCCATATGTAAGCGATATCATATAGTATTTGTCTTTCTCTGCCTGACTCATTTCACTTAGTATTGTGCACTCAAGAGCCATTCACGTTGTCACAAATGACAGGATTTTGTTATTTCTCGTGATTGAGTAATACTCCGTATCTTCTTTTTTTAATTTATTTTTTATTTTAATATCTTTCTTGGAGTATAATTGCTTTACAATGGTGTGTTAGTTTCTGTTGTATAACAGAGTGAATCAGCTATACGTATACATATATCCCTATATCTCTTCCCTCTTGCATCTCCCTCCCACTCTCCCTAACCCACCCTCTACGTGGTCACAAAGCACCGAGCTGATCACCCTGTGCTATATGGCTGCTTCCCACTAGCTATCTATTCTACATTTGGTAGTGTATATATGTCCATGCCACTCTCTCACTTTGTCCCAGCTTCCCCTTCCCCTTCTCTGTATCCTCAAGTCTATTATCTGCATCTGTGTCTTTATTCCTGTCCTGCCCCTAGGTTCTTCAGAACGCTTTTTTTTAGATTCCATATATACGTGTTAGCATATGGTATTTGTTTTTTCTCTTTCTGACTTGATTTATTCTGTATGACAGTCTCTAGGTCCATCCACCTCACTACAAATAACTCAACTTTGTTTCTTTTTATGACTAAGTAATATTCCCTTGTATGTATGTGCCACATCTTCTTTGTCCATTCATCTGTTGATAGACACTTAGGTTGTTTCCATTACCTGGCTATTGTAAATAGTGCTGCAGTGAACATTGTGGTACATGTCTCTTTGTGAATTATGGTTTGCTCAGGGTATATGCCCAGTAGTGGGATTGCTGGGTCATATGGTAGTTCTATTTTTAGTTTTTTAAAGAAATGTCCCTACTGTTCTCCATAGTGGCTGTATCAATTTACATTCCCACTAACAGTTCAAGAGGGTTCCCTTTTCTCCACACTGTTTCCAGGATTTACTGTTTGTAGATTTTTTGATGATGCCCATTCTGACCAGTGTGAGGTGGTACCTCACTGTAGTTTCGATTTGCAATTCTCTAATGATTAGTGAAGTTGAGCATCCTTTCATGTGTTTGTTGGCAATCTGTATATCTTCTTTGGAGAAAGTCGATTTAGGTCTTCTGCCCATTTTTGGATTGGGTTGTCTGTTTATTTCATATTGAGCTGCATGAGCTTCTTGTAAATTTTGGGGATTAATCCTTTGTCAGTTGCTTCATTTGCAAATATTTTCTCCCATTTTGAGGGCTGTCTTTTCATCTTGTTTATATTTTCCTTTGCTGTGCAAAAGCTTTTAAGTTTCATTAGATCCCATTTGTTTGTTTTTGTTTTTATTTCCATTTCTCTAGGAGGTGGGTCAAAAAGGATCTTGCTGTGATTTATGTCAATGAGTGTTCTTCCTATGTTTTCCTCTAACAGTTTCATAGTGACCAGTCTTACCTTTAGGTCTTTAATCCATCTTGAGTTTATTTTTGTGTATGGTGTTAGAGAATGTTCTAATTTCATTCTTTTACATGTAGCTGTCCAGTTTTCCCAGTACCACTTATTGAAGAGGCTGTCTTTTCTCCATTGTATATTCTTGCCTCCTTTATCAAAAATAAGGTGACCATATGTGTGTGGGTTTATCTCTGGACTCTCTATCCTGTTCCATTGATCTATATTTCTGTTTTTCTGCCAGTACCATACTGCCTTGATTACTGTAGCTCTGTAGTATAGTCTGAAGTCAGGGAGCCTGATTCCTCCAGCTCCATTTTTCTTTCTCAAGATTGCTTAGGCTATTGGTAGTCTTTTGTGTTTCCATACCAATTGTGAAATTTTTTATTCTAGTTCTGTGAAAAATGTCATTGGTAGTTAGATAGGGATTGCATTGAATCTGTAGATTGCTTTGGCTAGTATAGTCATTTTCACAATGTTGATTCTTCCAACCCAAGAGCATGGTATATCTCTCCATCTGTTTGTATCATCTTTAATTTCTTTTATCAGTGTCTTATAGTTTTCTGCATACAGGTCTTTTGTCTGCTTAGGTAGGTTTATGCCTAGGTATTTTATTCTTTTTGTTGCAACCGTAAATGAGAGTGTTTCCTTAATTTCTGTTTCAGATTTTGCATCATTAGTGTATAGGAATGCAAGAGGTTTCTGTGCATTAATTTTGTATCCTGCTACTTTACCAAATTCATTGATTAGCTCTAATAGTTTTCTGCTAGCATCTTTAGGATTCTCTATGTATAGTGTCATGTCACCTGCAAATAGTGACAGTTTTACTTATTTTCTGAATGGATTCCTTTTATTTATTTTTCTTCTCTGATTGCTGTGACTAAAATTTCCAAAACTGTGTTAAATAAAAGTGGTGAGAGTGGACATCCTTGTCTGTTCCTGATTTTATAGGAAATGGTTTTAGTTTTTCACCATTGAGAACAATGTTGGCTGTGGGTTTGTCATATATGGCCTTTATTATGTTGAGGAAAGCTCCCTCTGTGCCTACTTTCTGGAGGGTTTTTATCATAAATGTCTGTTGAATTTTCTCAAAAGCTTTTCCTGCATCTATTGAGATTATCATATTTTTTTATCCTTCAATTTGTTAATATGGTGTATCACATTGATTGATTTACATATATTGAAGAATCCTTGCATTTCTGCAATAAACCTCACTTGATCATGTGGTATGATCCTTTTAATGTGTGGTTGGATTCTGTTTGCTTGTATTTTGTTGAGGATTTTTGAAGCTATGTTCATCAGTGATATTTTGTGACATCTTTGTCTGGTTTTGGTATCAAGGTGATGGTGGCCTCATAGAATGAGTATTGGAGTGTTCCTCCCTCTGCTATATTTTGGAAGAGTTTCAGAAGGATAGGTGTTAGCTCTTTTCCAAATGTTTGGTAGAATTCGCCTGTGAAGCCATCTGGTACTGGGCTTTTGTTTGTCGGAAGATTTTTAATCACAGTTTCAATTTCAGTGCTTATAATCGGTCTCTATATTTTCTATTTCTTCCTGGTTCAGTCCGGGAAGGTTGTGCTTTTCTAAGAATTTCTTGATTTCTTTCAGATTGTCCATTTTATTGGCATATAGTTGCTTGTAGTAATCTCTCATGATTCTTTGTATTTCTGCAGTGTCTGTTGTTACTTCTCCTTTTTCATTTCTAATTCTGTTGATTTGAGTCTTCTCCCTTTTTTTCTTGATGAGTCTGACTAGTGGTTTATCAACTTTGTTTATCTTCTCAAAGAACCAGCCTTTAGTTTTATTGATCTTTGCTATAATTTCCTTCATTTCTTTTTCATTTATTTCTGATCTGATCTTCATGATTTACTTCCTTCAACTAACTTCAGGGGATTTTTGTTCTTCTTTCTCTTATTGCTTTAGGTGCAAGGTTAGGTTGTTTATTTGAGATGTTTCTTGTTTCTTGAGGTAGAATTTTATTGCTATAAACTTTCCTCTTAGAACTGCTTTTGCTGCTCCCATAGGTTTTTGGTCATTGTGTTTTCATTGTCATTTGTTCTAGGTTTGTTTTGATTTCCTCTTTGATTTCTTCAGTGATCTCTTGGTTGTCTAGTAGTTTATTGTTTAGCCTCCATGTGTTTGTATTTTTTACAGATTTTTTCCTGTAATTGATATCTAGTCTTATAGCATTGTGGTTGGAAAA
The DNA here is from genome assembly GCF_025265405.1 of Mesoplodon densirostris. Lineage (NCBI taxonomy): Eukaryota > Metazoa > Chordata > Mammalia > Artiodactyla > Ziphiidae > Mesoplodon > Mesoplodon densirostris. Next base: position 78,232,196 of record NC_082672.1, read on the forward strand.
GATATTTGATACAATTTCAATTTTCTTAAATTTACCAAGGATTGGTTTGTGACCCAAGATATGATCTATTCTTGAGAATGTTGCATGAGCACTTGAGAAGAAAGTGTATTCTGTTGTTTTTGGATGGAATGTCCTGTAAAATCAATTAAGTCCATTTTTTTTAATGTGTCATAAAAATATGGAACGCTTCACGAGTTTGTGTGTCATCCTCACACAGGGGCTATTCTAATCTCTTCTGTATCATTCCAGTTTTAGTATATGTGCTGCCAAAGCAAGCACTCCAAATCTTCTTTATCCATTCTTCCACTGGTGGACACTTAGGTTGCTTCCCTATGTTGACTATTGTGAATAATGATGCAGTGAACATGCAAGACCAGTTCTTTATAGTTTATGAATTCTTTTTCCATGTAGAGCTTGTTTCAGCCAGCCTCTTCCTAGGGTAGATAATTTAACTTGCTGGAACACCACTAGACCATAAATTCCTTGTGAACATGGATCTATGTTTGAACCATCCATCTGCCTAGAGACTAACACAGTGCATAAAACATAATGATAGATAGCATTTATAAAATGCTGATTGTATGTCAGGCACTCATTTACACTCTTTACATGCATTAATTTATTTAATCTTCAGAACTTAATGAAATAGGTATTACTATTATCTTTACTTTACAGTTGAGTTAACCTGAAGTTAATCTGAAATACAGAAGGTGATTTGGCCAAACCCATACAACAAGTATGTAAGGTAACCAAAATATGAACCTAGGCAGCTCTTGAGTTCTACCTTATAGTATCAACTAGTGGAGTTAAGAATTCAGTGTATGTGTGTAGAATTAAATAAACTCCTCTGGAACCTAATAGAATTTCTTTAAAAAATGTAGATAATGTAGATGGGATGAAAACAAAAGTGAAAGAGAAAAGTGTAGAATAATGAAGTTGGAGAGTAGCATCAAAGAAAGAATAGAGGATAAGAAACAGTGAAGGAGGAAATTAGCCCAAGTGCAGGATTTCATGGTGCAAATAGGAGAAAGGAATTAAAAGAGCCTGCTTGAGGTGAGGGGTGAAGGAATATTGGAAGAAGAGAATATTGAACAGAAAAAGCCTGTGAAAACATTATTGGTGTGCTGGGAAAAGTATCATACATTGAAAATTTTAAATAAAAAAGCTCTATTTTTAAAGATCTATGGACTTGTGTTTAGATTATTTCTTCCTGTATTACATTCACCATAATCTCTCAGACTCCCAATCATGGTCCCATGTGAATCAAATCAGACATGTGTTCAGGTAGAGATGCTAGGAGAATTATTTCACTGGACTACAGCTGTTGATGCATTTTACTATCCACTGAGTCTTTATATTGTACAAAATCAGAAAAGGAAATGTTCACTGAGGATCCTTTTTGGTGCAGAAATACACTGTCAATCCTCTCCTTGAATACCTTTCCCAGACTCTGTCTCATTACCAGTTTTCCCTTCCCAGTAAATAATCTACCCTAATTATTTCTAACCAGTTTTTGTAGAGATTAGTTGGCCTGAAAGATGGTGGGAAAGCCCTGGTTATCATTCTTGTTGTGTGTTGTCTTGGCTTCCTGAACATACCCAGTTCACAACTCATATTCATTCAACACATATTTGCCCTCTTACATGCTCGTATCACCCACTGACAATAACACCCTTCAAAGGGAGGGGACAGTGCTATTCTAAATTGACTAAAGTAGATTTGGAAGTTTCCCACCCCCCCACCCTGACTTATTTTTCTCCTCTGTTTCTTTCTTTTAGATAATTTGAGGCTTTGTGATGCCTTTTTCCCCTTCTCTGGTTTTAGAAGTTATATATTCTGTTTCATTTCACCTAATGGTTGTCCATTATTTTTAACTTATAAACTTGATTTAACAGAGTTTAGTGTGGATAAGTATCTCAGCCCTTTTCCAGAACAGTACAAAGATTTGGAACTCTAACTCCTCCTGACATTCACTATTTTTTTCCAGGCTTTGATATCTACCTTATGTTTATACTTTCCAAATTTACGCATTGTTATTTTTGTTTTAAATGTTGTACCTGTTAAGTTTTACCTGCATGTGATTAGCAAATGCTTTTCCCATTATTTCCTTCTAAATTTAGTCCTTCCTATTGTATCAATTTTCATCTGCTTGAGATACATCCTTTAGTAGTTCTTCCACCAAGCAAATCCCATTAGCGACCTCTCTCAGTCTGTTTCTGAACATGTTTTTAATCTTTGTTTAATACCAAATGATATAAGACATAGTTATTTGCTAGTTTTCCCCCAATTTATAATTATATTTTTTTGTGAAAATCTCCAGATGAGAAGTAAGAACCATTAAAACAGAATGATATTCTGAAAAGAAGCCATGAATTTCAAGTTTTGGAAGAAAGCCATTATTTCAAAGTTAAAACCTAATATAAATATAATTATCTTAATTATATTAATAATTTATATTACCTAATATAAATTATCTTAAAATTAGAAAAAAGAAGAGTGTTTAACTCAATAGCCTTTCAGAATAAGGCATTTAATTAGAAATCATTGCATTATCATGGAGGTCAAACAGTAGAATACTGAAAGTTAATATTGAAAATTATATTTAAAGCAGAGTAGAGAGGTGACACTCTACTCATTACTAGACACTCATTACGTCTAGTACCAAATGGTGTTGAAAAAAGTAGATTGAAGTTTGAATACAAGTCCATAGTTTGTAATAGCAACAAGTACAGTGTCCATGTGGTGGTTTGCAGATGAAGCCCACAAATTTAAATGGACTATTTGAAAAATCATTCACGCATATGCTTTACTTTTTAAATTTTTATTTTATATTGGGATAGAGTTGATTTACAATGTTGTGGTAGTTTCAGGTGTACAGCAAAGTGATTCAGTTTTACATATACATATATGTGTTCTTACATATAGATACATTTATCTATTCTTTTTCATATTCTTTTCCCAGCTAGGTTATTACAGAATATTGAGTAGAATTCCCTCCGCTATACAGTCGGTCCTTGTTGTTTACCTATTTTATTTTGAGTGGTGTGTGAATGTTAATCCCAAACTCCTAATTTAGCTCTCCCCCCACACCTTTCCCTTTTGGTAACCACAAGTTTGTTTTCTGTATCTGTGAGTCTGTTTCTGTTTTGTAAATATGTTAATTTGTATCTTTTTTAGATTTCACATATAAGTGATATCATATAATATTTGTCTTTCTCTGTTTGACTTCACTTAGTATGATAATCTCTAGGTCCATCCATGTTGCTGCAAATAGCATTATTTCATTATTTTTTATGGTTGAGTGATATTCCTTTGCATAGACGCACCACATCTTCTTTATGCATTCATCTCTCAATGGACATTGAGTTTGTTTCAATGTCTTCACTATTGTAAATAGTGCTGCAATGAACACTGGGGTGCATGTTTCTTTTTGAATTATGGTTTTCTCTGGATATGTGCCTAGGAGTGGGATTTCTGGGTCATATGGTAGTTCTATTTGTAGTTTTTTAAGGAACATCCATACTGTTCTCCATAGTGGTTGCACCAATTTACATTCCCACCAACAGTGCAGGAGGGTTCCCTTTTCTCCACACTCTCTCCAGCATTTACTCTTTGTAGACGTTTTGATCATGGCCGTTCTGACCAGTGTAAGGTCATACTTCATTGTAATTTTGATTTGCATTTTTCTAGTAATTAGTGATGTTGAGCGCATTTTTATGTGCCTTTTGGCCATCTGTATGTCTTCTTTGGAAAAATGTCTGTCTACTTATATCTTCTGCCCATTTTTGATTGGGTTGTTTGTTTTTGTGATATTGAGCTGCATGACTTGTTTGTGTATTTTGGAGATTAATCCCTTGTCAATCACATCATTTACAAATACTTTCTCCCCTTCTGTAGGTTGTCTTTTCATTTTGTTTATGGTTTCCTTTGCTGTGCAGAAGCTTTTAAGTTTAATTAGGTCCCATTTGTTTATTTTTGTTTTTATTTTCATTACTCTAGGAGCTGGATCCAAAAAGATGTTGCTGTGATTTATGTCAAACAGTGTTCTGCCTATGTTTTCCTCCAAGAGTTTTATAGTATCTGGTCTTAACATTTAGGCCTTTAATCCATTTTTAGTTTATTTCTGAGTATGGTGTTACAGAATGTTCTATGTCATTCTTTTACACGTAGCTGTCCAGTTTTCCCAGCATCACTATTTAAGTGACTGTCTTTTCTCCATTGTATATTCTTGCCCCCTTTGTCATAGATTAATTGACCATAGATGTGTGGGTTTATTTCTGGGCTTTCCTGTTCCATTGGTCTGTAAGTCTGTCTTTATGCCAGTACCATACTCCTGTGATTACTGTAGCTTTATAGTGTAGTCTGAAGTCAGGGGGCTTGATTCCTCCAGCTCCGTTTTGCTTTCTCCAGATTGCTTTGCTATTTGGGGTCTTTTGTGTTTCCATACAAATTCTGATTTTTGTTCTAGATCTTCAAAATGTACCATCGGTAATTTGATAGGATTTTCATTGAATCTGTAGATTGCTTTGGGTAGTATAGTCATTTTGACAATATTGATTCTTCCAATCCAAGAACATAGTATATTTTTCCACCTCTTTGTGTCATTTTTGATTTTTTTCATCAGCGTCTTACAGTTTGGGGACTGCAGGTCTTTTGCTTCCTTAGGTATGTTTATTCCTAGGTATTTAATGCTTTTTGATACAATGGTAAATGGGATTGTTTCCTTAATTTCTCTTTATGATCTTTTGTTGATAGTGTATAGAAATGCAACAGATTACTGTGTATAAATTTTGTATCCTGCAAATTTACAAATTCATTGATGAGCTCTAGTAGTTTTCTGGTAGCCTCTTTAGAATTTTCTAGAATTTTATGTATAGTATCATGTCATCTGCAAACAGTGAAACTTTTACTTGCACTTTTCCAGTTGGATTTCTTTTATTTCTTTTACTTCTCTGATTGCTATCTCTAGAACTTTCAAAACTATGTTGAATAAAAGTGGTGAGAGTGGACATCCTTGTTTTTTCCTGATCTTAGAGGAAATGCTTCCAGCTTTTCACTGTACAGTATGATGTTGGCTGTGGGTTTGTCATATATGGCCTTTATTATGTTGAGGTAGGTTCCCTCTATGCCCACTTTCTGAAGATTTTTTATCATAAATTGGTGTTGAATTTTGTCAGAAGTTTTTCTGCATCTACTGAGATGGTCATATAGTTTTTATTCTTCAATTTGTTAATGTGTTGTATCACACTGATTGATTTGCAGATATTGAAAAGTCCTTGCATCCCTGGGATAAATCCCTCTTGATCATGGTGTATGATCCTTTTAATGTATTGTTAGATTTGGTTTGCTAGTATTTTGTTGAGAATTTTTGTGTCTATGTTCATCAGTGATACTGGCCTGTAATTTTCTTTTTTTGTGGTATCTTTGTGTGGTTTTGGTATCAGGGTGATGGTGGCCTCATCAAATGAGTATGAGAGTGTCCCTTCCTCTGCAGTTTTCTGGAATAGCTTCAGAAAGAAATATGTTAACTCTTTTCTAAATCTTTGAATGAATTCACCTGTGAAGCTAACTGCTCTTGGCCTTTTGTTTCTTGGAAATATTTAAATCACAGTTTCAATTTAAGTATTTGTCATTGGTCTGTTTATATTTTCTATTTCTTTCCGGTTCAGTCTTGGGACATTGTACTTTTCTAATAATTTGTCCACTTCTTCCAGGTTGTCCATTTTATTGGCATATAGTTCCTTGTAGTAGTCTCTTATGATCCTTTGTATTTCTGTGGTGTCAGTTGTAACTTCTTTTTCATTTCCTATTTTATTGATTTGAGCTCACTCCCTTTCTTTCTTGATGAGTCTGGCTAAAGGTTTATCAATTTTGTTTATCTTCTCAAAGAACCAGCTTTTTGTTTCATTGATCTTTTCTAGTTTTCTTTGTTTGTTTCTCTTTCATTTATATCTGCTCTGATCTTTATGATTTCTTTCCTTCTACTAACTTTGTGTTTTGTTAGTTCTTCTTTCTCTAATTGCTTTAGGTGTAAGTTTAGGTCGTTTATTTGAGATTTTTCTTGTTTCCTGTGGTAAGATAGTATTGCTATAAACTTCCCTCTTAGAACAGCTTTTGCTGCATCCCATAGGTTTTGAATTATCATGCTTTTATTTTCATTTGTCTCTAGGTATTTTTTTTATTTCACCTTTGATTTCTTCAGTGATCCATTGGTTGTTTAGTAGCATATTGTTTAGCCTCCAAGTGTTTGTGTGTTTTACACTTTTTTCTTGTAGTTGTAGTTGTGGTCGGAAAAGATGGTTGATATGATTTCAATTTTCTTAATTTTCCAAGGCTTGCTTTGTGTCCAAGCATGTGATCCCGCTTGGGGAATTTTCCATGTGCACGTGAAAAGTATGTGTATTCTGCTGCTTTTGGATGGAATACTCTATAAATATCAATTAAGTCTATTTGGTCTCATGTGTCATTTAAGGCCTGTGTTTCCTTATTAATTTTCTGTCTGGATTATCTGTCCATGGATTACAGGGGTATTACAGGGGCATTACAGTCCCACACTATTAATGTGTTACTGTTAATTTTTCTTTTATGGCTGTTAGCATTTTTTCTTACATATTGAGATGCTCTTATATTGGGTAATATATATTTACAATTTTTGTATCTTCTTTTTGGATTGATCACTTGATCATTATGTCATGTCCTTCTTTGTCTCTTATAACAGTCTTCATTTTAAAGTCTATTTTGTCTGATATGAATACTGCTACTTCAACTTTCTTTTGATTTCCATTTGCATGGAATACCTTTTTCCATCCCCTCACTTTCAGTCTGTATTTGTCCCTAAATATGAATTGGATCTCTTGTAGACAACATGTATACGAGTCTTGTTTTGTATCCATTCAGCCAGTCTGTGTCTTTTGGATGGAGCATTTAATCCATTTACATTTAAGGTAATTATCAATATGTATGTTCTTATTGCTATTTTGTTAATTGTTTTGAATTTGTGTTTGTAGGTCTTTTTTCTCCCTTTCCTTTGTTGTTCTTTTGTCTTGCAATTTGATGAATATCTTTAGTGTTGTGTTTGGATTCCTTTGTGTGTGTGTGTGTGTGTGTGTGTGTGTGTGTGTATCAATTGTAGATTTTTGGCTTGCTGTTACTATGAGGTTTTGATATAGCAGTGTATATATATATATATATATATATATATATATATATATGATTGTTTTAATTTGCTGGTCTCTTAATTTCAGGTGCCTTTCCAATATCCTGCATTTGTACTCTTCTCTTCTCATGATTTCTGGTTTTGACATCATATTTGTGTGTGGACGATTTGCTACCTTTACTGTATGTTTGCCTTTACTGGTGAGCTTTCCCATTTGTAATTTTCTTGTTTCTAGTCATGGGCTTTTCTTTTCCACCTAGAGACATTCCTTTAGCATTTGTTGTAAAGCTAGTTTGGTGGTGCTGAATTCTCTTAGCATATGCTCCATCGAATCTGAATGAGAGCCTTGCTGGATAGAGTACTCTTGGTTGTAGGTATTTCCCTTTCATCACATTAAAAATATTGTGCCACTCCCTTATGACCTACAGAGTTTCTGCTGAAAAATCAGCTGATAACCTTATGGGGATTCCCTTGTATGTTATTTGTTGCTTTTCCCTTGTTGCTTTTAATAATTTTTCTTTTTCCTTAATTTTTCTCAATTTGATTACTATGTGTCTCCATGTGTTCCTCCTTGTTTTCATCCTGCCTGGGACTCTCTGCACTTCCTGGACTTGGGTGACTGTTTCCTTTCCCATGTTAGGGAAGTTTTCAACTATTATCTCTTCAAATATTTTCTCAGAAGCTTTCTCTCTCTCTTCTCCTTCTGGGACTCCTATAATGTGATTGTTGGTGCATTTAATGTTGTTTCAGAGTTCTTTTGAAATGTCTTCATTTCTTTCATTCTTTTATTTTATTCTCTTCTGCAACAGTGATTTCGACCCTCCTTTCTTCTGCCTCATTTATTCTGTTATTCCTTCTAGTGTATTTTTCATTTCACTTATGGTATTGTTCAATTCCGTTTGTCCTTTACATCTTCTGTTTGTTAAACATTTCTTGTATCTTCTCAGTCTGTGCCTCCATTCTTTTTCTGAGGTCTTGGATCATCTTTACTATCATTACTCTGAATTATTTTTCAGGTAGATTGCTTATCTCCACTTCACTTAGTTCTTCTTCTTGGATTTTATCTTGTTCCTTTTTTGGGAACATATTCCTCTGCCATCTCATTTTGTCTAACTTTCTGTGTTTGTGGTCTGTGTTCTGCAGGCTGCAGGATTGTAATTTCTCTTGCTTCTGGTGTCTGATGCCCCCCCTCCCCAGTGGGTGAGGCTCATCTAGAGGCTTGTGCAGGCTTCCTGGTGGGAGGGACTGGTGTCTGCCCACTGGTGGGTGGAGCTGGGTCTTGTCCCTCTGGTGGACACAGCCATGTTAAGGAGTATGTTTAGAGGCACCTGTGAACTCAGGAAGACTTTAGGCAGCCTGTCTACTGATAGGTGGGGATGTTCCCATTCTGTTGGTTATTTGGCCTGAGGCATCCCAGCACTGGAGCTTATAAGCTTTTGGGTGGGGCCAGGTCTTGGTGTCAAAATGGCAGCCTCCAGGAGTGCTCATATCAATGAGTGCTCCCCAGTACCTCCACCACCAGTGTCCTTGTCCCCACAGTGAGCCACAGCCGCCCCGCTGCACCTCCCCAGAAGATCTTCCAAGACCAGCAGATAGGTCTGGCCCAGGTTCCTATGAAGTCACTGCTTTTTCCCTGGGTCTTGATGTTCACAAGACTTTTTGTCCTCCTTCCAAGAGTGGAGTTTCTGTTTCCCCCAGTCCTATGGAATTCCTGTGATCAAGCTCCGCTGGCCTTCTAAGCCAAATGCTCTGGGGACTCCTTCTGATGCCAGCCCTTGAGGCTGGGATGCCTGATGTGGGACTTAGAACTCTCACTCCTTTTGGAGATCCTCATAATTATTTTCCATTTTGTGGGTTGTCCATCTACTGGGTATGGGATTTGATTATATCACATATGCACTCCTCCTACCATCTCGTATGGCTTCTTCATTGTCTTTGGCTATAGGGTATCTTTTTTTGGTAGGTTCCAGTCTTTTTTGTCAATAGTTCTTTGGCAGTTAGTTATGATTTTGGTGTTTTCATGAGAGGAGGTGAGCTCAAGTCCTTCTACTCTGTAATCTGGTCTTCAACCCACACATCTGCTTTAAATAAACATTCAACCTACAGAACATTCACTCCCTTCTCCCTTTGTTGTCACCATGTATGTTCTCTACTCTTTTCTACATATTCAACTCCTACTTTCCATTGAAGGCTCAAGTCCCACTTTCTTTTGAAAGCTCTTCCTCATCAACATAAAGTTCTGTATCTTTTAAAGCACTGATTATTTATTCTGGTCACCAAACACTACATTGTTGACAGATAGCTTTCTGAGTCTTACTTTGCCAATTGAATTTTGAGAACACACTTGAGATTAGAGGCCATGCCCTTTGCTTCTCTGTAACTATCATGGATCTTCCTGTGTCACATCACACGTGTGATTCTTATTGCATTTTTAAAAGTACAGTAGTAAACACTAGCCACTTTGGAAAAAGGAGGACAGAAGGATACAAGTTGATCAGAAGGACATTTTCTGCCCTCATGAACCTACAAAGTGGGTTCTCCACTTGAGGGGGCATATATACATACATACCTAATATAAGTGGAGAATAATTAATTTTAAGACCATACATGAGCAATTGGACAGTAAGGAAATACAAGCTAGCTATCAAAAGAATTTGAATAACATTCCCATAGAATACATTCAGTCAGGGCCTCCCTGGTGGTGCAGTGGCTGAGAGTCCGCCTGCTGATGCAGGGGATACGGGTTCGTGCCCCAGTCTGGGAGGATCCCATATGCCGCGGAGCAGCTAGGCCCATGAGCCGTGGCTGCTGGGCCTGCGCATCCGGAGCCTGCGCATCCGGAGCCTGTGCTCTGCAACGGGGGAGACCACAACAGTGAGAGGCCCGCATACCACAAAAAAGAAAAAAAAAAAAAGAATACATTCAGTCAGAGGTTGATCACATAGTCTCTTTTATTTTTTTTAAGATTTTTTAAAATTAATTTATTTTATTTATTTATTTTTGGCTGTGTTGGGTCTTCATTGCTGCATGCAGGCTTTCTCTAGTTGTGGCAAGCAGGGGCTACTCTTCGTTGAGATGCACAAGCTTCTTGTTGTGGTGGCTTCTCTCATTGCAGAGCATGGGCTCTAAGCATGTGGGCTTTGGTAGTTTCAGCATGCAGGCTCAGTAGTTGTGGCACACGGGCTTAGTTGCTCCATGGTATGTGGGATCTTCCAGGACCAGGGCTCGAACCCATGACCTCTGCATTGGCAGGCAGATTCTTAGCCACTGCACCACCAGGGAAGCTCGATTACATAGGTTTAACGTGTATGTTTTCTAAAGGTAAACTGGACCTTTCGCATACAAGCAATCCCTGTGGATAGTGTTGTTTTTGGTTTTCTGGAAAGATCATCTTTTTCCACAGTGTATTCTGAGGGGTATAAATTTAAATACATTGAGAATTTTATTTAAGAAGAGCCTCAAAGTACTCCCTTGAGAAAGGAAGGACCATCAAACAGATGTTAAAATAGGAAGGAGCTTTGTAAATTCCAAATAAGTAGCAGAACTGTTTATGCTAAGCAAGTGACCTTTTTTTGTCCATTATAGACTTATCTTCTGGTATCCTCTGGAAGTAGCCTAACAGATATAAGTACTATTCAGCAAAAATAACAACTACATTTTATGTGGAAAGGATTTGATGAATTACATCAGGCCTCTTTAAAGAATTTTCAGATTTTTACCTGGTGACATTGATTTCAATAAGGTCCATAAAAGTGTCCTCTATAGGCTAGTTTAATGCCAACAAAAGTGTAGTTATCTTTTTTAAAAAAAAGCTTCTCTTCACTCAACAGAATAAATGTTCTGTCATAGCAAGGAGAAAGGCTATACATGAGTTAATTTTGTGTATATAAATTTTGTAAGTACAGATAACATAGCATGTACATTTTCTATGTCATTATTTAAAAAAATTCTTGTCCTGGCAAAACAATCCAGGAAATTAAAGCATGATTATTACTAGGAATTTGCAGTGTCTTGTGTCTAAACAATACCAAAGGACCCATTTAAAATCTGACTTGGAAAATTCAGCAACTCCTGATTTTTGACTTAAGATTTTCAAAAATCTGCCTGGGGATAAAAAAGGTCCATAATAACCAGAAAAAGAGACTACAGGGGCAATTAAGAGAAGTAGAAAAAGTGCCAAGTGTTGAATTTGGTAAAGTTATAACAAGTTAGTCTGTGGCAATAAACAATGTAAAACAGAAATTGTTCCCTCTCCAAGAGATTCCCTGTGTAATTGAAATGAAATACAAGGAAGTGTACCAAGGCATAACTTTGATTTAGTCTTCACTGAAGAAGGAAGAAAATTGCAGGGACCAAAATTAAATAATAACTGTGATATCTCTTTCCTAGCATATTCTCTAATGAAAACACTATCAAATGTAAGGTAGATAGCTAGTGGGAAGCAGCCGCATAGCACAGGGAGATCAGCTCGGTGCTTTGTGACCGCCTGGAGGGGTGGGATAGGGAGGGTGGGAGGGAGGGAGATGCAAGATGGAAGATATATGGGAACATATGTATATGTATAACTGATTCACTTTGTTATAAAGCAGAAACGAAAACACCATTGTAAAGCAATTATACTCCAATAAAGATATAAAAAAAGAAAGAATTTCAGAAATATGCCCTTAGTTAACATGACTATACATATGTGTTTATATATACAGTTTTAAATGTTTATGTATGTATCCACGTGTGTGTGTGTGTGTCTGTGTACAAGTGTGTATGTGCATATACAAATATATGAATATAGTTGTAAATATTACTTCCCATATTCTATAAGTACCACTAGTATAATAAAATAATTTCTGGGGAAAAACAATTATAATCCATGATTAGGTTTATACACCTAACCCCCCCCAATTAAGAATATATATCTGACATCTATTTTTCTCTATGAATGTATCAATTACAAATGTGAATATGTAGTGGCCTGCCCACACAAAATACTACCAATGGTTTTTGCTACAGAATATACATCTTACTATATTGAAAATTAATTGCTTATTTTATTTAATATTAAATTTTCTGTCTACTTCTCTAGGTCAATAAATTTAGAATTCCACAAACAAATCTATTTTCTTTTAAACATTCCCTTCATGATTGTATTCCTTTTGGTTATTCTCTACCTACTACACTTTTCCATCTTCAAAATGAAGAATTCTTCAGTCTTTGATTATTTTTTATTATTTGGATCCTCTCTGAACTGTCTTTATTTCCTTTAATATCCAGACTATATTTAGAACCCAGAACTTCAAGTAACAGCCTATTTTATTTATATGTACACCTAGAGGAGAATATTTATATTTCTACTTTGAATAATGCCCAGCTCTTTGTGGCATTTTCTGGTTGTATATTAAACATATTACCTACTATGAATAGATAATATCTTCTATAGGGCCAGTGATTTTATTGAGTAAAGAACAGATTTCAATTCCCCACTGTTAATTTCCTTCTTTAAAAAAATATATTTTCGGGCCTCCCTGGTGGCGCAGTGGTTGGGAGTCCGCCTGCCGATGCAGGGGATACGGGTTCGTGCCCCGGTCTGGGAGGATCCCATATGCCGCGGAGCGGCTGGGCCCGTGAGCCATGGCCGCTGGGCGTGCGCGTCCGGAGCCTGTGCTCCGCAGCGGGAGAGGCCACAACAGTGAGAGGCCCACATACTGCAAAAAGAAAAAAAAAAAAAATATATATATATATATATATTTTCTAGTAAAAAATATTTTTTCTCTCTTTACCCAACAAATGCAGTAGTGTTTCTTTTTTGTAAGGTCTTTTTGGGACCTGAAATGTGAAATTAAAATAGACGACCAACGTCCCTCATAACTCCTGAATTCTGTGTGTGTCAAGTGTGGACTCATGTAAAAGTTCATAAAAGTCTAAAGTCCTTTCCCCTTGTCTCTATACAGACTTGTTTTTCTGTCAACTATGTTACTCTTTACCCAATAGGTTATATTCAGTAGTTTTATCCTTTGCTACAGACCTTGCTAATTTGTAAAATGATAAAGTGAACCTATATTTCCTGTGCTTACTTGGCTAGCTTAGATGAATTAGTTTATACTATGGTAAATTAAAACAAACAAGCAAATAAATAAATATCCGTGGCTTGAAACATCAGCTTCTCAAATTGTAGTATTCTTCATATTAGGTACAGTATGCTAGCTGCTGTCAGAAAGGGCTCCTTAATTTACTGTGTCTCAAACACAATAGATACCTTCCTCTTCCTGTTGAGAGGTCATGAAGTGAAGGAGATAAAGAGGTTGGTAGAGTGACCTTCTTCCAACCTGTCATGCAGGAACCCAGTGGGAGGATATGTTTCCATTGGCAACATATCTGCAGAGGCTGCTTTGGGATCAGGTCCACTCCATACAAGAGAAAGTAGAAAATAACAGGGAAGAACAAGGATGGGAGGTTTTAATGATCCAGTCCTAGAAATGGTACATACCACTTCTAGGTACATTTTATTGGTGAAAACTGTACCATACCTAAATAAAAACAAACACAGAGATACAATTATAAATATAACAACATAACATAAAATATAATGTAATATAATACAATAGAGTACAATATAATACAATGTAATATATAATAACAACATAATGACCATACCTAATGACAGGGAAGAAGCCAGGAATGTATGGTGTAATGTGTTTCTGTTACCGAACCAAACTCGTGTCCACTCGCCCGAGTGCATTAAAGCCAATCTGCTGACACTGGGTCGTGGTGAAGGAAAGTGCAGTGTTTACTACAGGTGCCAAGCAAGGAGTCCAGGCAGCTAGTGCTCAAAATGGCCTGAACTCCCTGATGGCTTTCAGGAAGGGGTTTGAAAGCCCCCAGTGGCTTTCAGGAAGGGGGGTTGTGGGATGTGTGATCAGCTCATGGACATTATTCTGACTGGCTGGTGGGGAGGTAATTGGGAGTCAACATCATCAACCTTCTGGTTCCAACCTGTCTGGGGTCTATGTGTTTGTGGGCAGCATGCAGTTAACTTCTCCCACTTGGTGGGGTTTCAGAGTCTGCAGAACAGCTCAAGGACATGGCTCAGAATATTATCTATAGCCCTTGAGTAGAAACTAAAAGTCCTTGACATTGTTTAATGGCTAAACAATTATTATTTTGTCTTGCTTGACTGTTTTCCTTTCTTTCTTCATCTTCTCACTTCTCTGGTTAAACTTATTCTTTGACTAAAGTTTTTCTATACACTGAAGGCTGGCAGAGGACATGGTCGGTGGGGGAGCGGGTCTGTCCTGGGATGGCTCCATAGGGTCCTGCTCAGTTACATTCCCAGGAATGTGGGAAAAAATATTTTTGTAGAATAGCTGGTAGTCTCTGTCCCATCTATTTTACTCAGTAACATTGTCCCAGCATCAGGAAAGGTGTAGTTGGAAGACACTAGCCACAGGCAGTTTATGGGTAACTATTTCAGGGTCCTCCATGTGCCTGAATATATTCAGCTGCTAACTTCCAGAGCTGTTTGGGGCTCAGGCATAGCTGTGAAATTGTCCTGACCTGGTGCCATCATGGTATCAGCACAGTTTACTGATAAACTTATTCGATGGTAGTCAAGTGTTCACAGCATAAATGTGCCAAAGTGAGAGTGAGAGTTAAAACTATCCTTAATGACCCCCGACCTCCACACTCCCATCAACAACTTACTTGATTTTTCCATAAGTTCTTTTCTTGGAGAAAGGAGGGTGGCCCAGTGTCAGGCTCTTTGGTGATTAAAGTGAATTATCAGATATGATGAATTCTTTTTTTACTGGGGGTTACTATTTTTTTTTTCTTCCTTGAACTCCAAATTAATGAGATTTATAACATTAAGTTTATAAAATGCTAAGTTAATGAATTATAATGAGGAATAAGAATATTCCATTGTAAAGCTGCCATTAAGACTGAAAGGGAGAACTCTATGATGAAATTCATGTCATAATTCAAGTGACTAAGGAAAGCAGAGGTTATAAGAGGAAAAATGTTCATGGGAGAAAACTTCCTTTATGCCCATCAGAAGACTCTAGAGGAAAATATTACTTTACTTTGAAATTAGCTCATGGCTCTATTCAGAAAAAGCAGATCTTGATTTGTGAGTTTACTCTAAGCCCAAGAATTTCTATTTGAAAACTGATCAGTACTGAAAAAATGGCTCGACGTAAGACAACTGCCACTCGTGTCTATGTGTGGTTATGAAAGCAGGTGCCTTACCAAGTTCTGACTCTCAGAACATGGTGACCCTCCTATTTTTGGAGCTTTTCAACCCTATTTTCATGCTTCTTCACCTCAGCCTGTCCCCACACCAGATACCTGGTTTCACCTGGTAGCCGGGCTTCCTCAAGGGAGTGTTTTACCAGCCCCCTCTACTCACCCACACACCCCCTGCTGTCACTACTTCTCTGCCTGGTAGCAGTGCCGCAAAGGCTTGTTCCTGCAGCCAGTCAAATGCCAAAAATGGCAGAGTGATCTACTGATATTACGACTGCTTCTTCTGTGCCCTGTTAGTGTGAAAAGTAACTGCTGACACAGGAATTTCCGGCATTCTGCTTTCAGTGCGAGATTTTATTGTGGTTGTATCTTCCCTGTCCCTTGATTATGACATATATCTGTTGGATAAGGTTGCCTTTATGTGAAGAAATGTGTTGATTTCTACATTACTAATATAATGAAATGACTTATATCCATGAACTATATGTAGAAATGTGTGGGAAAAAGAGTTAATAATAGCTACTATTGTTTACTTTTACATGCCATTAAATTATTGAAGTATGTTACCTAAGTTAATCCTCCCAAAAATGGTTTCTGGATTTTTATACTTGTTTTACAAATGAGAAGACAATTTTTCAAATCTGTGCAAGTTGCACAAGCTCACCCGGTAACTCCTAAGTAGGAGACAAGCTTAGATCACAGGTCTTTCCAGGGCTGACACCCATTGTGTTAATAACAACTAGTCTATCTTTTTTATTTTATTGAAGTACAGTTGATTTATAATGTGTTAATTTCTGCTGTACAGCAAAGTGATTCAGATATATATATATTTCCCTTTTCATATTCTCTTCCATTATGGTTTATCACAGGGTATTGAAAATAGTTCCCTGTGCTATACAATAGGACCTTGTTGTTTATCCATTCTATATATACTAGTCTGCATCTGTGAATCCCAAACTCTCAACCCCTCCCTCCCCTTCCACCACCCCCTTGGCAACCACAGTCTGTTCTCTAGTCTGTGAGTCTGTTTTTGTTTTGTAGATATGTTCATTTATGTAGTATTTTAGATTCCACATATAAGCGATGTCATTTGATACTTGTCTTTCTCTGTCTGACTTACTTAGTTTGATAATCTCTAGGTCCATCCACGTTGCTGCAATGACATTATTTCATTCTTTTTTTATGGCTGAGTAATATTCCATTGTATATATATACCACTTCTTCTTTATCCATTCATCTGTTGATGGACATTTAGGTTGCTTTCGTGTCTTGGCTATTGTAAATAGTGCTGCAATGAACCCTGGGGTACATGTATTTTTTTGAATTAGAGTTTTCTCCAGATACATGCCCAGGAGTGGGATTGCTGGGTCATATGGTAGTTCTATTTTTAGTTTTCTAAGGGTCCTCTGTACTCTCCATAGTGGCTGCACCAATTTACAGTCCCACCAGAAGTGCAAGAGGGTTCCCTTTTCTCCACACCCTCTCCAGCGTTTATTGTTTGTAGACTTTTTAATGTTGGCTATTCTGACTTGTGTGAGGTGGTACCTCCTTGTAATTTTGATTAGCATTTCTCTAATAATTAGCGAAGTTGAACACCTTTTCATGTGCCTCTTGACCACCTGTATGCCTTCTTTGGAGAAATGTCTCTTTAGGTCTTTGCCCATTTTTTGATTGGGTTGTTTGTTTGTTATTGAGTTGTATGAGCTCTTTCTATATTTTGGAAAGTAAGCCCTTGTTGGTCTCATAATTTGCAAATATTTTCTCTCAGTCAGTAGGTTGTCTTTTTGTGTCATTTTCAACTAGTTTATCTTGACTTCAAATACATATTTTCACGTTGACTCTCAACATGAAGTGAGCAAACTAGAAACATTTTATATTTTGAAGGAAATTTAGAGATCCCTTTATCTAAAGCAGTTATTTTATGGAGACCCAGAGAAATGAAATTCCCTTATTTCAGGGTAAGTTAATTGTCAGAAGCACAGCACAGACAAGAACTAGAGTGAATATTCTTGCCACTATGACATGTAGCCTCGATGACTCACTGAACTCTTTCAAACCTGGTCCTTTCAGCATCTTAGTGGAAAGACTCTAAGCTTAATAACAACATACTAATTGGTAATATTATATCATTAAGTTTACACTCTGAATGCAAGAGCCTCATAAATAAGGTTAAATAAGATAATTCATGAAAATAGTAACCTGACTCAGACTTTCAAGAAGAGCATAGAATAAAAACAAGAGGAAAAACCAACAAATATGCACTCTTCCTTGATCACATCCCAGATTAGAGCATGTTCATACCCCAACACAGAGAGAACCACTGAGAAAGACACTCTCAGCAGAGACCCCTGCACTTGAGAAAGACACCCACACTGAGAAACAGCATTGCTGCTCATTTAGTCTTTGTTGTCATGAGCTGGGGAACTAACCACCTTATTCCACCTCAAGACTGATCACCGTGGGCTTTAAGAGGATGCTGCATGCCACCATTATCATGGCACGTGCTCTGAGCAACATTTTTTTTCCATCCACGGTGATTGACTTGTGTGGTTCTGTCCTTCTGACCAAGGGCATGCATTTTCAAGACAGCTGGCCAGGGTTTGGGATGTATTCTGCAGCTGTGACAGGGTCAAGGTACATGCCCACATGGGGAAGACCTCATGCTCTCAACTTAATTAGCTTCAAGCCTCACACACTAAGCCAAATGGACATAGAGCACTCCCATGAAGCCCTGCGCATCTATGCACATCACTCATACTCAACTATAGACAAGACAGATGCTCTTTGCATATGCAAACCACTGTTATATGTCCTATAAAGAGTTTTTGAGACCACTGCAAGTTAACCCCTGAAGAGAAAATGTAGAGACAGATCAATCCAACCAAATCTTCTTCATGGAACATGATCAGATTAAAAACATTCAGTAAATGAAATACTTGCCAAAAGAAAGATCAAAGCATAATGTTAGAGAATTCCTTTTCCCACCAATATTTTGTTAATGTGATTGTTCAGCTTAGGGTCACTGATTCTAAACGCGTCGATACTCATCTCCGAGTCTCCAGCATCCTTGAAGCTAAGACACATTCCTTCCTGAACCTGTCTGTGAGACTTTGAGACAGCCTATGTGATTGAGTTAGAATTCAGCCTTTGACTAGCTACAGGTAGGCAGATCCCAACTGCTCTGTGCTTTGATTTCAACAGCTTAAAATGGAAGACTCAGGCTTGCTCATAACTCAGATACCCCAATTTCTCAATGTCTCAAACTTTACAACCTACGTTTTCCTTTACTGTGCTATCAGTAGACAAAGCTCCTCCCAGACTATTCACCCAAAGAATAAACCTGTGTCTGTACTACGACCTTTAAGGCTCTGCATGAACTACCCGCTCCCTGATTACGTCTCTGTCTTGGTTTCCTACTTCTCTCCTCCTTGTTTTCCGTGTCTCTCTGGCCTCCTTGCTTTCCCTCCTGCACACCAGGCACCCTCCAGAACCGCCTTTGCACTGATTGGAACGCTCTCCCTCTAGATGCCTGTGGGACTTGCCCCCTCGTTTCTGTTAGAAGTTTCTCCTTCATCACCTTCTCGGGGGGCATTCTCTGTCACCCTTCGGAGGAAATATTAATCCTTTCCCCCACACTGACTCCCCATCTCCCTTCTCCCGCTTTCTTTATTCTCCTTAACATTTACTGCCCGAACACTGTATTACTTTTCCTAACTATCAGGATTATTACATGTTCCTGCCCACCATGCAAGCTCTGTTGGGGAAGGATTTGTGTCTGTTTCATTTACTGCTACATCTAATCCAATGCCTGTCATAGAGCAAGTAGTCATTAAATATTTGTTGAATGAATGAATGAAGCTGATGTCTTGTTAACATTCCTGTCTAGGGGCCTTTGACCATATATTTCTGTTACCTTAAATGGTTTGGCTAGTTTGTTATATTTCATATTTGAAAGGGCCCAACCAAAGCAAATGCATTTTATTTTTGTTC
The DNA here is from genome assembly GCF_025265405.1 of Mesoplodon densirostris. Classification (NCBI taxonomy): domain Eukaryota; kingdom Metazoa; phylum Chordata; class Mammalia; order Artiodactyla; family Ziphiidae; genus Mesoplodon; species Mesoplodon densirostris. The sequence goes on from NC_082672.1 coordinate 78,251,577, forward strand.
TTTAAAGGTGGCCTTTGGGAGTGAGGAAAGAGTAATCGTATTTCTTTTCAAGCTCATCTTATTCTTATTGGTCCAAAAGACATGCATTATTCCACACTTGATACTCCAAAATGGATTTATCTGGTGGAGGCCTTGCTTCTTGTAGCTTCCAAAGCTAGCACCAGAGAGAAATCTTGGAAAGATAGTGTTTAAATTCAGGTCCCAATTGTGACTCTCCTGAATGCAAATTTAGTGTGAATTTATTAGAAACCATCAGTGGGATAAATGTTGTCCTATTATGTAAATCTGTATCTTTAATCTGAAGTGTTGAAAGTGAATCGCTTTCCAGAATACCTAATCTGTGATTCTGTAATTAGGTGAGCAGGTGATTAACTACAGGTGCAGTTAGTGACTTGCTCCTCATCACAAGAACACAAACAGCTAATTCCTTGTATCCCAAGTCACTCAGAGGGGCATTTGTGTTGGCTATACAGTTTTTAAACCTACAAGTGTGTTAAGTGCCTGAATTCATAAGCAGAACTAGGTATGTGTTTTTGTCTTATAAATATCGAAGTTGACCCTTCACAACTGAGACACATTTAAGGTATTTTCAGTGACACATTTATATTGATTTTGTATAGTATTCTCTACAATAGTATCTGCTTGAATATCTAGACAGCTGGTGGAGCAGGTAGATAAATTGGGTTTATATCTATATTTTAATACTATACTGTGATACTATATGAAAAGTCTAAGTAGATTTTAAAGGGGGCCATTTATATCTCTCTGGCTAAACTGAGGGTCCTGGAGCTGCACTGAGGCACTTATTTTCTAATATATATTTAAGCCACAGTTTTAAGGAAAAGATGATAAAACAAATTTAGATGCTGAGCTTGGCGTCATAACCAACAATATATAGCCCTAGAAGTGAATTCTGGGTGAAGTATACTCCCAGATATTGAAAAAACTATCACTAAAATGTAGGAAACCCAAGAAAACAGCCCAAAGTTAGATTTTCAATTATAAACTCTGTGAAAAAGTAAATGTTTACAGAAGCCAGAAAGTGTAGCATGGAGACAGAGAGAAGAACATTATAAAGTTGTCCTTCAAGACTCACCCTTCTCCCTGCTTCTAAACACGTAGCCTTGTGGTCCAGGGAATTGTACGGGGTATTTTGTCAAGGTTGATAACCCTAAAGACTTAAAGACACACAAACAGATGGAGTAATACGGGGAAAGGGAGGTTGGGGGAATTTTTTTTTAAAGGCCAAGAAGGATTATAGAAAAATAAGATGAAAAGTAAATGGAGAGAACAATGAAAGAGAGAGAAGTTGGCACTTTGCATCCAAATGTAACTGTGTTTCACAGAAAGGGAAAGCTCTTCTCAGTGATGGAGAACACCATAGCCTTATCCTAAAGAAGAATTAGTAAAGTTTAAGAAACGAGGGACATTTCAAGTGGAATCCATCAGACAATGATCATTTGACTTATCTCGGACCGCCACCCCCAGAAAACTGCAACCTTAGAATTCAGTAGGAATAACTTAAACTACCTTAGAGACGTCGTAAAAGCCAACCTCTACGTATTCATTGTCTCCCTACGAGGTCAATGCTGGGGTTTAACGGCAGCTCCTACTTTTCATGTGATGGTGCGAGACCTGCTCTTATAATCAACAGTTGCAGTAGGAGATGTGATTCGACCCCTGGTCTTTGGTTTTTGAATCCATCTTCCATTTTTCTACCAGAATATTTTCTCTTTCTTTTGGTTCCCCACTTGCTCCTTAGATAAAGTGCAGGTTCCTCAGCGTGGTTTAGTAGGCTCCAGGGTCCAGCCTGGTCTCCATCATGCTCTGTCCTCCTCCTGCACCTGCCCTATTGTCCCAGCAGTCAGCAGGCTATTGTTTTCCAACCAACACACTGACACACCTTGCTTCCTGCTGCTCCATTTGCTGAGTCTCTCCATGCGTTTCGTCTGGGCCTGGCAAATTCAGGTCACAACTTCAGCCCATCCCTCTGTATGCTCAGAGCACCTCGTAGCGACCAATTATTTAGCACACAGTGCGTGATAACGAGCTTCTGTGTTATGGGCAGTCTCCGCCCTAGAGGGCAGGGCTAAAGGTCAAAGACATGCACTTCAAGTCGATATCCCCAGCAGCCAGCACAGCGCCTGGCTCATATTAGATGCCCACTGTCTGTTGAGCTGGACTGAACGGTGTATGTGAGTCGGCCACAGTCTTCATCCGTCCATCCATCCACTCCTTCAGACAACAGGTATTGGATTTCATCGCACTTATAAGGCCCTTGCTCCTTGCTGAGATAGCATATTCTCATAAGTAAAGAATGACCAGCTTAAAGGTTTTAAAATTGTAGTAGCTTTGACAGTTTCAAAGGGATCAACTGAACAGAGAACACTGAAAATGCATTTTGCCTTCATCTGGTTGTTTAAGTAGCACTGAAACCCTTGATAGTCTTTACAAGTGTTCTGAAATCTAAGAGCTGATTTTTTAAGTTGCATTTGAGAGCTAATTCTCATGTAGCTAATAACCTAATGTGACAAATTGCCCTCCTGTGGAAGGATGTGTCCAGTATATATAAGAAGGGAGAAAGGAATAAACTGAATATTTCACACCTTGGCAATGTTGCCCTTCTAGACACATCTCCCAAAATACTGCCTCTATTAACTTTCGGACAAGAAAAACATCTACATTTTGGTGTCGGCCACTAAGCAGGTGGTGTGGGCTCTTTCCATCTGCCAAAATAGAAATAACAGTTCGCTATGTTTTGTTTGACTACAAGAAATCAAGTTTTCAACTTCCAAGAAAATATGAAATTTGACATTAGGCCATCATGTACCTCAATGTATAATACCTTTTGCCCTTTGTCAAGGTACATTATAAATTCTATATTATTACAAAATTTAAGCTGATAGGATTTTTAAAAGATTATTAAATGCAGGAATAAATTGAATCTTCACAGCATAGGGAGTTAAGAACAGCCAGCTCCCCCATCCATCCCAATCAGTCTACTGCTGTCACCTCACGTGGGAGCTGTTTCTAAAGCAGAGGCTAAGTACGAATAATCTCTATCAGCTAAAAAAATTCTTCATAGGACAATCTGTTTCTAAAAACTGCAACAATTTCAACTGCTTCTGAGAGGAGGAAGACGTAGTTAAGTAAAATGGAGAAAGCTTTGTTTCTTCATTTGGAAGCTGCAAATGAGAGAAATCACATGACAGTAATTATTTGAATGCCGATATTTGGCCAAAACCTGAAAGAAAATTAGTCTTTTTTCACTGATTTGGCAATATGACACTGTCTATATAGGTCCTTATGTTTCTTATATATATATTTAATGAAAGTCAAAAAATATAACTGTAATTGGGAGACATTAGTATTGTTTTATATATGCTGATTGATTTAATTTAAAAATATTTAATTGAGACTTACTGTCAATTAAACACCAAAATATTGTACTTGTCTTTCACAGAAATGGTAAGCTCCTTTTCAACAAGTTATTATTATTCGAGGTGTTGGTTAAGAAGATGGGCATTTTCTGTACCCTCAAATTAATGAACAAGATGATTTCAGAAAATGGAAATCTTCTGTGAAGGAAAGAAAGCAGGATAGTGTGATAAAGAACAGTTGGGTTAGCAGAGAGGCTGGGGGAAGGGAGCGGGGGATGAGACAGCAGCTCAGGACAAGCCACTGTGAGGAGGGATGTATTAGTTGAGAAAACAGAGTTTTATCTGACATCAGATCATGCACAGTCTTTAGGACATTGTAAGGAGTTTGGTTATTTTCTAAAAACAACGAGGGTCTTCCCTGGTGGCGCAGTGGTTAAGAATCCTCCTGCCAATGCAAGGGACACAGGTTCAAGGCCCGGTCCCAGAAGATCCCACATGTGGCAGAGCAACTAAGCCCGTGTGTCACAACTACAGAGCCTGTGCTCTAGAGCCCACGAGCCACAACTGCTGAGGCCCTCGTGTCTGGACCCCATGCTCTGCAATGAGAGAAGCCACGAGAACGAGAAGCCCATGCACCGAGGCAAAGAATGGCCCCCACTCGCCACAACTAGAGAAAGCCTGTACGCAGCAACGAAGACCCAACACAGCCAAAAATAAATATATAAAACAAATAAATAAATAAATAAATTTATATTAAAAAAATAAAAGCCATGAGAAGTCATATGGGGCCCTTTAGCTAAAGGAACAACATGATTGATTTAAATTTATTTTCTGTTAAGGTTCTTCTGTGTGTGTGTGTGTGTGTGTGTGTGTGTGTGTATGTGCATTCTTTTTATTATTATTGAGGTATAGTTGATTTACAAGTTTCAGGTGTACAACATAGTGATTCACAATTTTTTAAGGTTATACTCCATTTATAGTTATTATAAAATATTGGCTATATATCCCCGTGCTGTACAATATATGCTCATAGCTTATTTATATTAGACATAATAGTTTGTATCTCTTAATCCCATACCCCTATCTTGCCCCTCCTCCTTTCCCTCTCCCCACTGGTAACCACTAGTTTTTTCTCCATATCTATGAATCTATTGTTTTTTGTTATATTCATTAGTTTGTTTTATTTGTTAGTTTCTCTATATAAGTGATATGATACAGTATTTGTCTTTCTCTGTCTGACTTATTTCACTTAGCATAACACCCTGTAAGTCCATCCATGTTGTTGCAAATGGCAACAGTTCATTCTTTTTTATGGCTGAGTAATATTCCATTATATATATATATATATATATATATATATATATATATAGAGAGAGAGAGAGAGAGAGAGAGAGAGAGAGAGAGAGAGAGAGAGAGAGATCACATCTTCTTTGCCCATTCATCTCTTGATGGACACTTAGGTTGCTTCCATATCTTGACTATTACAAATAGTGCTGCTATGAATACTGGGGTGCATGTATTTTTTCAAATTAATGTTTTCATTTTCTTCAGATACATACCCGGGGGGGGATTGCTTAGTTTTCTGAGGAACCTCCATACTGTTCTCCATAGTGGCTGCACCAATTTGCATTTCCACCAAGAGTGTAGAAGAGTTCACTTTTCTCCACATCCTCACCAACAGGGGTTCTTTAGCTAAAGAAAAAACATGATTGGTTTAATTTTTGAAAGATCTCTCAGGTTGCTGTGTGGACAATGGATTGTAAAGAGACAAAAGTGGAAACAGGAAGACCAGTGTTGCTAAGAAAATACGTGGCTAATTTTCAACTTTTGTCAAAGCTACGCACTCCAGAGAGAAATCCTCCCGAGAAGTTCCCCTTTTCCCATCCATGATTTTGGATATTTCTATGTGAGGAATTGATGGTTGGAGTGGTGACAGCCACCCTGTGACCATGAGGAAACCCCAAGTGTATCACAGGATAACTGGATTCTGGCAATCATTGAGATGCTGAATTCTCCAACCAGAGAACTACCTATATCTGGAGTTCTTTTTAAGTATACTTTATTAACAAATTTCTCTTGTCTGGGCCTCTTTGGCCTGGTGCTTTGTTACTTGGAGTAGAATCATCCTGTCTGAAATACTCTCCCAGATCATTCCATTTTTTCAACAAATAGTAATTGGATCTCTTTAATGCCATCTTCTGCCTAATCTTATCATACAAGTAAAATAGGTATGAACCCTAATAGTATTTATGATGCTTTTATTATTCACTATTTATTTCTATGATTCCTCCTTACTATTAGGTTGACAAAAAAGTTTGTCCAGGTTTTTCCATAAGATAACAGAAAAAACCTGAACAAACTTTTTGGCCAACCCAATATATTGTAAATAATTTGAAGACAGGGATTGGTTTTTATTTCTTTCTCCCCTTACCCCTCCATAATACCTAATAAAGTTCCTTGGGTACAAAATGAACTTGATGAATGTTTATTGAACTGTTAAAAGAGCTTTGGATAATTGAATCTTCCTTCTCCCATCTCTCATATCTCTAATTCCATGTAACCTAAGATAATTAAACATAGACTGAAAAACACACATTACATTAAGTATTCATTTTCTCACCCTCAGCTAAAGTTCAGTCAAAGAAAGCAATACAAACAAGGCTTGAGCAGTTGCAAGGTAAATGTAATAGATGTGTGTTGCTCTAATTCAAAGACATTCCAGCTAAGAATTATGCCTCACTTGAATTAAATACAGCTTCATAAAAATAGTAAAAGAAAAATAAAATTTATTTTGAATTTACATTGCTAATAAACTTTTCTTATTGATACTACTCATTGGAGGATCTTATGGGGGAAGAAGTATCCCTGTCTATAAGTCTTCCAGCATTGCTAAAGTATTGTGACAGCTTTCTCTGAAAACTGCTTGAAGACATCATTTTTTTTGTTCATTTGTTTCCACTCAGCTTTTTCTCATCTGCTTCAAAGTGAACATAAGAGCACTTTTCAGAGTGAGCTGCTTTTCTTCCAACTCCAAAGTAAAGAATACCATAATGCAGACTATAATATCATTTGATTAACACAATTTTTCAATCTTTTTGAAGATTCAAATAAGGCAGAACCGAACTCCTAACTCCAGTTTTCTTGCAGCATTGTTCATCTTCTCTCATTTCTCTCGGGTTCCAAGCCCCTTCCTCTCTGCTATGTCTTGTGAAATTATTCTCCAGTTTCAAGTGAGGGAAACTGAGAAAGTATCGCTTTAGTCTAATGTCTGAAGTTCCAAAATGTCCTTTGGATTTCTATAGCACATCTGAAAGTAGACACTCATAAGTGACTAGACCTCAGCTCCTTCTAATGCATCTCCTTTCATTGTTCCTGAAATTTTTTCCATAACTTTCTAACCCACTTTTAAGTTCCATGTTCTAATAAAAGTCTCTCATCATTTAGTAGAATGTAGAGGTTCTAAAGTAAAATGAACAGCCTTTCCTTACATGCCACCAGCATTTTAACCATGGTCATAATTATTATGGACAGACTATAATTGTTTTTTTTTTTAATTTTTTTTTTGTGTTTTATTTTCTTACCTCAATTCCTAGTAGACTTGATTATAGTTAACAACTTGTTCAAAAAACATGGATTAAAAACTTGTTATATGCCAGGTACCCGGAATGGAAAGGTAAATATAAATGAGTCCTGGTTCAATGGGTTCTTGCTCTATTTGGGGAGAGAAATGAACAAGCAGACCAACCAGGTCCAGCTGGTTGCCAAGCAGATAATAGATATTTATTATGTAAATATTTAGGAAGCACAGGAAGGAGTGAGAAAGGGCTATGATTTTTTTTCTTTTTCTTTCTTTTTTTTTTTTTTTTTGTGGTATGCGGGCCTCTCACTGCTGTGGCCTCTCCCTTTGTGGAGCACAGGCTCCGGATGCGCAGGCTCAGTGGCCATGGCTCACGGGCCCAGCCGCTCCGCGGTATGTGAGATCTTCCTGGACCGGGGCACGAACCCATGTCCCCTGCATCAGCAGGCGGTCTCTCAACCACTGCACCACCAGGGAAACCCAAAGGGCTATGTTTGAGTAGACAGATTTTTTCAAAGAGTCCCAGGGATTCTATCTCTATTCATTCTCTTAATAATCTCAGCCAGTCTTGTGGTTTTAAATATTGTGTATTAACTGATGACTTCCAGATTTGTATCTCCAGCATCAACTGCTCCTCTGAATGTCTCGTATATCTGATTTCCACTTGGACATCTCCACTTTGATAACTTTTCTACTTTACAAACTTAACAATACAAACCCACAATTTTGAACATTTGTCTCAAACCTACAATTTACACATTCTCCTCATCTCAGTAAAAGACAACTCTATTGTTCAAACTGCTCAGACCAGAAAAGCTGACTCCTTTTCTTTCCCACTCTATATCAAATCATTTAGAAATACTGTCAGCCCTGTCTTTAAACAGAGACTTATGAATCCCACTGCTGTCATCATGGCTCAAGCTTCCATGATCAGTGGTCTAGACCCCAGGTTATTGAGATGGGTTTATAACTACTCCGAACGGGCTTATTGATTCCACCCTGGCCTGTGTAGTCTATTCTCAACACATCAGCCTAAGTGATCTACTGAAATGTTAGTTAACCATGACATTCCCTCTGCTCAACACCCTTCCACTGCCCCCCATCCCAAGCAGAGACAACCCCAAATTCCTCCCAATATGTTACGTGACCCTTCTTAATATTTACCCTCCATTCTCTCTCTGGCCTCCTCTCCTGCTACCTGCTCCTTAAGTCAGTCTACTCCAGCTGTTCAGGTCTCCTTACCATTGCCCCAACATGGCAGACATCTCCTACCTCAGGACCTTTTCACTTGACTTGCTTATTTCCAATCATGGCATTCTCCTACCCAAACCAGAAACCACCTCCCTTTCCTGCATCAGGAATCTGCTCCAATGTTATCTTTCAGTGCCAGCCTCCCTAATTATTGTATTTAATATCATAACACCCTCCCTCTACTACCACCAGGTTCTTTATACACTTCCTGATTTATTGTATGCTATTTTGAATAATCATCTAGAATAACTCTTTGTTTTCAAGTATTTCCTTTTAGGCTGTCTCCTCCAATCCCCAACTAGAATGTAAGCTCCAAAGCAGTACATTTTGTCTGTTGGTTTGTTTGCTTTTTCTTCCACTGCTATATTTATAATGCCTGGAATATTTCCAGGCATATAATAAGCTTTCAGTAAACATGAATGAGTGAGCAAGTATCTATGCCAGAGAGAGGGAAGAGGCCTCGGAACTTGAGAGAACATAGGAACTGCTCAAGGAACTGTAAATGCATGTTCTGCCTGTGTGACCGATGGCTCCATGTGCAAAGGCTATAGTCAGAATCATGCCAAATCGTGACTCTGAAAGTTATCCATGTGATCTTAGGCAACTGACTTTACCTCTATGAAACTTATTTTCCTCAGTTTTAAAATAGGAATAATAACACTATAGACTTCACAGGGTTTGGTTAGGAGATTCTCATGTGATATGACCTAGAGAGTGGCCAGATATGTAGTCTGCATTCAAGTGGTATCTATCATGACTCTAATAATTATTAATTAATGAAATAATGTATACAATTTACTTAGCATTGTTTGCATCAGCTAAAAAGACAGTCAGTGGCTTCTAAAACTTCTTCGGCTGCAGGTGCTGCTGCCGAAATTTGATGGGGAGGAGAATTCTTAGGGATGAATGACATAGGATGAGAGAACAAAGGTTAAAAAAAAAAGCCATAGAAAGGGTCTTGTGGGCTTAACTAAGGATTTTAGACTTTCTCCTATAAAGCAGTGGTTCTAAATTTGAAAGTGTATCAGGGGACTTCCCTGATGGTCCAGTGGTTAAGACTTTGCCTTCCAATGCAGGGGTTGCGGGTTCAAGTCCTGGTCGGGTAGATAAGATCCCACATGCCTCGGGGCCAAAAAACCAAAACATAAAACAGAAACAATATGATAACAAATTCAGTAAAGACTTTTCAAATGGTTCAAAAAAAAAAACAAAAAAAAAAGAAAGTGCATCTGGATCACTTGGAGGACTTGTTATAAACACTGATTGCTGGCCTCCACCCCCAAAGTTTCTGTTTCAATAGGTCTGGAATAGACCCTCGAATTTTCTAAGCAACAAATATTTATTCAGTTTTTGTAGGTCAAGAATCCAAGTGAGGATTGCACCCAAGTGTCAGCTAGGGCTGTGGTCTTATTGGAAAGCTTGACTGAAGGAGAAACTGCTTCTTTTTTTCCAAGGCTTCCTTCCCATTTTTCTCAGTTGAAATATAGCTAATTTACAATGTTATATTAGCTTCAGGTGTACAATGTAGTCATGCAGTATTTTTGCAGATTACACTCCATTATAGGTTATTACAAGATAATGGGTATAATTCCCTGCGTTATACAATATATCCTTGTTGCTTGCCTATTTTATACATAGTAGTTTGTATCTGTTAATCCCATACCCCTAATTTGCCCTTCCTTCTCTCACTCCCCCTTTGGTAACCACAAGTTTGTTCCCTCTATCTGTGAATCTCTTTCTGTTTTGCATATATATACATTCATTTGTATTATTTTTATGTTCTACATATAAGTGATATCATACAGTATTTGTCTTTCTCTGACTTATTTCAGTAAGCATAAGACACTGTAGGTCTATCCTCATTGTTGCAGACGAAAGAATTTCATTCTTTATATGGCTGAGTAGTATTCCATTGTTCATTTCTTAATCCATTTGGGCTTCCCTGGTGGCACAGTGGTTGAGAATCTGCCTGCTAATGCAGGGGACACGGGTTCAAGCCCTGGTCTTGGAGGATCCCACATGCCACGGAGCAACTAGGCCCATGAGCCACAACTACTGAGACTGTGTGTCTGGAGCCTGTGCTCCTCAACAAAAGAGGCCGCGATAGTGAGAGGGCCACGCACCGCGATTAAGAACGGCCTCCACTCGCCCCAACTAGAGAGGGCCCTCGTAGAGAAACGAAGACCCAACACAGCAAAAATAAATAAATTAATTAATAAACTCCTACCCCCAACATCTTTAAAAAAACAAAAAAATTCATCTGTTGATGGGCAATTAGGTAGCTTCCATGTCTTGACTGTTGTAAATATTGCTGCTATGAATATTGGGGTGCATGTATCTTTTCAAATTAGTGTTTTCATTTTGGGGAGGATATATATACCCAGGAGTGGGATTGCTGGATCATATGGTAGTTCTGTTTACTTTTTTTTTTTTTTTTTTTTTTTTTGAGGTATGCGGGCCTCTCACTGTTGTGGCCTCTCCCGTTGCGGAGCACAGGCTCCCGACGCGCAGGCTCAGTGGCCATGGCTCACGGACCTAGCCACTCTGGGGCATTTGGGATCTTCCCAGACTGGGGCACGAACCGGTGTCCCCTGCATCGGCAGGCGGACTCTCAACCACTGCACCACCAAGAAAGCCCTGTTTTTTTTATTTCTTGTGAGGAAGGTTAATAATGTTTTCCATAGTGGCTGCACCAATATACATTCTCACCAAGAGTATACAAGTGTTCCCTTTTCTCCACATCTTCTCCAACATTTGTTATTTGTAGACTCTTTGATGATGGTCATTTCAACATGTGTGAGGTGATATCTCGTTGTTCTGACTTGCATTTCTCTAATAATTAACAATGCTGAGCATCTTTTAATGTGCCTGTTAGCCATCTGTATATCTTCTCTGGAAAAATATCTGTTCAGGTCTTCAGCCCATTTTTTGATTGGGTTATTTTTTAGCTGAAGACCTTCCTCCATTCTTTGCCATGTAGACTCTTCACAGGGCAACTCACAACATGGCAACTGGCTTTCCTCAGAGACAGCAAGCAGGAGAGCAAGAGAGAAGCCCGAAAATAAAAGCCACAATCTTTTTGTAACCTAATCTTGGAGGCGGCATCCCATTATATCTGCCATATTTTGTTTGGTAGAAATAAGTCACTAAATCCAGCCATACTCAGTGGAAGGGTGTGAATACCAGGAGGTGGGAGTCTTTGGTGGCCAAGGTGATTACGATGGCAATGGTCTGGAGACCATAGTCTGAGAACCATTGCTGTAGATAATTTTAAGGAAGTGAGCGACAGGGAGGGATGCAGCATGGAGAGGAGGTGAAAATGGAGGTGAGACTTTTGAAAGCTATTGCAGTAATCTACATGATAAGTGTTATGTTTATATAATTAATATTCTTTTATGTTTTGAAAATTAACTCTTTTTTAATCAACATATTTAACAATTTTGCCTCCAATTTTTAGTCTAAACTTCCTCTATAAATGAGATATTTGAAAATAACTTTCAAGGTTATATAAAAAGATCTGTGTGGAGTTAAATTTCATTAAGGGTTTCAGTACAATTTGGTCCCCTTATTTACCACTAAAGATGTATTTAAATTGAGAGAGGGTTCAGGCTGGACTATTGGAAAAGGTACTTTAGGTTTGGCCACTAAGAACATTCTAAGATAAAGGCAATTGACAGTTCTAAATACATAAGTACAGACATTCAACATAACTTTCTCTCTCTGAAAACGTAGACTAGGCTGCAAATTAATAATATATTCAAGGACACAATAGCTGTTAAAGTTGCTAAGAAAATGAACATAAAAAATAGAGCAACATTTCATAAAATGAAAGGAAAATTATTTTAATTTAAAGGTAGAAACAAATGGCTTTAAAAGTGTGGGAGATTCATAAGTAGACAGCCTGCCTCACCCCATCAGCTGTTCCCATCCCATCTCCCGGAGTCATGGACATCCAGTCTCAACGGCAGTTTCCATATTCTTTTGCTGCAGCAGCAGGGGGCAGCTTAGCCCCCCTGGCTGAGGGTTCTGTTTCCTTGGCTTGCTTATTGTAAGTCAATTCACTTGCCTCAGTCTGCTCTCACTTCCTGGTCACTGATTTTGGCTGCCATTTAGTTCAACATGTTATCCATTTTCTTAATCATCTCCAAAAGAGAGAAGGGGACAGAGATGCCCTAACCATTACCCATCACATCAACCCATGACAGCTTAAAGTCACGGGTTCCACGGACAGCGGCCCAAGTGTAGGTGTTTTCCTTGGCACTATTTCAGCCATAGCGACAATAATGGAAAAGTTAGCACATACATCGAGAAGTATATCAAAGCCCTGATTCTTTATCTTAATCAAGCAATGGCTTTCTGCCTGCACTGCAACCAGCCACCCCCCATATTGCCACAAGATAAATAAGTAATGCTCGACAAAGCACAAATGTATGCAATTTGGAAAAGTTTCCCTATGACCCAGAAAATCAGCAAGTGAAACCATGCAAATCATACGAAAAGAAATTAAAAGAGGCAGAGACAAGATGCGTTTTTAGTTTGACCTTACAAATGCTGAACAATTCACTTCAGGAATCGTAGGTAGAACCACTGCTTTGAAGCGACCCAAAGCCCAGGTGAAATAGATGCCCATCACCTAGATTGCCTGAGGATAGATTAAGCGGCCGCTTGAATGGATAAATATTGCATAACACGTTCAGTAAGAGTGAGAAAATATGGCATTATTTGAGTGAGTAAGTAAGTTTAAGAGCAAATATTGCATTATGTGAGCTGTTTCTAGTTTCAACCCTGACTTCTTCTAATTCCTCCTAAATTCTAGAGCAGTTTTCCTAATAGCCTAAGGAGACAACTTCCAGGTATGACCCTGTTCCTCCTTCAGTATTACCTGCCTCTCTTAAAGGCAGAATCATCCATGTGGTTGTGAGATCTTTGAAGGTGCAAGTTATGTCTGATTTAGCTCTGTATCTCTAGTATTTTTTGCCAAAGTAGAAAGGAGGCAATCAGATGTAATCACATATCCAGACATTGAAATGATTCCATGAACTACCTGGAGAAATGAATTCATTATTTTGTAACTTACAAAATTTAGGTTAGGGTAAGATTCTTCTCTCAAAGCAAAATCTTGTCATTAATGGATGAGAAAGCACCAGCTCGGAAGCCTGTATAGATGTGTTTATTGTCAGGTCAGGTAACCACTCAGAACAAGTCACCATGTGACAGGTCACCACTCAAGGGATAAATCAAGATATTTATTCCATGAAACAAGCATTAATCAAGAACTTCTTGTGGGCAAGTCACTGTTAGAAGATAGACGAATAAGGCACAGTCTGTGAACTCTGGAAATATCTATTTAATGGGGAAGCATAGTACCTATCACAATTATAATTAGAAAATTTTCCATTTTCTGTTTCTTCTTTTAGTTTCAAGGCTCTCTGAGCACTAGAACTTTCTATCAATATTATCTAGTAGTTATCACAGTGCCTGGAATATATAAGGCATCCACAGGTCCTTGTAGAATGAATGAGTCCTTCTAATACCAAGTGGAGAGTGGTACCAGTCCATGTCCATCGTCCTCCTCCCTTGGGCCCTTATCTCTGCCTGGACCCTTGAGAGTCTCCTCACGCATCACTCAAATCTCCTGCAAGCCTTCTTTCTCACTGCCACTAGAGGGACCTTTCTAAAACCACACCTGATCCTGCTTCAAATCCTGAATGTCACCTCCAGCAGATAACAGTGGTCCTTCATTTTGGTCAAGAAGATCCTTTTGAGACTCTGATGAAAGCCATGGGTCATTTTCCTACTTAAAATGCACCTACAGCACAAGATTCTGTACCCAGTTTCTAGGTGTCTGTGATCTTCCTGAAGCCCATTTCTTAAGCCTGATAGAGGTCTAGGAACTCTACCTTAAGAATCCCAAGATAAAATGCAAACTGTTTAGTAGGACACAAGCTATCTGTCACTTCTGTGTCATCTTCTGGCACTACCCTCACCCCCAGCAGTCATACCCCTAACCTCACTTTGCACACCAACCAAACCATGCTCTCCTGGACTCCATGTATCTTCCTGGAGTTGGTGCTGTCATCTCATAACCCTGTCCCCTGTCTGCTTGGTGAACTTTAATCACCCTTCAAAAACAAGCTCACGGGCCTCCCTGGTGGCGCAAGTGGTTGAGAGTCCGCCTGCCGATGCAGGGGATACGGGTTCGTGCCCCGGTCTGGGAGGATCCCATATGCCGCGGAGCGGCTGGGCCCGTGAGCCATGGCCACTGAGCCTGCGCGTCCGGAGCCTGCGCGTCCGGAGCCTGTGCTCCGCAACGGGGGAGGCCACAACAGTGAGAGGCCCGCATACCGCAAAAAAAAAAAAAAAAAAAAAAAAAACAAGCTCACCTTTCACCTGTTCTGGGGAGTCTCCTTCAATAGGCTCTAATAAAAATCATCCCTTATTTCCTTGGGTTACCTGTGGTTCTTTCTCATACCTCTGAGGTTGTTTGTCCTACTATATTATAATCATCATTACTTACATGTCACTCCTCTAAACTCTAGAAGTATTACTAATACCACTACTAAATATGGCTAGTATTTAATCCAAGCTTATAATTGCATAAGGCCCTGTTCTAACCATTTTATATATATATAATATTTTAATTATTAAAAAAAATTTAGCACCTTGATGCTTTATTTTAAACAGAGTTGAAATGAAATATGTATTACATCCCCTACTTCCCTAAGGAGCAGCCATTAGGTTTTTTATTTTAATTATTATTTTTTATTGACGTATAGTTGATTTACAATGTTGTGTTAGTTTCTGCTCTATGGCAAAGTGAATCAGCCATACATATACATATATCCACTCTCTTCTAGACTCCATTTCCATATAGGTCATTACAGAACTCTGAATAGAGTTCCCTGTGCTATACAGCAGGTTCTTATTAGTTATCTTTTATATACAGTAGTGTGTTATATAACATAATTTAAACCTCACAAAAGTCTATGAAGTAGGTATTATTTTTATCTATATTTTATAGTTGAAAAAGCCAAGGCATAGAGAAGTTAAATTTTAATTCCTTGAGTCAAGAAGTTCATCTGAAAACATGTTTATTAAAATGAACTGATTCAAAATGCAGTATTAGAAACATCAGCAAATTGTTGAAATGATACTTATAATAGCTGCCATTTGCTGAGCACTGACTACTCTCACTGCACTTGGAAATTTATGTTATCAGTAATAGTAATCATCCTTCAGCAAGGCACATTTTAGTTCCCCCCTTTAACAGTGGGGGGAGAGTTAACTCCTTGATAGAGTGTTTCCTATGAAATCTGAATACAGAATACAGAACAGGTGAGCTTGGGAAGACTTCTAGGAGGGCTGGTCTGTGGGTGAAGATGATGAAAACAGAAGTTTTGGCAGGTTCTGTAGCTTGGAGAAAGGACGTTAAATAGGGAAGATCACTTGGCCTCTCAGATTCTCACAATGAGGAAGACCCTGGTGCGGTCACATAGTCTCACCCTCTAAGATCACATAGTCTCACTCTGAGCTTTGTAGATTCACAGCCTTGAGTATTAGTGTTTCTAAGGATCATCAGTTTTTAGATTTATTTGGCTTAAAATCATCAGAAACCAATATATAAAAATTAAAGTGATACTTTATTAATTCATCATCCATTCCCTAATAAGTACATTCATGCCTTGTTGTCATATCTGCATGAGAAGTTACATCATTACTAAAAGGTTGCCAGAAGCACAGAGATCAGAGCTCTGGCAGATGGTGAGACAATTTTCCAACAAATGTTGAGTACCTCTATATGCCACTCACTGCACTGAGGAATACAACAGTGATCAAAAAGGGACAAAGATCCTATGCTCACAGATATTAAATACCAGGGTTACATCATTAGGTCCTATATGCCTATTGTTCCATCTGTGTTATAGAGACAACCCCATCATGTGCTGATAGTGATGGCAAGCAACCCTCTTGTGAGCAGTCCAGTCAGCTCTCGGTCAGTGTTTTCTCCCTGACTCCCTTCTCTACCAAGGCTCTGTCACTGACAACAAGTTCACTGTATATTTAAGAAATTCTTTCTTGTCAGTTAACCTATGGCAAAGGAGGCAAGAATACACAATGCAGAAAAAGACAGTCTCTTCAATAAGTGGTGCTGAGAAAACTGGACAGCTACATGTAAAAGAATGAAATTAGAACACTCCCTAACATCATACACAAAAATAAACTCAAAATGGATTAAAGCCCTAAATGTAAGACTGGATATCATAAAACTCCTAGAAGAAAACCTAGGCAGAACACTCTTTGACATAAATCGCAGCAATATTTTTTTTTTGGATCTGTCTCTTAAAGCAAAGGAAATAAAAGGAAAAATAAACAAATGAGACCTAATTAAACTTAAAAGCTTTTGCACAACAAAGGAAACCACCTATAAAACGAAAAGATAACCTACTGAATGGGAGAAAATATTTGCAAATGATATGACCGATAAGGGATTAATATTCAAAATATATGAACAGCTCATACAACTCAACATCAAAAGAACAAACTGATTAGAAAATGGGCAGAAGACACGAATAGACATTTTTCCAAAGAGGACATGCAGATGGCCAATAGGCACATGAAAAGATGCTCAACATCACTAATCATCAGGGGAATTCAAATCAAAACCACAGTGAGATATCACCTCACACCTGTCAGAATAGCTGTCATCAAAAAGAAGACAAATAACAAATGTGGGCAAAGATGTGGAGAAAAGGGAACCCTTGTACACTGTTGGTGGGAATGTAAATTGATGCAGCCACAGTAGAAAACAGTATGGAGGTTCCTCAAAAAACAAAAAAAAATGGACTACCATAAGATCCAGCAGTTCTACTCCAGTGTATGTATCCGAAAAAAACCCAAAAAACTAATTTGAAAAGATACATGAACCCCAATGTTCATAGCAGCATTATTTACAATAGACAAGATATGGAAGCAACCTATGTGTCCATCAACAGATGAATGGATAAAGAGGATGTGGTTTATATACACAGTGGAAAACTATTCAACTGTAAAAAGAATGAAAATGTTGCCCTTTGCAACAACATGGGTGGACTTGGAGGGTGTTATGCTAAGTGAAGTAAGTCAGACAGAGAAAGACAAATACTGCATGACACCACTTATATGTGGAATGTAAAAAATACAACAAACTAGTGAATAAAACAAAAAAGAAGCAAGCTCACATATTTAGAGAACAAATTAGTGGTTACCCATGGGGAGAGGGAAGGAGAGAGGGGCACCATAGGAGCAGGGGATTAACAGTTACAAATAATTATGTATAAAATAAGCTACAAGGATATATTGTACAACATGGAGAATATAGCTAATATTTTTAATAACTATAAAAGGAATATAACCTTTAAAAACTGTACATCACTATATTTTATATATATAAGTTACATAATATTGTATATCGGCTATACTTCAATAAAAATATATATGTTAAAAAAAGAAATTCTTGAGTGTTGTTTATTCTAACAATTAGAGTATACTAAAGTCTTATTCCGTTGACATTCCTTTTTTTTTTTTTTTTTTTGCATATCTTCTCTGTTTTGTTGCATGTTTATTTAGAGTTTCACTCTCAGAGAGGAGGTTTCTGGTCCTGTGCATCACTTACAGAGAGCAGCTTGAGTAGAACTATGTTTCTGTACATGTCTTCACATTGGCAAACAGATAATTGTGTCTATAGTTTATAATACAAAGAGGATGGGTTGAAAATGTAGCTTGGGGCCAAGTCAGGAGGATTTTGAGGACCAGTATGTGGAGTAGGAACTTTATTCTGTATTTGGTAGAAAGTCATTGCAGATTTTAGAACAAGAAGTGACATACTCAGATATGAATTTTTAGAAGGTACAAATTTTAAGTACAAAAATTCAGAAAAAGAAATAAACTTTCTTTCTCTAAAGCTGATCCTCATTTTCATTCCATACCTCTATCCTTCCAGTGCATACAAGTTAATCCCAATTGGTTTAGGATCGTCCACTGTTTCTTCCTGGATTTCCTTGCCAAACAGTTAAATTTAGTAATTTGGGTTTTTCTGGTTGTTTTCTCCAATTTTAAGTAATGTCTTCCCTGGCTAGGAGGATAATACATTTCCCAGATATGTGTGTGAATATTAGAACAGAAAGGATATGTATGTATTCCTGAAGAGAGCACAATACAATAACCAGATCCCAGAGTTTTTCTGCTCCCCAGCAAGTAAAGAAGCTGCACCATGGAAATGGCTGGGCAGCCTGTACTGGAGCCGGGCAGAGGATCTAAGTCAATCTCTAGAGTTCTTAGTTGCCAGTGCAAGGAGCAGGGGAGCCTAGCTCTGAGATGGGTAAAGTTCTTAGGCAACCTCAATGAGGTTCCCACAGTAATGGAACTTTTTCTTTGTGTTCAAGAAGGGTTCTGAGAAATAACTGAGGGCTCTGATTAATAACTGGGTGGGAGTTGGATTTAGAGTGACCTTGCAGTCCAGAGTGAGGGACGATGCACGATCTGCTCATATTAAAGATTGTTTACATCCCTGGAGCATGGATGCAGAATCAAGGCTCATATTACAAATTAATTTTTAGAAAATTAAAGAAATTTGACATCCTCTATACCTATGTGGCCTGAAATTCTGACTTGCTGCATAGTTTAGAATCAAATAAACTACAACCCAGTGACTATGAAGGAAAATTGTTTAATCAATGGAAATTAAGAGTATGCCACCAAGTAGATGAGGACAGGGCAATGGCCAAGTTCGTTTTCACCAGTTAAAAAGCAGTGTCAGGAAATATGTCTGTAGTTATCTGAATTATTAAATGTGGAACTAAAAGCAGAATTCTAGCACGGGGGAACAAAATCTATGGAGAAGCAACAAAGAGACTTAAATGACTAGTTAATGTTGGGGTATACAAATTACCCAAATATTCACTATCTGAGTACCCAAGTTTTGATGATGATGATGGAGAACCAAAGGTCACTTGAAGGAAAACACTCTCCAATGAAGTAATATTCTATAAAACTAGTCCCCATTAAAACAACCTACCCAATTCACAGTAACATTTATGCACGCCAGTTCAATCAAAGCCTTTTATTAGTCAGTCTCTCACTGACTATGACTCACATTAAATGTCCAACTTAAAATTTCATTTTGATGCAAATCAATTGCAGACTGAAATTCCAAATTTTGCAAGATCTGATTTCATGAAGTTTCTGTAAGTAAGTTGGTAGAATTACTCATATCGTACCAGAATTATTGGCAGAATTCCACTTTGCTCTATCTTAGTTTTCTATTGGAAAAAATCAGCATTTGATTCAGTCTACAGTGGTTATAAGAACTGATGCCTTGTTGAATTATAAACTAAATTTATTAAGATAAGCATATCATAAATTAATTATTTACTCTAAGATAACATCTCAATTTAACTTGTTACTATTGTTTCTGTTTTTCAATATTTACCATAAAAATTTAATATGTTTCAAAGGGATTCACTCTCAGTGGCTTTTTCTAATAATGTAATTTGTACCTGCTATACTAAATAAAACAGAGGGAACTGTATGCAGGCAAAAAGACAGTTCCTCTGTAGCCATCTTGTCTAGGGGACAAATATACATTAAAAGGAAGCAAATGGTGTTGGGGGAAACGAGATCAGATGGGTAGATTGGGAAAAAAGTATAAATCCTCATTATACAATTTTACAACTGACTACTAGAAATGCAGCTTATTTTGAGATACATCAACCACATTTAGCAAGTGTCTAGGTTTTCTTAGCATATACAATGTGCTCAATGTAACATCTACTAGAGTTTACTAAGCCTTATTTTCTTTGCCTATTTCTCTTATTTATTTGAAATTTATGTTGTACAATGCTGTCACCTATCATAAAACACAAGTGTGCTATAAATAAAATAAATCAAATGCAATAAGTATTAAGGACCTTGCAAGTTGAATCTGTTGCCGATGATTGTTTTGACCTTAAATATAAAGATTTGGGGAATATATAAAGAAGGATAATATTCTGTAACTACTGGTTTCCAGTTTAAAGCTCGGGAAGATTTAACCTTGTCTAATGCAGTGGCTCATGAACGTTTTCCTGGCAGCTATGGCCTGGTTAGATGATAGTTTACAGCCTGACCTTGGGCTAGATTATCCTGCACAGCCTCTGTTCTGTCTTAGCAGCCCTGGGGTCCTTGGCTGGCTAAATGCAGAAAAACTTAGAATTGACTAGAAGGCTCTCTGGTGCACTCCTGAAAGCTAATAATTCCACCAAGACGTCAGCTCAAGGAGACCATTCAGGCTTCAGGGAGTGCGGCAATTTCTAAGTGCCAATGAGGGGAGGTTGACCCAAAGGAGAAGCTTTGGATGGATTTTCCTTACCCTGCTCTTAAGGGACCCCAGAACATTTTACTAGGATTTTAGACTGAATTGCTTTGAGACACTCAAAAGTAATTTTCCCAATTTTTATAATAAGGCCAAGTCTATAACTTTTTCCCTTGAACCATTTTCAGTTCAAGTGTATGTAGAAAATAAAGCATTTTGCTGAAAAGCCTCTAGATCTAAATTATTTGAATGATGTGGATTCTTACCTGCATACTTTTAGCTTTCATAGGAAGTGCTTTTTTTTTTTTCTTTATGACCCCTAACTGGTATTTCATCGCTTTCAAAAGTCCCTTGGGGCCCTTGCTTTTCCTTTAGCACTCACTCTTGAACTTCTCAGCCTTTCTTCAAGAGTAGGCCTATCAGTCTCCCCCTTTTTTACCCCCTACAGCAGCACTTATTTATTCTCTCATCCTCAGATATTTTGTTAAAGTCCTACAGCAGCCAAGGAATTAAGGGGAGATAGAAAGATTTAGAAGAAAAACTTCTACCCAGAAAAGAAAGCATGAAGTCTGTAAAGGTGTTAAACCATGTAAAGAATCCATTGTAGTACATAGAAAATGGTGTTCCCTGCCATAAACCTGCACAGGTAAAGTCGTATTCAAAAAGGGGGAAGAAAGTTGGAAAGGTATCATGGTACCACTTTATGGAAGACATGGCCTTTTGGCACAAGAGCTTGAAAAGTGAGTAGGGGGTGGGATTTGGGTATGGAACTAGAGCGTGTCAGCTGCAAGTCGTTCAAGTTTGCTTGAAGGTAGAGGAAGTCCAGGTGGAGAGCTTGAGCAAGGCAGTGTCTTAGAAGACAATCTAAAACCATTTTGATGAGTGTCGTCTAACTGAAATATAATATGAGCCTCCTATGTAATTTGTAATTTTCTAGTAGTCACATTCAAAAGTAAAAAAAAGTAATAATAAAATTAATTTAAATCATATCTTTCATTTAACCCAGTAGATCTAAAATATTAACATTTAATATGCAATCAATATAAAAATTTTTGAGGAGATATTTACATTCTCTTTTACATAGTAAGTCTTTGAAATCCAGTGTGTGTTTTACACTCACAGCCCATGTCAATCCCTACGAGCTAACTCTCAAAAACTGTATAATCCCATGTAGTTGGTGGCTCCCTTATTGGACAGTGCAGTTCTTAACTTGAGCTGATTTTAGTTAATGAGGACAAGAACTAAAGAAAAAAGAAACTGAAGAAAACGAGGAGATACCATGTATTTTGCTCAACATGTATTTGTATGATTTGGGCTGAGAAACACATGCAGTCCCCAAAATGACCTGCCCACCTTCTCCTCCTCCTGCTCTGGGTAACTGTTCTCCTTGTTCATCCAGGATCCATACCTCCTAGCCACAGTCCCTTTGCTTAGGGCCACAACGGCTTAACTTCTGGTTCTAGAAAGGTGCAAATGACTTGGCCCCAGGCTAATGCATTCAATTCCTTCCCCTGGAAGTAGTTGTTGGTTGTGACCAATGAAGTTGGAGGAGACACTTTCTGGGCTGTATAGGAAAGGTGCTTCCTCTCTCTATTGATAAAGCAACCTGAGATACGTCTCCCTCTCTCTCTGTCTCTCTGTCTCTCTCTCTCTCTGGATGTGAACAAAAGAATGCTAAGCAGTATCTTGTAACTACTCGGGAGCAACGCTGAAGAAAAAGTAGAGAGAACCCTATGTTACATCAAGAAGCCTGTTCTAACTCTGTATCCTATGGGAGAGATTGCTACCCTATATCCATTTTCTTCTTTTTCCACAGTAATGGATCTCGATGTTTGATTCTGGCACATTGCCATGCAGAATTAACACTCCATTTCCTGGCCCCCTTTGAAGAGAGGTGTGGCCATAGGACTATATCTGGCCAGTGAGTTGCAAGCAGAAGTGTTCTGTATGACTTGCTGGAGGTCTCATACTTCATGGCTTGAGTTATTAGCTGCTTTCTCGACCATGCTGTGACCTTGAGGTTGGAGATTGTGTGCTGAGGATTAGCAGAGGACAGATTGGAGCTTGAGTTCCTAGTAAGGTCGTGGGGCCTCCATATCATTTTTAACCACATTCCTTTTATATGAGAGAAGGATAAGTGTCTCTTTTCCTTCAACTACTGGTATTTTGAGTCATTTATATTATAGAACAGCTACATCTCTATTTAATCATGCCCTTCCCCTGGTGAGCAGCAGTGACCTACACAGACAAGATCCACTAAAGGGGGAAGGAAAGGTAATAAACAAGTAAACAAGTGGAAGAGAGACTTTCCAGGAGAGAAGGGCTGCTCTGTGCAGTCAGGGAGGTCTCCTTGGGGAGCTGTGGCCTGCAGGACAGCACAAGAGGCTCGAGATGGAAACAGGAAGAATGGCAGTGCACCTGGAGTACACAGAGGACATACAGAAACAGGAGTTCCCAGGCAGGGCCAGGCCAGATCGGGCCCCCTAGGCCAGGAGACCAATTCACATTCTTTCCTAAGGGACTGGGAAGCCACTAAGTAAGTTTTTAAACAGGAGACTAAATGGCCTAGTTTTGTAATTAGCTTTTTGTTTATTTATTATTTACATTTTGATGGATCACTCAGTGTATAAAACAAGAGTAAGAAAACTATTTGCAGTTTAAAGTGAAGACTGGTGTTGGCTTAGACTAAGATAGTAGCACTGGAGATGAAGTTGGACACGTGTATTTTCTTTTTTTGGGGGGGTATTTATTTATATATATATATAGTTTTATTTTTTATTGAAGTATAGTTGATTTACAATGTTGTGTTAGTTTCAGATGTACAGCAAAATGATTCAGTTATACATATATATGTATATATATATATATATATATATATATATATATATATATATATACATATTCTTTCTCAGATTCTTTTCCTTTATAGGTTATTACAAAATATTGAGTAGAGTTCTCTGTGTTATACAGTAGGTCCTTGTTGTTTATCTATTTTATACATAGTAGTGTGTATATGTTAATCCCAAACTCCTAATTTATCCCTCTCCTGCCTGCCTTTCCCCTTTGGTAACCATAAGTTTGTGGACACTTTTATTTTCACACAATGAAAGCATTAGGTAAACAGAAGAGATATTCCAATAGTTCATTAATCTTGTAGCATTGATTTTTTTTTCTATGTGATTTAAGTCATTACTACTCTTTGTCGTTACCCAGCAGAGAGTAGGACCTGGAAGGAGTGGGAGAAATACTGAATAGATAATGGCCAGTGGATAAAGAAGGTCAGGGAATGGAACAGTGTGTGAATCCACACTGCTAGGAGAAAGCCTGAGAATACAGGGAAAATGAAACCATGCTGGGAGTACCCAAAGGGTTTTGTGACCAGGATGGAAAAAGTGTAATGCAGAAGGTAAGGATGGACATGGGAAAATGGGAATCTGTTCACTTCCAAGTTCTATCTAAGCCCTTCTTGGCAGAAAATACTTTAGCTGATATGCTGAAGATTCCAGAGAACTAGAGAAAGGGATTTTCTGTCACTTACTGATAAATAATAAAACTCTCATTATTTTAAATGAAATGGTTTATTTGTTTTTACTGATGTTTTATTTATGATATATGTCCTTCATGTTTAATCTTCCTTTATAATATATCTCATTTTAAAAGATAAGACTACATTTTGACAGTCACATAGGTTGAGTTCATAAACCCAATTTTTAGTTTAAATAAATTTTATTTTTTTAAACTTATAAAGGTACTAGATATGCATTATAAAAATATCTAAGAGGTAAAGATGTGTAGAGTTGAAAATACTTGTAATTTCATTACCTAGTAGCTAAATTCCTTTTGAATTTTTTTGAAGAGTTTTATACAATTTAGATCATACCATGTTTTCTTTTATTTCATATATATTGTCAAATAAATATAGCCCTGTGTTTCAAAAATATTTCCTTAAGGTATTTTTAAGGAAATATATTTTACTAAATACTTTTAATTTGAATATTTAATAAATATTTTAGTTGCATGGCTATGACAGTTTTCTTATCACTTCTTAAAACTTGAATATTTAAATTATTTTCAATCTTTCACTGTAATAAATGATATTGAGATACTATCTTTCTGCATAAACCTCTATCTTCAAGATTATTTCCTTAGGTTGATTCCCAAGAGAATTACTGAGTCAAACATGGCGGCTCTATTAAGCTTCTTTTGGGATTATCCGTCACTCTGTGTTCTTCCTCCTTTTTGAAGTTTGGCTAATAGTGGATTCTTGTTAATTCTGCTTCTGCCCTGGGCCTCAAGTCAAGCCCACCTCTTTATTGGCACTACCACTATTCCAGTCCAGACCTGAATGACAAGTGTGTCTTCATTCCTCAGCAGTTTCCTCTCTGGCTTTTTCCTCTTCTCACTCAAATCAGAACTATATATACACTGCTGTCAGACTAAGCTTTCTCAGATATGTCTCTGAAACCATTTCTCTGCTCAAAAACCTCTCAGTGGCTCAGCACCAACTACTTGACTGAATACAAACACCTCATCCTGACAGTCAAAGAGAGAGGAGCTCCTGGTGGACTTTCCAGTATTTCTTTCCAGTCTCCTATATACATATGCAGGTTCCAGCCTGTACATGGAATGTGGCCTGTTCATCGTGCTTCTGTCAAGAACAGTGAGGCATCCAAGATGTCCTCCTACTTGCAGTCAATTAAGTTGGCTGGCTGCAGCTTCATAGATGCTGGTAGACTCCATAAGACTCTGGAACAGAGACAAAGGAAAGCTGATTATTCAATGCAAAACTATGAGCAGAGTATCGTCATTTTGGGGGCCAGCTCCTCAAGCCTCACTTCAAGTAGGTTGACACAGAGAGCAAGACAGTACTAGTGCTAACAATGGGTTGTGCTATAAGAGAGGCACCAAACCCGAGCTTAGGAAGCTTCAATATTTTATGATGAAGAGGGAGAATTCCCATCCCTTGTTCCAAAGAGAGATACTATCTCTATCTTGGAACAGATTGCAGGAAAAATGACCATCAGTGATTTGCTCTCAAGATGTGCAGAAATGTGACCAACCTGTGGAGAATTACACGCCCCCAAATTTCCAGATTCTTTCTTCTACCTAGAATGACATCTTCTAAAGCTTTGTTTTACTAAAAATTATCCATCTACAAAGGCCATTTAAACTATTTCCCTGAAAAATGCCCTCACATAGCCAGAAGTATATTCTTTTTTTTTTTTTGAATGTCCATAGCACTATCTTTTTACTTCTTCTATTTTATTACATTTTACTATAGTCCTTTAGCCAACTAGATTTTTTATAGTCAAAAGGTTTGATAATTTCTTGTATTTAGGGGTAATCTTACTTAGCATTGTGTTTCCATTAATACCTAGAGAAGATATACAATACACAATTCAATTCTATAAAATTCCATGATTCCAATAAGAGGACTTCCATGGCAGAAATTGGCTCACCAGATTTCCCAACCTCAGTAATTTTGACATGGAAATATAGAAATAATCAGTGTTTGTCAGGAAACAAGGACTTAAAATGAAAAGATGCACACACACAGATGCACACATAAGGCAGGAGGGATCTTAAAGAGACGTGTAAAACAGAGATGTGAGTGATTCAAAATCATGAGTAAGCATAAACTATGACATAGATAGAAGTTGCAAAGTAGCGTATGAAGAAACCAGCTAGCAGAGGGGAGATGAGTGTGGAGTTGCACAATGAAGCAGAAATCTAGCCGAGGAATCCTAAGCTAAGATTCTACTGAGGAACCTAGGCTGCCTTGGATTCTTTTTTTTTATTTATTTTTTTATTGGAGTATAGTTGCTTTGCAATGTTGTGTTAGCTTCTCTTTTTTAAATTTTTATTTATTTTTATTTTTGGCTGTGTTGGGTCTTTGTTGCTACGTGTGGGCTTTCTCTAGTTGGGGCTAGCAGGGGTTACTCTTGGTTGCGGTGCTCAGGCTTCTCATTGCAGTAGCTTCTCTTATTGCAGAGCACCGGTCCTAGGCACGCGGGCTTCAGTGGTTGCAGCACGCAGGCTCAGTGGTTGTGGCTCACTGGCTCTAGAGTGCAGGCTCAGTAGTTGTGGTGCACAGGCTTAGTTGTTCCACGGCATGTGGGATCTTCTCAGACCAGGGCTCGAACCTGTGTCCCCTGCATTGGCAGGCAGGTTCTTAATCACTGGGACTGGAACTCTTCTCTTGGGTAAGATTCATTTTCCCCTTATTCTTCCCATAACCACCATTATCCATTCCATTATTTGAGGCAATCTGAGTGATCACTGCCCCTTTCAACTGAAAGAGCCTAGCACAGAAATGAATTAGATGTAATGCACCAATGGTATGTTGGTAAATGTCTAACAACTAACTCTCCAGAGGAAAAAAGAACTAATTTGTAGCCTTTGTCAGTTTCCACGATGTAAATACTGCTACTGTGACTTATTTCAAGCTACCAACATAATGTTACATAACAGTAGAGAATGAGGACGAGGTGCGCGATCAACTCTCGTGAGCCTGGAGGAACTGACCCCAGCATAACACTGGATCAAACATTCAACAATATAGATCTTGTTCTTTTTCTAATCCTTCCTTATAAAATTCAGTAACTACTTTCTCTGTTATCCCTTTAAAGATCTGATATTACTGTTATGTGGATGTTACCCCCCCCATTCCCACTATTTTATGCCAATTAATTTATAGGGCAATTTAACTTCCTTTTGTATTTCAGAGGATACACTTTATGTTTATATTTTTCTATAGCCATGTGCACTCTACTTTTGTCATAGTTTTGGTTCCGTTTGAAATCACTTAGTGCATTTTGAATTGTTCCATTGTAAAAGCTGCTTGACTTACTTTCAAATTGAAAGTCTTCAAATGAAATGGGAAAACCTACAAGTACTTCTGTCTTAAAATTGTCCTACAGTATACATGGTGATTTGAAATGATTGTGGTACTTTCCTTTTTGTTTTAAGTGTCTCTTTATAAGCAGTATGGACTCTGAACTTATGAAGCGGAAAATAATTTAAAATTATTGGAGTGCTGTGGGTCTTTAGGGGACCTTCACTCATTCAAATTGGAATTGCAATTTGTGAAGTGCTCCAGCAAGTTTAAATTGCTGAATGTGTTAGACTCGAGATTCTGGTACAGAGCTCCTTACAAAAGTATGTATTATACATTAAAAATCCTTGAGCTACTTCTAAGAGTACATGGCCAGATTATTAGGTTCTTTTTTCCCTCAATCTGCAATTAAGAACTTACATGATATGTGTGAAGAATGAAAGCAGATCCATAGTTTAACCTCAAATGTTAACTCACATCCTTAAATTCTGGTCCTCCGAGATATAGAGGTTTATATTAGACAATCTGAAATACTATAGACTTGAAGAGACATGAATGAAAATAAAAATTTCATAGGTCTGAACAAACTCATTTTTATGGAAAAAAAACACCCTAATATTATTTCTTGTGACCTATGAATATGGACAATGTAAAAAAAATTACATGCCCTTAATCTTCCATGTCATTATGGTAAAAGTTATTATTAAGAAAAATTAATTAATGCAGTCATTTGGTT
Source organism: Mesoplodon densirostris (assembly GCF_025265405.1). NCBI lineage: Eukaryota > Metazoa > Chordata > Mammalia > Artiodactyla > Ziphiidae > Mesoplodon > Mesoplodon densirostris. Next base: position 78,279,684 of record NC_082672.1, read on the forward strand.
CCAATTGGAATAAAAATAAATTCACAAAAGCTAGTATAATAACTCTAGAAAAGGTAAGGGTGTGTAGGCAAAAGAGAGTAATGTTGTTTTAATCTTCATAAATCAAATAACAGCTGAGGCTGGTGGCCAGGACAGTTTATGTTTGTCCATAAAGAAATGGATTCAACAGTTTCAAAGCACTTCTGTGTCCTAATAAACTTAGCAAATCTTGTTTGAAACCAGTGACTCTGTGTGGGTTCATCCATTATAAAGAAATGGGTTCCCATCCATTGGCTTCCAGTGTCATGTCCATTGCTTGGTACATACATGTCCTAAGTGCTATAAGAAACAGGAAAATGAATGTGACAGTTTGACTTTTCTCATGTGACTTGGGGGAAAATGCAAATGTAATCTTTCTTTCCTCCAACCCAAATAAAAGTGACTGTTGCCATCATAGCTTCCACCACCATCAACAAAAATAGTAACAAACTAAAAATTATGTAAAAGAAAAAAAACTATACAGAATACATCATTAATCTGTGGGTGTACATTAGTTGTATGTGGAGTTTTGTAATTTTCTGTAATGTATAGAGTTTACCATCCTAAAACATCTGTAAAGTCCAAAATCAGCATTATTTTTATTTTAAAATTATAAACTGGCCTGACATTATTGCCTTACTGGAAGAATTTGACCTTTCAAAATATATTTCTATCTTATTGGTTTCTTTTATAAAAAAGCGTACATGGATCTGTGGAAAGGATAAAAGATACTTTCATATGAACCCAGAAGAACAACTGCTAAGGGAAGAGAAAACAATGTAAATGAAAATATTTTGAAAAATATCCTTGTTATTCTAAATACATAATTTGCATGGGACATATTTGTTGGGGCAGAAGATAATGTGCCCTAAACCTTACTTGAAGATTACTTGCTTTAAATTATTTTCTTCATATGCCGTGGAGAGAGAAGGTTGTTTTCTGAATGACAGTGATTCTTTTAAATTAAGCACAAAGATCCATCCATGCATTACACACACGTAGACTTGTCAAACATCCTCAATTCATTTTTTATTTTTTTTAATATAAATTATTTTATTATTTTCTAAACTGGGATTAGCCTTCCAATGCTACTTTAGAGGAAAATAACATATATGGAAGAACAGGGCAGTAAATTTACCTTCTTTTGTATAGCCATTTTGGATGTTGGGTTTAATGAAAATTCAAGAACCTATCATTGCACTGTACATATAACCTGCTTCATCCAACTCTAATATTGACAAAATGCTGAACAGAAAATAATATAGCATGAAACCTCTTCTTATAGTTTGACAGAATTTTATTCACTGATGTATTGTTTAAAAGTTTTGACTGCAACTCTTCTTGGCCATAGGAATGGTAAGAGAGTGTATAAACCCTCACACATCATTCATGAAAGAAAAACGACCATGTAACTGAGGCACCAGATTAGACCAGATCCAAGAACATTTTCAGAACAGCACAGCACAGAACAGAACACAGCATAATGGTTCAAGGACCAGAGTCGCCTTTCTTGGTATTTCTCCTTTCGTTTTCTCTCTCACTATTCACACTATGTTTCCTCTGAATAGTGAAGTGCTTTCTAAACTCTTAAAGGACCTCACTCATTCTTATCACTTCTTTTACAAGAAGCATATGTTTATCTTATTTCATGGGGTTCTATTTAGGTCTCTATTCATGTAACCGAAAGAAATAAAATATGTGTATGTGCCTTATCTTTCAAAGGCAGAATATATTTATCATTGACTTTTAAGATGCAAAGAATACAGATGACTTCTATATGCTCTGAGAAGCAATTAACATATTGTGAACTCCCAAATGATAAATGACAGCCTTATACAAGAATCTGGCATCTGATACATTTATATTTCCAATAAAATATCTTTGTGTAAGAAGTCTCTTTTTTAGCAGTAAACACATCAAGACAGAATAGAGCAAAAGGACCAAAGTGATCAAGCAGAGTAAAAGAAGGGAAATCAGAATTCTAGATTTTGAAATACACATGGTGTATGTGTACACACACACACACATACACACACACACACATGTGTCGGTAGGGGGAGGGTAATCACTTAGCCTTGTTGGAGATTTCTTCTACAGAGGGAGTTGGGTAAAGCCTGCTCAGAGGGTTAAAAGAGGCCGGGTATGATGCTGCATTGGGCATTCAAGTCATTCTTCAAATAAGCCACCGAATAAAACAGCAACAAAACAATTGTCGACGGGCCCTCAACCCTTTACTGAGCAAATGAAACTTTGTAGGTTATCTTTGTCCTTGGCCACAGCTAAACAAATAGGCCCCATGTTTCTTATGTTAAGAGTAATAGATCTAAACACATTTTATTCATCTTTTTCATAGAACCAAATGGCAGCATTGATTTCCTTGCACTTAGAAATTTAGAATCAGTGGTGAAGATGGACAAAAACTTACTTGAATAGAAGCTCTGTTGCTCCCATCATCACCAATTCCATTTATTTTATACCCAGTGTAGAATGAGAATACAAGAAAAAATTGCCTGGCATGTAGTAAAAGCTCAGTCACTATTTTTAATACAGATTTTAATAAGTAAATGGTTATGCAGAATAAACTAAAATCTCCAACTTATTGTATTAATCTTGAACTAAAACTCTTATTTCCTCAAATATGCTGTTTGGGCCAATACCAGAACCAAACTGAATTTCAGTCTGTAAGAGTAGGAAAAGCCAGAGACAGTGCTCATATATGTCTGAGTTTGTGTGTGTGTACACACATTTTTTTTAAACAAAGTTGTGCTATTACCAGTTGCTTGGGTCTCTAATCCCTTGTATACCCATAGCAAGGTTATTTTTAAGTAGGTTGACAGCTGAATTGATTTTTCAATGTGCAGATTCAACTATGAGAGAACAATAATTAGAATGATAATTAGGATGGTAAAGGTAACATTTGAAATGTGAGTTTTTTTCTTTCTGATTTTCCCTCATTCCTTCCTGAAATTATAAAGGTGGAATCAAAAGTAATGTGTACTTTTTCGTGGTTTTTATATTGCTTTGTGTTTGTATATATGAGGGCTGGGGTAGTGGTTAGGGAGTAAGACAGAGAGGGAGCGATATCATTTTTGCTTTAAAATTTTTTCTAGGTAATTCATTTAAGTAACAACTTTAAAACTAAAAAAAAATAGGATATTTACCTATAATGTTAAATCTGAAGCCATAAGGGCCAGAGATAAGAGTTTTACCTGATATAAGGCTTAGAGCAATGACAGCTGCCAACAGTTATTATGAGGCTACCTGGTGATGTAGTCAAATTACAAGGGAACATCTGTATAATGATGGTTTCTGACAGGACTAGTAGACAATAGCTTGTATTAGATCAGGTCTTTACGGAATGATATTTTTATCTTGAAAGTGAAATTATATGACTCGTGAAATATTGAAGTTTAGGCAGTAATGTACCAGCAGTAATAGTTTCACGTCGGATTATTCATCCTGTGACTTCACATCCCCTTTGAAGTTGTTGCCTGGTGAGTTTTGTTTCCTGGAGCTTAGCCAATTTAAAAGCAGAATGCAAATCAGTTTTAACACAAATCAAAGAAGGATGTTGTCTAGGTAGATATTCTACATATAGGAACTTTCAAAAGCCCACTTTTCTATGAAGCTTCCACAGTTTTGACAGAGCAGGCTCTTGAGAGCACAGAGGATGTGAAAGGGAAAAGCTGCTAGAGATACAGAATGAGCCAGCATTGGCTGGTCACCAAGTTCTGCGAACCCAGATAGTCCTGACATCAGCAAAAAACAAGGAGGACCTGAAGGCTGTCAAGTCCCTTTAATGTGGGGTCATTCAGAAAATGAATTATTCTATAGCTTGTCCAAGTGATAACTACAGTGCTGGTAAACCAAAAGAACTCAAACTGTTTCCTTTCAGCAATCACACTGAGGTGTGATTTCTTTTGTAAGAGTCCTCTTTCTCAAGCTTCTGTTCTCAGGAAGGTATTATGTGATCAGTATTGCCTTGTTCTGGATGTGGTCGGAGAAGGGAGTGAGGTCCAGAGTCAGCGAACTATCATTTTAATAAAACTGTAATCGTTTTCTTGTTTTTTGCTTCTTACACTGATAGAAAACAGAGTATTCTCCATGAAATGCCTTCTGCTCTGTGAATGAGTACCCAAGGAATATTTTAAGGCCATTTTCACTATGTGTCCTTCCTGGAGTCTCTTTTTACTAGGTTTATGATTCATGACTTTTCACAGCAGATACATTTTTGGGGTGCCATTTTGTGTTCAAGTCATAATATTGAAAACAAAAAATATAAAAATCATTGAAAAATACCTGTGTGTCTGGGATTAAACATTTTTAAATTTTTAAAAATTATAACAGGGCTTCCCTGGTGGCACAGTGGTTGAGAGTCCGTGTGCTGATGCAGGGGACTCGGGTTCGTGCCCCGGTCCAGGAAGATCCCACATGCCGTGGAGCGGCTGGGCCCGTGAGCCATGGCCGCTGAGCCTGTGTGTCCAGAGCCTGTGCTCCACAACAGGAGAGGCCACAACAGAGAGAGGCCCGTGTACCGCAAAAATAATAATAATAATAAATAAATAAATAAATAAATAAATATTAAAACAGACAAATTTGCTTGGATGTGCATATCTGGATAAACCATTTGCCTCCATTTAGCGTTATAGCATTGTATAAACCATTTGCCTCCATTTAGCACAAATAACTGAAATTTAATTATAAATACTTCTTCCTATGAAATAAAATTAAGTATATACAGTAAGATAAAATAAATATAATATCACAAATGCTCTAGCATTTTATGGTAAAAGGTAAAATGTTGAACTTAATGGAACAGGAAGCAGTTCTGTGTTCCTCTTCCACAGTCACTTGTGAAATGATGACCATCGACATTAACATCATTTCTTCTGGAGCATTTTGGGTACTTTAGGAACACTTAGAAATGGAAGAAAAACTACAGTCCCACAACTGGAGATAATGCATGGATGTCAGAATTTATTATAACATCTTTTCTCTCATGGAGTCAGAAATGGGACTTGAATGGTTCATTATTGACCCCCAAAGAGTCAGTTTCTTTGGGAAATATTCACCTAAAAATTATTATTTGTTAAACTATGTTTTGATATTTGCATTTACACCAGCACTTTTCATGCTTAGAATTCTTTCTACTATTTGTCCACAGTGGTGCTCTTTCATATTAAAGATTTTACATCAGCAATGAAAGGTTTCAGGATTTACTATTGACTCAGCACAAAAAAAGCATAAACTTCTTCTATTATTGCTTTGTTAGGAATGTTATGAAATTATTAATGTGACTGTAACCAGAGTAGCACATATTAATATTCACATTCAATTCTGTGGAAAAGAAGTCTGTCTGGTAAAAATACCATTTAGCTCAATATGATTCTCCTTAGGGAATCTCTCAGAATTATAAATAGGCACATCTATTATAATTTAAGCCAATTTCTGCTAAAATGAGTCAGCAGTTGACCTTAGACTGCTCATCAATAAAATTCTATTCTCTTTACTTTGTAAGATACATACAGCATATTGAATCTTATTTACTAATGGCATCTAATCTTATTTTAAGATAGAGAGGTGCTTTTCAGAATATAACCATAATAATGTTTTATATTTGTATGGTGCTTTTGAGTTTACAGAATGCTTTCATATACTTGATTGCATGTGATTCTCTCAACAAGTATTACTACCCCCTTGAAGTGAAATACCACTAGCCTCCAAATATTAAGATCTTACTTGAGATTACACAGTCAGTAGTGGTGAAACTAAGACCGAAACCCATGTCTTCCTACTCCTAGTTAAAAGTTTTCTCCTCTGCACCTTGCTGCCTGGAAAGTAAGCTACATGTGCTTCTGGGACCACTGTGAGTGAATGTTTCCTGATCTAAGTCTAGAGCAGGGAATTTAAAACTAGCTTACGGGGAGCAAGGGAAGGGCAACTTGGCAAACAATGTTCTAGCGATCTAATAACCCTTAGCTTTAATCTTAGCCTCAGGAATTCCAGCCCATAAGTTCTCTCTTGTCGAGAGTATAAAATGGTAAAATGGTTCTAAAACTTGGAGTCTTTCAATGATTTGTTTGTCTTATTTCAAAGAAGACCAATCTGTGTTATCCATTTCTTTGTGTGTAGACAGTGCTGATCCCTTCTTATGAGATCTTGGTTATATTTTGAAAAACGTATCTGTTTCATTCATGGGTGTTTATTCATTTTTATTCATGAAAGAGACATTTTCCAGGGCCCATTATATTCTACAGTAAAGTCGCTGGGAGTGAAACAACGATGAACAAGGCAGACACATCCCCAACTTAGAGCTTTTACCTACAGATATTTATCATAGTTTTTCGCTGCTGACTGCAACATTTTGCTGCAAATTCAGTTAGTTTGGGGAGGAAACATATACTTGGCTAAGCACTTATTTCCTGAGAACTTATATGCGGGATTGATGTTCTTTTTGTTATGTTTCAATATCATGAGTCCAAACAAACCATCAAGTTAAGGTACATTAAACTAGATTTCTTTTTGCTCTTAAATGAAGACTTACTTGAATGGACTCTTCAAGATTATTTTTCTTTCAATTAATTTTTATTGGAGTATAGTTACTTTACAATGTTGTGTTCATTTCTACTGTACAGCAAAATGAATCAGTTATATGTACACATATATCCCATCCTTTTTTTTTTATTTCCTTCCCATTTAGGTCACCATAGAGCATTGAGTGGAATTCCCTGTGCTAGACAGCAAGTTCTCCTTAGTTATCTATTTTATACATAGTATCAGCTGTGTATATATATATATATATATATATATATATATATATATATGTATATGTATATATATATATATATATGTGTGTGTGTGTCTATATATATATATATATGTCAATCCCAGTCTCCCTATTCTTGTGTGAATTACTCTCTGCTAGTTTTTCTGGACTGCCTGACCCTACCTGCCAAGTTCATCCCACCTCCCATTTCACTCTCCACACCTGTCCCGTCTCCCCGTGACTCAGCAGCCCCACTTCTGTGGCTCCCTCTTCTCCCAGAGGAGGCCAGAGCAGTGTGAGGTGGCCTGATGGTGAGATGGCAGGTACTTGCCAGCAAGAAAACATACCTAGAACACAGTGTTCTGTGACTTTATGAGCCTTTGCATTCATTGTCTTGACGAGAATTGTATGAAGGAAATAGCCTCTATTGGTGGACGCAGGTGTGCTTCAGTGTCTGTACTTTTTCTCAGTCTTCTCTTCTTAGCTCAATCTCATACAAAATCAGGAGAGAGAGAAAGAGACAAAGAGAGATAGAGATAGTTGGAGACATCGAGATGCTAGTTCCCCTTTCCTGACACTGTGACACCACATTGAAGAGCACCCTGCAGAGGGAGCATCCTGCAGGAGAAAAAACACTGAGCTTGTAGGTGGGATACCTAGGCTCTGCCACAGACTGGCTGTATGACCTTTGCAAAACTACCTAACCCTTCAGATATTAGTTTTCTCACCTAGAAAGTAAGATAATAACCTACTTTGAGTATGTCATAGGATTATTCTGTGTATTAAGGGACAAGAAGGGCTATGTGAACTATCAAATAGAGCATAAATTAAGATAACATTATTTTAGAACTTGACCCATGGGAAACGTGGGTCAGGTCTGATAGAGCCAGGAAAAGAGATAAGGCTGTAGTTTGTTCTGTTCCTTGACCTGTGGTGCTCATTTTCCTTCCTCCAGCTAATGGTCTATCTCTTACCTGTCTTCTCCATCCACTGTGTTCATTTCATTTTCATGATGTTTTCTTCCTCCCATCCTTCTCATCCCTCTCACTTCTCTCTATAAATCTCCAAATCAATGAGTTCCATTTTGGAATTTCTCTCCTTCTTATTTCTCCATTTACCTCTGCAGTTGCTATAAAGGTCTACAACAAAAGAAATGTGTTTTCATTTTTAATTGAAATGTAAGTCATATGACAGATGGTGAAGGAAATAGGAAGGAAGCCTCCTCAAAATCAAAGAGCAGTGGGAAAGAGTATCACCACACAGACCTGCACTGAGAGAGTGTGTGTTTGCACGCAACTGGACTTACACAGCACTTGGTGCCATGTTCTGTCCCCCAGAGGGAGGCATACACAGTGGGTGATGGTGATGCTGCCTGGGCTGTACCATTGCTGGGGAGGCCTTTACCTTTGGGCCTGGATGCTATAACTACATCCTCTCCAGGTGTTCCAGAAAGAAGATGGGGAGAATTTCTTAATACCTCTCTGGTTCCTCCTTGATAAGAGTATGGTTTGGCAGCTTAAGACAAAGAGGTGGATTAGCACTGAGTTCCATTCTCTGTTGCCCAAAACAGCTTTTTATTGTGTGAGAAGAAGCCTGGATGTGAGATGTATTGGCTTCCAGATCTGGTTCCACTATTGATGAGTCATGTGTTGGTGATCAACTCTCTTAACCCCTAGTTAGGGTAACATCTTAACCATGCTAGAGGGATCTTGGTGACCAGGATCCCATAGGATCTTGTTAGTCTTTGAGCCCACAGCACTCGATATTTAAGAGTGGAGCCTCTGGGGCTACACTACCTGAGTTTGAGACCAACTCTGTGCTGATTGGCTGTATGGTCTTGGGCACTTAATTTCTCTCACCTCAGTACAGTGAATTGTAATAATTGTACATAATAATAATGTAATAATGATTGTAATTAATGTCCTAAAGGATTATGAGACTTCAGTATGCTGCTACATGTAAAGTGCTGAGAGCACTGCCTGGCACATAGCTGTTAATGTTAAATGTTAGCTGTTAATGTTTTTCGCTTATCAAGTGGACAAATACCTGGATTCCATTGCCGGAGGTGGGTGTTTGCTTATAGAGGAGAAGTCCGAGCTGGCAGGCACGTTGGCCCCGCTATACTTGAGCAGTATTGGAAATGGAGAGAGACACCCAGATGCCCTAGGAATTGAGGGGCAAGCCTCCCCGCTTATACCTACTTTTCACTGGGTCCTTGGAAACATCGGACTTGAACTTTTTCAGTTTTCAGAGTTTCGTTAATGGAACTGTTTCAAAGCTATACAAATGGCAGACACTAGTTTCCAAAGTTTAAAAGACTGGCTGCTCTTTGTAAAGAAAGCAGTTCAAAAGCCCAGATTTCATCCATTATTCTCCCATTCTTCTTTCCACACCTTCTCCTTGCTTCCTGTCAGGGAGGTCAGGTTTTCATCGATTGGTTCTACATTTGGAGAAACCAATACACAAAGGGGTTTTCTATATACAAGGCCAGACTAGGCCACACTGTACCAGGACTGTGTAATCACAATCCCTGTCTCTCTCCCTGGTTTCTACTGTCTTTCTAAACACCATTTTAAACAAACTCCCTTTTCTATGCTTCACCAAAGTATAAATATGTCACAAACCCTTATTTATCTTTAGAAATTTGGAGTTTAAGAAACAACTGTTGATTTCAAAGGAGAAATGAATATTCTTCTGACAAAAGTTTTATACCACTCAGAGAACCTTAAATCACTTCTAAACAGAAGTTTCCCTTCCTCTTATCATGTGTATAATGTAATGCACCAGTGCATAAACTCATAAACTTTTGCATAGCAAAGATCTTCTCCCTTGCTAATGTCATGGGAATTAAAGCCCTAACTCAAGTACCAGGTAATAATAGATCTGTCATGTCAACCTTCATAAAATGTCAAACAGGTCAACTTTATTGCATGTGTTTGTTAGGGCTGCCATTACAAAATACCACAGAGTGGGTGGCTCAAGCAGCAGACATTTGTTTTCTTGAAGTTCTGGAGGCTATAAACCCAAGATCAAGGTGTAAGCAAATCTGGTTTCTCCTGAGGCCTCTCTCCTTGGTTAGTAAACATCCCACTCTCACTGTGTCTTCACGTGGCCTTTTTTTTTTTGCATGTCCCTCCACCTCTGCCCCATGTCCCTTTCTCCTCCTATAAGGGCACCAGTCCTACTGGCCTCATTTTAACTTAGTCTTTAAAGGCTTTGTCTCCAAATAGGGTTACACTTTGAGGTACTGGGCTTTGGGACTTCAACATGTTAATTTGGGAAGGACAATTATCAGTCCATAACATTTACATAATGAAAGAGCAGAGCAAATAAGTTCCCTGTGGTACACTTGTTTTTGTTTAAAAAGAGACTTCAGATTTATTGTGGTGATCATTTTGCAATATGTACAAATATCGAGCCATTATGTTGTATCTCTGAAACCATTATAAATGTCATACGTCAATAATACATCAATAAAAACAAATTAATACATAGTTAAATTAATTAGTTAAAATGAGATGTTTACAGAAGGTAGGCATACTATTTTATGTTTAGATGGATAGATTCCCTAGAGGGAAAAAAAGTAACATGCATAAGAGAAAGAGAGTTCTTCTAGTGAATAGTTAAAATACAATATGAAAGATTTGTTTATTTATCTGTTTAATTCTTATGCAGCTTTATGTGCCAAGTTCTGTTCTAAGCACCTCACAAACACTAACTCCTGTAATCCTTCCCTGATACAGACATACGAGGTGATGCTACTGATCAATAACAACTCTCTAGATACGATAAAATCCAAACTTTTTATTTTGGCATGTAAGAAAGATTCTTCACTCTCTGCACACCAGTCATGGGGAATTCTTTGCCACAAGCGAAATTCTTCATATGTATTTGCCTTTACTCAAGCTATCCATTCTGCCCTTTACTTTAAAAAAAAAAAAAGGAGAAATCCTTGGTTTTTCATGAAGGGTTATTTTTCATCTAATGAAATGCAATGAGGCAGAGTGGAAGAGGCACAGACTTTAGGTTCAGATAGACCTGAATTTGAATGCATTATTTCAGGCAGGTAATTTACCTTTCAGAACTTCAATATTACAGCTGCAACAAAGATACTACTACTACTGCCCTGCTAGGTTGTTGTGAGAATTAGAAATAAATAGCACTGGGAAATACCTGGCAGTCCAGTGGTTAGTACTCAGAGCTTTCACTGCTGAAGGCACGGGTTCCATCCCTGGTTGGGAAACTAAGATCCAGCAAGCTGCGCAGCGTGGCCAAAAATAAATAGATAAATAAACACTTAGACTGTAAAGAAAAAAAGAAATAATAGCACTTTGCACTCTGCGAACCGTACCTGTACATGTTTATGTGTGTGTCTAATAGCTTTTATTCTTATATTGTTAATATTAATACTGTGTACACTGGTATCCCTTGAATGCAAGATAGAAGGTGAGATAAATATTCTGCTAGTAGGTTTTGGTCTAAATTGAACTTCTACTGGTCAACTTAATATTCTCTCTTTTCATATTCAGTAGTGCTAATATACAACCAGTATATTTGCCATTTTCTCAAATCAAAAATATTTTAGCATTTTTATTTTTTAAATATATGTATATAATTACATATGGTAATTGTTTTTAATGTTGCATATATATGTATATTATATTGAGTAACTAGATTTAGCTTCTGCCTAAATTTCAAAAGCAATGTGCTTTATTTTTTTTAATCACTTTATTGAGGTATGATTGACATACAAAAAAACTGCACATATTTAATGTAGACAACTTGATGATTTTGGAGATATGTACAAACCTAGAAAACCATCACCATAATTCATGCCATAAAAATATCCATCACCTCCAAAAGTTCCTACCAACATCTTATTTTTGTGTGTATGGTAAGAGCATTTAACAGAAGATCTTCTTTCTTATCATTATTCTATGGATTTTTTTTCACACTGGTGGATTTTTCAGTTACCCACTTAAATGAAAACCTCGAATTTGGGACTTCAAAAGAAGAAATTGTGCAGAAACTCATGTATCCTTGAACATGCTGTTTCATGGAAAAGGAATAACTATGGTATATCAGATGCTCAGCTTAGATCTCCACTGATTTTTACAAATTTACGTTTCCACTCACCTGTTCTAAATGTAGGATTCCTGGTCCCCTTCGCTCATCTAATTCAGGCAGGTGAGGCACCGAAAAAGTTTGGAGTCGGGTGTAAATTAAACCTTCATATTACAATGATATCAAGTGTAGGTGTTCCATCGATGTGGGTATAATGTCAACCAAAGGTGAGAGGCTAGACAATTGAAAGGCTGGGAGGAAATAAGAGAACCTGAAATAAAGAAGGATTCAGAAAGCACTTTGGAAAAAATTAATCTCATGTTCACGGAGCCTTTCCTCCCTTTGTTCACATCTACCCACCCTGTCTTCCGTTACCTAATTCAAAACTTACCTCCTCTGATTCCCTAACGTCTTTACTCTTCCCTAATCATTGCTTTGTCTTTTCATTCTCTTTTATTCTTTTATATTTATATGAATAATTGTAAATTTGTCAGATAGGATGACGTTTTCTACTTCTGTGTTTCTGAACCTCTTAACAGTGGTATGTACTGTAGGTATACACGTTATTAATTCATTACCATCTGACATGGTACATCATTATTTTTAAATCAGTCATCCCCATCAGAGTATAAGCTCTGTGAGAACAGGACTTTGTCAGTCTTTTTCATTGCTGTATCCAGAATCTAGAGAAGTGCCTGGAAAAAAACTAGGCACTCAAGCACCTACAGGGAACCAAGTACTGTTCAGGGTGCTGGTAACATAGATGGATGACAAAGCCCTTACTCCCCTGACTTTATATTCTAGTGTAGAAAAATGGGAATGAACACACACACACACACACACACACACACACGTGCTGTCATCACTTAGGATAAGTGGTAGAAAGGAAAGACACTGTGAAGGGATAGGACTGGGAGGGTGAGTGTTGTTTAGATAAGGTGATGAGGGAGAACTCTGGACTCTGGGAAAAAGTGACTTTTGGGCAGATTTTCCCGAATCAAGTGAGAATCTGAGGACTGGGGGGATCAAGTCATTCTGACAAAGGCAGCAGCAACTACAAAGGCTCTGGAACAGGAATAAATTTGGCTTATTTAAGAGAAAAAAATGCAAATAAGGGAGCACCGGGGAAAGTTGTAAGAGACAAGTCTGATGTGATTAACAGGGTCAGATCACATAGTGTCGCAGAGTCAACCAAGAGTTTAGTTTTTATTTTGCAAGTACTGTAAATCTGCTGAATGAATGAATAAATGAAAATGGGGGTCAGTGGTGCCTAAATACAGTGTGGTCCAAGTACTTTTGCTTTGGAGCAATTAATGGATTAATTGCCAAAATACCATTTTATGCCTGCTAATCACACACTCCATCAAAACACAAAAGAAGTCCGATCATTTTATGTGAATCTAGCTCAAGGGTTGGGCTCATTGGAGCAAATGATGAGAACCCTAGAGCACCTGGGTATGTAACTAAATGCAGATCCATTATTGGTGCTGCCAGAGCAGCAAGGGTACCCGCAGAGATGAAGCAGAAATGCCCCAACAGCGACGGTGTGCCAGTAAATATCTGCAGTGGAGAGACTTACACCAAAAACTTTATTCTTCTCACTTTTCTTTTCCATTGCTGAGCACATCTCTGCCAACGCTTCCTTAGGTGTTACATTACTATTCTGGAGAGCAAGCTTTCTTGGTAAACCAACTGCATTCGAAGTATTTTAGCTGAAACGGAATATGAACAGACGTTAACCACACAGGTTCGGGAATCAGAGTGTTTATTAAGCCAGCTGGGTGCTCTTGGGCAAGTTAAATTGCCAGTGCCACAGTTTCTGCATCAGTAGATGGGGATAATAATAATCCCCATCTGCTGATGAAATGAGATAATTCATTTAAAGCTCTTAATAGAGTTCCTGGTATGAGATCATTGTTCCAGAAATATTAACTATTCTTATTAGAACCAGGAAAAGATTTTTTTTTTTCCTGACATTCAGTCTTACCAAGGTAAATCCTCCAAGTTTCTAAAAGCTAAGTTTGGATCTGCCTCTTTCTAGGAGAGGAAAGCCCATCATCCTATTCTCATGTTCAGTAGTTTGGGACAAAACATTACTGTGATAGAAGACATGAACATTCTCAGAAACTGAACAGATGGCTTGGAGGGAATGTGGAATTATAGAAAGATCTTGAGATTGGAACCCCAAAGCCCTGTACTTGGTCCTTACTGGTGACCTGCTTTACAGGTGGTCTTGTGGAGGTTATCTGAGCTTTCTATTCTTCATGACCTTGGTTGCAAAATGAGGGCAATAATAATATCTCTCTTGCAAGGTTTTCATATGAAGTAAAAGTGATCATTTTCATAAATGTCCTTTGAAATCTTTATAACCCTATTCAAATGTTAGTTATTTTGTTATTAAAAGTTTTGAGCCTTTCGATGTTGATTAGAAGATAGTTTCCTGAGATGAAAAGGGATAGGGTCAGTTCTGGCATTTGCTCTTTTTTATTGACGTATAATAGACTTACAATATTATACTAGTCTCAGGTATGCAACATATCAATTCAATATTTTCATACTTTACAGGTGAATATCACAGTAAGTCTAGCTACCATATGTCATTACACAAAGTTAGTATAATTTTACTGACAATATTCCCTATGCTGTACATTATATCCCTGTGACTTATTTATTTTATAGCTGGAAGTTTGTACCTCCTAATCTCCTTCACCTATTTCACTCATCGTCCCCACGCCCCTCCCCTCTGGCAACCATCTGTTTGTTCTCTGTATCTATGAGTCTGTTTCTGTTTTGTTTGTTCATTTGTCTTGTTTTTTAGATACCACATAAAAGTGAAATCATGAGGTAATTGTCTTTATCTGTCTGACTTACTCCACTTAATGTAAGTAAAATCATGTTATCACAACTGGAAAGATTTCATTCTTTTTTATGGCTGTGTAATATTCTGTTGTATATAAATTACCACATCTCCATTATCCAATCATTTATCAATGGACACTATCTTGTTTCCATATCTTGGCTATTGTAAATAATGCTGCAGTTAACATAGGGGTACATATATCTTTTTGAATTAGTGTTTTTGATTTCTTTGGAAAAAATACTCATAAGTGGAACTGTTGGATCATATGGTAGTTCTATTTTTAATTTTTTGAGGACACTTCATATTGTTTTCCATAGTAGCTGTCCCAATTTGCATTCCCACCAACAGTACCCAAGGGTTCCCTTTTCTCTACATCCTCACCAGTGCTTGTGATTTATTGTCTTTTTGATGATGGCCATTCTGACAGGTGTGAGGTAATATCTCACTGTGGTTTTGTTTTGCATTTCCCTGATGATTAGCTATATTGAGCATCTTTTCATGGACCTTTGGCCATTATGTCTTCTTCATTAAAATGTCTAAATCAGGTCCTCTGCCCATTTTTAACAGAGTTGTTTGTGTTTTTGTTGTCGAGTTGTATGAATTATTTGTATATGTTGCATGTCATGTTAGCCCCTTATTGATATATTGTTTGCAAATATCCTCTCCCATTTACTAAGCAGCTTTTTTGTTTGTTTGTTTTTTGATTAGTGTCTTTCACTGTGCAAAAGTTTGTTTGTTTGTTTTTTTAATTTGATGTAGTCTCATTTGTTGATTTTTGCTTTTGTTTCCTTGCCTGAGGAAACAAATCCAAAAAACATTGCTTAAGATTGACGTCAGAGACAATACTGCCTATTTTTTTCTTCTAGGAGTTATATGATTTCAGTTCTTATATTTAAGTCTTAAATACATTTTTAATTTATTGTTGTGCATGGTATGAGAAAGTAGTCCAATCTGACTCTTTTACATGTAGCTGTCCAGTTTTCCCAACACCACTTACTAAAGAGGTTGTCTTTTCCTCATTGTATATTCTTGCCTCCTCTGTTGTAGATTAATTGACCCTGTAAGGGTGGGCCTACTTCTGGGATTTCTATTCTGTTCCATTCCATTGATCTATGCATCTGTTTTTATGCCTGTTTGGATTACTATAGCTTTGTAGTACAGTTTGAAATCAGGGAGTGTGGTACCTCCAGCTTTGTTCTTCTTTCTCAAGATCCTTGGGCTATACAGGATCTTTTGTTTTTCCATAAAAATTTTAGTATTATCTCTTCTCATTCTGTGAAAAACGTCATTGATAGGGATTGTATTGAATCTGTAAATTGCCTTGAATAGTATGTTCGCTAACAATATTAATTCTTCCAATTCTTGAACATTGTTTCTCTTCCCATTTGTGTCATCTTCAGTTTGTTCTTATAGTTTTCTGGGTACAGGTCTTATACCTCTTTGGTTGGATTTATTCCTAGGTGTTTTATTCATTTTGATGCAACTGCAAATGGAATTGTTTCCTCAATTTCTCTTTCTAATAGTTTATTATTATTGTATAGAAATACAACAGATTTCTATATATTAAATTTGTATCCTGAAACATTACTGAATTCATTTATTAGTATTAATAGTTTTTTGGTAGAATCCTTAGGATTTTCTATATATAATATCACGTCATCTGCAAAGAGTGACAGTTTTACATGCTCCTTTCCAATTTAGATTACTTTTATTTACTTATGTTTATTGTCTGACTGCTGTGTCTAGGACTTCCAATGTTATGTTGTATAAAATTAGTAAGAGTGGGCATTCTTATCTGTTCCTGATCTTAGAGAAAATGCTTTCAGCTTTTCACCACTGAGTATAATGTTGGCTATGGATTTGTCACATACAGCCTTTATTATATTGAGGTATGTTTCCTCTACACCCACTTTCTAGAGAGTTTTTACCATAAATTGATGTTGAATTTTGTCAAAAGCTTTTTCTGCATCTATTGAAGTGATCATATGATTTTTTTTCCCTTCAATTTGTTAAAATGGTGTATCACATTGATGGATTTGTGGATATTGAACCATTCTTACATCCCTGGGATAAATTCCACTTGATCTTGGTGTGTGATCATTTAATGTATTGTTGAATTCAGTTTGCTAATATATTGTTGAGGATTTTTGCATCCATGTTCATCAGTGATATTGGCCTGTAATTTTCCTTTTTTGTAGTGTCTTTGTCTGGTTTTGGTATCAGGGTTATACTGGCCTCATATAATGTGTTTGGAAGCATTCCTTCCTCTGTAAGGTTTTGGAATACTTTGAGAAGGATAGGTGTTAACTCTTCTATAAATGTTTGGTAGAATTTGCATGTCAGGCAGTCTGGTCCTGGACTTTTGTTTGTTGAGAGTTTTTAAATTACTGATTCAATTTTATTACTGGTAATTGATTTGCTCATGTTTCTTATTTTTTCCTGATTCAGTTTTGGGAGATTGTAAATTTCTAGGATTTATTTATTTGTTCTGGGCTGTTCATTTTATTGGTATATAATTGTTCTTAGTAATCTCTTAATATCCTTTGTATTTCTGTGACATCAGTTGTAACTTCTCCTCTTTCATTTCTGATTTTGTTTATTTGGGTCCTCTTTTTTTCTTGATGAAGCTGGCTAAAGGCTTATCAAGTTTGTTTATTTTTTCAAAGAATCAGCTCTTAGTTTTATTGATCTTTTCTATTGTTATTTTATCTCTATTTCATTTATTTCCACTCTGATCTTTATTATTTCTTTCCTTCTGCTAACATTGGGTTTTGTTTGTTCTTCTTTCTCTGGTTCCATTAGGTGTAAGGTTAGATTTTTTTTTTTTTTTGGAGGTTTTTCTTGTTTCCTGAGGTAAACTTCTATCACTATAAACTTCCCTCTTAACAACTGCTTTGGCTGTGTTCTATAGTTTTTTGATGATCGTGTTTTCATTTTCATTTGTCTCCAGTTATTTTTTGATTTCCACTTTGATTTCTTCATTGACCCCTTAGTTGTTTAGCAGCATATGTTTTTAGACAATTTCTAGTCTCATGACATTGTGGTTGGAAAAGATACTTGATGTGATTTCAATCTTCTTAAATGTACTGAGACTTGTTCTGTGGCCTAGGATGTTATCTCTTCTGGAGAATGTTCTGTGTGCACTTAAAAAGAATGTGTTCTCTGCTGCTTTTAGATTAAGTGTTCTGTATATATAACCACTAAGTTCATCTAGTCTAATGTGTCCTTTAAGACCAGGGTTTTCTTATTGATATTCTGTCTGGATTATCTGTTTATGAATATCAGTGGTGTGTTAAAATCCCCTGCTATTATTGTGTTACTAAAAATTTCTCCCTTTATGTCTGTTAATATTTGCTTTATGCATTTAGGTGTTCCTATATTGGGTGCATATATATTTATAATTGTTATACCTTCTTGTTTGATTGAACCCTTTATCATTATGCAATGTCCTTCTTTGTTTTTTGTTACAGTCTTTGTTTTAAAGTCTATTTTGTCTGATATAAATATTGCTACCCCAGCTTTCTTTTTGTTTCCACTTGCATGGAATAACTTTTTTCATCCCCTCACATTCAAGTCTGTGTGTGTCTTTAGATCTAAAGTGAATGACTTGTAAGCAGCATATAGATGACTCTTGTTTCTTTATTCATTCATCCACTCTATGTCTTTTGGCTGAAGCATTTAGTCCAGTTACATTTAAAGTAATTATTGGTAGGTATGTATTTATTGCCCTTTTGTCCATTTTTTCTGGTTGTTATTAAATTTTCTTTATTGTTGTTCTTCCTTTCTTCTTCTTTTGCTCTTCTTGTGATTTGATGACTTTCTTTACTGTTAGTGTTTTATATCTTTTTGTTTTGTGAATCTCTTTAATACCTATTGTAGATACAGATGATTTTACTAGTTTTGTCTTTTAATCTTCCTACTAGCTTTATAAGTGATCTATTACCTTTACTGTACATTTGCCTTTAGCAATGAGAGTTTTCTATTTATAATTTTTATATTTCTAGTTGTTTTTTTTTTCTGCTTAGAGAAATCCCTTTAACATTTTTGGTAATGATGGTTTAGTGATGTTGAATTCTTTTAGTTTCCACTTGTCTGTACAACTCTTTATGGCTCCTTCAAATCTGACTGATAGCCTCGCCAGGTAGAGTATTCATGATTGTAGGTTTTTCCCTTTCATCACTTTAAATATATCCTGTCAGGCTTCCCTGGTGGTGCAGTGGTTGAGAGTCTGCCTGCCGATGCAGGGGACACGGGTTCATGCCCTGGTCCGGGAAGATCCCACATGCCATGGAACAGCTGGGCCCGTGAGCCATGGCTGCTGAGCCTGCACGACCGGAGCCAGTGCTCTGCAACAGGAGAGGTCACAGCAGTGAGAAGCCCATGTACTGCAAAAAAAATAAATATAAATAAATAAATAAATAAATAAATAAATAAATCCTGTCACTCCCTTCTGTCCTGCAAAGTTTCTGCTGAAAAGTCAGCTGATAGCTTTATGGGAGTCCCCTCATATGTAACTAGTCCCTTTTCCCCATTACTCTTAAGATTCTCTTTTTATCTTTAATATTTTTCATTTTTAATTGACTATAATTTAAAATTCATAATTAATTATAATGTTTCTTGATGTGGACCTGTTTGGATTTATCTTATTTGGGACTTTCTGTACTTCAGGTACCTGGTGTGTTTCTTTTCCAGGTTAAGAAATTTTTCAGCTATTATTTTATTAAATAAATTACCTGCCCGTTTCTCTCCCTCATCTCCTTCTGGGACCCCTATAATGCAAATGTTAGTGTGCTTGATATTGTCCCAGTGGTCTCTTACACTTTCCTCAATTTTTCATTCTTTTTTCTTTTCTCAGTTTATCTTGGGTGATTTTCATTACTCTGTCTTCCAGTTAACTCATCCATTCCTCTGTATCATCTAATCTACTGTTGATTACTTCTAGTGTATTTTTTTTATTTCTGTTATTGTATTCTTCAGTCTCTATTTGGTTCTTCTTTATATTTTATAACTCTTTGTTAAAAATTCTCACTGTAGTTTTGATTTGCATTTCTCTAATGATTGGTGATGTTGAGCATCCTTTCACATGTTTGTTGGTAATCTGTATATCTTCTTTGGAGAAATGTCTATTTAAGTCTTCTGCCCATTTTTGGATTGGGTTGAATGAGGTATCACCTCACACACTGGTCAGAAGGGCCATCATCAAAAAATCTACAAACAATAAATGCTGGAGAGGGTGTGGAGAAAAGGGAACCCTCTTGCACTGTTGGTGGAAATGTAAGTTGATGCAGCCACCATGGAGAACAGTAGGGAGGTTTGTTAAAAACCTAAAAATAGAAGTACCATATGACCCAGCAATCCTACTACTGGGCATATACCCTGAAAAAACCATAATTCAAAAAGAGACATGTACCACAATGTTCATTGCAGTACTATTTACAATAGCCAGGACATGGAAACAACTTAAGTGTCCATCAACAGGGTAATGGATAAAGAAGATGTGGCACATGTTTACAATGCAATATTACTCAGCCACAAAAAGAAAGGAAATTGAGTTATTTGTAGTGAGGTGGACGGACCTAGAGTCTGTCATACAGAGTGAAGTAAGTCAGAAAGAGAAAACCAAATGCTGTATGCTAACACATATATATGGAATCTAAAAAAAAAAGAAAAGAAAAGAAAGAAAGCTTCTGAAGAACCTAGGGGCAGGACAGGAAAAAAGACACAAATCTAAAGAATGGACTTGAGGACACAGGAAGGGAGAAGGGTAAGCTTGGAAGAAGTGAGAGAGTGGCATGGACATATATACACTACCAAATGTAAAATAGATAGCTAGTTGGAAGCAGCCACATAGCACAGGGAGATCAGCTCAGTGCTTTGTGACCACCTAGAGGGGTGGGATAGGGAGGGTGGGAGGGAGAAGCAAGAGGGAGGGGATATGGGGAAATATGTATATGTATAGCTGATTCATTTTGTTATACAGCAGAAACCAACACACAATTCTAAAGCAATTATACTCCAATAAAGATGTTAAAAAAGAAAATTCTCACTGTATTCATTCATTCTTCTCCTGAGTTTGTTGAGCATCTTTATGATCATTACCTGAATCTTTATCATGTAGATTGCTTATCTCCACTTCACTTAGGTCTTCTTCTGGAGTTTTGTCTTGTTCTTTCCTTCAGAACATATTCCTCTTTCTCCTCATTTTGTCTAATTTTCTGTGCTTATTTCTATGTATTATGTAGGTCAGGTACATTTCTCAATCTAAGCGAAGTGGCTTTAGGTAGGAGACATCTTATGGGGCCTGGTAGCACCCTCCCCTCTGGTTACCAGATCTACGTGCTCTAAGGATATCCCTTATGTGGGCTGCAGGGACGCTTCTGTTGTGGTTGTGCTGACTACTGTGGGTATGCTTGTAGCCTGGATTGACCCCTGGCCCAGTTGGTGGCCAGGCCATCTTGTGCAGTATCTGCCAGCCCACTGGTAGATGGGGTTGGTTCCCAGGGAAGTAGACTACAAGGCTGGGGATCCTGGAGCTGGTGCTGGACTGCTGGTGGGAGAACTAATAGGCTAGTGGGAGGACTGCAAAATGGCACTTTCCAGCATCAGTGTCTTCATAGTGAATGAGCTCCCAGAAATGACTACCACCAACATCTTTGTTCTGAAGAGGAGTTCCAGTTGCCTCCTGCCTCTCCAGAAGGCTCTCCAGGATCAGCAAATGGGTCTGACCGAGGCGGCTTTCAAATTACTGCCTCTGCACTGGGACTTGGAGTGTGTGAGATTTTGCATGTGCCCTTCAAGTGTAGCATCTCTGTTTCCTACAACTCTCTGGCTCTCACATACACAAACCCCACTGGCTTTCAAAGCCTGACATTCTGGGGGCTTATCTTCCTGATGTAAGACCTCTGGGCTGTAGAGCCCAGTGTAAGCCTTGGGCCCCCTCACTCCTTGGGGTTCTGCATTGTGATTATCTTCCCATTTGTGGGTCAACAACCAGGGGCATGTGTCTTGCCAACACTGTGTCTCTGCCCCTTATACCAATCTTGTGTTGTTTGCACTTATATCTTTAGTTGTGAAGAACCTTTTCTCCTAGTCTTCAGGTCCTTCTCATAGGTACTTGCCCTTTCAATAGTTGGGTATTTTGGTGTGCCCATAGGAGGAGATGAGCTCACAGTCTTTCTACTCTACCATCTTGGCTTCACCCCCTGGTATTTTGCTTTCTGAAGTAGAAGTAAAGTGTTGTTTTTAATACTTAAATTGCTAGAACTTTATGTTAACAGTTTTCTGCTCTATGTATACTTTTTTCTTTTTAAAATCAGAAATAAAATTTTAATCAGAAAAATTAAAAGAGAATACTCTATTGGGTGTGGTATTCTCATGTTCAAGGTGTTGATTTCCAATATGAAGTTTAAAGAAACTGGGAAGGAGAAACCAAGGAGTAAGAGTGTGCCTGCATTTCATGAAAAAAACTATTTTGGTAGTGATAAGTTGAAGACAATTTCTAGATACCCTATCCTTGACATTAGTTTGGCAAGCATATAGCACAGATGTGGCAGAGAGAACATTATGGCTAATTTTATAGCATCAATCTGTTGTCATCAGTATACAAATGAAATTAAACCCATGTTGACTGATCAAAGTACTAAAGAGAGACGTGTGGATTAGAAAGGAGCAGAGGCCTCAGAACAGAAACCCTGATGACACCTGAAAAAATGCTGAGTGTCAGAGTCCAAGACCCCAACAAGGTGTTGTCTACATGAAATTTTTATTCAACTGAGGACTCTAACCAAAGATAGAATATTTCTGTTCAAAACGGAAATCTAAGCAGATATAGAAAAGTTAGCGGCCATTATGATCTGAAAAAAGCATCTGGGAGACCTGTGGTTGCCTCTGTAAGGCTCCTTTGCCACATCTCCTTGGAGACCCACAGGCTTTGCTGTAGACTAAAACAGAAATCTGCAAGCAGGTGGCTTTGGAGAAACTAGAAGAAGCCAATTCCTAGATCCCCAAGGTGGAATTTTAAAAGCAGTCGGAAATAGAAGTAGAAGAGAAGTTTTTCTAAGCCGAAGCTAGAACCCATTCCCTATGCAGTTTCCAAAGGACTGAGGGCATGCTTTCCAATGGCTATTGATTTGTTAAAGAAATGCAAAAAATACACTCGTTTAAGTAACATAAGATGAAAAAATGCTTCACAGAGCATATGACTTTGTAGTTTTAACACAGAAATCACTGTTGTTGTTCCATTGTCACAAGGCTTTGCCCCGTAAATCACTCTTTCTTCACACACTTCCATCCACATTCTTTCCCAATGAAGAAATAAACTAACAACAACAAATAACACCCTTACTATTTCTCCCTTATCTTAAAATATTTCCCTGGTTCCTCTTGAACTAACACCCATTTCTTAAAGTGCTTTACTGAACAATCTTCATGGGAGGGTCTATACCTGCTGCCTCTGCACTCTCTCCACCTTGGCTGGATGTCACATCCTCCTCTGACTCCTTAATATTTCCAGCTCCCAGGGCTCTGTCTCAGCTGTTTCTTTCTGAACCTCTCTCTGGGACACTTAGCACTATTGACTACCTACTTGATCTTGAAATTCTCTGCTGGTTTTTTCCCAACCTCCTTTGTGTCTGTATCTGTGTGTGTGTATCTTGCCTTGTTCATAGTATTTTCTCTCTGACCTCCTCCATCCTCCTCATTTTCTCTGATGCCTCCAACTTTTTGTTTCCTAACTCCTAAATGAGACCATTTCCTAGAGTTCTGATTTGGGCTCCATTCTCTCCTATACATCTATACTTTATTGATTTAAAATAGCATAAGTAGACCATTTTGCCTTCTTTATATGCCTGTGTTCTTAACTTCATCATTATCAGCATTACCACTCTCTTGTCCATTCCAGAATTATAACTACACAGATATTATCATCAGGTCCATCCTACACTGTATCTCTTTTTCCATGAGGCTTCTTGTTTACAGAGTTCCCATTTGGACCCTACTCTTTCTCTGAACAGACTGCTTCAACCACATTCAGAATATTCCCACCACTCTCCAATTCAGCCTGTCATTTCACCAAATACCAATATATCTTCTGTTGTCTCCTTGTGATTTAAAATTACACAAATAAGGTGTCCAAAAATATGGCATCACCATCACGATTAAAATCTTAGTCAGGTAAAAAGCTGAGTTCTACTATACAGCTCTCAGTATTTTGAACTCTGTTTAAAGTGTACCAGCAGGACATGATGACATTCCTACATCTCAGCTTGGTCCACCAGGGAGATTTGCAATCCTTTATGTGGGTTCTACATTCAGAAGTGGAACTTGGGCTTGTCTTGAGGATATATTGCTTCTGTTAACCCACAGATGTTAATCTACTGAGGCTATGTTTTAGTTATAAATATTCTAATGTTGATAGGCAAGTTGTCTCATGAAATTGATGTTTTAGGTTCCCCTTCTGTTTTGCAATATTAAGAATTCTGAGATTTAACTAATGTCTAATTGCAAAGTTTTCTATGGTATCTATGACAGATTCCAAGAACCTCTATACATTATCTATATCCTGAAGTGGATCCTGACTCTTTTTTTCTTTTCATCTAGGACATGGACACTTAACCAGTTGCATTATTCCACTTATACTAAATTCTAAAACATTCCAATCCATACTTTCTGTTCCATTTATTTACATAGATAGATAGATAGATAAATTCTTTCTCTGCTTGTCTCAAAATCCTATAAGCCAAAACATACACTTGCAATATCAATAGAACTTTTATTACCTAGAGTTGAAAGTATTCTTCTATATACTGAAATAATACAATGAAGATTATTCCTAGTTGAGGTTTCAAATATTTAGAACCAAGCTAGTCTCCAACAGATAGTTAAAGGTTGAGGGCACAGATAGCTGAAATTTTATAAACACCATTTCTTACAACTAACTGAATCAAGAGAAAGCTGCATTATGAGAACAGAGGCATTTGAGAAATCAAATACTTTATTGGCAGCCACCAGAAATAAGTACCCACTTGCTTCAACTTTGGTGGTTGAAGAAATGATAAATTCCACAGAAACCTGAGGAGTTCCGGAAGAAAGCCTTTCTCTGGCCGAGGCTGCAGAATGTGATAAAATGCTTTAACAGAACGTTGGAGTTACATGACCTTCAATGATAATAGCCAAGTAATAAATTAGTCTTCCCAGCTGCTAGTGCCTAATCATAACAGCAAACAGTACGTGAAAACTAACACCATGACAGATAGTAATCATGTAATGTAACATGTTTATCCCAAGCACTGAAGGGTAAGAGTGCAGAGGCCCGAGAGGAGCTCAGTTAAGAATACATGTATTTCATCAAAAACTCCATGTGAAATTAACACTGCATTATGCAAAGACATTGTGAAAACAGTTTTAACTCACACTCTAATCTGGGAAAGTACAAGGGCATTGTCTGATATACAGATCATCATTGCCATAGTTTTACTGTTATTATCACTGAGTAGGTTTTGAACAACTATACTTTGTGAAACATCATTCATCAGCAAAAAGACGTATTGTCAGGATTGAGTGGAGACCTTGGCTTTAGGGTCAAAAAACTGCAGAGCTCTTTCTCTTGTCCTTGCTTCTTTTACTTCTTCTAATTTTCTTTTTTCATCCTTCTCTTTATTTCACCCATGATTATCTATACTAGAATTGCACACACGCTGGGAATTATAGGAGAAATTGGAGCTGGTGGAAGACGTGTCCTTCTCCTTTGAAATCTCTCAGTGTTGACCTATCATCTACAAGGTGAAGGCCAGTCTTGGAAATGTGGCCCTTAAGTTCCTTCAGTCACTAGCCCCTGGTCACTCCTCCAGCCACAGTGCTTTCTACTTCCTGCTCTTGCATTGTTCTCTGTAACCCCTACCTACTCTTATCTCCCATACATCTTTCTTCTAACCTAGCAATCATATCGGTATCATCACACATAACTCCACACAACTGACCATCATATGTCATTCCAAAGAACTGGAAATCTCTTTTGATGGGATGCATCATTTGCAATCTCATGGTTTAATTTTCTTCAGTTCACTACCAAAATTTGTGTATGAGTAATTCCTGTGATCCCTCTGGTCTTATGTACAGAAGCCAAGAGGGTTGCCACTAGCTTTCTATATATGTCACCTCCAGTTTTTCATCTGAGAAGTTTATCAGTTATCTTTATGGTAATTAACCATTTTGATATGAGAAACAGAACTACCACATATATTTTAACACTCCCAAAGCTGTGCCCTGAACACATTCAGTTTTTAGTAAAGGATATTGACTGACTGGCTGGCTGACCAGTGGTGCACTAAGAATAAGCTTAACCTTTTTCCTGGGCGCATTAACTTGAACTTTCAGAGCCTCTCTGCAAATTAACTTGGCTCTCAAGTTGTTATTTCACACATATTCTGTGTGAGATATAAAAGCCCAGAGCCCTCAAAATAATTTTCCCTTTTCCATGAGGCAAAAGTGTTTTCATTGAACATTATATTTTTTAGTTGACACAAATCATATTTCTTTTTTCTGTAATACTGTTTATATATTTTTTTTACAAAACAACTCATCTAATAATTAGAATACTCACCTTCCAGTTGCCACCATTAGTTGTTTTCCCTTGAGCAAGTCCTTTAACCTCCCTGACCTAGTTTCCAAGAGTGTAAAATCATGGAATTGTTGTAAATTATCACCAATTTCTTTTATAGCTCCAGTACTAATGGACAACGTTAAGGACACCTAAAAGCAGAAAGTAGGTTTTGTATACTTTATAGAATTTTCAATTTCTAAAAGTTATGGTGTGCTTGTTAACATGTTCCTAATGTAATATTCAGCAAAATCTAGTATAATAAAGCTGGATTTATTTTATATTATGTAAGAAATATCTTTTTATATTATATGCTCACATATTTCCTTCATTTAAAACATCACCCAAGTTAACGCTAAATAATTTGTATAATTTTAAACATAAAGCAAACCCAGCTAGAAATAAGCCTTATTAAAACAGTATTGTGTAATGGATTATTGCTTAGTGCTCTTATTATCAATATATTGATTTAATAGTTAGCTAAAGTCCACTCCATACAAGAAAGCTTTATTTAACCCACACCATCTGGGGTCCTCATTATTACAGCATTTCTCTACCCTCGAAGATATTAGGATTTCAAAGCTGGCCCAGAGGAAGAGGTTTTTCATGCCTGGGTTCTTTAGTAAAGAAATATTTTCAATAATACTGTTCCCATGTGTCTGAGACTGCGACTGTCACCATTGTTCTCCCCTTTTTCTACAATAAAAACTCCTTTCATTTTGAGCTGGAACATAGGGGCTTCCCTGGTGGTGCAGTGGTTAAGAATCCACCTGCCGGGACTTCCCTCGTGGCACAGTTGTTGGGAGTCTGCCTGCTAATGCAGGGGACGTGGGTTCGAGCCCTGGTTTGGGAGGATCCCACATGCCACGGAGCAACTAGGTCCGTGAGCCACAACTCACTGAGCCTGCACGTCTGAAGCCTGTGTTCCACAACAAGAGAGGTCGCGATAGTGAGAGGCCCACGCACCACAATGAAGAGTGGCCCCCGCTTGCCACAACTAGAGAAGGCCCTTGCACAGAAATGAAGACTCAACACAGCAAAAATAAATTAATTAATTAATAAACTCCTACCCCCATCATCTTTAAAAAAAAAAATCACCTTGGTTTAAAAAAAAAAAATCCACCTGCCAATGCAGGGGACACGGGTTCGAGCCCTGGTCCCAGAAGATCCCACATGCCGCAGAGCAACTAAGCCTGTGCGTCACAGCTACTGAGCCCACGAGCCACAACCACTGAAGCCCTTGTGCCACAACTGAAGCCCGTGCGCCTAGAGCCAGTGCTCCACAACAAAGAGAAGCCACCGCAATGAGAAGCCTGTGCACCGCAGCAAAGAGTAGCCTCCCTCACTGCAATTAGAGAAAGCCCGCATGCAGCAATGAAGACCCAATGCAGCAAAAATAAATAAATAAAATTTAAAAACAAAACAAACAACAATCTCACATGTCCCAGCCTCCCTTTCACCTAAATCTGGCCAAGTTCTGGTCAATGAGACCCAAGCAGAAGTGGTATATGTAACTCTAAAGAAGTATCCTTAGGGAAAGGGAGAAAGTTATCTTTCCATTCATTTTTTCATGCTGGCTGCAATGGAGATGGTCCTCCTGGAGTGGGATCAGTCATCTTTGTGCTTGAACTGGAGGTCATGCATGATGAAGTAATAAAAGAGATGGAATCAGGGTCCCTGACACAGCTCAGGTCGACCTTCCTTCAGTTTCTATGTGTAAGAGAATATCATCTGGGGTTTTCTGGCAAACCTAATCCTGTGAGTCTACAGTATATGTATATATTTTTAGTGCATCTAAGTGCCAGGTACTGCCAAAGCATTTTCCATGCATTATATTATTTAAGGTGTTACAAAAACTCTGTGAGGTAAGCGTTATCACAAAAGATGTAAAAACTGAGCTTAAAGAGGCCAACTCGCCCACATAGAAGCCCTGGACTCTCTCTGTCATTGACTATGTCTCTACCCTGCTCTGGTTTACATTCTATTAAATATTTATTAGTTTATATTATCATCTTCTTCCCACTCAAATGTAAGGGCAGGAATGTTGCTTTGCTTGTTGCCATATCCCCAGAATCTACAGCTGAGCCTGGAACAAGATTAGTTGAATATATATGAGTAGATGACTCAAAATCCCATTCACTTAGCCACCAAATTATGTTGCTCTCCCTCGTGTAATCTTGTAAGGTCAATTCTGTGTGAGTTACAACTAGGCTACATATGTTTTACATACCTCAGCATTTTTTGATTTTGGGGTACATGCTCAGAAATTACATAATCTGGAGAAATATCAAGAGAAGAGAGAAACCCAAGACTACACTTTTTAATTCTATTTAGTGGAATTATTTTTATTCTTAAATATAAAAGAAGTTTAATATTTTCTGGCCTCTATAAATTCTGATGTAGCAGTACAATTAAGTTCCAATATTGACATAGTAAATTTGCAGAAAATCAAATAAGGTTGCAGTAACACATATTGCAACAACCTATTGCAACAAATAAGGTTGCAATAAAACATCAGAAAAAAAAATCAAAACTCATTCTACTTGTCACTTATTTGCCTGTGAAATGTATTTGCTGATGGCCTTTTCCAATATTGTCCTCCAATTATTTTGCTGAATTGCTGAAAATGTAAATCATATGCAGCTACATTTAAAAAATTAAAGTGGGTGCATGTGTTCCTTCAGCCTGAAATGGAAGCAATGCAAAACTTTGTATTTAAGAGTAATTCAGACCACACTATTTTGAGTTCCCACTTTATGTGGGGCATTGAATTTTTCAAAAGATGACCTAACAAGAGAGAGCTAATATACAACTCTTTCCAAATGAATTTAAAGTTAAAGGTGATTAACTGTTTTATTTTTTCCATAAAAATTTTATTTGAAAAGGGGGGAAAAAAAGAGGACTCCCCAGTAGAAACTGAAATAAGCCCTTTTTTTTTATTCCTCCAGATTAATGAACATTCGTAAAATTGCACTCCTTGACTGCACTTCTCTTTTCTTGATTTGGTAGGCGGAATATTTGAAATATTTAATTGGCTAGTTATCTGTATTTCAAACCCCATTACAGACCATGAAAGCACTGGTTTGATAAGAAAACTTAATGTATTGGAAAAGAAGAATGGGTAGTGTTTGATTGAGGGTCTTTGCAAGTAACCTTTATCAGCAAGTCTGAACCAGTTTTTCAACTTGCTGATTTTAGAAATTTCTCATTGATTTGTGGGCCTGAGATGCCTCTTTGCAGCAGTAGATAGCTAATGGGAGGTAGCAGACATTATTTCGTTTTAAATTTATAAAGGAGAGGAAAAAATTATATTATCTTGTGTAACAAAGTTGATGCATAGCTTGACCAAAGTATTCCAGTAGTGTGATCAAATAATGTTTCACTTTAACCCACTGATCTAATGAGATACCTGAGTAGGTACAAGTTATAGATAAAGCATTCATTTCACAGAGAAGTCACTTTACATTGTGATGAATGTGAACAATTAGCATAAGATTAAAGTGAACACATATAAACAAATTCAGCTATTTGTTCATATCTCACTCCACCATTTCCCCTTTAGAAAGCTTTCAAATGCACACAATTTTCTTCCCTATATACTAATTCTAGGAATGAGATAAATCCAACAAACAGGAGAGTCACTTTGCTCTTAACCCTCATATTGAATTTACTTATGGTTAGCATACCTATGCCTGGTTTCTAAGGAAGCTTTGTTCCAAATGTATCAACATGAATGGGAAGCAGGTGTGTGGATTGTTTCAACAAACCTTGACTGGCAATCACTAAAGATTTTTGCATGAATTAAGGATTATTTTTGTGTTTTGCTTTTAGAAGTTAATACTTACTGTATGTTGGCTTTAGGATAAAGAAATAGTTTACCTAAAATAAATAGACTGCCAGATACTTCTCCAGAAAAGATGAGTTTATTTGGAATCAGCAGAGAATTGCATTTCAGGGTCTTCAAACATGGTGAGCCACTTGCAAGTTCTCTCATGGCAAAAGAAGGAGAACCCTTTTACAGAGGTAAAAAGAAGGTGGGAGGGCTGCAAACAAAGAGTCCATGGCTTTTCATTGGCTGAGTCCTTCCAGGAAAGTAGAGGAGTCTTTATTCTTCCTGCTGGGCTCTGCCAACATCACAGGAAGTGAAAGGTCCCCTTCTGGTTCCCCCCACCCCCCGTTTAAGTGAGGTTTCAGCTTATGAATTTTTTATAGAATCATCAAACAGAACATTCTGTGGCTACACAGCATGGTTCCTTAGGTTTCATGACAGTTTGGGAACTATTTTTTTCATGTTTATCATAAGACTTAGTTTAAAACAGATCCCATTCCTAGCAACAGTATAGGATATTATAAAATATATTTCGCTGGATACACTCCTGGCCCATTCTCCTCACCCCTGCTTTTTCATATCTATTTTTGTTTAGTATTATTATTTTTATCTTTCATTGTATATATTTAAATGTCACCTTAAATCTTTCTGTAACCAGAAGGGTAAAGCTAGAGGAGATAGATAGATGGGTCAATAAGTAGATACTTAGAAAGACAATGATATAGCATTTACTGTTTCAATGTTTTTGAAGTTTGTAGTTAATTTCTCAGTAGTTACCACCTGATATATTCAAAGCTATATATTGTGGTTCCAAGTAGAATGATATAGTCTCTGCTACTGAGGACCTGAAAACTGAGTATGGGTGAAAGAGACCATGGCAAACAACCACCAAGTACAATATTGGATTCGCTACAAATGCTATCTGGACACGGAGAATCCTGGCAGCCCTGAGGTGGAGGTCAAGGATGCTTTCATAGAGGAGATAGCATTTGGCCTGGACTAAGGAAGGAAGGATGTTGATACAAACGGGAGAAGAGGGAAGAACAGTCTTAGCAAAGGCACAGAGACGTGGATGTGCATGACGGTTTTGAAAATCTTTAATTCCCTTTTTGTTCCAGTTGTCAGTTGGGGCTAGTATTGCATTGGAGTGTCAGCTTGATAATAAATGACCATGTTTGGTACCTGATCTGGGTTCTCAGCAGCCCTTGAATACTGCTGTCAGTCTGCTTGACTAGGTACTGAGTTAAAGCATACTCCATTCCTGCTGATTCAGATCCATTTTATTTTTCTGCTAGGCCAAAGAGACTGCCTTTATATTGTTGGGCCATGCATTCTATTCAGGAACTACAATGTATTTGTGGAAGGAAATTCTGACAAAGATCAACTTAAAAAGTGACTAAAACCACAGCCAAGCTGGTGACATTAGCTGTACAGACTTGACTCCCCAATTCTGCTGAGGTTTAAAATTAAGAGGAGCACTGCCCAGTGAGCCATGGGGATGACTATAGAGCATGTTAGGTGTTAAGAAGGAAATAAGCTTCCTGTCCCTATAAAAGGTGCCCCAGAATCACCCCTGTGATAATTTCAAAAAGAGGGCATAGATAGGGCTTCTCTGGTGGCACAGTGGTTGAGAGTCTGCCTGCTGATGCAGGGGACAGGGGTTCGTGCCCCAGTCTGGGAATATCCCACATGTGGTGGAGCAGCTGGGCCCATAAGCCATGGCCACTGAGCCTGTGTTTCTGGAGCCTGTGCTCCTCAACGGGAGAGGCCACAACAGAGAGAGGCCCGCGTATCGCAAAAAAAAAAGAAAAAAAGAAAAAAAAAAGGGCATAGATATCTCCCCCAAAGATATTTCTTAATTACAAATGGAAAAAGTGGGGAAATCTGGTAGATGCAGCCTAAATCAAGTGATTGGAGTTAACTTCACCAGGAATAAGACCTATGTGTGTCATGTGCTTTCTGATATGATGTACAAGTAAGACAAAAACATCACTTCTGTGATACTCCTGCTAAAAATGCACAATCTCAGTCTACTTTTAAGAAAGGACACACACGTCTAAATTGAGGGAGGTTCTACAAGATAAGTGGGCAGTAGTCTTCACAGTGGTCAAGATCATGAAAGACAAAGAATGAGAACTACCCCAGATTAGAGATTAGGGAGACAGGATAACTAAATACAGTGCAGCATCCCAGATAGGATGGTCCATTACAGAAGGGACAGTAGAGATAAGGTTTGCAGACCAGCTAAGAGCGTGTTCTTTTTTTTTTTTTTTTTTTTTTTTACTTTTTGGCTGCACGGTGTGGCATGTGGGATCTTAGTTCCCTGAACAGGGATCAAACCCAAGCCCCCAGCAGTGGAAACTTGGAGTCTTAACCACTGGACTGCCAGGGAAGTCCTAATAGTATGTTCTAAGGTTCATATCGTGACTTAGATTAATTGCACTGTTGTTCTGTCAGATTAATATATTAGGGAAAGCTGGGTGAAGGATATACAGGAATTCTATGTACTATTTTGCAACATTTTTATGTCTAAAATTATTTCAAAATATAATGTTAAAAAAGAGAGAACCTATAAATTATGTTTCTTCCCACTTCCTTTTGTTCTTAGACCTAGCTTCAAAAAAAAAGGTGACAGAATAAACATAATTATATATGTGTGTGTGTGTATATATATGTGTATATGTATAAATGCTGGAGAGGGTGTGGAGAAAAGGGAACCCTCTTGCACTGTTGGTGGGAATGTAAATTGATATAGCCACTATGGAGAACAGTATGGAGGTTCCTTAAAAAACTAAAAATAGAAGTACCATATGACCTAGCAATCCCACTACTGGGCATATACCCTGAGAAAACCATAATTCAAAAAGAGTCAAGTACCACAATGTTCACTGCAGCACTATTTACAATAGCCAGGACATGGAAGCAACCTAAGTGTCCATCAACAGATGAATGGATAAAGAAGATGTGGCACATATATACAATGGAATATTACTCAGCCATAAAAAGAAACAAAACTGAGTTATTTGCAGTGAGGTGGATGGACCTAGAGTCTGTCACACAGAGTGAAGTAAGTCAGAAAGAGGAAAACAATTACCATATGCTAACACATATATATGGAATCTAAGAGGGAAAAAAATGTGGTTCTGAAGAACCTAGGGGCAGGACACGAATAAAGATGCAGACGTAGTGAACGGACTTGAGGACACAGAGAAGGTGAAGGGTAAGCTGGGATGAAGTGAGGGAGTGGCATGGATATATATATATATATATATATATATATATATATATATATATACTACCAAATGTAACATAGATAGCTAGTGGGAAGCAACCACATAGCACAGGGAGATCAGCTTGGTGCTTTGTGACCACCTAGAGGGGTGGGATAGGGAGGGAGGGAGGGAGATGCAAGAGGGAGGAGATATGGGGATATATGTATATGTATAGCTGATTCACTTTGTTACACAGCAGAAACTAACACACCACTGTAAAGCAATTATACTCCAATAAAGATGTTTAAAAAAATCTTTGAACAAAATTCACCATTTACAAAACAAAAAAAAAATGTCTATTGCTTTCAAAAGTTAAGGCATTTTCTTTCCAGGAAAATATTGACTAAACTCAAGTTTTTTGCTGTAACAAAGAATTATAAGACCTACAAGAGACCTAATGTAACTTCTCCCCACAATTCTCATTAGAGACATTTTAAAGACTTAGGGAGAAAAACAAAAAATAAAAAACAGACAAACTAATAATCATAACAGAGTTTATTAGTGGTGGTCTTGTCCATTCTCTCATAATAATATTCTTGATGATTTAAAGACCTCCTCCCACAGTTAAAACAAAATTTCTGTCGTTTCTTGTTAGAGGGGGAGAAGAGTGGGTGGCTGTCTTTTACACAATGAAATACATTTCTTAGGTCCTGATAACCCTCAAGCAGAATGTCGCTAACCCATTCATTCTTCTTCACAGTTGACCTAGATTGTTAAAATAAGTTTAAATCTCCTGAACCGATTTTATCTATCTTGACTTTCTAGAATGCAAGATTATTTTCAAAATATTCTGCTGGCAAAGGAAGTTACAATAGAAATAAATGTGTTTTCTGCCCATCATGTTTTTAAGTTGCTACTAAATATTGACCTTATTTTAAGGATGATAATGGTTTTGGTGACAAAGTATCTTTTTCATCTTCCCCAAAGTCTAGTAAATGCCTGACAATAGTAGACACTTTGTTTAAGTGGATGGATGAATGGGAGGCCTTGGGCCAAAGAATTTGCTTGATTGAGAGACGCTAATGGGTCTAAACAGAACTGTTTTACATCCCCAAAGACTACTGCCTGGGAACATTTGCATTTGAATAACCAGAATTAGTGAGAAAATTTGCTTAAGTCTATTTCAAGATCAAGATTCCTATCAAGAAACTTAGTGGTTTGAAGGGCTTTTAACACTTTGTGAAGGGAAGAGTCACTGCAGGGATTTGTTGGGGTCATGGTGGGCACTGATGCCCCTGCCCAGACAAAAGAGAGCTCAGAGGTAAGTGAGACTGTGTCAACAGTCTGTGCAATGCCTGTGGGTAAGACCAGGGCTGCATAAATGTCCTCAACTACAGGCCCCACTGTGAGAGACCAGAGGAAAGAGAAAACCCTGGGATATAGAGTCCTCTGAGCAGAGCAATTCCAAGAACATATAAAAGGAAGCCCCATGTGTGTCCGTTCTGCAGAAACAGAAAAACAGCCTAGAAAGCCCTAGAAGCATCCACGGAGTCCCAAAGTATACAAAAATCTATTTGGCCAGAATAACTGGAAAGAGCCCGCCCACTGGTCCTGAAAATGACTGTGTTTAGATTTCAGGGGCAGGGGATCCCAGTGGCTTTGAATTTAATGGTCTTCAGGGAGATGATGAAATCAGCTGTCAATCAACAGAGGAACTGCAGGCCTTCGGGTTTAGAGTTGGGACAGCACAGTTCAGCCAGCCTCACGTGCACCTGCAGCCTATCTTGTCCCGAAGCCAGGAAGGGGCTTATTGAGGAAAAGGAAAAAGACACTCAAGGGCATGATCCTTCTTCCTGGAACAAAAGGAGTGTATAAATCATCACACCTCCTTTCACCCACTCTGGATCCAGTCCAGCCAATGACTGACAAGAGGGAACCCTCAGCTTCTCTGAGTCCTGAGTGGGTGGTGCAGATGCCTCGTCCAGAATGGGTCCCTCCAGAGACGTGGTCCTCATAAGCACAGACAAACCCTCTGAGGCTCTGCCTGAGTCCTGGCAGCAGTCACTGAGAAGGGAGGGGACTTATCAGCACCACACTGAAGGCAAGTCTGAGGCAGTGGCTGGCCTCCTTACCTCAAGTCTCTAAGAGCCACCCGCACAGTGATTGCAATTAAAACTTATGGGGAAAAAGTTTTTAGGAAGCAATTGGAAGCACACAGAATAAAATTGGTAAAACCCAGCCTTGAGCATCTGTTTTTCCTGTCCCTTATTCCTGAGTGTAGCAGTCCTAAATTATCTATAGTTGGTGACATGGCTGGTAAGGAAGGCTGTGTGACACAGCAGGAATGCAGCGGTTTGTTCAAGGTGGCTTAGCTGCAAGGCAAAGGAAGCAGTGTGTCACCCAACATCCCATCTGGGCTGCAGCAGATCCAACGCTGGTCCTGCATGGCTTTCAATTTGGCTGAAAGAGACCGCGGGAGATGGATGATTTGGTGTTAGCGTGTTTCCTCCTTTGTACTGCTAGGATGATTCAAAACCCTGATTCACTTCTCTTCGCAGACCCCTTGGCTGTCAGGTGGGAGAGTTCTCTGTCCTTGAGTCCTTCCTGAGGTATATCTGAAAGTAAGATTTGAACCTAGCCGAATTAAGAGTAATGCAACTATATCCCTTTCCCCTGCCACCCCACCCCTTTAGAGCTAGATAGGTATTTAGTTTTAAAAATGCAAAGGTATGAAAGAGGTGATGGAGAATATTGGGCCCAGTGTATCTGACTCTTGAATAGGGATTCAAGGTCTCTGATATCTAGGAGATTGTCTTGAGACACTTCTTTTTACACTTAACGTTAATACCTTTGGCTGTGCGTGTAAAATCCTTATCTCCATCTGAAAAAAAGATCAAGGTCTTTCAAGCATTATACTGCAAATGAAGCAGCCATTGTTATATCAGTATGAACACTTCTGTCCAGAGCGGTCCCTAAGTCCTTGTTGTTGAGTATTTGAACTCATTAATGTCAAGACTGAGGCTTGTACAAATGGGACCTAATCATATTTTAAATAACAGTCCAATCTTAGAATCCATTAGTAATATTCTTCCACCTATAAAGCTCTATTTGTGTCAGCTTTCTGTATAAACTGCAGCTCTGGGTCGTTGGTGTCCTGGTGTAGATATACAAACCAAGAATCTCTTTGGTTCTGGGAAGAGAAGCTGCATAACAGTGAACAGTTCACGTAAGATATAAAAGAAAACAAACTCACAAGGATATGAATAAATGTTACCATAAGGACGTCTGTACTCAGAACCTAAAAGAAATCCTATTGAACTCCGGGGCTAGAGACAGGGGACTCCAGAAGCAAGTTCTCCCTCTTCTTCCTCTTCTTTTGTACTTGACTTTCCATAGAGAATCTGTTGCCTTTAGAAGAGGCTTTGTTTGGCAAGCCTGGTAGCAAAAGAAGCCTAATTAGGTGAACACAGTTCAGGAAGGGGGGAGAGTAGCACTCATCGGACAAAGGTGGAGCCAGTGGAAATTTACCGTGTCGTCCGCAACAGATTTTCTATACATCTACAGGGTTCTTAAATATCTTCCCAAACCAGTTCATGAAATACCATCACTC
Organism: Mesoplodon densirostris; assembly: GCF_025265405.1. Classification (NCBI taxonomy): domain Eukaryota; kingdom Metazoa; phylum Chordata; class Mammalia; order Artiodactyla; family Ziphiidae; genus Mesoplodon; species Mesoplodon densirostris. The sequence continues at coordinate 78,316,639 of NC_082672.1, forward strand.
TTACTTGAAGGTGAAGTGGATTTCTATCTGCATTTGTCTCATGTGTTAAAAGTCCAGAAGCCACCTTAGTAATATAAAACCACTGCTCCAGAACTCATTGTTACACTTCCCAGGGCTGTGTTTGATTCTGTGTCTGTCGCTCCAAATGGCTACAGTTAAACTCTAGGACATTGAAGATACATCTAATGGCCTGAGTTAGAGAAGTTTTAACATAGGTAATTTGTTTCTTTGTCTTAAAATTGCAATGTTGGAAATTGTGCAAAATGAATTTTCTGTTCCATTCTGAGGATAAACAGTCTTCATACCAGCCTTCCCAAATGCATCCTCAATAGGAGTATTTCTGATTTTCTGGGATCTTCTATGTATCCTAGATCGCTGGCTACAAAGACAGGTAGTTTATATTGTGGAGCATTATGTTGATGTCTGATTCTCTTTGGAGAACTTGGAGTCTTCTTCTCCATATGACATTCACTTCAGTGGCAGACACCATGTGACAAATATTCTTCATAAAATCAATCAACTAAATATGGTAGACATTTCTATACTTTAAGTTTTTTTTTAAAATCCTTGATTATGGTTAAGAGGAAAACAGGAATGCTGAAAGACAAAATGAGCACAACTGGAGTCTTCAACTTTGCTAAAAGATTATGTAACTCATAGGTAAATGTGCATGCTGTCCTTGACTGAATCAGTAAGCAAAATTTAAAGTAGTGGTTGAACTACTTCAATATGTATGTGCATTATTAATGTTCACTTCTTTAGAGATAACTAGAGCTATGTTTTCTTGTCACTAAGAAATAAAAGCCAAAATTCCCTGAGATTCTGAAGCCTTTACCTTATAAGAATAATAATATAACAAATATTGTGCTATATGTGTAACATACATTATAGTAATGGGTCTGCAGTAGTCAGAAATGAGATATGAAGAAGGGAAAAGCAACCCGAATTTTATATTAGTGATGTTATAGTAAGACAGAAGCCTTTCTTATTATAAGCCTCGTTTTAAAATGCTTGAAACTTTCCCATAAGAATGTTTCTCATGACAGTTTTTTATTTTGCCTAGTAATGAAAATAGGAGATTGGTTTTTCATGTTTTTTGAAAGATGTTATCTAGGAGTAAAAGTGTTTTTCTAAACATTAGAATATTTTTAAGGTACTTTTTGTTTTGAAACCTCAAAACAAATAGTTTTTTAATGACCTTCAAACTTGTCTCCAATGAAGAAGTTTAGTGCCTCTCGTGTATGAGGCAAAGTTTGATTTGCAAATAATTAAATAACAAGCATTACCCAATGCTTCCTCTTCAAGTTATTGCCTCCCCAAATAGCAGTTAGCCCGCTGCACCTTGCAAATGAGAGGGACCTGCAATTAGCCACTCCTGGAATGTGTGTTGTGGGTACAGTTTTTGTACCTGTTAAAAAAGAAGCCAGAGCTGAAAACTAGTTGTTGGACTCTGACGTGGCACCTTCGAATATAAGGGAGCTCTGCTAACGAAGGAGAGAGCAGTATCAAGCCGAAACAGTGGCCTGTGTGATCTACTTTTGTTTAAAATCTCACTAAGACAGAATCACCCCATTCTCTGAGCTCAACAGATTGAGGTCCACTCAGACGACAAAGAGTTGAGATCCAAAACACGAAAGGTCCTGACTTCTTATTAAAATGTTAATTGTGCCATGGAGGGTTCAGGGCTGTCCTTCAACCATGAATTTTCACAGCTCGCATTTTTAATGTACAGAGAAGCCATAGTACCAGTGGAACCACAGCATGATAGGAAGATAGAACACATAGGAAGATAGAGCACAACACATCATAATTATAATCTCGAATGGAATAGGGGGAAAAAATGTTCTAAAATACAAATAGCTGCCTTAGACGCTTACTCAGTAATTCTGTGTTGAAATTTTTTGTGCCAGGATTTCTGCCTATAGAAGATAGAACATATTTATTTAAGTACCTGCAACACATATTTCTTTAAATGCCAAACTTTTGAGAAATGGATTCACACACTTGTTTCCCTTTGTCACCAGATCACTAGACACACTCTTACTGTCTCTAATTGGGTTATAGGGTTTGAAATTTTCTTAATTGGGAGTGGAGATGGACAAGCTGAGTATTTGTCTTCATGTTATACTATGTGTATCTTTCAGTCTTTGAAATCTCTATAACCTATATGGTGCAGAGCATAAAAAAAAGCATTAAAACATTTTATATAAGTTTACAAATAAATGAGGTTAAAGCAAAATTTCATGTTCTCTAAATGATGAAAGTCAGTATTTTATGGTGTCTAAATCAGCACCTAAAAAGCCTTAATTTCACCTACCCAAGAATTCAGAGAATACCATTCTTTCAACTTTTATGTCAGAATTTAAAAATCAACTTAAACATTAAGCACTGTTAAGCACTGAACTTAAAAAAGCCACATTATATAATTCACTTAAAGTCACTACTGCTTCTTTATCATCCTTTCTGCTTCTGCTGTCATTGAGGAATTAAGCACAGGCTTCCATTGCTTCTCTCTGGTCAAGTTGACATGTAGTCAAGAGTGGTTAGCTTAGCAAATGCCTGGCTAGGTGGGTGATCCAGGAGTTTCTAGAGTCTGGGAACAATGCTTTCTCCGTGAACTCTCATCAGCAGTAGAGGTCCTCTATCCTCACTTACCTGACATCTTTTTGATCTATCTTCAAGTTTCCTCAAAACCACAGTTTTGTAGAAATTACTACATTTTTGTAATTTCACACATTGTTCTTCTTGACCATACTTCTAAGGGCATTTGTTTTAAATAGTCATGATTTCCAGAGAGAGTACTTTGAATGGGAGGTTTTCACTGATAATTTCTTGTCAGTGTTTAGGAGATAGAAAGATCACATCCTTTGTATTTCATTTCAGGATATGACATGGATCCTTCCTATGGTAATGTATACATTTTCTCTTGATAGTTCACTAGCCACCCATGACTTAAAAACAATATGTGATGTAGCTGTTGGCTGTGTGATTCTGTGATCACAAAGCAATTTGCTAATTCAGGGTTCTGTTTTCAATTCTTTAGGTCTTTATAGTAACAAAACAAATTCATGGTGAAAAATCAATTCATACCCTCTCTTTTCTTCTTCATGGAGGATATTAATTACTTTATTTCTTTTAATTTTGGGTCTTTCAAACCCGGACTCTTAAACCTGGAAATGTTATGATGCAATGGCAAGAGAGAGAATCTTTGATGGATAGTCTTGCTCATGTCACTTGACTCCTCTGACATGGTTTTCTTGTCAATAAAATGGTAGATGTGATCATCATGATAATATATTGCATTTATATAGAACTTTTAACTTTCCTTAGAGAAAGTATTTTCATTCCCATTAATAATGCCTGGGCCATATAGCAACTAAATAAATAATTGGTAAGGATATCTATTATCTTGAGTTTTTTCAACACAAATCCCAAAAAGGCAGCTAAAACATGCAATTGTTGAATGTTATCGATGAGGATACTGAGTCCCAGGTTAGGCTAAGGATTTCCTCCAGATAACAGTACTGTGGTGGTGCTGAAAGGAGAAACTGTGTTTCCCGTTGCCACATCTGCGACTTTAAAAAACAAAGACGACACAACTATGCAGGACAAGGATATTTGTTTTCTCATAAATTCTATAGATGATATAAAAGGGAGGAAAATTGGCAAGGTCTTTTGAAACTAGTTGCAAGTAAATTCAAAGCATAATTTTAATTAGAAGGAAAAAAACAAATGAAAAGAATATTTACTGATGCCATTATTACAATTTTGATTTGGTGTAAGAACTTATCTCTGTCATCAAGTAGGTACAAAACGTTTGTAGTGTGGCTTTTATTGAATGAGCTTTTTGACTTTCAACACTGCAATGCTGGGATATTGATTCATTTATAAAGAATTCAGTAGTTGCAGATGAGTGATATGGGGGGCTGGTACAAAATTAGTGTGTTAGTTGAATAAGTATACGACCAGGAACCACTTGGTTGAGGTGAACAGATTATTTTCTTAGCTTATATTTTAATTGAATTCAGTTTTTCATAGACTATCTTATTTCACGTCCACATGTTTGTATGCAGTAATACTTTGTTCTGACACTACAATCATTTCCATTTCCTCTCTGTGAATATCCACGTTCCCAAATTTGCACATAATACACTGAGGAAGTGAGCAGAGAAACAGTCCCCTAATACTCAGGGCTCCCTTTTTCAGAGTTCTAAGAATATCGTGTCACCCAGATAGTCATTTAGACTATATATACGTCTAATGAATCCTCGTTTTTCCAGTTTCTGTGTAGGCAATGATGAATCATAATTTTTGAAGTATTATTAACCCAAGATTTAAAATTTCTGTTTCTTGAAAATAATAACTCCAATATTAAAAACAGACTTTTAGCTTTATCCCAGAAACAATGAGTCAGAATTTTGCGTGAATTAAGCTTCCACCACTAAGTGATGCCTCAGTTTCATGTCTCAATAGTAAATTGTTGAGAACTATTCTTCCAGTTTAGGTTAACATTGCAGGCATGTGCTCCAGTTTTTAACTTGGAAAACAGCTGGCCCGTGACCCAGTGCCAAAAGTATGACTAGACCAGTTTACAGCCAAACCACATCATAATTATAATCTCAAATAGAATAGGGGAAAAAAAGGTTCTATAATACAAATAACTGCCTTAGACGCTTACTCAGTGATTCTGTGTTGAAATTTTTTGTGCCAGGATTTTTGCCTATAGAAAACTGTTATGAATCATAGTTGTACCTTTTACAATGGTTTGTGAAGTATTTTTAGTTGATAATTTTCAACAATTTGGTGATTTGACTTCAAGGTGCTAAGAACTCTGTAAGAATTCACAACACTTATCAACTTGTCCCAAAATATGTAGCATAAATTTCCAGTATAAACAGCTGACCTTCCCTTGTGGGTCCAGGACTATATATTCTCTTATAAGTTGTCTTTTTTACTGGGTCTTGTGCAAAATAGTGGCTAAAGCTTAAAGATGACCATTGTAAGTCAGTGGTTAAATGTCAGTTTGCAAAGTCTGCTTTATCACTATAAATCTGGGTAGATTATTTATATAACTATAGCAAAAAATTATATAAGATTATACCTCCTTTGGTAAATAGTGGGAAGTAATAAAATTAAACATCAGTTTATGACCCCAACCATTATTAATTCTATTCAGTGTGCCATAATGCTACTGTAGTTTAAGAGAAAATATTTATATGCTACAAAATGACTTTTGATATCCAATAATAAAAGATTTGGAGGATCCATTTAAAATGGAACTCTCTTATATTCCTGAATCGCATATAAATATATGTACAGTTTTAAAGCTATATATAGATTTTCCTTAAATTTATCCCTTTAGTTTTCTGGTAAGGAGACTATTGTGGTGCAAATTATAAAAGTACTTATGAAGAAATATTCATTTTCTACAAATAAAGACTATGAAAGAATCAGTCTTCTGATAATCATATATTAGCTTGATATTATTTCACATAATTTTATTTTTGAATCACAAAACAATTTTTTATTATAGAGGTAATATAGTAATATGGGAAAAATATAGAGAAGCAAAAAATACTTATAATTCAATACCCTGAAGCAACTACTGTAATTAATTTGTCAAATATATTTTCAATCTCTTTTATATGTGTATTTTACACATTTGGAATTAACCCTGTACAAAAAGAAACAAAAGCCATTAGAATCAGGAAATGAGCAAGTTAATTTGTAATTGGACAGAGCTTGGATACACATTGTTGTTTTATAAATTTACAATGGTCTAGCCATATCCCAGGACTGCTTTGTGTCCATATTATCTGAGAACTAGTGTGGAAAGTAACATATGTTTACATGTGCTCTGTTTTATTTCAATAATCCTGCTTTTCTAGGGCTGTGCATCTCAGCTGTTGCATATTATATCAGACTAGAAACTGGATACTAGCCCAGATAAACAGTTTTTTTGGAGGAAGGAAAATATCCAAATAGAATGAATTATTTTGTGATTTTGAGATTAACTAACACTCAGTGTTCAAGAAATTTGAAAGTGTTTTAAAAAGAAATGAGAGGAAAAATAACTTTTAGGAGCTTCCCTTACCTACACCCAAGAATGACTTTGGAAATACTTCTTAGTCTAGTTATAGATAGAACTAAAGTGTATTTTTGCTACTTTAGTAGACATACCATACATAATTCATCAATAAATTAAAATATATTATAGCAGTCTCTTCCAGTTTTCCATTCAAAATGTTATCTCCGTATCCTGCAAACCATCTCTTTTTTTTTTTCTGCCCATTGATTCTGCTCTTTTTTTCCTTTAAATTTGTCTAAACAAATTTGGGGGACATTTCTGAGGACAAAAAAGGCTTAAAATGATATAAATGAAATTTTTTTTTAATTTTTATTGGAGTATGGTTGCTTTCCAATGTTGTGTTAGCCTCCACTGCACAACGAAATGAATCAGCCATACACAGAGTGAAACTTTATTCTTGAATTTTCTTTCATTTTATTGACACGAATAACACTTTCTCATACCAACACTGAGCTAAACTCTGGGACTTCTGTCTCACCATTGTTATGTCTTATCAGAGTCTCTTCTCAGTGGACAGTTAAGGTCTGCATCGGAAGGCATTAGGAGATTTATTCTTACTTCAAAGTAAAAACATAATTGATAAAATGTTATGTTTCTGTGTTGACTTGCATGCAGTCTTTTTTCTTCTATTGCTAACCTCTTCGATATCACAGGGTTCCTTTTTTTATCTTCCAGAAGTCTAGTCTCCATCTGAGACCTCTATGAAAATCGTTCTCTCAAATGTTCTTACTGTCCTCTGTGCCCACAGTGTCAATTCTCAAGCCACATCTTTTTATTCTCTTAAGTATTTGCCCTTTCCAATCACCTTTTTATGAGATCCTCCCCACCTATTTTCTGTGAGATTTTTTTAAAGTGAATTTTATTGGAATATAGTTGAGTTGCACTGTTGTGTTAGTTTCAGGTGTACAGCAGAGTGAATCAGTTACACATATACATATATCCACTATTTTTAAGATTATTTTCCCATATAGGTCATTACAGAATATTGAGTAGAGTTCCCTGTGCCATTGAGCAGGTTCTTATTAGTTATCTATTTTGTATATAGTAGTGTGTATATGTCAATCCCAATCTCCCAATCTATCCCTCCCCCCACTTATCCCCTTGGTAACCATAAGTTTGTTTCCTACATCTGTGATTCTATTTTCGTTTTGCAAATAAGTTCATCTGAACCATTTTTATAGATTCCACAAATAAGCGATATTATATGATATTTGTCTTTCTCTTTCTAACTTACTTCACCCTGTATGACAATCTGTCAAGTTTTAATTCCCAAAACCGTGACCTTTCTGGGTGCTCTCCCTGTGCATTCCTAGCTCAGAATATGCCGTCTCCTATCTCCTCATCGCTGAGAGAGCAGAGGGACGGGAATCTGCTCTGAAGTCACACAGACTCGGACTCAGTTCCTGGCATAGCCCTGTACCAGTTGAATGACCCTAGGAAAGTCACCATTTCTGTATTTTAAACATATAATAATAAAGCCAAAGATAGGCGTCCAGGGGTTACATGGATCTTATACAGATGGAGATATCTAGGTACCTTCCAACTCCAGGCTCTTTTTTCTCCAGGGTCCTCATGATCCCATATGGATGCATTAGGTCTATTTGTCAGTACTATCCAACCTTGATATTCCATTTTAGGATTTTTTTTCATAAATGTATTTAAAGTATCTACCACAGCACCTAACTTTGAGTAGACACTCAGTAAATGTTAGCTGTTATTTTCATTAGCATGATAATTTTTTATTTGCCTATTGACTAATTAATAATGGCAGCTAGCATATTTTAACCTTTAATTATTAATAAATCATGGTGAAGATATTTATACATATTTATAAGCCAGTAGATTGGTTCCCTTAATGTTATTACTTTCCATACTCCTTTCTACTCTCACATTTCCAGTTTAAAAAACAACAAAAAAGATAATACTTTGCCCATTTTTTAATAGTTTTTTTGTGTGTGTGTGACTGAGTTGTAAGAGTTCCTTATATATTTTAGATATTAACCCCTTATCATTTATATAGTTTGAGGGTATTTCCTCCCGTTCTGTGGGTTGCCATTTCACTCACGTTTGCTTCCTTCGCTGTGCAGAAGCTTTTTAGCTTATAGAGGCCACTTATCTTTTTTTTGCTTTTGTTGCCTATACTTCTGAAATCATGGTTGCCAGGGGCTGGGGGAGGATGAAATGGAGAGTCTCTGTTCTACAGGGGCAAAGTTTCAATTATCCAAGATGAATAATTTCCAGAGATCTGCTGTACAACATTGTGCCTGCAGTCAACTGTATATACTGTAGACCTCATGTTAAGTGTTCTTACCACAGTTTTAAATGTAAGTAAGTAAACAAATAAATAATATTACTGGAAATAAAACTGGTGCTACCATTCTTGTAAATATTATTCAGTGACCCTCAAGAGTAACATATTCTTGGTTTTAATGTGTATTTTATGACAAAGTGGCAATGACACTACACCTGCAAGATAATTTCCACAGAAGCTCTCAAGCTCCAAAAGGCAAAGTGGAAATTTGTATGTCCACAAAATAACCTAGCACAGTGTCTGAATCTATTTGATGATGAATAAATATTTGTTAAAAAAACAAAAAAACAAATGAAATAATGTGGTCAGAAAGTCCAACTACACTAGGACAAAGTCTATAACAGGTAGTCACTCAACAAATATTTATTGAGCACCTACTAAGTGTCCAGCACTGTTTTAGGATCTGGGAAGACTGAAATGAATGTAACAATATCACTGTCCTCAGGAAGTTTACATTCTAGTTAGCAAAGACAGGCAAAAAGTGAGTTTAAAAATACATACATAAATATATCAGATGTAATAAGTGCTGTGGGCAACAATAGATCAGAGTAAGGTCAAGGACATGTGGGAAAGTCTTGGATAGTGTATCATTTCCTATGTAACAAATCACCTCAGATCTTAGTGACTTAGAGAAAGAATCATGTTATTGCTCATGATTCCATGGTTCAAAGCTCTTTGACTGAGTTCAGCTGGTTGGTTCTTCTGCTGGTCTCCTCTGGTGTCATTCACGAGGCTACAGTCACCTGACTGCTCAGCCTAGGGATGGATGATCTAATACTGCCTCACTCACATGACTGGTAGTTGGTGCTGGTTTCTTGTCCTCACATGAAAGCAGAATTTCAGGATGATGAGAGTAGAAACTGTAAGACCTTTTGAGACCTCCAGGCAAAGTCACACATCACTTTTACTGCATTTTTCTGACCAGATCAAGTCACAGGCTTATCAAAATTCAAAGGAAGAGGAAGGAAATTCCACCTCTTAATGAGAAGAATTGTATAGAGTTTGAGCCCATTTTAACCTACTACAGATGCAGGGTTACTACTTTAAGTTGGATAGTCAGTGACATCTCTGGGAGAGTGACATAAGGGCAGAGACCTACGTGATGTGAGGGAATAACAACGTTACTATCTTTGAGGAATACATTCTTGGCCATGAGAATTGCCAGTGCAAAATGCCAAGGTGAGAAATCAAAGAGCTCAGTGTGGTTGGAAACGATGGGCAAAGGCATTGTGTTAGAAGAGGAAGGTAAAGAGGTAATAACATGGGCTTTCCTTGTGGTTCAGTGGTTAGGAATCTGCCTGCCAATGCAGGGGACATGCGTTTGAGCCCTGGGCCGGGAAGTTCCCACATGCCATAGAGCAAGTAAGCCCATGCGCCACAACTACTGAGCCTGCACTCTAGAGACTGCAAGCCACAACTACTGAAGCCTTCATGCCTAGAGCCCTAGCTTTGCAGCAAGAGAAACCATTGCAATGAGAAGCCTGCACACCATAACAAAGAGTAGTCCCCGCTAACTGCAACTAGAGAAAGCCTGCACACAACAATGAAGACCGAATGTAGCCAAAAATAAATAAATAAATAAATAAATAAATAAATAAAGATATAATGACAGACCAGCTGGTAAAGGTCCTTGTAGGTTATTTTAACTGCTTTGTCATTTACTCCAAGTGAGATGGGAAGAACCATTGATAGAGTTTTGAACAGAGTGACGTGAGTTCACATATGTGTCAACAGGATCTCTGGCTGCTGTGTTGAAACTGAACTTGAGCATAGATAGCAGGGAAGGAACAAGGAGCCCAGTGATGATATTTACCTAGAGGGGAGATGATAGTGGCTTAAAATAGAAGGGCCGTATCAACAGCATTTTCTGGAATAATTTGTAAAACTAATAAGATAGAAAACATTCTTGGATTATATAGTCTTCCAACCAGATTGTCAACTTTTCTAAGAAAGAAACTGTTAGTTTTCTTTTTGTATGTGTCTTCTACTTTGGCATTTGAAAGGCACTCACTAAATACTTACTGACTGCTTAGTGAAGCCTCAGGCTTCACTGCTGGAATGAACATAATCACTGCAGGATGCTGAGTCTTTCAGAGTTCATCATCAAATGATGTTTGAAGAGCAAAAGCAAATAGATAAGCTTATTAAGATTCATTGATACTCTTCAGATTGCATTTCTGCTATATGCTGAAGGACAGCAAATGAATGGGAGCTAAGACAATCTGTCTGGGTCCAACAGCATTAGAAGCCATCCCTTGAAGTGTAAATAATTATTAAATTAACTGAACAAATATTTTAAGTCCCTACTAAGTGAAAAGTGGTATGTCACAGATTCAAATCTGAACAAGAAACAATTGTCAAAAGCACTAATATTCTAGCGTGACATGGAGAGTGTTAATTTTATAAATAAAGTGAGGTGAATTTATCAACTAATATTCTAATGTTGGACAGAAAACATGAATATGCACAGAGGAGTGTTGGAAAGAGTGTTGGAAATCTGGTGTTAATTATGGTCTGGAGGGGTCAATATTAACTCCAGATTCAGCCTAGTGGATGATAAGTGCTCTTCCTGCTGGTAGCAAAGTACTCACTTCTAAATTTCACCACAGTGAATGAACTATAAATGCTTTATGTTGGTATTATTCTTTTTAAATTAAAAAAATTATATATGTGTCTGTGTATACTAGTGTATAATACTATATGCAGACATTATGATAATTGATATAAAAACCCTCCATTGTATCTAAATAGAGAATATTTTTAAAAGGAAAAAAGAGCTTATAAGTTTTACTCAGTATCATGTTTTCAGAATTTGTAATTTCAACTTTTATATCACCTCAAATTATAAATGATCTCACTAGAGATGAGAGATGCTTTATGTCATGAAAAATTGGTATAAAATCAATGTTTTTTTTACATGTCATAGGATATATCACTTAAAAAACAGGATGAACACCAGAGCATGACAATCTGTCCTTAGCTAACTTCATCCACTGATAACTCATACTTTGCTAAAACCATTACAGAGGGCCACATTGTTTGCAAGTGTAAATAGGCATGATATTCATATCTTTTTTATAAGACTGTTCATTACATTCTGCTTTAAAACTGACTACAACTAAAAGTTAGTATTAAAAAAAATCTCTAATTTGGAAATGAGAAACCCAACGTTGTGTCTCACTCTGTGCCTTAAAATAAGCTTCCTGAATTCCCTGAACTTCACTTTCCTCCTCTGTAACACTAGGTGGTTGGGATAGATCAGTGGTTCTCAGCCTTGGTTGCACACTAGAATCATCTGGGGAGCATTAGAAAAGTAATAATGCCCAGACCCCACTCAGGATTTAAGTTTTAAAGGTCTCCAGGTGACTTTGATATACAGCAAGTGTTGAAAACCAACGGGCTAGGTGATCACTACAGTTACTTCTAGCAAAACTTCCTAATTTCATAATTTCAAAAATTCCTAAATTCACTGTGTTTTAACATAATAATGGTTGCTAGAGATAACAAAGTTCTCAGTATTTCCAATGTCTTGAAAAGTAGAAATTGTCCTTAAAGACAGTATTTTACTCAAAATTGTGAACATATTTTATCTGTACTCCAAAATTTTCTGTATTATGAGAATAATTTACACAAAGAAACTATATGCATTATTCATTTTGGTATGACATATACATTAAAAGTGATATAGATTCACCTAATCCTTAGAAGTTAATGACTGTTATGATTGGAAAATAATTACTTTCTTTCAGTGCACATATATTGCAAGGACAGTGTACTCAGAAGATGTGTGTAATTTTTTAAAGAATTGCTGTTGTAGCTATTTTGGTTTTGAATAAATTGACCATTAAAACCCTGAGATAGGAGAGACCTTCAAGATGGTGGAGGAGTAGGACATAGAGATCACCTTCTTCCCCACAAATACATCAGAAATACAACTACATCTGGAACAACTCCTACAGAACACCTACTGAACACTGGCAGAAGGCCTCAGACTTCTCAAAAGGCAAGAAACTCCCCCACATACTTGGTCGTGTGGCTGACAGGGTCCTCGTGCTCCGGCCGGGTGTCAGGCCCATGCCACTGAGATGGGAGAGCCGAGTTCAGGACACTGGTCCACCAGAGACCTCCTGGCTACATATAATATCAAAGGGCAAAAGCTCTCCCAGAGATCTCCATCTCAACACTAAGACCCAGATACACTCAACGACCAGCAAGCTACAGTGCTGAACACCCTATGCCAAACAACTAGCAAGACAGGAGCACAACCCCACCCATTAAGAGAGAGGCTGCCTAAAATCATAATAAATTAACAGACACCCCAAAACACACCACTGGATGCAGTCCTGCCCACCAGAAACACAAGATCCAGCCTCATCCACCAGAACACAGGAACAAGCCTCATCCACCAGGAAGCCTACACAACCCACTGAACCAACTTTAGACACTGGGGGCAGACACCAAAAACAATGGGAACTACGAACCTGCAGCCTGCAAAAAGGAGACCCCAAACACAGTAAGATAAGCAAAATGAGAAGAGAGAAAAACACAGAGCAGATGAAGGAACAAGGTAAAAACCCACCAGAACTAACAAATGAAGAGGAAATAGGCAGTCTACCTGAAAAATAATTCAAAATAATGATAGTAAAGATGACACAAAATCTTGGAAATAGAGTGGAGAAAATACAAGAAACATTTAACAAGGACCTAGAAGAACTAAAGAGCAAACAAACAATGATGAACAACAAAATAAATGAAATGAAAAATTCTTTAGAAGGAATCAGTAGCAGACTAGCTGAGGCAGAAAACCGGATAAGTGACCTGGAAGATAAAATAGTGGAAATAACTACCACAGAGCAGAATAAAGAAAAAAGAATGAAAAGAATTTAGGACAGTCTCAGAGACCTCTGGGACAAAATTAAACACACCAACATTTGAATTACAGGGGTCCAGAAGAAGAAGAGAAAAAGAAAAGGACTGAGAAAATATTTGAAGAGATTATAGTTGAAAACTTCCCTAATATGGGAAAGGAAATAGTCAATCAAGTCCAGGAAGCACAGAGAGTCCCATACAGGATAAATCCAAGGAGAAACATGTCAAGAGAAATATTAATCAAATTATCAAAAATTAAATACAATTGAGCTATTTGTAATGAGGTGGATAGACCTAGAGTCTGTCATACAGAGTGAAGTAAGTCAGAAAGAGAAAGACAAATACCGTATGCTAACACATATATATGGAATTTAAGGGAAAAAAATGTCATGAAGAACCTAGGGGAAAAACAGGAATAAAGACACAGACCTACTTGAGAATGGACTTGAGGATATGGGGAGGGGGCAGGGTAATCTGTGACAAAGCGAGAGAGAGCTATGGACATATATACATTACCAAATGTAAGGTAGATAGATAGTGGGAAGCAGCTGCATAGCACAGGGAGATCAGCTCGGTGCTTTGTGACTGCCTGGAGGGGTGGGATAGGGAGGGTGGGAGGGAGGGAGACCCAAGAGGGAAGGGATATGGGAACAGATGTATATGTATGACTGATTCACTTTGTTATAAAGCAGAAAATAATAAAAAAAAATAAATACAAAGAAAAAATATTAAAAGCAGCAAGGGAAAAGCAACAACATACAAGGGAAGCCACATAAGGTTAACTGCTGATCTTTCAGCAGAAACTCTGCAAGCCAGTGGGGAGTGGCAGGACATATTTAAAGTGATGAAAGGGAAAAACCTACAACCAAGATTACTCTACCCAGCATGGATCTCATTCAGATTCGACAGAGAAATTAAAACCTTTACAGACAAGCAAAAGCTAAGAGAATTCAGCACCACCAAACCGGCTCTACAACAAATGCTAAAGGAACTTCTCTAGGCAGGAAAAACAAGAGGAGAAAAGGACCTACAAAAACAAACCCAAAACAATTAAGAAAATGATAATAGGAACATACATAATGATAATTACCTTAAACATGAATGGATTAAATGCTCCAACCAAGATACAGGCTTGCTGAATGGACACAAAAAGACCCATATATATGCTGTCTACAAGAGACCCACTTCAGACCTAGGGACACATACAGACAGAAAGTGAGGGGATGGAAAACAGATATTCCATGCAAATGGAAATCAAAAGAAAGCTGGAGCAACAATTCTCATATCAGGCAAAACAGACTTTAAAATAAAGACTATTACAAGAGACAAAATAAAGACTATTACAAGACACTGCATAATGATCAAGGGATCAATCCAAGAGGAAGATATAACAATTGTAAGTATTTATGCACCCAACATAGGAGCACCTCAATATATAAGGCAAATGCTAACAGCCATAAAAGGAGAAATAGACAGTAACACAATCATAGTAGGGGACTTTAACCCCACTTTCACCAATGGACAGATGATCCAAAATGAAAACATATAAGGAAACACAAGCTTTAAATGATATATTAAACAAGATGGACTTAATTGATATTTATAGGACATTCCATCCAAAAACAACAGAGTACACTTTCTTCTCAAGTGCTCTTGGAACATTCTCCAGGATACATTATATCTTGGGTCACAAATTAATCCTTCGTAAGTTTAAGAAAATTGAAAGCATATCAAGTATCATTTCCAACCACAATGCTATGAGACTAGATATCATTTACAGGAAAAATGTGTAAAAAAATACAAACACATGGAGGCTAAACAATACACTACTAAATAACCAAGAGATCACTGAAGAAATCAAAGAGGAAATCAAAAAATATCTAAAAACAAATCACAAAACATGATGACCCAAAACCTATGGGTTGCAGCAAAAGCAGCTCTAAGAGGGAATTTATAGCAATACAATCCGACCTCAAGAAACAAGAAACATCTCAAATAAAAAACCTAAACTTACACGTAAAGCAGTTAGAGAAAGAAGAACAAAAAAACCCCAAAGTTAGCAGAAGGAAAGAAATCATAAAGATCAGATCAGAAATAAATGAAAAAGAAATGAAGGAAACAATAGCAAAGATCAATAAAACTAAAAGCTGTTTCTTTGAGAAGATAAACAAAATTGATAAACCTTTAGCCAGACTCATCAAGAAAAAAAAAGGGAGAAGACTCAAATCAATAGAATTAGAAATGAAGAAGGAGAAGTAACAGCTGACACTGCAGAAATACAAAAGATCATGAGAGATCAACTATATGCCAATAAAATGGACAACCTGGAAGGAATGGACAAATTCTTAGAAAAGCACAACCTTCCATGACTGAACCAGAAAGAAACAGACAAGTCACAAGCACTGAAACTGAGACTGTTATTAAAAATCTTCCAACAAACAGAAACCCAGGACCAGATGGCTTCACAGGTGAACTCTATCAAATATTTAGAGAAGAGCTAACCCCTATCCTTCTCAAAATCTTCCAAACTATAGCAGAGGGAGGAACACTCCCAAACTCATTCTACGAGGCCACCATCACCCTGATACAAAAACCAGACAAGGATGTCACAAAGAACAAAAACTACAGGCCAATATCACTGATGAACATAGATGCAAAAATCCTCAACAAAATACTAGCAAACAGAATCCAACAGCACATTAAAAGGATCATACACCATGATCAAGTGGGGTTTATTCCAGGAATGCAAGGATTCTTCAATATATTAAAATCAATCAGTGTGATAAACCATATTAACAAATCGAAGGAGAAAAACCATATGATCACCTCAATACATGCAGAAAAAGCTTTTGACAAAATTCAACACCCATTTAAGATAAAAGCCCTCCAGAAAGTAGGCATAGAAGGAACCTATCTCAACATAATAAAGGTCATATATGCAAACCCACAGCCAACATTGTCCTCAATGTTGCAAAACTGAAACCATTTCCTCTAAGATCAGGAAGAAGACAAGGTTGTCCACTATTACCACTATTATTCAACATAATTTTGTAACTTTTAGCCACAGCAATCAGAGAAGAAAAAGAAATAAAAGGAATCCAAATCAGCAAAGAAGAAGTAAAGCTATCGCTGTTTGCAGATGACATAATACTATACACAGAGAATCCTAAAGATGCTAACAGAAAACTACTAGAGCTAATCAATAAATTTGGTGAAGTAGCAGGATACAAAATTAATGCACAGAACTCTCTTGCATTCCTCTACACTAATGATGAAAAATCTGAAAGAGAAATTAAGGAAACACTCCCATTTACCATTACAACAAAAAGAGTACAATACCTAGGAATAACTTACCTAAGGAGGCAAAAGACCTGTATGCAGAAAACTATAAGACATGGATGAGGGCCTCCCTGGTGGCGCAAGTGGTTGAGAGTCCGCCTGCCGATGCAGGGGATATGGGTTCGTGCCCCGGTCTGGGAGGATCCCATATGCCGCGGAGCGGCTGGGCCCGTGAGCCATGGCCGCTGAGCCTGCGCATCCGGAGCCTGCGCGTCCGGAGCCTGTGCTCCGCAACGGGGGAGGCCACAACAGTGAGAGGCCCGCATACCGCAAAAAAAAAAAAAAAAAAAAAAAAAAAAAAGACATGGATGAAAGAAACTAAAGATGATACAAACAGATGGAAAGATATACCATGTTCTTGGATTAGAAGAATCAATATTGTGAAAATGAATCTACTACCCAAAGCAATCTACAGATTCAGTGCAATCTCTATCAAACTATCAATGGTATTTTTCACAGAACTAGAACAAAAAATTTCACAATTTGTATTTGAACACAAAAGAACCCAAATAGCCAAAACAATCTTGAGAAAGAAAAACAGAGCTGGAGGATTCAGACTCCCACACATCAGACAAAAGTTTCAGTAATAAAAACAGTATGGTACTTGCACAAAAACAGAAATATAGATCAGTGGAACAGGATAGACAGCCCAGAAATAAAGCCACACACATATGGTCACCTTATTTTTGATAAAGGAGGCAAGAGTATATAATGGACAAAAGACAGCCTCTTCAATAAGTGGTGCTGGGAAAACTGGACAGCTATATGTAAACGAATGAAATTAAAACACTCCCTAACACCACACACAAAAATAAACTCAAAATGGATTAAGACCTAAATGTAAGGCCAGACACTATAAAACTTTTAGAGAGAAACATAGGCAGAACACTCTATGACATAAATCACAGCAAGATCTTTTTTGACCCACCTCTTAGAGCAATGGAAATAAAAAGAAAAATAAACAAATGGGACCTAATGAAACTTAATAGCTTTGCACAGCAAAGGAAACCATAAACAAGATGAAAAGACAACCCTCAGAATGGGAGAAATATTTGCAAATGAAGCAACTGACAAGGGATTAATCTCCAATATATACAAGCAGCTCATGCAGCTCAATATCAAAAAAACAAACAACCCAATCCAAAAATACACAGAGGATCTAAATAGACATTTCTCCAAAGAAGACATACAGATTGCCAACAAACATATGAAAGAATGTCAACATCATTAATCAGAGAAAAGCAAATCAAAACTACAGTGAGGTATCACCTCACACAAGTCAGAATGACCATCATCAAAACATCTACAAACAATAAATCCTGGAGAGGGTGTGGAGAAAAGGGAAGCCTCTTGCATTATTAGTGGGAATGTAAATTGATACAGCCACTATGGAGAACAGTATGGAGGTTTCTTAAAAAAGTAAAAATAGAGCTATTGTATGACCCAGCAATTCCACTGCTGTGCACATACCCTGAGAAAACCATAATTCAGAAAGAGTCATGTACCACAATGTTCACTGCAGCTGTACTTACAATCACCAGAATATGGAAGCAACCTAAGTGTTCATTGACAGATGAATGGATAAAGAAGATCTGGCACATATATACAATGGAATATTACTCAGCCATAAAAAGAAAGGAAATTGAGTTATTTGTAATGAGGTGGATGGATCTAGAGTCTGTCATACAGAGTGAAGTAAGTCAGAAAGAGAAAACCAAATGTTGTATGCTAACACATATATATGGAATCTAAAAAAAAAAATGATTCTGAGGAACCTAGAGGCAGGACAAGAATAAAGAGGCAGACATAGAGAATGGACTTGAGGACACGGAAATGGGGAAGCGTAAGCTGGGACGAAGTGAGAGAGTGACACAGACATATATACACTACCAAATGTAGAATAGATAGCTAGTGGGAAGCAGCTACATAGCGCAGGGTGATCAGCTCAGTTCTTTGTAAACCCCTAGAGGGGTGGGATAGGGAGGGTGGCAGGGAGAAGCAAGAGGGAGGATATAAGGGGATATATGTATATGTATAGCTGATTCTCCCTGTTATAAAGCAGAAACTAACACACCATTGTAAAGCAATTATACTCCAATAAAGATGTTAAATTTTTTAAGTTAAAAAATTTAAATAAATAAAAAGAAAAAAAAGAAAGAAAATCAACTATACTTTAAAATAAAATAAAAATTAAATTAAAAATCGACCTTGAGATATAAACCTGCTAAAGTTTATAACTTATTCATGATAAATACTTTACACACTGATGTATTATGAAGCAGAATAGATGGTTTTATAAAAGTCTGATTTAAGTGAAATATTTAGTTGTATGGGTATTTCAAAAGGTAAAAGTTTGATTTCTTGAAACAGTTTTGAAATGTGTCACTATAAGTTTTTGCTATCAGTTTTTTCCTAAACAACTTTTCATTGGAGTGAATGAATAATCTTTTTCTTTAATCTTAAATGCTAGAGTATATAGTCACATGCTATATTATTTAACTCTCCCATGAAATCCAGACCCCAACAATGAACTCCGATCCAAAAAGGAATCATGTAGAGACTTAGGAAATTGGGGAAAGGCCTCAAATAAATATTAGGGTGGAAATAATAGATTTTGTGTCATATATTTTCACAGAATTCTGTCCTTGTGGGTATGTACTTTCAAATACTTGGGACAGGCAGACTCTTTTCTTCTTTTAGCCATCCTAATAATAGGAAGAAGAAGAGGTACAGATGACAGCTAAGAGCTAACATGGGTAAATGTAGGTGTAGCCAACGAAGAATGTGCTGGTTATATGAAATTTCTGCAGGCCTAGTTATTTTGAAATCTATTTGGAAAAAAATTAATGCTCAGAAAAGACACTATGAAAAAGAAATATGTGATTTTTCAGTATAACATGTGTATCATCATTTTGTGTTTGCTTCTGACATCCTCAGTCTGTTATTCTTATTATATCTTTAATGCTCATACATATTTCATTGTATTTGCTTGCCCCATTGATGACAAGCTAGACTTAATAACTAAGAATAATTCACAGATATACCATTAATCATGGCATGCAAATATATGACATTAAAAGAATAATGTGACTGCTGGAATAGTCCACATGCTTTAAAACCTTGTTCTGTGCAGACTGGGGAAGCTGTTTTGCTTCACATTAGCTCTATCACACATCAGTTTGCTTTACAAGGTCTCCCTGAAGTCAATCAGACACATGTACCGTGCTTTCAAAGAATTTTGTACAGTAAGAATAGCTATGAAGTGTGTGAAAATACAGGTGACATATACTATAGTTTTTGTAATAGTAGTGACATGTATGCTAGTGACTTTAAAATCTAATTTATAAGAGTTTTATCTGGTTTCAAAATATCAAGAGGTTTTATGAAACAATTTAAAATTTGGCATCAGATGGCATCACACTTATTACTCAACTCTTGCAAGCAACCAAATATAGAAGTTGGTAGTTACCTCCTCACCTTTCAAAATTTTCACTCCTACTCATCTGATCATATTCTGGTGTTCTGCTATCAGATGCATTATTTTGTGTTTTATAACTTGTATTAAACTGGGGAGAGCACATCAAGCTGTACTCAGTCACTCATAATATTTTCCCTTAGTTTCATCAGATAAAGTCAACAAAGGGATAATAATTCCTAAGAAAGGTAAGGAGAAAAGTTATGTAAGCCTCAGGAAGGTACCCATCAAAAGGGGCCCAGTGAGATTAGAAACACTTCATGCTCGGGGGGAAATGAAAGATTAAAACATGGAGACCAGTGTCACTTACTTCCTAGTTTTGCCTGAGGCTGTGCCATGTCAGCACTGCAATCATTGTACAGAGCAGAGTAAATTGACCTACATTTCTGAAGATGTCATATAAAATTTACATGATCTTCAGAGTCTAGCAACATTATATTGAACAAAGACTTTACATCTGACAGCCAAAGGTTAGTAATACTAACATTTTCTTGAGTAAACAAACTTTCATTATCTAGATATAAATATATCACTTTGTCTCATTAGGTCTTATTTGCAGTAAACTTTTTTCCTGGTAAGACTTTGAATTGGTTTATTGGTCATAGCCACATAATGTGAAAAGTGTAGGTATTGGACTCCATCTTGAAAGCACAAATAGTGCATTAAAGTAAAGCTGCCATACAGGATTAATAATGCAATGTTGTGTTTAAAACATGTCAGATTCTCTTAAATGTATCTTTCTTCTTTAAACTTTAATCAGCTGAGATAAATGTTTTTTATTTGGCCTTAACTGTTTGTCACAAGACGATAAGAGACAGGCAGCCAATAAAATAAATTGAAGTGCTGCTCTGGTTAGGTAGAATTGGAATTTAATACTGTTGCAGTTGGTTGAGATATGACTGAAATATATATATATATATATATATATATATATATATATATATATATATATATATATATATATATATTGCATGGTTGTATGACATCATGAGAAAGAAAAGAGACCTACCAAATTTTTAATTGGCTAATACTTAGAAGTATTTGGGTGAACTTAGGTATAATGTTTTTTGTACCTCTCCCCAAATATAGTCTATTCCTTTTTTAAAAAGTTGTAATTAAGAGTATTTTGAGTCATGCATATTAGTGATATCAAATCAATATTTAAATCAAATTAATGAATATTAAAAAGATATTGCATCTAAATCCCAAAAAGAGATAGGGTGAATTATATTCTACAGCTCAACTTGGAAGTCCAGCTGTCACAGTGAAACCTCTGTCATTGAAATAGCTCAGAAATAGACTACATTCATATTTAACCCAATAGCTTTAGGCATTCAGAGATATGGAGTAGATGAAATAAAAAGTACCATATCAAAATTAACAACAAGCTATGTGTTATCCTTCTGGAGTTTTAGAGTCATTTTTAACATAGATAGTAACTTGGTTTGAAATTTAAGCACACACATACACACAGGTTTGCTACTTGGAGAGTTCCGTGCCTGGGGGAGGGGAAGTGACAATTGGTGCATTCAGTATATAACACGTGTAATGATAATAAAGTTGATTGGTTGAACTCTATAGCTTTTTTTTTTTTTCTTTTCTTCCTCTTCCTGTAGAGTAGTTCAGCCGGGGGGTGGAAGGATTCTCCCCCATCTTCACCCCCCACCAAGAAGGCGTAGGTTGATACCATTTTTATTGTTCTGCTGGGGTGGGAAAGAAACCATATGCTTTAGAATTTTGAATGGCTACACCAAAGGGAAGACTGAAGCAGGCCCTCTTTCCCCTTTCCTACCGGACTTTGAGGTGGGGTTATTCTTCTAAATGTTCTGGCAGACTCGGGGTTAGCTTAGTGCTTCCACCCCCGGGGCAGAGAGGTGGGTGACGGGAAGAAATGTCAAGGGCTTCAGAAGAGCTTGGGCTGAGTGAAGTGTGGAGTGGGAAGCTGATGTCTGAAACCCACCCCTCCCCTGGATATCAGGCAAAGGCAAAGGGAGTCGGAACCAGCTGATGCCGCTGCTGCTGCTTCCCATTTCCAGGGTGAAATTTTCACAGCAGCTAATTCTAAAGGGAGGAAAAATCCCTAACCAGCAGAGAAGATTCTATATCACCCAATACAAGCTATCTAACCTTTTAGGCAGGCTTTTCAGAGAAATCCTCGGTTTAAAAGTCAGCGTTCACGATCCAAAAATACGGGACGGGAGTCAGAGCTGGTATGCAATGTGAAAAGCCTCTTTACACTCTGTGAGTGTTTGAAACGATCCGATGAGCATAGGAAGTGGCTGCCAACGCTCTGGCGGCTGCTCGTGCCGCCGCCGCCGCCGCCGCCGTTCCTCGCAGAGGGCTGGACAGAGCCAGTCCCGGTTTCAGCACCTCCGGCGCTGGACAGCTCTCTGCACGCCGTACCGCCGCCCGCCTGCTTTCTCCAAACACTCTCGCTTTGCATTACTGGAGATGCATCTAAATTACGTCCTGTTCAACAACAAGTAGATTTTTTTTTTCCCCTGTACGGGAATTACAGTAGACGATTCTCTCAATTAAATTGCATTTTCTTCATTACGGATTTGGCAGTCAGGCGTATTTATCCCGATCTCCCCCCCCACCCCCCACCCTTTGCAGGAACGAGTCTTTGGGAACCTGGTCCACCCAGGGATGTAAAACTGTGCTTACCGATGCATCCCATACGAAATGCTTATGTGATCGTCTCTCTACCTTCGCCATTTTGGCTCAGCAACCTAGAGAAATAGTAAGTAACAAAGGGAAAACACGGCTTTAATGCAAAGGCAGGGACATTGTGGAGAGTGTTTCTCCAGGGAACTGCATTTTAAATGGGGAAATGGAAAATGTTGCAGGGTGGCAAAATTGGGTTCGTCTCCTCCTTAGCTACAGTAGCTTGGTGAAATGAATTCTAGTTGGTGTGCTATAACTAAATTCTACTCAATTTCATGTCTTCTAACTTGAAATTTCTGCAGTATAGTTTTGAGGATGTACTCCAATCATATTGCTAATATGCTGCAAGCTTTCAAATAAAAATACTTGTCAGCTTAACCTTTATTTTAGAACTCTAAAGCTGTTCTGGGGAATTTGTGAGGTTACTGTTGGTAGTAGAATGAAGACCCCAGACACTATAGCCAAACACATTGCATATCTGCATTGGATATTTTCAGTACAGGTTTTCTGGGGTGTCCTTGGATATTTATTTTTTTTAATTAAGTGAAATCTTTATGAAAGCAGAGACTGTCAGAAACTGTGAAATCATTCCTTAGAAGTATATAGGTTTGTAAAACTAGTTTCTGAAACAGACAGTTGTATAAACTGTCTGAAAGAAAAAATAACATCCTCATCAAATGTACTTTGAAAAATTATTTCAGAAATTGAAGTGGTGAAAAATAATTATTAAGAAAAATGTGACTTTCTGTCTAAATCTGGCCTAAGTATGCATCACTCATTTTACTTATTTTGATAGCCAAAAATGCCTATAAAATTGATTGTGCATATCTAAGATTTGGAACACACTTGATCTTAAAGTGTATTTCTTTAAACTTCCAATACTAAAAATATGAAAAACAGCAGATTTTATTAGTTAGTACCATGTTAGTGTCTAAAGAAAGAAATCTCTTTGATCTTTATATATGTTTTAAAAGATATAAGGCTTATTTTTCAAGGTCAAGTATTTAGAGACTAATATTGACATTGTGAAGATTATCTCTATATATTTTGTTCACAGAAAAAAAATCACAAATATATTCTAAGGTCTTACACTTGAAATTTGATTTTCTTCTATATTCTTAGAGGCCAAGCTAGTGAAATTAAATGAGAGAATACTTGACTTAGAACAAAGTTGTCCAAAGTCAGAAAGTTTGAAAAATTTTCAATATCTAGGTACCAGATTTGGATAACATAATGGGAGGATCAAAGTAAATTTCAACAAAATACATTTTGTGATATAACTGAACTGTAGTTAGTTGAAGAAAAATAAATACTGCTTCAAATTTAAACTAGATGAAATTTAACATGTTAATGTTGACCAAGTTGTAGCTTCATTTATTTATTTTAGAAAGCCGTAAGTGGGTATATGCCACAATCAAGCATTGAAAACTCTTAAGGCCTTCATTACTTCACAGTGGGAGAGAGGGAGTAGCTAGAATTACTCATTTTAGAGGTTGAGAATATGTGAACAGAGTGGTTACTGGGTAATTATCTGGTTACTATAACAACTATATTGGCTATTTTTGAGTGTTAGGATAGTTTTGTTGAGTTTAGAAGTTATTTTAATTTATTTTAAAAATTCTCTCTCTCTCTCTTTTTTTTTTTTTTTTTTTTTTTGCTTCTTTTGTTTAATTTACAGATCATGGAATCCTCTAGTACACCTTCAGTTACCCTAATTGTAGGCAGTGGCCTTTCTTGCTTGGCCTTGATCACCCTAGCCGTTGTCTATGCAGCATTATGGAGGTATGTAGTCAATTAATACACTAGAAATGGAATGTTCAGTTATTCAGAGTTAAATCAAGGAATATAATAACTATTATATGTCTCATGTTTTCTTAATTTACTGAAAGAAGTACTTTGAAAACAGAATTATAATTGCCGTGATTGAGCTATAGTAAATGAGCTCAATAACACTAAATAAGTGTTTACTTAATTTTCTTGTCTGTATTTTCCTATAATGGGAAAGTAAACAAAACACACACACACACACACTTTTCTTCCCAATTCAAATGATCGTAGCCTTCAACAAGTTGCTTACCCCCAAGCATGGTACTCTTAATGCCCCAAGTTCAGTCTATGTGTTGTTTATATTTATCCCAACTGCTATTGAGCTTGAGAGTTTAATGATACAGTCAAATTAATTTCTCTGTTATAGAAATATGGTCTCCAAATGCTTAAGTTTTAAACACATGCTTTCAGTGTGCCCCAATGTGTAAAGTCTTCTATAATATTAATGCATTAATACAATACCATAAAGCTTTAGAAAAGACTTCTCAGCTGAATGTTTCCAACAAGTCAGATTTTGACAAACTGATTTTAAAAAGTCATAAAAATACATAAACAAGGGGAAGTGATTGAAAAATACTGTTCTATAATATGTGAAATTACATCTGTTTGACATTATATGAAAATTTAGTAGTTCTCTAAGATTTGTTCTTGTTCTGTTAATAAGAATTAGACTTGTGAAGTTTATTATGTCTACTGACATATTGATAACTAGTGTATAACTAAAATTCCCAATAAATTTTCAAATGTTAAACATTTTTATATTCATTTTGATTACTTTAAAATGTTCTAAAACAGTTACCATATTAGCAAATAAATAATTATGTATTATTTCCTGAATATTTGAAATATTAAAATTCCAAAGGTAGCCAGGCCTAGTATTTTACTTAGGTTTTACTTAAGATAAAAAAACAATTTCGGGGCTTCCCTGGTGGCGCAGTGGTTGAGAGTCCGCCTGCCGATACAGGGGACACGGGTTTGTGACCCGGTCCGGGAGGATCCCACATGCCGTGGAGTGGCTGGGCCCGTGAGCCATGGCTGCTGAGCCTGTGAGTCCGGAGCCTGTGCTCCGCAACAGAAGAGGCCACAACAGTGAGAGGTCCACGTACCACAAAAAACAAACAAACAAACAAACAAAAAAAAAAAAAAAAAACAATTTCATTGAAAAAGTAATTGCAATTTAATAAGGAAAGATCATTTGATTTAACATCCATTTTTTGAAAAAAAATCATTGTTCTTCATTATATTTTTTACTCTTTTGAGGACAAAAATTAATTGTCCAGGATATTATATTGTCAAAGGTATTAAGATTTTCATGCTTCATACAAAAATAAAATATGTACACATTCTTGGTCCATTGGTACAGATACGTAATAGAGGTTCTGCCTTACCATGCAGGGTAGTGAAATACCAAATGAGGGAATCTGATAATATATGACCAGTCTCATGAAATGGAAGAAATGCTTGCATAACATTGTAGACAGTAGAATCCAGGGTTCAGGGCTCAGTCAAGCAGGCATTGTCCTGGTAATGCAAGAGCAAGACAGACAACGGCTGGGAAGAAGACTTTCTCTCCCACAATTGCCTGAATGGTATTTCTCAGGAAATGAGGTAGTGTTTATGGGCCAGAATACTAGGTAATAGTATCACAATTCATCAATGGCATCATAATTCATACTCACTGAAGTATTCAGAACCAAGTTCCATTTCTCAGTACTTAGGGTTCAGCCACCAATTACACCTTCTCTTCACGCCTCAATACATATGGCTAACGCTAGCACAAACACTGCTAGTATAAATGATATATAAAATTTATCAAAGAAGTACAGGATTATTTAGTCCATAGGGAAGTTTGCTGTAATCCAGAAAATCCAGGAAAATCACCTATCGCAATAGCTTTCTAGGAATTACCACCTGAAAGGATCTATCCAAACTTGACATGAAACTGAGAAGTTTAGAAGACAGTACTAAGAAACAACATAAATTTGAATTCCTAACCATTAGTGGCCATCAACTCATTGTCTACAGGTAGCAGAATTGAAGTAATCTTAATAATTTGATAGAAGTTTCAAGATTCATAAACTATTAAGTGAATCTTGTAGCATGACGAATTCAATGCATTTTGTAAACATTA
The DNA here is from genome assembly GCF_025265405.1 of Mesoplodon densirostris. NCBI lineage: Eukaryota > Metazoa > Chordata > Mammalia > Artiodactyla > Ziphiidae > Mesoplodon > Mesoplodon densirostris. The sequence goes on from NC_082672.1 coordinate 78,343,346, forward strand.
AATATACCTAGTAACATTCCTATATGATAATACTCATGTCAGGATCTTACTGCCTTTTTTTTCTAATTAAAAGGTTTAGTTTATTTTTTGTTTTTCTAATGATGTGTAAAATGTGTGAACATCATAATTATTTTATATATAATATACCACTTTGAAATTTGCTGATGTCTCATGTAGCTCATTAGAAATATTCATCAAAAAATGAATCCATTGTTACGTTCTCTCCATCTACAGATATGTTCTGTAGAATTACATTACATCACAGAGCAACTGAGCATGTCCTTTTAATCCATGTACTGAAATGATGCATTCACAAATTTTGTTTAAAACATAAAGCACATTTATAAAAAGTTTTGAAAGTTGAGACATTTTATAGCAATTTTTAAGGCAATAATGTCACAATGTTAATGAAAATGAAAACATCTAAAGACTCTTCAGAGTGGTCAGTCTAGGTCTTCATTACCATGATTTTTCTATTTACTGAGCAAATAATATCAACGAAAGCCTTTCAGTAATGTCATCTGTGTACTTGTGCTATCATGGAAACCTTTAATATCACATAAAGGGTCAACTGTGTGCAGCCCTTAAACGTTTTAATGATACATCCCCAACCAAAAAAAAAAAAAAGAAACAACTTAATATTTGATGTTTTCAGCATCCCAGTGTGTGGTTTATTATATTTTTAGATACTGATGATGCAGGGACAAGATTAAGCTACTCTTGAGGCCATTTTTATTGAGGGTCCACCTAGGTTCATTCTATGTTTGTTCTGTGAAGAAAGGAAGATTCTTTTATATTAAAAAATGTCTTTGTATATTTTATTATTACTCTTGTTTTTGTTTTACTTTCTTTTCTGAAACATGTGATGGAATGTAGGATCTCTGCCTAAATATTCCTCACAAACAGAGAGAGAGAACTTTGATAGATTTTTACCTTCCAAAGAGTGCCTTCAGATCTCTGGCACCCCCATGGAACACTGCACAGGGAAGCCCACGCTGTGGGCTGTGGACAGTGAGTTCATGTTCTAACACAAATTGAACACTCTCAAATACATAGCAAGAACAAATATATCTTTTTGTTACTATCACTCAGTGATCTACCACAGGGTACAGTAAAGCAAGATAGCTGCTACCGTTTTAGGGTAAACACCTGGTAGAACATTTGATTCTGAGCAGTTTTCTCCATGGCTTACATTCTTTTTTTTTTTTTTCTTTACAATGGTGTGTTAGTTTCTGCTTTATAACAAAGATACATATACATATGTTCCCATATCTCTTCCTTCTTGCGTCTCCCTCCCTCCCACCCTCCCTATCCCACCCCTCTAGGTGGTCACAAACCACGGAGCTGACCTCCCTGTGCTATGCGGCTGCTTCCCACTAGCTATCTATTTTACGTTTGGTAGTGTATATAAGTCCATGCCACTCTCTCACTTCATCCCAGCTTACCCTACCCCCTCCCCATATCCTCAAGTCCATTCTCTAATAGGTCTGCGACTTTATTCCCATTTTACCCCTGGGCTTACATTCTTGATGTGCTTAAAAATTATATGACAGACTGTATATAAATACTTCCCCATATGGGTAAAATAGGGCAGGCTCCAGCTAATTTTCCAGCCTAATGATGAATTATCATCTGTGGATTGGATTAGATTTTAGCAGTAAAGATTCATTTTCTTTTGTCTTGTTTTGGAACAATTATTCAGGAAAAGAAAAACATAAAGAGTAACAGCCTAACTATATAAAAATACTTGAGCGAGTGAAGTGGTGGATGAAAATTGTTCATGGTTTCATGAGAGTAAAGGCATCTTCCTAGTAAATAAGGAGGCTATTTGAGAATGGGGTTTTTCCTTTTGGTTTTCAGTTTCTACTGGTTGATGTAAATGATAATAATTAGCATATTACATATACACAAATAGGAAGGTAATGATACTAATTGATATCGTTCTAAGAAATTTTGTACTTCTAGTAAAAAAAGTTATGGTGATAACAGATGTGCAATTTAGCTTCTGTCAGAAGTGCCATGTTGTCCACACTAATGTCTAAAGAAAAATAAATTTAAGGTCTCTTGGACACTATAAGTCACTATAAAATTGGGTCTCTAAGAATAATCTTTCTTAAAAACAACTTTTTAAATATTTTTTCTCATGTAAAGGCTTCATGTTAATGTCTTTTTCTGGATGAATTCCACCAATTTACATAATAGAGAATTTCTCATCTTTCTGTTGAATTTTAAAGTTGGACACTTTCTCTCTCTGGCTAGGTACATACGTTCTGAGAGGTCCATAATTCTGATTAACTTCTGCCTGTCGATCATCTCATCCAACATCCTCATCCTGGTTGGACAGACTCAGACACATAATAAGGTATGACTGGTGATTTTTCTGCTTCCCTTTCTGTGTTTATGTTGTGACATAAAGTTGGCTAATGATAATCTAAATGTTTATTCTTGATGAAATAGGGAACTTCTGATGAAATTATTTTTAAAAATAGAAATATTTTATTTGTTTCTGAATAAAAGTACTTGTTATTTCAGTCCAGAAATACATTCCCTTGGCTTAATTTCTTGGGGATTGAGAGGCTGTTTATAATAGTAAACATATGTGTTTATTAAACATTATGTCAAAGCTCTATGAGTTCAAAGCCTTGGAACACCAAAAGCACAAATTTTAATTCATTATCCTAATTGTAATAGAATTTCCTGTGTTTTGATCTAATTTATTAACATACTGACTCCTAAAATTCAACTATAAATTGCTAACTAGTGTAACATAGCTGTTGAAAAATCCGCCAAAAAACTTATTTTAGACAATAACCAAAGACAGTATTAGGAGGAAGTGACTCTAGATTTTATGCCTTTCAAAAAGTTTTATTATGCAAAAAGTATTTTGATACTTAAACAGTTTTGTAGTTCTTTAACTGTGTAATCACTTTCAGCAGAATGTAAAATGTATGACTTGAGTTGAATGACCATGTTTTTTGAGAAATGACTGTCAGTCTTTTTGCTAAATGACTCTGAAACACATTCCAAGAAACCCATAATAGAAATCTTAAATTAACTTACCCCAACCTCAAAAGAATTCTGTTAAAAAATGCTTTGATAATATTTGCTGGTCAGTTTGGGCTTGTTCTTTTCTTAATTTTTTTCCAAATACTAAAGTCAATAATTGAACTTCTTCCCTATAAGCTATCATTTTTAGAACATCCAATGTACTTTTCAGTGGGTACTTTTGATATATCAGATATTTGTAGGACATGTATCAACATCAAAAATTATGGATAGTTTATTTATTTTGCTAACTTACACTCCTAAGAATCTGATTCCTACCCAAAGAATACAATTTAGGGTCTAGAGAGGCCTGGGAAACTGCTTAGGTGATTCTGATGAAGATTTTGTCTTGACCCATATTACTCTAAGACTGTGGGGAGGGGGGATAAGCGGAAGGTCACTAACCATGAAGGACAAAAGCAAAAAAGGGAACAACAGTAAGAGCCCAATAAGGAGCCTTGTAGAAGTAAAAAACACTTTCACCTTTCACGTATCTGAATGTTTAGTTCTTTTCCCATTTCTTTCCTGTGTCTTCTTAAAAAAGGTGAGACAATGTAAAGTCTATTAAAATATATTTCAAGGCCACCTTCTGACTATTTAACCTAAATTTAACAAGAAATTCATGGGAAAAGGAAAGTCAGAGGAAGAAAGGAAAAAGACTACAGTGAGGGAGATGCAGTTGGAATTGGGAGGGGAAAAAGAAGTGTGCAGAGTAACCAGCAGAGGGGAAGTGGATGGGGGTAGGAGCAAGCAAGCTGGGAAGGGAAGGAAAGGGCTGGAGATGAAGGAGGGGAGATGTCCTGTGAGCCCTGAGCAGTGAAGAATCCCTCATCTCACCCCTGTCCTCGCTGTTCACCAGGCAGGACCTCAGAGCCCTTAGGAATGTTCCTTCACTTGTTCATACCTGGTCACAATTCTTTAACTGTTTATCCCTGAACCTCCGTGCAAAGAAGGAGAGCTTTCCTCTGAAGTAGAAATCACTTACTGGGTCTGGGAACCAGAAAAATTCGAGCTAGAGTTAGCTTGAGCTGGTAGTTTTTGTTTTTTTTTTTTTCCACCAAAGTCTCCTTGTCATTTTTTACCCTCCAAACACTCTTGAGTTATGTCCCTCATTAGAATATGGAAAGCATCATTGTCTTCAGTAGGAAATATGCTTTTAAAACTGCGTTATGCTGCCTGGCAAAGTTTTTACAAGTTCTAAGCCAAATGGTCAAATAGTAGAATTTTCCACAAGGTTTACCACATATTTTAGTGTTTGTTGTGTATTTCTGTTGGATCATTGCTCTTCGATAGAACTACACTGTAGGCCACAAATGCAAGCTATGTATGTAATAGTGATATTTTAGTAGCCACATTAAAATAAGTAAAAATAAACAAGCAAAATCAATTTTAATAATATATTTAACTCAGTATATCCAAAAGATGACCATTTTAACATATAAGTACTATTTTTAAATGTTAATACAGTGTTTTAATTTTTTTTAAATAAAGTCTTCAGAATCTGGTGTGTGTTTTATACTTATAATACATCACAGTTTGGACCAAGTGCATTTCAAGTGCTCAGTGGCTCCATGTACTAAATGACTACCATGTTGTGTAGGTCTAAATGGTAATGATACTTAGAGATTAAAGCAGTCTTGAGAAATTACATTCTGCTTGCCCATTTTGGCTTTTCCAGGTTCTCAATGTCCTGTTTTTTTTGTTTTGTTTTGTTTTTTAATTAAAATGTCTGCTAGATATGTGTGAATATTATGAACATCAAAGGCAAGATAAGACAAGTCTAGTTTTACTTTTCATTTCTGATTATGAAGCATGGCCAGCATGGGCTTGGTTTAGAAAAATAAAAGGTCAGTTCACTTTTGTTTCTGCAGAATAGATTCTATATGGTTTTGGGATCCTGGTGGTCCTGTTCCAGATAGACTGTGCTGATTTCTGCTGCTACACTGTTGATGCTTGTGGGGAGGAGTGAGGGATAGGTGGTGGTGATGATAAAGAGAATGAAAAATTATTGTTTTTCTCTCATGCTATGTTAATTTTACTTTACTAGCTCTGAGTAGATGATCTTGCAAGCCTAGGACAATCCACTATGGAGTGACTAGGAGAGAAAAATACAACACAGTAGGGTTTTATTCTTAGTCACTCTCAACTATATCAAGTTTCCAGGGGAAATAATCATATATTTTATTATGATACATGGGCTGAATTCAATTAAATTGCCCTCACTTCATTTTAAATATATGTGAAATAGCAGTATGTGAAAAGCCATACCTGATTCACTGTTTGGAGGATTAATGATGTCTCAAAAAAAAAAAAAAAAGAGAAAAAATACCAAAATGTATTATCCGTATAAACTCATGATCTGTATAAACTCCAGGACAGTATTTTAAAAAGGTAAACTATTATCAGTGGGTACAGTATATTTTTTAGGGTGTGTGTAGGATCCCATCGCTGCTGTGGGCACTTTGTAATTGATCAAATTCCTATCTTTGATTTCCCTGGTAAATTTTGATTGATGCTTTACCATTCCCCACTTGGAAAAATGGAAGCATCTGAGAGGGCTTCTTTTTTTTTTTTTTTTTTTTTTTTTTTTGCTGTACGCGGGCCTCTCACTGCTGTGGCCTCTCCCGTTGCGGAGCACAGGCTCCGGACACACAGGCTCCGCGGCCATGGCTCGCGGGCCCAGCCGCTCCGCGGCATGTGGGATCTTCCGGGATAGGGGCACGAACCCGTGTCCCCTGCATCGGCAGGCGGACTCCCAACCACTGCGCCACCAGGGAAGCCCTGAGAGGGCTTCTTGATGAACATGTTCTTTGGTACTACCTCTGAGAGTTGTCATGGCTAGTTTGTGTGAAAATTGGTATTTGATACTGAGGTCCAGAATGGTTTTGAAGTGTCAGACTGGGATCTTTCTCCAAATTGCTTGTTGAAATATAATTGATTCAATTATCTCACTACTGAGTATCTCTGTTTTCTTTTGAGTTGGGATAGAAACAAGCTGAAATGATCCATTGTTTAAAATATGACGTATTCAGATCTTTGAACTATAGATTCAATTGCTGGCAGCAGAGAAAGGAATCAAATGCATTTCTTCTATCTCTTCTTAAAATGCAGTTATAAAATGTAATTATGACTGACTTCATTATATTTCAAGCTATCTTATAAAATGTCATTGCCCTTTGATTTCTCTGTGTATTTTAAATTTCAACCAGGATATTCCTTTATCACTTGAATGTTGTTTATTTTTAGAATTTCCTTTGCACCTTAAAGTATGCAAATGCTTTTTGTTGAGCCATGTAGACTATTTTAGACCTAATATTTTGCAGAAAGTAAAGGTTATTTTGGAAACAGATATATTCAGAGAATAGTTTTCTTAATCACAAAAATATATGTTTACATTCTTCTAAAACACTTTGAGATGATTTATCATATTAACCATTTTATAGCATTCTTTATAACTGATGGAAGTCAAATTTGGTAAAACAGTTGGGTATTTTTTTTTTTTTTGGTTAGATAATGGTGGACACCCAAGAAGATTCTGAGAAAAAACTTCTCCCTATAACATCACTACCAGGTTATAATGAAAGGAAGCCAAGTCTAGATTCAATAGACAGTGTGATATTTATTAGATAAGCATTTATTAGCAAATCAAGAGCAAAACCTGTTCTGTAAACTCAATGAAACTATAGGTCTCTGTCATTTTAGATATTTTGACCATGACCACACCTTGTATGCAACATTCACTTCAGGTGGACATAGCAATACTCTAGAGACAGGCTTCTGTGCCTTCAATCAGCATCTTTCAATCAGAAATCCCCCTAATCGAGTGTCTGAGTACAGAATGATTGGGGATAAAACTATGGGCCTCATTTCTATGAAGTACAGGATATAAGCTTCAATGGAATCTTCCTGTAGTCTATTTAGACTAAGGAGTGTTTAACTATATTAGATCATCTACATATCTTTCAATGCCTTTGTTTTCACCAAGGGAACCCACTGATACATCTATCATAATAATTGACTAGGCACTAGTTCATCAATAAAGACCAATCTCCTGCAGTCAGTGTGATAATAATTGAAGTGTTGATTGTGGATACATCTACCTAAATCCAAAGGACTTACAGTTGACTCTGCAAGACTCTGGGGTATGACCCTTTCAAATACAATGCCAGCTGACTGCCTTGTTCTGTGCATTCCTGGACAGCTCCTAGGATTAAAGGTTAAACTAACTGGCACATATATATCAATAGTATCATACTGAGAATACCAAAGTGTTATAAAATAAATTATAGACATCCTGAATAGACATCCTTATTTTTGAAAAATAATAACTAAATGTGAGAGGGCAAAGTTAGACCCTAACATTAGTCCCAGGAGACCTACAAGACCTAGCAAAAGTCCGCACTGACAGATCAAGGAAGCTTCCCAAATTATTTCAGATGTGCAGACATTTCCTTATCACTCTTCAGAAAGAATTTATCTCATAGTTCTTTATGTATGGACCACTGAATTACATAATAGGCCTGTGCCTTTTCATTCAGTCTTGCAAAAAATATGAAAACTCTGTGTTGGAGCACTTTTTTAAAGTCACAAAATCTACAAAGTTTCCTTACTACATCCTTGCTTATTTATCCTTTATCAAGTGTTGTTATGTTTTTGTTATGTAGTTTGCCTAGAGGAAATTAGTAAAGATAGGCCAAACTAGAAGGCTATGGTTATTCTAATGGAAGGTGTTTTTGTGTTGTCAGAATTGTGGTTTTTTTTTAAATAAAATCTTGAATTTTAATCCTTTAATTAGGTGAAGGACTCTCTAATTCACTTATTTCTCCCATGACTTTCTTTTGTGAGAGACTGAGATTCTCCACACATTTATCAATACTTCTATGCCTGGCCTCTGAATCTATATGTATTCAGTTTCTGAGGAGGAATACTGGGTATGTGTTTTCAGCCACCCATTCTGTCCATTCTGATACTGCCTGAAACAGTCTGCTCTTCTCTTGAGGGTCAGGCTCTCCAGGCTTCCCTGGAGACATCCATCTCTCAGTGGTGAAGGTGAAGAGCAGGTATTTTAAGCCAGAGAGACCCAAGCATCCTACATCTCCTGCTTCCTAGTTGTGTGATCTTGAGCATGATACTCAGCCTCCATGGACCTCAGCTTCCTCTCAGTATCTCCCTTACAGTGTTGCTGTCAAGGTTACATGAGAGTACATATGAAGAACTTTGTAAGCACTCCTTAAACAGTTCTTGTGATCATGGTGATGGTGATGATGGTGATGACTCACGGATATACATCTGATTCTGAATTTCTCTTCTGAGCTTCAGATTTCCTCATGTCCAATTTTCTGCTCACCACTAAATTTCCCATTTTGCTCATGTCCCTGCCCCACACTCAAACACATTATATATAAATTGCATGTACTTTCTGTAGTCTCCAACCCAGTTACATAAGCTGGAACTCTGAGCATTATCCTTGATACCTCCTTCTCCCTCATGTAGTAAATCTAATAAATCAGCCCCCTGTGCCATGTGTACCCTGACATATTTCTCACCTCCAGCTTTTTGCCTCAATCAGGTATGAATTACCTTCACTAACCTTCCAGCATCATTAACCCCACTCTCTACCTTGTAGCTCAAGTAATGGAGCTAAAATTCAAATCTGACCACTCCACTCCCCTTAGCAAACATGTATTGTTGTCTGACCTCCTACAGAAGTGATTTTCAAACTGTGCTCAGACACAAGCAGTGAGAATGTTTTATTTATCTGTGAAGGTTCCTATTCTCTGATATTCTTGCATTAATATATTGGGGCTCAGGAATAAACTGTATTGAGAAAGAGTTCTATAGTTTATCAAACTTGAGAAACTTTAAACATGACCTGAGCTGACCTCTCCATTTTCGGTCTATTTTACTGACTTTTTTTTTTTTTTTTAGTCACACCGGCAATACCAAGCTGCTTACAGTTCATCAAAATCATGGTGATTGCTTACTCCTCACTCCCCTCCAGCCTGGAACACTGTTACTCTCCTGCACCCCACCTGATTTCCCAAACCTCTTCGTCTGGCTTGTGCTCATCCTTGACACTCTTCCTCATTTGTGAGGCCCTCTCCCATCCTCCACATTTAGGTACCCCAGCTCTGAGGTTCCATGATTCCTAGCACAAATCTACTGTTTTGTATTTTGTTACCTGTTTCCAACAAGGCTATACACTTCTTAGGGCAAGGCTAGGTTACATTCATTCTTAAATTCATTGCCAACATAGAATCTGAGTACAGTAAATATATAATAAATCTTTATTGAATGAATAAGTGAATTAATTTATTTGAATTCATCATTTAGGCTTATACCTATGGAGCTAACAGCTGTGGTTAGTTTTACAAGGATTAGGGTCCCCCATTCTAGACAGAATTTAAGCCAACATAGTGATAAAGACTATTTTCCTGGGGCCTGGTTTAAGCTCTAAGTGATCCATGCATGCTTTAAAGGAAATCTGGTTCCTGGGTTTAGTTAGAAACTCTGAAATCCAACAAATGTGAATATTCCCACTTGATAAGTCATGTAAAATAATGTTCTTAACCTTCAAAAGGAATGTGCTTATTCATAACTTCTCTCATAGAAGTCACTTCCTGCCAATAAAGTCCCAAATCCATGTCTATTTTGTCTCAAATGCATTTGTGATCCCAATGGCTAAAGCTAGAGCTTCCTATTTAGATTTATGAAAATCTCATTTATTGACTTGCTGTGATGTTTGTAAAAGGATTTGGATATAATAAGCTTAGGTGTGATTCATTTGAGTCCATTTTGAGGCATCTTACTAACTTTCCCAGGGTTCTTCTAGGTTCCTGAAAACTTTCATCAAACCACGGAACAGAATGGTAGGTTAGTTTCCTGATTTCCCCAGGCTCCCGGCAGCGAGGATTATTGTGCCTTGTTGGTATGGAGCTCACACACTGAGAGGCATGGGATTGGAGGGACTCTCCTGGCCCACTTTAGCCTTCTTGTCCCCTGACCATACGTTTCCAGTTATGTGTGGTCGGAGCCAAGGATCATGTTATCAAAGTCAACTTCAAATTAGGGCAAAAGATCAATATGAAGAATGGGTTTGAAACAAGCAAAGGAAATGGAAGGGGTATTAACTTGACAACAAGGAGTGACTGGAAGGATTACAGAAACAGGAGGCAAATAAGCTTGAGGGACAAGGAAGCCCATTTGGACATTCAGTGTGTGTTCTTAGGTCAGTCTCCAGAGCTGGACAAAACTCCTGGATAGAGAGCAATCCTTCAACAGGGGAGATTTGTGTGCTAGTAGTTGCTTTGGAGGGTGTCAGACCTACTCTGACTACCTCTGTGCATTCATCCTCAAGCAATCGTGCAGAAATGTTCTACAGGCAATGTAGAGACTCCTCCATTTGGCCAATCCCTAGTGTCTATCCCAGCCACCCCACTTTAGACCTGGCCTTCATGATTTCTCACTGGAGAAGCATAACATTCTTCCAACTTTTGTCTTCTCCCTTAGCCTTTGTTTACATTAGCATATTACTGTGCAAAAGATCCTAAAGTTAAAGGAAAACAAGCACCCACCTTATTAAGTCATTCTCCTGCTTGCAGCTCTACATTGGGTCTGTAGGGCTCATGAGATTAACCACACGTTCAGAACATCACCCACATTCAGGGCTGCCTCTAATACATAAACTGACTTTGTGGGACACAGAAAGGGCACTCCTTCTGGACAGATGCGTTATAAAAATACTCCTGTCTCTCCAGGCTGAGGTGGCCTCCAGCAGAGCTTCTGGTCTCCCACCATTGCTCCCTGACGGGGGGCCCATCTCTGTGCTTCCCAGTGCATCTTAGCCCGTGTGTGCTGGGCCCACCCTTGCCTCTGTCCCACTGTACTTCGCCTGGCTTCGTTGGCTTATGTAAATCAGCCTCATGAAGCCCTTCAACACCTCCATATCATGTGGTATATACCTCTAGTTTTAACACCAACATTATCCAACAACTTTCATTCACTGATCAACCTTGCCCACTTACTGTGATTCTCAAGGGTGTTTTTGTTTTTGTTTTTGTTTTTTTGCTTTCAGGTTTTAAAACCACTACTGTTAACACTTGTTTAAACATGGTATGAAATCAATAAATGTTGAATGAATGAAGCTGTGGCTCTATCGATTAAATGAGGGATAATGTACATTGGGGGCCTTATTTGGGATAATTGCAACCAAGGTCAATTATTGTTGTTGTTTTATGATGAGAAAAAGTATTTGAGAAAAACACCTAAGACTTGTTCTGAGACCTTTCTTTGATGAGAGATGATTAGTTAAAACAGATTTTATCTTTTTTTTCAATTTTGAATTTGTTTTTAATGAGTTTGGGGGCTTTGGGGATGGGGGAGGTATATCATGGCTGGTAGTACTGGGTTATATATATTTTTTGGTATACCAGACTTGCATAGATGAAAATTCTTCCTATTGGTCATAAATAATTTGGGGGCTCCATGACATTCTGAGTCTAGTCTGGTTTTTTGGTTTAAACGCTATATGATTTACAATAAACAATGACAAATTTTCCAGTGATTAGAGCATGGAAGGACAGTAGGAAGAGATTGTGATTAGGTCTCAGTAAATCTTAGAAATGACTTGGTTTCACATTCTTACAGTGTCCTCTCTTCAAAGAGAGCTAAAATATTTTGCAAAATACTGGGGCAGCTTATAGTGCTGTGACTAATGGTGTCACTCTCTTTTTTTTTTTTTTGGTGTTTACTTGGAAATTTTTTAAATTAAGTTATAGTTGATATAGAATATTATAAAAATCTCAGGTGTACAACATAATGATTCACAGTTCTTAAAGATTATACTCCATTTATAGTTATTATAAAATATTGGCTATATTCCCTGTGTTGTATAATATATCCTTGTAGCTTATTTTATACATTGTAGTTTGTACCTTTAAATCCCCAACCCCTATTCTTCCCCTCCCCCCTTCCCTCTTTTCATGGTAACCCCTAGTTTGTTTTCTACATCTGTGACTCTGTTTCTATTTTGTTATAGTCATTTGTATGTTTTATTGTTTAGATTCCACATATAAGTGATATCAGATAGTATTTGTCTTTCTCTGTCTGACTTATTTCACTAAGCATAATATCCTCAAAGTCCATCCATGTTGCTGCAAATGACATTTTTTCATTCTTTTTTATGGCTGGGTGGTATTCCATTCCGTGTGTGTGTGTGTGTTAGCATGTACATGCATGCATGCACACCTGTGTGTGTGTATTTATATATACACATACCACCTCTTCTTAAGCCAGTCATCTGTTGATGAGCACTTGGGTTGCTTCCATTATCTTGGCTATTATAAATAGTGCTACTATGAACATTGGGGTGCATGTATCTTTTCAAATTAGCGTTTTTGTTTTCTTTGGATATATGCCCATAACTGAGATTGCTGGATCATGTGGTAACTCTATTTTTAGTTTTCTGAGGAACCTCCATGCGGTTTTGCATAGTGGCTGCACCGATTTACATTCCCACCAAATGTGTACAAGAGTTCCCTTTTCTCCCATCCTTGCCAACGTTTGTTATTTGTGGTCTTTTTGAAGGTCACCATAAGTCAGATTTTATTTTGATGCAAGGATATCTGAGAGGGAATTTGAGAAGTCAAATGATTCTCTAGGAGTATGACAGAAAGGTTGAAGATTATTTTTCTCTCCTAGAATCAAACCAGTAGAGAAATTACAAATTTCTCCTTATGTGTGATTTTTTAACTTTCTCTATTCTCAGTACCTAATATGAAATGGTCAGAAATTTGTCTAATGTCAACAAGGGAGCCATGTTGTATAATTATAACTTATAATGTTTATGAGGATTCTGAATACACTCTAAAGTACTAAAGCACTAAAAAAAAACCACCACATAAAGTGAACTCTTTAAAATCATATTCTTACAAAAGTGAAAGTCCCTTGAGATAAGATGATAATAGAATTTTCAATAGTCCATTATGTTAACTTTGTGGCCAAAGAGAGCTCTTTTCATGAATACTTCAGGATCTAATTCAAGGGTTCGTAAGGTTGGAGGGTAAAGGACCATATAATAAATATTTGGGACTTTGTGGGCTATAGCATAGCTGTTGTAATTCAAAAGCTGCATCAGCATGGATATTAAGACATGGGTGTGGTTGGATTTGACATGAAGTCACTGTTTGCCAACCGTGAACAATTTTGAGTTTTCTAGAAACATCTACTGTACATATAAATGGAAGAACTACAGTGTCAGCTGAGGCCAGCCCATTTTTAGGCTGATGCTTTTATGTAAAAATAACCTTCAGTTCTGAAATCTCCACCCAAGGTTTTGTCTCTGTAGCCTGCAAAACTAGAACAGGAGACCTTTGGCGGTTTCTGAAAAGGCCTCTGCAGAGACAAGAAGGAGGGAAATGCACTTTGAATTCCTTCTTTGGAGCAAGAACTAAACACAGAGTTTCTTCATATGGTGACTATTAGTTACCAGTATATATAAAATTAGAATAAAACATGAATCCAATCACTCTCGACCAAGTAACAGCTTTCATGAATTGAAGAAGCTAAAAGCAGCTAACAAATGCCCAGTGCATGAGACAACAAAGCTGGCTCTTTGTAGAAGAAAACTTCTTAAAGTACAGCAATAAGTGGTGAAGCCCCTATTAGAGGAAGTCTCTCTCATCTGACAGTCTTGGGGAGAAAAGTAACATCTGACACAGAAAAGAGGGATGGCAGAGTCCAGCTAATTCCCCCACTGAATTCAACCATAGACAAGAGTCTTTTTGTCATGTCTCAGCCTCCGGTCCTCACTCTAGCCTAAAAATTGTATTATTATTATGTATGTTAGATCATAAACATTGCTATAGCAAACCTCAGAACTAAAGCACAAACACTAATGCCTATTACCAGAGAAAAATGAACATGTTTGAAGATTAAACTTCACTCTTTAGTTCTTTTGTGATGCTAGTCAGTTCATTTTAAATCTTAAGCCTCATAAAAATGAAGTAGGCATATGATTGAGTTGAGTTTAAGTCTTATATATGAAATTTAAGATTTATGAAATTCAAAGTGTGTAAATTAAAATATTTATAGTTATCTAGGCTGCTAGCGAACTGAATCAAAGATTAAAGTTTCAATTGTAAAGAAGAAATCATTAGCTTAAACAGTAGAAATGTATGATAGAATGATCATTTTTAATTATATATAATTTAAATTATATATTAAATTAAATTTTAATTCACAAATATGCATGATGAGGACCTGGATGCATGTTCCATGTCAAACTACAATACACATAGTTTTTACATATATCTACAGATGTGTTTGTGGTAGATGATACATCAGTATATACACACAACTAGGACTACAAAGGATTTTGAATGAATCTTACCTGTGTCTATTTTACATTCTTATTGTTAATTAAATTCTATTTGTATTTTAAAGTGATTTCTCCTAATGGACAAGAATAGTGTATATTACTTTTAATATAAATTATTATATTTATATATAAATATATATTTATATTAACTAATATAAATTAGTTCTTTTTTTTCTCATACAGATAATTTACTTCTGTTTCTTTTTGTTAAAAATAAGAGAATCTGTTTCTCTGTTTAGAAACTTTTGTTATATATTTTCCTAATTTCCAAAAGAAAGTTACGAAGTGAGTTCTGTATACCTAAGGAAGAGCACCTTTTATAGAAACGAAATGGGTAATCAATTGCTGCGAAACAAATTCCCTCCAATTAAATGGTCCTAAAAATAAATAAATATTTGCAGTCCTCCCAGTTTCTGAGTCAGGAATGTGGGTGTGATCTAGGTGGGCAGCTCTGCTCAGCATCTCTCCTGGGGCTGCTATTAGATGTGGGAGAGCCACGGTCATGTGGAGGCTGGTCGGGGGCGGAGGATGTGCTGTTAGGTGTCTCATCACTCAGGTGGAGTGGAGGCTTCCCTTACCCTCACCTGAAGGCTCCTTAAGCTCTACCACCCACTGGCTACATGCCATTTTTCAAGTTACTTTTCCATTCTCCACACGCCAGCCTAGTGCTCTTTTTAAATTGTAAGTCAGATTGTCTGCTTTAAAACCTTCAGTCAGAAGAAGTGAAGCTTCTGTTACAGCTGGAATGAAATCCAGACCCCATATCACAGCCCACAAGCTCCTACATGACCTGACCCAGAGTCCTTCTCCCCCTCACCACTCATATTCATTCCTTCCCCTCCTTCCCTGCATTCCTGTCTCACTGGCTTTCCTTCCAAAACACCATGGAGGGTACCCAGCAAGCCAGCGGCCAGATGACCTCACACCTGATCTGTGCCCGTGGTCCTGGTCCAAAGACCAGCAGGCCACTCACGCATGTCCACCTTTGTATGCTGGGCCTGGCCACGCTCTGTGCCCACCTCAGGCCTTTGTCCCCCATCCCCTCTCTCTGCCTTCATTCCGAGACTAGCCTCTTCACTGGCACGTGGCTGCAGCTCAAGTCTAATCTGCTCAGAGAGTCCTTCCCTAAAAACGCCACTCCCCCAAACCAAAACACTCATAGTTTTCTCATTGCTCTTTTCAAAGAACCCATTCTTTTTCTTCATAATCATCACTGTAACTCGTCATCTTATTTTTAGATAAAAGTGGAGGGGACCTTGTCTGCTTTATTCACACTGTGTACCCCCGGCCCAGACCAGCACCTGGCACATAACAGCAGGCACTCCTCAAATGTCCCTATACATATGCAGGGCATGTCTAACTCTCAGTTGTTGAAGTTGCCATTGTTTTCAAATCTAGAAGTGGGGAGAATCAAAGTGGGGATCAAATAAAATGACACTTAAGAGAGTGTCCAGCACACGATAAGCTTTTAATAGAGATAAAATGTACACACAGGGAGATGTACAGTGAATAACACAGTGAGGGTTGACCAACCTGCACCAGGTAACCAACACCACAGTCTAGACAGGGAACGTTCCCACCACATGAAAATTATCTGTCCTCTTCCAGCCACCCGTCCCTAGAGACGGCCATCCTTCCGATTTCTGTCATCATACCTTCGTTTTGTCTGTTTTGGAATTTCATACAAGTGGAATCTGATAATGAGTACCTTTTCGTTCAGGGCTTTTTTTCCTCATCATAGTGTCTCTGAGCTGCATGTTGTGTGTATTAGTAGTTAGTTCTTTTATGTTGCTGAGTGTTATTCCATGGTGCGAATACACCACAATTTTTAAATCCATTCTCCAATTGAGAGACAGCTGGATTATTTACAGGGTTTTTTGTTATTATGAATAAAGCTGCTTTAAATTTCCTATAAAAGTTTTGGGACAGACATGTATTTTCATTTCTCTAGGTTAAATACCTAGGAGTAGAATTGCTGGGTTAAAAAGAAGTTAGAGTATTTTTTAAATTTTATTGGAGTACAGTTGATTTACAATGCTGTGTTAGTTTCAGGTGTACAGCAAAGTGATTCAGTTATACATATGCATATATTCATTCTTTTTCAGATTCTTTGCTCATGTAGGTTATCACAGAATATTGAGAGGTTAGAGTATTTCTAACAAAACAAAACTGCTGAGCACTTTTCCAAAATTGTTGTACCATTTCATATTTGTTCCAGCAATCTATGATAGTTCCAGTGTTCTATACCCATGCGAACATTTAAATTTACACTTTCCTAATAAGTAATAGTGTTTAGCTCTTTTTCATGTGCTTATAGGCCATTTTATAGCCACCTCGGTGAAGTCTCTGTTTAAGTCCTTTCCTCCCTTTTAAAATTGGATTGTTTCTCTTTTTATTATTGCTTTGTAAGAGGTTTTTAAACTAATGTATTCTAGATGCAGATCTTTTGTTATATATATATATATATATATATATATATATATATATATATATATATAATGTTTATATACCTTTCATATATATGATATATATATGTACAGATTATTTTCTCCCAGTCTGTGACTTATCTTTGTATTTTATTAATGGTATTGTTTGCTAAGTAGAAGGGTTTTTTTTATTTTTTTAAAATCTAGCTTATCATATTTTTCTTTCAGAGTTTGTGTTTTGTGAGTATTCTATGAGATCTTTGCTCACTCCTCCATGTCACGAAGATATTCTTCTAAATTACCTTCCAGAAGCCTTATAGTTTTAGCTTTTATGTAATCTATGGTACATCAAAATAATTCTTCTATATGATCTGATGTAGGGATTGGAGTTCAGTTTTATTCCATATGGATACCCTATTGTCCAGCACTGTCTGTTGAAAGGACTTTCCTTTCCCCTTTGAATTACTTTGGTAACTTCGTAAAAAATTAAATTATAGTAAGTCTGGAAATCAGAGTTTGAGTTCTCTAATTTCATTCTTCTTTTTCAAGATTATTTTACCTAATCTAGATCATTTGACTAGATTTGCCAGATCTAGATTCTTTGGGTATCCAAATGAATTTTAGAATCAACCTGTCAATTTCTGCAAAAAACATCTGTTGCAATTTTGTTGGCATTGCACTTCTGGTTAATGTAGGGAAGAACTGATATCTACTTTCAATAACTATTATTATTAAATTAGTAGCAGTGGGTATGGATTGGCTTCATGAAGTAGAATCGTTAAGACTTTGTGACCAATTGGATAAGGATACTGAGAAAGAAAGGAGTGTCATACACTGCAATGTTGTTTTGGCTCTGGTATAATGTTCATGTTTAAACTCAAGAAATAGTTGAGGGGAATCAGTGTCCTGTGTCACTGATGGGGGTAGCTGTGTCCTGCTCTAGGGAAAGTATTCTGCTCCAAGCAATTTTTCCCTTGTTCTTTAATCCTTCACTCTTTTGGGACTTTTCACTTGATTACTTCCTACATAAGTTTTCTCTAAAATGTGGAGCGTTTTCCTTCCAAAATGGTGTCTATTTTCATCAAAACATATGCAATTACAGACTGAATTCATCTCTTTCAATTTCTTGAGCTTGTTAATTACCAGCTGAGGCAAAATTGTGTCTAAGATCAAAAGTTCATGGACCACTTTCTCTTTAGGCACATAGGCCTGTCCCTTGATGTCTCTTATGACTAGGCACAAAAAAAAGTGTTTTTAGAGAACTAGACAGTGAGCAGTTATGCTCCCCTCCGGCAAGTCAGAGGCACACTTTTTACATGGGAGCAAAGCAGTTCTCAAATTAAGGGGGAGAAAGGAGCATAAGGGACAGAATCTATGCCAAGCAGACCACTTCTGACTTCATCTCCAATGAGTGAGAACAGATTTAAAAACCCATTAGTGAATATTCGGTCTGGAAACCATTTATGTTTTAAATTTCACTGACTAGGTTTTTCTTTTTTAAAAGTATAGGTAATATTCTGTTATCTGGCTTCCTTTAAATTGCTCAGCATCCAAATATCTGAAAATAGCCACTCTTTTGCCTATTAATGTAAACACAATGAATGTTGTTATTCAAAAGGTAAAATAAGACATTTATCCGTGTGTCATTAGTAGAGCCTGGTCCTTTTTTCCTAGTAAAGTAATACCATGGGTGTGCCTATATTTTTCCCAAATACTGGAAAGGATGTTGTTGAGTATAAACTGTGTTTTCCTATTAGAAAGGCTTTTCTATTTTTCCCCGTGAGGCTGTTTCAGGAATATGGAAACAGGAGTGTATAGCATAACCATTTCTATATTTTTTTCCTTTTACTTTCTATACTGTCAAGAAAAAGTGATGCATTTTCTTTGATTAGTAAATCCTAAAGCTATATATCTTATAGCTATTTCCCAGATTTATCTTGTTGTTGTTTTTCATATTCAATAAGGACCGATTTTTTTTTCCCTGAAATGTGTTTATATTCCATCCTGCACCCATTTGCATCCCTGGCAACCTTGCATCCATCAGTCCTCTCATTTGGGTTTATTAACTGTGGGTTGTAAATAAAAAAAGAAATGCCATCTGAAGTAAACAAAATACTGTTTACCTAGTTCCACATCTCACAAGCAGTGATAATCTCAGTTGTAAACAAATGACAAAAATGCATTCCACAGATGGGGAAAAAGTTATTTATTTTCCATTTCGTCTGCTGCTCAGGTTCAAGATTGAGTTGACTGGTCTGTGTTAGTGTCTCCAAGGGGGATACTGTGAGTTTTATGAGCAAAGTACATTTTCAGCCTACATTCTCCCCTGGATGCCCACTTGTAATTTCTTTTGGTGATAACAGAGCTCAGCTATGCACATCAAGGGGAAACACAATTCTTCGGGGAATCACGCAGGGTGGCTCACACAGTGTCCTTAACGCTTCTTGACAGATCTATCTATTTGTAGAGATGGGGTTGTTAGTCTAAGGTGGAGATGGCTGGAGTGTGTTTATGCATCTTCCCCAGCCTCATGTCCAGGCATGAAGAGGATCCTTGTTAAGCCTCCAGAGCCCATTTGTTGGAAAAGGGGAATTTGAATGAAATCGCCACAGCTAGCGACATAAAGAAAATGCTTAAGCTCCATTTTCAGAAATGGAATTGTATTCACAGAGAAGGATAAAAAAAGAGACAATTATTTCTGCTGGGAGAATTCTAAGATCAATAAAGGAATTCTTGAGGATTAGAGAAAAACTACCAAGTTTCAGAATTGGAAATATTGTTGATGGAGAAGAGCTGCTTTGGTATATTTTTAAATATAAAAAATAATCCCGCGCAGCCATGATTATTTCTTTTTTTATTATTTTTTATTGGAGCATAGTTGCTTTACAATATTTGTGTTTGTAGTTTCTGCTGTACAGCAAAGTGAATCAGCTATACATATACATATATCCCTTCCTTTTTGGATTTCTTTCCCATTTAGGTCACCACAGAGCACTGAGTAGAGTTCTCTGTGCTATACAGTAGGTTCTCATTAGTTATCTATTTTATACATAGTAGTGTATGTATGTCAATCCCAATCTCCCAGTTCATCCCACCTGATTATTTCTTATTCTTGTAACTTTATGGGAACATGAGTAAAGTATAATACTGGGGTTCTTTTCATAGAATACTGGTAAAAGGGATAACTTGTTGACATAAGAAATGTCTGCATATTGAATCCATGTGTATACGGGAGTGAAGAAAGTTGGGAATTTTGCTGAGTATGAAAATATTAAATACTAAAGTTAATGCATTCAATAAAGTGAATATTACAAAGTCAATAAAGAAATAAATTACCTTTATGTGTCAAAAATGTTAGATCTCACAACCATTTTTCTAAAGACTAAGCAGTGTATAGTTCAGGGTCCCAAAGTAGGAATTGTTAAATTATTATAATGGGATTATAATCATTTAAAAGATGATTTATAAAGGGAAATACATTTAAGAACCAAAGTGCTCATATTGGGAAACTACTGAGACAATAGTGTTTGTCAATTAGGGTAAAGGAGCCAGGGCATTTAGAACCACATGGAGAGTTTTCAACCCTCCTTCCCCGCGTCCTCCCCAAACTTTGCCCTCAGGAATGGTGGGAACAGATTGAAAATACCCTGCAGGTTGTTAGGATCGGCATTCTGGTTCAGAATCACTGGTCTCAGAGCTTGTACCAGAAAATGAAAAAGTGGGTAAGGAATACAAGGCTGAAGTTTGCCCATCAATACTTCTCCTGTTTTGGTCTATTCCGTGTAATCTTCTACTTACCTCCGATTTACTGTGTGTCAAGTAAGGATAAGAATATGTCACAGCAATGTTATGAAGATTAATATTAACTCTTTGGCCTTCTTGGAGAAAAGCACAAGATATTAAGAGAAAGGAATCCAGCAAAGCTAAAAATATCATACCATTTCAAATTTGCTTAATAAGAAAGTGAGTCAGTACTTTTGCAGAAAATTAATACAAGCTCTCAGCTCCAAGCAGATGAGACTCAACAATAGCTGGGCCTACACGGGGAATAATTTTAAGTCTTTTTAAAGTCTGCAATGACTTACCTTGTTGCAGCCAACTTTGTCAGCCCTCTGACTGCATTTATTTAATGTAGCCTCTGTGCCTGTGTTCAGGAACATATGTTTAGTTTCACCTTGAAAAGTTTAACAAGAATACGTTTATAGATTTTCTCCCTACTTATCTATTTTCAATAATGTCCTAGAGTATAATCCAGCAAATATTATACATGCATATAAATATTATATATACTAATGGAATCAGATATAAGAAGGCATTGAATACATCAGAGAATAAAAGTAAGTACTGGAGTTCTTACTCCAGTAAGATGTATGTTTGTACGTGTGTATGTTTGTATGTGTGTGTGTGATGTGCTTTGTGCTGAGTTACAGGGTTTTTTTTTTTTTTGGTACTTTTCTATGTTATGGAGGGAGAGAGGATGTATGGGAGGGGAGTATTGAAAATCAAACTTAAAATAAATTTTAAATTATCTTGTCCTTTTAATACATAATAGACCAGACTGGATGAGTACAGATTTGGGGCGGCAATAGTTTGTGTCTATGTTTTTATACAGTGAGGCTATAGACTTCCATACATCTCACTAGGCTTTAGCGTTCTTCCTTCCAGAAGTCTCTAATTTAGGCACATATAAACAATAGGCCCTCCTTGTCTCAGACCCTAACCCTGTCACTTATCCAGAGATGACCTTAGGCAAGTCTAGCCTGTCTCAACGGCAGTTTTCTTAACAGCAGAATGGAAATATGTGTGTATATGTTTGGTGTAGGTTGGATGGCCAGGTGGAGTAAGGGCAGCGTTGGACTCTGCTTGGAGGGGTTCAATGGAAACTGCCTTTAAATTCCTTACACCTCTAAGAGCCTAGGGTTCATACCTAGAAGAAAAAAGGATTTTTTTGTCCAGTATTTTTGTCCAGTTGTGATTTCCATAAACTCCATCTTAGACCAGCATGTTCCATTCATATATTCCCATTTCCCTGCGTCCTGGTATCAAAATATGGACATTAGCAGTTGCTATTGTAGTTTTTTCCCCACAATTTAGTGATGATGCATCAGTATACCAAAGATGCAAATTATTTTGTTTATTATACATCTGAACCAGTCTAAATTTTATTTAGGAACATTATCTACCTGCAAATGGGCGAAATCTGCCCTCAGTCTCTTAAACATCTTTCCTAATGGTAATTGTTGGTAAATACAGTGAAAGACAAAGTTGTGTCTAAAGTCACACCAGTTCACTTGCTTTTGGTGTTTTTGCATCACCCCCACATTCTTTTACAACAGGCTTTTGTATTTGAATAATGGTATGCAGATGCACTACTGAATAGGAAACTGTCTCCAAAAAAATACGTTAAAAGGAAAATGGTAGCAGCAAAGCTAATCTATAGCTGTGGACTTTCTTAATGAGTGCTGCTGGGAAGCTTTTCAGAAACCTGCAGGGAATTGCATGTTTTTTGTAAGAGAAAGGTCTCAAGCTGTTAGAACTGATAGAATTTCAGAAATGCCATAAGTTCAGCTAGCAATATTTTTAGGTTTTATTAGGAGATTGAAAAAACTAAGATATTCCTTTTTTTAAACGTCTTTATTGGAGTATAATTGCTTTACAATGGTGTGTTAGTTTCTGCTGTATAACAAAGTGAATCAGTTATACATAAACATATATCCCCATATCTCCTCCCTCTTGCATCTCCCTCCCACTCTCCCTATCCCACCCCTCTAGGTGGTCACAAAGCACCAAGCTGATCTCCCTGTGCTATGCAGCTGCTTCCCACTAGCTATGGGTTTTACATTTGGGTGTATATATAAGTCCATGCCACTCTCTCACTTCGTCCCAGCTTACCCTTCCTCCTCCCCACGTCCTCAAGTCCATTCTCTATGTCTGCATCTTTATTCCTGTTCTGCCCCTAGGTTCTTCAGAACCTTTTTTTTTCTTTTAGATTCCATATATATGTGTTAGCATACAGTATTTGTTTTTCTCTTTCTGACTTACTTCACTCTGTATGACAATCTCTAGGTCTATCTACCTCACTACAAATAACTCAATTTTGTTTCTTTTTATGGCTGAGTAATATTCCATTGTATATATGTGCCACATCCTCTTTATCCATTCATCTTTGATGAGGCACTTAGGTTGCTTCCATGTCCTGTCTATTGTAAACAGAGCTGAAATGAACTTTGTGGTAGATGACTAAGATATTCCTTTGAAATCAAAGTTCATCTAGACTGAAGAACTGTCAGTTGGATAGAACTGAAAATAAGTTTGACCTCAAAATACAGATTCAGTGACTGCTGAATGTTGTACAATTGTTGTATAAATAGGCCAATTTATATATGTTTATTTCATCTATCAGAAAATTGTACAGTCTCAGTAAAATCATTCAAGTGTTTTATTCAAGAAACTTTTTATACTTTTATTCAGGTGCCATGTAAAATGACAAAGCCCTAAAAGAATAAACCCATGAGTATATATGAATCCATGTTTCATGTGATGTAATGATTTTCCAAGTCATTATATATAATAAAGTCTAATATTTGGTCCTTAGTGGTAACTCTTTGATTTAGGTTATGTAGCATTTATTTGAACCAATCAAGTTGAAAATTACCAGTGAAGGCCAAAGCATTTTCACACTTTTGAATAAAGGAAAATTTTATAGTATATAGTCAAGTATGACCAGAATTGCAAGAACCTAAGATTAGTTGAGAATTCCGTATTCACATTGGTATTTCTTTCTTAGTGCTGGAAAAAATATAGCATTATTGAATGTTTATGAAACAATTGAGATTAAATTAGAGGGTCAATATTAACAGATTATAAACGTTTATAGTCAATGTTAACATTCCTTGCCTTCAAAGGCATTCTGTATCTCCTATGAATATATAGGGAGAAAAGTAACATTTTTAGGGGAAAAAGTAACATAATGTGCCACAAAGGGCCAGAAATAACCAACCGTTTCTTGTCTTTAAGTCAGCATACTTTGAATGGGGTCCAAGATACACTGGTCTTGTATCAAATTATGGTGTGTGTTATAGAAAACAGTGCTGTTGTTTAGAGTTTCACTGTGGGTCATACAGATCCTACCTTGAAGAAAAAATGATAATTTTATTTGCCTGCTAATTCTTGACTATTTTATTTCATTTTTTCCTAGACATATATAAATTTTTGGTACCTTACAAACTAGAAGTCTTCAGTAGAAAAGATAAGCAGACTTGAAAGCATGTGAAAGATGAGGGTTGTTTGTTTGTTTGTTTGTTTGTTTTGCGGTACACGGGCCTCTCACTGCTGTGGCCTCCCCCGTTGTGGAGCACAGGCTCCAGACGTGCAGGCTCAGCGGCCATGGCTCACGGGCCCAGCCTCTTGGCGGCATGTGGGATCTTCCTGGACCGGGGCACGAACACATGTGCCCTGCATTGGCAGGCGGACTCCCAACCACTGTGCCACCAGGGAAGTCCAAAGATGAGTATTTTTGAGGAGGAGTTTTATTTCTTTTTCCATCCTCATCCTCCTTGGTCTTATTAATACCAGTTCTTTACTTACACAAGGGATTTTCTCTGTGGGTGGTTAGGACCTTAGTGTGACATGTTATTTTTAACTGCTTCTAACTCTCTTTCCAAAAAATCTATCATTTATTGGCAGGTCCTAAATTTTTCTCATCAATCTCACATGAAAATTCCAACAAATGTTTTTAATATAATAGTGCAGTTGAGACTTTACAGAAAACATTTTCTAAATACAGATGTCAAATTTCCCCCAAAGGGAGCCATTTTGGGTTTGGTTGACTGAAAACTTTTCAGGAATCTATTTATTAAAAAGTAAAAGCTAAAGTTAGAGTTAAT
Source organism: Mesoplodon densirostris (assembly GCF_025265405.1). Classification (NCBI taxonomy): domain Eukaryota; kingdom Metazoa; phylum Chordata; class Mammalia; order Artiodactyla; family Ziphiidae; genus Mesoplodon; species Mesoplodon densirostris. The sequence continues at coordinate 78,368,080 of NC_082672.1, forward strand.
TGTAAGTATCATTTATCTTCAGTAAAAAGAAAAAATAGCTCTCAGGAGGTGTTAAAGGAAGCAAGAATCATCGCTTTGCTATGGCTTTCTTCAGTTAGCTGTGTGTAAGGCAATCGAGGGAAACAGCTCTGTCTTTATACACTAACGGGAGAAGAACCATCACTAATTCAGTGAATGTTCTTCATCTGCTATATTTAAGATAGGTGATTATGCTTCAGAAAAATTTCATTTTTCTTTCAAGGATCATGATGATGAGAAGGGAGATTTTTGCATGGTGACCCCTAAAGGACTTCTGCATTTTGACACAAGGAATTAGGATGACCCATGAGTGGAACAACGGTTTCTCCTAAGTGGCTTTCATAGGTCCTCACAACTTGGCGGCCACAACAATGTAGCAGAGACACGTGTGTTCTATTCGCCTTATGCGTCCGTCTTCTGTATGTTGCATTTATGTTTAGCAATTGAGTCTAAATTCAAGAACTGCAGCCCTCAAAGTTCCAAACTCATGTTAAAATGTGGGCAGTTCACTTGTCTGCTTTTTGATTAATTTGAGGAGGCTTCATGGGCAAGTGAGTTTTCAGGCAGATTGAATGGTAAGGGAGGTAGACGTGATGTCTCATAGGGATTTGTATACAGTTGATCCTGCATGACACGGGTTTGAACTGCACCAGTCCACTTGTACACCTATTTTTTTTTCAGTAGTAAATTCTGTAGTACTACTCCATCCACGGTTGGATGAACCTGTGGACGAATAACCCTGATATGAAGGGACCGTGCTTTCAGAGGGCTGACTGTAAGTTATACACAGGTTTTGGACAGTAAGGAAGGTCAGTTTCCCTCACCCCACATTGTCAAGGGTCAACTGTAATGTCTTAATGATTAGCTTCATTCAAAACCTCTCACTTTACAAATGAGGAAACAGCAAAGTAGATTGTTGATCAAAGCAAATAATCAGCAACAGAATCAGATTCCTCCATGTATATGCTGCCCAGGTGAACCTCACTTAGTTATCTTTTGTGTAAATAAAATGTTCCTCTCACTGCATTTATTTCCTTATGTTTCATATCAGCCAGTTTAACTCTGGAGTCAAAACTGTAGAGGCTACAAGGACAATGTCCTTGGACACAGAAATGCACTCATCCAGAGATGACATAAATTTCTATCTTTATTCACTGCTTCTCCCCATTTTTTAAATCAAATCTAAGGCAAACATTATGCAAAAACTATATCCAATTAAAATTTCTTGGAAAAGCCAACTTACAAAGTGAGGAGGAATCTCTCTAGGGAAATTTATTTTACTTGCAGTACAGAAGTTAATTACAAGTAGGGTATCTGTGATCTATAGACTATGGAGATTTATACCTAGAAACCACCAAGGCTATTTCAAGCCCAGCAGGGCTTTGCTTTCGTGTGCTAAAAACTCTAGTGTGAGATGATCTCATTGTAGTTTTGACTTGCATTTCTCTAATGATTAGTGATGTTGAGCATCCTTTCATGTATTTGTTGGCAATCTGTATATCTTCTTTGGAGAAGTGTCTATTTAGGTCTTCTGCCCATTTTTGGATTGGGTTGTTTGTTTTTTTGATATTGAGCTGCATAAGCTGCTTGTAAATTTTAGAGATTAATCCTTTGTCAGTTGCTTCATTTGCAAATATTTTCTCCCATTCTGAAGGTTGTCCTTTAATTTTGTTTATTGTTTCCTTTGCTGTGCAAAAGCTTTTAAGTTCCATTAGGTCCCATTTGTTTATATGGTCATCATCAAAAAATCTACAAACAATAAATTCTGGAGAGGGTGGGGAGAAAAGGGAAACCTCTTGCACTGTTAGTGGGAATGTAAATTGATACAGCCACTATGGAAAACAGTATGGAGATTCCTTAAAAAACTAAAAATAGAACTACCATACGACCCAGCAATCCCACTACTGTGTATATACCTTGAGAAAACCATAATTCAAATAGAGTCATGCCCCACAATGTTCATTGCAGCTCTATTTACAATAGCCATGATATGGAAGCAACCTAAGTGTCCATCAACAGATGAATGGATAAAGAAGATGTGGCACACATATACAATGGAATATTACTCAGTCATAAAAAGAAATGAAATTGAGTTATTTCTAATGAGGTGGATGGACCTAGAGTCTGTCATACAGAGTGAAGTAAGTCAGAAAGAGAAAGACAAATACCGTATGCTAACACATATATATGGAAACTAAAAAAAAAATAATGGTCATGAAGAACCTAGGGGCAAGACGGGATTAAAGACACAAACCTACTAGAGAATGGACTTGAGGGCACAGGGAGGGGGAAGGGTAAGCTGAGACGAAATGAGAGAGTGGCATGGACATATATACAGTACCAAATGTAAAATAGATAGCTAGTGGGAAGCAGCCACATAGAACAGGGATATCAGCTCGGTGCTTTGTGACCACCTAGAGGGGTGGAATAGGGAGGGTGGGAGGGAGATGCAAGAGGGAGGACATATGGGGATATATGTATATGTATAACTGATTCACTTTGTTATAAAGCAGAAACTAACAGACCATTGTAAAGTAATTATATCCCAATAAAGATAAGTATACTCATCTTTATACTCAAGTATAACGAGTATTTTACTACCAAAACCCATGTAGTGCTACATCTGCTGTCTCAGATTCCTGTGTGAACTCTTACTTGCATTCTTTCCATAAGTCTTGTCTCAGATGTGCCTGTTAACAGTATGCATCCCAGCTCGCCTCAAACACTCACCAAGCTATCCCATAGGATACAAAATAACATCAATGGATTGTGCTGAGAGTTCTTTTCAACATTAAAAAGAAACATCTTTTCATAGTTGTCAGAAAAATATCTACTTGTTTTTATATTAGTGGTCGAAAGGTATTCTCAACTGTCTTGTTCATTGTATTCTATTGATGCATTAAATTTCTGGAAAGTCAATTGTGAATTCCAAGAAACATGGTTTCTTTCGTTTCTCTCTTAGTAAGATCACTATCCAAAATATAATTAGCCTCCTTACTCTCTCTCCTTCTTTCTATCTCTTGCTGAAGTCCAAATAATAGCCTTTCAGCAGAAACAAATAAATTGGAACATTGCCTTAGACAGTGGTTCTCAACCCTGGTTACTCATCAGAGTTACCCAGTGAGCTTTCTAAAGCTGGGAGTCCTGGGACTGGACCATGAAATTGAATTAGAACCTTTGAGAGCTGAGGTCAGTGGATGAGGGTCATACAGAGCATCACAAGTGATGCTGCTCTGCAGCCAGGACACACAGTTTATAATAGACCCTGTAAGGTGACAAGCATGGTTGACACAGGTGGGATAGTCCGTTATCCATAGAGCAGAAGGTAAACATCCGTACACTTCATCCCTCACCACCTACCCTCACCTCCGTAAGGACATTCTTCATGAGCATGACTGAAGTTTCTCTCCATGTGATTCTTCCAACAGCACTCATCTTCCAGGTGGAGAAACTCCCTAGCATTATGTATTTCTTAAAAAGAAAATCTGTAAATTTGATTAAAATTTAACTTCATTATGAAAGCGTCTCTAAATTTAACCTGATTTAGATGAATGTTACCAAATTACATGTTCCAAAAATAAGAAATAATTTTAACCCAACATTTTAAAAAATCCAAAATATGACCTTCTGTATTCCAAGGTTTCAAAAACTGGAGCTTATTGGCTAGCTTTAAAAATAGAAATTTCTCCTGGTCACTTCCTTTCTATTTTCCCTGAATGCTGTCTCCACATGTGTCCTGAAGGACATTTTCAATTAGCTTAACCCAAATCTATGATGGACTGAGGTAAGAGAATCACCTTCCCTTGTGGAAATAACCTGCTCCTATACAGAAGACAAATGACTCCTTCAGGCAAATGCAGTTTGTTTAGCTCAGTCCCTGCTTCATTCCATGGCCCATTATTTACATGCTTAATATGTGAAAAAAAATTACAGAAATACTTCAAATTACTTGAGTCCTTTCAGAAAATACATGAAGATAAAGGAGAGTTTGCAGAAGCTTTTAGTTTTTTGAAAGAGCAGTGCTTTTATGTCAGTAAGTTTTCTGTTTATATTTTTCTGCCTGATAATTTCAAAAAGAGAGGAAATTGAAAAGGAAAATATGGTTCAGAGGTACTGACTGACATGAAATATTTACTGGATAGATAAAGATAATAGTTAGATATTTGTGTGTGTTATCAAAGGACGGTGCAGGGTATTCATGGTTTCTTGTTGACAGTAACGGATAAAAAAACAAAATCTGAATGTGTTTGTATGTTTTGTTTTGTTTTGTTTTTTGTGGTATGTGGGCCTCTCACTGTTGTGGCCTCTCCCGTTGCGGAGGCTCAGCGGCCATGGTTCACGGGCCCAGCCGCTCCGCGGAATGTGGGATCTTCCGGGACCGGGGCACGAACCTGTGTCCCCTGCATCGGCAGGCGGACTCTCAACCACTGCACCACCAGGGAAGCCCTGTTTCTTTGTTTTTAATTTAAGGGTATTTATTTTAGTTTCTCAGTGCTTATATGCACTTTGCAATATTGGGGGACTTTGCAAAGTCTCTGGAAGCCTTACTTAAATATAGATAGACATTCCCCCTTGAGGGTCAATGCACATTTCTTTCTGTGGAAATCTTGGCACAAAAGGCTAATCTCGGGCTACAAAAGATGTAGTATGACAGAAAGAACATAAAAGTAATTTGTATGTGTCCAGGTATAAATCTGTTCACCAGTTTCAGTGTTGTATTTTAGTAAAATACTCAATAATCTTTTCTATTAAATTATTTTTAAAAGCCACATTTATTTATTTATATAAATTATATATAAATATAATTAATATAATTTGAAATATCAAATAAAATGCTCCTTTTATGTGGAAGCCACTGGAGCCTTAAAAACTATTGCTGTAATAAAGTAAATGTTATTTAAAACAATTGAAAAATTGATTATATTTCCATTTAATTTTCATGAGATTTAAATTTAGCAATTTTAACTAAGTTTGGGACTCATGTCATCCTGCAATAAGCATCTGATATTCACTGGCCACTGGGCAGCAAATACCTTGTCAGGGTTGCCATCACTCTGACAATGGTAAAATCTTGAGTGTAGCCCTGAAAATCATGGCATGAAGTTAATGATGTTACTTTTGTATAATGGTTGGTTCACCAGTAAATAATTTCTGATTCAACATAGTTGTCAGTTTCTGTTTACATTAAACTACTCAAGAATGTATAATATTTATTTACAAACCAGGAAGCATACTCATCTCAAAAATATTTCTATTCACAATTTGTAAAATATGAAGATTTGAAGATCCTTTTTTTTTTTTGACTAACCAACCTTCGAAAACATTTAGAATGATTTTTTTAGATTTATGTATCATTGTATTATTTTTCAACTTTTTGAATCTTATTAAAAATCAGACAATAAGGATTTTAACAGTACAGTGACAGTATTTGGATAAGTAACTATGAAGACTTATAGTTTTTACAATATGTTTTTATAATGTGAAATTCTATTTTATGTGTTTATAATATCCAATTATAATTTTTAAATCCAAGTTCATAGCAGAATTATTTGAAAGCAAATGTAATGAGTATATCTTATTTTCTTGAGCATTGAACTGAGCACTGACAGTCCCTGACTTAGAATGTTTCGAATTTCAATTTTTCCATTTTAAGATGGTGTGAAAGCCATATGCATTCAGTAGGAACCATACTTTCATTTTTGAATTTTGATCTTTTTCTGGGCTCGTACTATGCAGTCCAATCTTCTCCTGTGATGCTGGGCAGGGTCAGAGATCCACAGCTCCCACTCAGCCCTGCGATCACGAGGGTGATCCACCGATACACTGACAACCATTCTGTACCCAAACAGCCATTCTGTTTTTCACTTTTAGCACAGTATTCCATAAATTACATGAGATATTCAACACTTTACTATAAAATAGGCTTCGTGTTAGATTATTTTGCCCAACTGTAGGCTGATGTAAGTATCTGAGCACCTTTAAGCTAGGCTGGGCTAAGCTATGATGGTCAGTAGGTTAGGTGTATTAAATGCATTTCCACTTACAATATTTTCAAATTATGATGGGTTTATCAGGAGGTAACCCCATCATAAATCAAGGAAGATCTATACACTCAAAGAGCCTGCTTCTTTTTGGTTAGGTAGGAAGTCAAAGTCAGACCCAGTATTACATTAAACGGTTATGACATTATATCCAGTTGCATTTATTGCTGTTCCTGTTAGACTTCTCTCTAAGCCATCACCATTTTGACAAGATGACCCCGCTAACATTGTAAGGTGACCCGGAGGGCTGGTTTGCTCTCAGACTCCCAGGGCATTGTGGGCATCCACAGCAACTATTGGCACATCCTGTCCTGGGGGGGAGCCGTGTCCTTTATTTCTCAGGCTTTGTGACCCCTTGTTCTCAGCTCAGAAACAGCTCTTTAGATAGAAACTTCCTATTGATTTTTCTGAGCAATCGATACAGTGATTTAACTTTGCTCTTCTGTCATGCATGATTTCTCTCTGTTCATTAGAGGAAAATCTCTATTCACCTTAACTTTAGGCTACTTTCCTTGCATTACCCACTCCTAAAATGGGCTGGCAGGGCGTCGGGCTGGTTAGTTAACAGAGTGCTTTGCAGAGCATGAGAGGGCTGACACAGTGGGGATATCACTGAAGCTGTCTGGGCCTTGACGTTTTCTTTTCTAAAATGAGATGAACAGATGGTCATGAGGTTCTCTTGGTTTACATATTTCGCATGTGCTGTTGGTCTACTATGCCTGCTACTTATAATCATCATCACCATAAGTATTGTTATTACACCCAACATGCATTCAGTATTTACCTTCTGTGACATATTATGCTAAGCATTTTATATAAATCATCACATTTTCTCCTCCAACAATCCATTCAAATAGGTTCTTTTATCAACCCCCTTTAAAATGAGTATGCTCAAACCTACAAATGTTAACTATCTTTCACAAGGTCACACAGCTGTTCAGACAGAACTAAGTGTTGAACGTAAGCTTGTCTAATTCCAGAAAATGTTCTAAGCTACAACAGAATACAGAGGTGTTTATTAGAATATAAAGAAAAATGAAGTATTAAAAATTGTCTTCATTGACTACAGGTGTTCCTTGAGATTTCCTTTGAAGAGGATAAAAAAATATTAAAAGGAACCATCATGTAAAACGTTTTAAATGTAAAGACTTCATCTTAAAGTGATAGTTGTTCCTGTAATTTGAGATAAAAGCTGATGTGTGCATTTTGACAAAGGAGTTTATGCTTACAATTGTTCATTCAAAATGTTATATTTCAAGTGGTTCTCCTTTATTAGAATTTGAATTGCATAAATGCATAGCTATCAAATAATTTTTATATTTTGTTAGCATTAGCTTTGAGATTTCTAAAATAGTCAATACTAGCATTAAATCTTTTATACCTCCAGTCAAATCAAGAAATATCATGATTGCTGTGCCTACAGGAATAATCATTTTGTAGTATCATATGATTTTACAGGAAAGGACTAAGAAATGGCCCAAGAAGTAAAATTTATATCACTACAATGTTTCATTTAGTTAGTGTATCATATTCTTAGTGCTTTAGGCTTATTACATAGGATTGCATATATACTAACTCCCTTTTGAAATTTAAAAACAACTGAAGTGTTTTAGAAACTACATTATATTTCACTGTCTTATAGAATCCTTTCACTAAATATGAGCAAAAGCATGTGTAGTATTAACACACTGATAAAGACTGTAAAATTAAAATTTGAGAGCAATTTTCTTAATTAAGGGACAGTATTCTAGAACACAAAGGTATAAAGTGTAATGTTTCTCATTTGTACACCTTGGCTCACCAGAGTTGTATGTGTGATTATGGCAGTTTGGGAAATTTGCAATGGGCCTTTTATTCTTAATGAGCATGGTTACTCCACTGTGGCTGACATTTTGATGTTAGATTTCCAGCAGTGAATTCTTGTCAAAGTTGAGTTTTAGATCACTAGGCTTTTCATGATTAGAGCTTTGGGTACATAATGTCAAGTACATTCATCAGTTAAATGAATTAATTTTAAACGAGCATACTGTTGCTCACACAGCAACAAGAAGAAAGGCTGTCTCAGAGATAAGTCTTGGGATGTGGAATATGCGCTTTCCTCTTTGTAAACGTCAGCCTGATTTGGCCAGTGTCTCTCACGTGAACTTCAGACACTCAGTGTCAAGGGTAGGCTTATGGGCATGATTAAAATGAAATATAAATATTTTTAACAATAAGGTGTACCAGTCTACAAGACTTCAATATTGAGAAGAAAAACAAGGTGTCTACTATTTTGAAAGAAACTTTAAGAGTAATCAAATTGTCCTTTTAAGGGAAGTAGAGCTGATTATGTACATTTTACTGAGGAGGAACTTAAAGCATGAGGACACTGAGGAAAACTCCAAATCTGTTTGTCGATTTAATTGACAGTCAAATTTTAATAACAGTTTGAACTGTAAGCCTCAATCATATTGCAAATCATTGGGATCTCAAATTCAACTATCTGCCCCACTCTTTGGTTAAAAATGGCACTTTCCCACATTCATTCAATACAGCACATAGATTATTGCAGTGATGTCTACAAATTTAAGTTGATTTTCTAAATATTTTCATTTTTGTTTCATACTGTTTTATTACAGTAGATGAGACTAATAATATTTTAAATGGACAAATTTACATGAGATAGGCATTTTTCAGGCAATCCAGTAAATTGGTAGTATGACAATTTTCTCTTCATTGGCTTTGGATCAGTTGACAACATTTGCCTTCAAATGATCAGTTACCATAAAGACATGCATAATTTGTATTGAATTGGGAAAGCTAAAAATTGTGTCATTAATGGAAGAATTCTCCAATATTGTTGTAGTAAGCACTAGTAAGAACTAGACTAAAGACTTCCTTTCCCCAGAGGAAGGATTCAATGTGAGAATGTGTAAATATGAAATAAAACTGAATAATAAGGAAAGGGCAACCTCAGTTAACAGGTGTCTAGAGTTGGTCACCATAGGCTAAGAATCGAGGAGGTCAGTTGGCAAAGGACCAGATGGCTGTATAAAAACTATTTTCAAGGGTCTATCTTTTGTGTTGTGTGGCTGGGCCATGAGTACGTGTTACATTATTAATACATCCATGAATGAATGGATCAGTGAATGAAAAAAGAGAGCCATGCAGAGAACAGTGAGGAGACTGTTTCCTAGACCAGAGATTAAGGTTAATCCGATATTGCACACCCGAAGTCCAAAAAGTTAAATAATTTTTTTTAAAACGCATTCATCCAGATTCCTTTTCTGTTCATCAATACTATTTTGGGTAATATGTAAATCAACAAGACAGCATCAAACTTCCCTTAATTATGTAGCATTATGGTATTTTATTCTGAATTTTAGTTTCCTATTCAAAGCCAAAACATCATGGAAAACATATTATTGAACTCATTTCAGGTCAGAAATGATGTAAATCAATCTCTCCCTCCCTCCATCTCTCTCTCTCTTCCTCTGTCCCCCCATCCCTGCCACCCCTGCTCTTTACTATGGCTCTGTATCTCACTTGCATTTTCTTGACTTAGCAGAGCCTATTAAGATCTGAATCTTTCCTTGCTTATTAGCAAAATTGCAGTGCACAAGGCACCACTTCTTATTGTTGCAGATACCACACATCTCTTCTTATGTGAAAGGTGAAAAGTGACTCATACAAAATATTTCCAAACAAATTAAGAAAAATAATTAAGAACAAAAAAGAAGTAAAGAAAAAAATGATATAAACGCAAAGCAAATGCACGCGCCCACATACATATACACACACACACTCACACACACACACACACACACACACACAAAGTCCTGCCCAAAAGATAGGTGTAGGAAAATTTGGTCCCAATAGTTGTAGAAATTTCCATCTGAACTTGGAATACGTGCTGACATTTATTGTTTTAGCTCTCCTTTCTCTCAGGTGCTAGGGATCCAGAGACAAATGGTTTTCATTCCTGCCCTGGAGGAGATGGGCAGGTCAACAGATAATTAATTAGGACACAGTGTGGCGCTTCTCTAGCTCAGAAGAGAAGATAGGAAATCAATCCCCACATCACAAGTGGGAATGGGGAGGAGACGGTAGGGAAAGCTCCACAGGGGACATGGAACTGGCAAAGCAGTTGATGTATCAATAGGAATTTGCCGAACAAGAAAGACAGACAGAGTGGGGTAAGCAGTACCCAGCATCACAGCGCAGTCAGGGCCTGTAGTGTGTACTGAACAGAAGGGGGGAAGCTGGGTTGAGATGGGCCCCAAGTGCCATGGTACATATGTGGGGAGAGAATTGAACTTGAGAGAAATGAAGTTGGCCTCAGTGTACGGGAGGGGTTGGAGTCAGGAGAGAAGAGAGATGGGGAAACAAAAGGCAGCCAATTCCACAGACAGGTGAGAGCTGAGCCCCAGGCAGAGCAGCCACAGAGGGTGCGGGACTTGGGGGTGCGGGACTTGGGGGCAGAGGAGGGGATGGGAAGGATTTGCCATCAACCCAGGACTCTCACCCGTTCCCCGATCTGGTATCATCTGGGCGCACAATAAATACTTTTCAGTCATTCTATAAGTCTGAGGTTTCCCCTCTATGTTATATTCCTGGTAACTCTTTGCTTTATTACCATTTTTAAAATAATTATTTTCCATCCAAATCCACTTCTGTGCCTCTGAGGTCTGGTCAGGTTCCGCTAATCCAAGTTCAGGTTTGCCTGTGGGAAAGTGTGTAAATCATGTTCTCACCACGTTCCATTTTCTCAAAAAGAAAGGGAGGCTGCTTAGAATCGCAATTTGATTGATTACGTCCAGCCTGGTAAAAAAGGGTGAATGCATGCAGTCTAGAAAAAACAGAAAATTTAATTTTCTGTGGGTTGTATTATGCATCCAGAAATCCTTAGTGTTGGCTGTTTGTGTTACCCAAGATTTTGAAGACTCAGGCCAGCAGCTGGGGTCGGTGTGTTGAAAACAGAATCGGGCAGGGTTTCAGGAGTGGTCAGCATCAGAAGCGCTTTCTTCCCTTGGTTTTGGTCATTTTCTTTGGAGGCCTATTATGGGAATTTTTGCATGTTAAACACAGAACAATGAGACGGCTTTCAAGTTTTTTGTGTGTGACTCTAAGAGACCACTAGTGCTAAGGAAAAGCAAGAAGACAGCCTTGGGTAGCCATGGAAGGGTTACAGAGACTTCAGGTGTGAGCGGCTCTGCTTCTGCTGTAGAAGGCTGTGCTCCAGGGGCCTTTATGTCCATACGGGCTGAGTGGAGAGCAGTGTGTTCCTGGGGCAAACTTGCATCGCTCAGCAGCTACCCGGTGAAACAGATGATGCATTGAATTAGGATACAAAGGGTGTTTTCTACGTCTGTGTCTTTATTCCTGCCCTGCCCCTAGGTTCTTCAGAGCCATTTGTTTGCTTTTCTTCAGATTCCATATATATGTGTTAGCTTACGGTATTTGTCTTTCTCTTTCTGACTTACTTCACTCTGTATGATAGACTCTAGGCCCATCCACCTCACTACAAATAACTGTTTTGTTTCTTTGTATGGCTGAGTAATATTCCATTGTATATATGTGCCACATCTTCTTTATCCATTCATCTGTCGATGGACACGTAGGTTGTTTCCATGTCCTGGCTATTATAAACAGAGCTGCAATGGCATGGACTTATGTATATACTACCAAATGTAAAATAGATAGCTAGTGGGAAGCAGCCACATAACACAGGGAAATCAGGTCGGTGCTTTGTGTCCACCTAGAGGGGTGGGATAGGGAGTGTGGGAGGGAAACACAAGAGGGAGGACATATGGGGATATATGTATACGTATAGCTGATTCACTTTGTTATAAAGCAGAAACTAACACACCACTGTAAAGCAATTATACTCCAATAAAGATGTTAAAAAAAAAAAAGAAAGAAAGAAGCTGGGACCCAGTGGTCATGGAAATTTCTTGTCCACCTTGGATTATCTGTATTTACGTACATTTACATGGGGGAGAAGTAATTTCTACCCATTTTTAAAAATGTATTATTACCTTGATGTTTCTGCCATTTTCTGTGAAACCTAATTTTAACTGATATTGTTTTTAAACTTACAAGGAGACCAACTGGTTCAAAATCTCTTGGTTTTAAGGCTCAGGCAGCTTGCCAGCATTTTAAATTTCCTAAAATGCTTTATTTCCCTGAAAACTGTGAAAATAGAGGGACATTAAAAAATTAGAATTGCAATAAATAAATTAATTAATTGATTAATTTAAAAAAAGAATAGAAAGGGCAACTCTGGATGGTAGCTGTGTGGGAGTCCTGTGGAGGCGTGCTGCTGGTGGATCTCTTCAGAAGTTGGGGTAAATACATGAATAGAAACAGCCCAAGTCAGCAAGTCTCTATTGAAACCTACAAGGAGCTGAAATGGGCATTCTGAGCAAAACAAGGTCTGGGAGGTGAAAAGAATATCCATACACTGAAGTGTTCACAATACCAAGTTGCTCTTCAAAATGTCTGCGAAGAAAGAAACAAACATCAATATTTGTGTTGCTGGTACACAAACCTTTCACCTCTTGGAAAACTCTTTGGGTTCTAAGCCAAACCAATTTTGTGAGTTTTACCCTCCATCCCCAGGTCACACACAGCTAAACATTTTTACCTGACTTGCAGTGTTCATGCCAAGAAGCAAAGAACCGTGGAGCTGATTACAGAGCAGCGTGTGCAGTGTGGGAAGCGTGTGCTGAGGAGGAGGTTGTCTTTCATGATGGTAGTTGCATTTCCTTTTTTTATTCTAGCCAAATAGAAAGTTAAATCCAACTGGACAGATGAGGCTGCGCTCTGAAAGAAGTCAATCAGACAACAGAAAGGGCTTAAAATCCTTCGTACATCCCCTTACCGAGGAGGGTCTGGGCCGAGCAGCAATAAAACACCAATGGGACCTTTGGCCGAGGAGTGAAACCAAGTCTTAGAAATGTACCAACGCACTGCTTCTCTCCCCATCCCATTCCCTCCCCACTTAGGTCCTGTATTCGGTGGCCTGCATAATTAGCTCCTACCCAGTCAGTCCTTGTAGGTTTGGAGGAGAATTGTTCTTGACAAGAGAAAGCGAACGCTTTGGGGGCTGTCATGGATTTACAGAGACCGACCATTCTATGCTTCTAGTAGGCGCCCCAATGTTGCCATGTAGGCCTGGGATGCCAAGAATATTAAGATCTCATTGTTACTGCCTCTTTCCAGAACCCCACTGACCACGACATGGAGTAGATTGAATTCCTTGTGCAAAAGCTCAGAAGTGCTCCAGAGCTTGCATTGTCATTAACTCTATAGTTTCCTCATCATCTTTACTTCAACTGCAATTCTTTAGGAAAAAATGCTCATGAGACTAAAACTTGAGTGGAAAAATAGAAAGGGAGGGAGAGAGGGAGGATGACATATTACTGTATTAGTAATGATAATTCCACATTGGACTAGAAATCCCAGCAGTAGCCTCTATGTAAGGCATTTTTTAAACTTCACTTTCTTGGGGGAAGGGGGAAGGGGAGGGCAGGACCTGAGATTATGTTCTTTATAATCCAGATACCACTGTGAAACACAGTCAGGAAAGCTTTCCCTGTAAAATTCATGAAAGGACCCGCCCCGGCATTAATTGTTGATACACTTTGAATAAAGAAGACCCTTAAGATCAAAAATGATAATTGTAAGTCAAATAGTGCCCAGGGCTAGGTGTAAGTGCAAAATTCAACAGACATGCAGATATTTTCTCAGCACATGCGATTGTATGAAAATAATTATTTATAGTGGCCTCCGAGTATTTTGAGGTTAATGGAATGATTTCTCCTGAGTTTCAATGGTCAATACTTTCTGGAGGAAAGAAGAATAGAAAAAAATAAGAAAAACGTTGTATTCAGATATATATGCTATAAGGTTTCTCTCAATATCATTCCACCAAATGCAAGTTAAGTCCTAGCCATTCTTCCTTTTTACTTGAATTGCAACATTTCCATGGTAACCAAGCATTAATTGTGATTCTTTGCATGGTGTTAAATTGTATTAAATAAGAAAATATCCCTTCATTCAAATTTGGCATTAACACTGGTTGTTCCCATAAGGTAAAAAATGTAGACAGAACTGTGGAAAAAAATAATGAGGAATTAAAAGAGGATTCTCCTAGATTTCTAGAGCATCTGGTATTTACCAGATTTCTGTAAAATATCTTCATTTATACTTAGGAAGAGGGAGAGGACACCATCAGGAAGAGAAAAATTGCAACCATTTTAATTACATTCACAAATGACACTAAAAATCTAGATATTAGAAAGGGACCAAATGGAGGAGAAGAAATTGAAATAAGCAATCTTAAGAAATCAGAGCTGTGGTCAAGGGGCATTCAAATGAGTTTTTAAAAAGAAGCAAATAACCTATCAAGCATAAGTCAGTCCACATCTGAATTAATCTAAAATAAAAATACCCCAAGGCAGGTGGGGAGGAAGGGAGTCCCCGTAAAAGAGGAAGATGGATGAATTCCTGTCAAAGTTTTGGGTTATTTTTTTCAATTTTGTTGAAGTATAGTTGATTTCCAATGTTGTGTTAATTTCTTCTGTACAGCAAAGTGAATCAGTTATATATATACATTCTTTTTCATATTTTTTCCATTATGGTTTATCACAGGATATTGAATATAGTTCCCTGTGCTGTACAGTAGGACCTTGTTGTTTATCCATTCTATATATACTGGTTTGCATCTGCTAATCCCAAACTCTCAGTCCTTCCCTCCCTTAACCCCTCCCCCTTGGCAACCACAAGTCTGTTCTCTATGTCTCTCAGTCTGTTTCTGTTTTGTAAATAAGTTCATTTGTATCATTTCTTTTTAGATTCCACCTATAAGTGGTATCATATGATATTTCTCTGTCTCACTTCACTTAGTATGATAAACTCTAGGTCCAACCATGTTGCTGCAAATGGCATTTCTTTCTTTTTGATGGCTGAGTAAACTTCCATATATATATATAGAATGGAAGTCTTCTTTATCCATTCCTCTGTCAGTGGACATTTAGGTTGCTTCCATGTCTTGGCTATTGTAAATAGTGCTGCAGTGAACACTGGGGTGCATGTACCTTTTCGAATTATGGATTTGTCTGGGTATATGCCCAGTAGTGGGATTGCTGGGTCATATGGTAGTTCTTTTTTTAGTTTTTTAAGGAAGCTCCATACTGTTCTCCATAGTGACTGCACCAATTTACACTCCCACCAGCAGGGTAGGAGTGTTCCCTTTTCTCCACACCCTCTCCAGCATTTGTTATTTGTAGACTTTTTAATGATGGCCAAAGTTTTGGTTTTTTTAACATACATGATATTATGAGAAGGGTTTAACCCTGCTCCTTCCAGGGCCCAGAGAGGACTTTCCAAGGTCTTGTCATCAGCCACTAGTGGGGAACAAGCAGCTCTTCTGAGGATGGATTCATTGACAAGATGTAGATGGTATGAATTAGCTCACCTCGCTGCTTCCGCCTCATAGCCTATCAACCTAAGGACCTTCCAGCCTTGTGGCACCTTCTGATGTATAGGGTGCTTTAAGAACACAAAATCATCACTACAGTCTTAAACCCCTTCTCCATCCATTCACCCAGAAATGGATTTTGGAACACTGTTCTCTACCAGTCACCACTGTTCCTCTTGTGAGCATAGTGGCCCATTGTCCTGCATGTCAAGTATCAGCATAAACACATTGGATACCAGATCTCATGGAGTGATCATGGAGCTAGCACAGTTCAAGGGGGAGCTGCGGATTTGTAGAATAAGCATTTCCAAGGGAATTCAAAGGGGTTTGCAGCTGTCATCTCAGAAACTGCCACAATGTGAGCTTTCAGGTAGGACAGTAGCCGCATTTTAGACTTGTGGTCTGCTACTGATGACTTCTAGAGAGCTGTGTTCCCCTCACCTCCAATCACCACCATCATCACCCCATCGTTGTCATTAGCAAACAGAAGAAATGACGGTTGAGAACACAAGCCCGGGGTCTGGTTCCCTGGATGCACCTCCTGCTCTTAGACCTTGGGAAAGTTATTTAGTCACTCTTGCTTTAGTTTCAGAATCTGTAAAAGGGAAGTGGTCTTAGGACTCAGCTCATAGTATTGTTGTAAGTATTAAATGAGATAATACAAGTGAAGTGCTTAGAACAGTATCTGTCATATAACAGGAGTTTGATGGATGTTAACTACTGGGTTGGCCAAAAAGTTCGTTCAGGTTTTTCCATTAAGATATTACAGAAAAAGCTGAACGAACTTTTTGACCAGCCCAATATTACTGTTACTGCTATTTAATTATTGTATCATGTACCAAGAATAAAGTTCTATCCTTGGAGACATTTGTGCTACTTTTTACTAATATCCTCCTCTGCACACACCATGTCTTTTTTCTTCTTGATGCTTGATAAACATGTTTTTGACAGAAAACAAGATGTTTCTTAAAAGAATAGGGTTTTAAGGACTTCCCTGGTGGTGCAGTGGTTAAGAATCTGCCTGCCAAGGCAGGGGACCACGGGTTAAATCTCTGGTCCGGGAAGATCCCACATGCCATGGAACAATGAAGCCAGTGTGCCACAACTACTGAGCCTGCACTCTAGAGCCTGTGAGCCACAACTACCGAGCCCAGGCACCACAACTACTGAAGCCTGCACACCTAGAGCCTGTGCTCCGCAACAAGAGAAGCTACCGCAATGAGAAGCCCTTGCACGGCAATGAAGAGTAGCCCCTGTTCGCCACAACTAGAGAAAGCCCGCGCACAGTAATGAAGACCCAACGCAGCCAAAAATAAAATTAAAAAACGAAAACAACAACAACCAAAAAGAATAGGGTTTTGTGATTCATAACCACTTTCACAGAATTCCAATGTCAATGTACCATACAGACACTGTGAAAAAAAAATAGCTGGTGTTTAGCATTTTCCTATCACGTGGCATCCTGGAAAGACAATTTTTATATATTCATACATGAAAATTATTCAGACATTGTGATCAGTTGCTTTTATGAGAAAGCAAGAAACACTTTGCTATAACTTCTTACTCATTTCAAGGCATTAGAAAAGGGTTAATCATCATAGATTTGAATTTAGTGAACTTTGGTAAAAACTCCATGGTGCATAGTGGTAGTATATTAGTGATGAATTAATTTGGTACAACAGTTGGAGTATTAGAATTCCCCTATTATCTCATGAATTATTTTCTACCTATTGTTTGATGCCTGTACTGCTCTTCACTTCACCCAATCTGATTTTTTTGCAGAATAACATTGACAGCTAACCAAAAGCATAAATTGAACAAATTCTGTATTAACCCTCCTGCATCTATAACTCTTTCAGACTACAGACATGACAACCAGGTTTTCAAAAAATTAGTAAACATTTGTTCATAGTCAACTACAAGAAGTAAATCATCATCATGGTAAACAGTGTGAGTTCCTGGTTTAAATTCCTATGTCTTTGCTTTCCTGCTCTGATTTGGCCTTGATTTCCTCATCTGTAAAATGGGAGTAATAATACTGTCTGTCTTAGACAGTTATTTGATGATTAAAGATAGTGAGGAGATATATAAAATACTTAGCAGTCCCTGGCATAGAGAAAAGTACTCACTATATTTAAACTGTAATTAATAGCACATTTAGATATGATCCAGAAATAAGGAACTTCATGGAATTCTTGGGAAAGAAAATGAAAGCTTTTTTTTTTCAATGCCCTGATTTTCACAGTCCTATAACAAGAATTCTCTTCCAAGAATTCACCTCTCACTTCCCTTCTTTGATTCCTCGATACCTCAGATAGCACTTTAAATATATGTGTATATTTATCTAGTTGTTTCTTAAATGATGCCTCCTTTCCTACATTTAAAATTTGACTCTGATTCTGATCTATCAGATATCAGTTATATATTTTTGTATATACCAGAGGAACTGATTTTGAAATTTTTGATAAATAGGCTTCATCCTGACATGACCAGTGTCAAGGTTAATACCTGCTACCTTAACCAATTCAGTTAAAATGTGGACCGCTTTTGGCCACATAGTAAAATTGCGATGTCTATAGAATCCAGCCCTCTTAAGGAAAGATGCTAAGTTTTTCTTTTGCCTAGAAATTAAAGGGCAACATGGGAGCTTGGGAAAGATCTGTTCACTTGCATTAAACTGGAACTATCTTTGAGTTTCATCTTCTTACACTTGGCAGCTGGTACCCCTTCTTTGTATCTTGCCTCTCCAACAAAACCTCCAAGAAGGCAAAAAATACATTAGAGAAAAGCCTCTTGCTGCTTTAGTCAGCAGCCTCCCACGGTTGTGGGGTGTCTGCGCCCCTGGTTCCTGGCCAGGCTCCCCAGTGACGGGCAGGAGATGCTTTCCTCAGAGGAGATCTGACAGCCAGAGAAGGAGGGATGGCAAGACATGGGACTTTTAAAAATAAACGTTCCTGGTTTTCACTTTGGCTCTCTATTCTGCTGCATGCAGAACAATATTCTGCCTTATAACAGAAGGCTGAGGCTAGATCGCCTGTATATCTCAATGGGCAAAGCTACAAAACACTTCACATTTGTGGCTCACAAATCTTAAAGCTTTTCCAGACCTCACCAGGTAGAACCGACCTGTCAGCTCCTGTTTGGGGCACCATCCCACATGGAACCAATGTCAGTGTCGTACAGATATTTGTTTCTCTGTGTCTTCCTGAGAAGCAGTCTTGTATTATGATTAAAATCAAGGACTCTGGCCTCCGACTGCCTGGTTTTGGATCCTGGCTCCATCACCTCTGGCTGTGTGACCTTGGGCATGTGTTTTCCCCTCTCTGTGTCCAATTACCTTATCTATCTATCTATCTATGTCTAATGGAAATAATATCTACCTCATGTTAATACTGTGAATGTTAAATGAGTTAATATTTGAAAAGCACTTAGCAGAGTGCCTGGCACACAGTAAGTGCCAGCCAAGTGTCTGTGTTACTTTCTTGGAAAGTAACAGATTTTAATCAATCTCTCTCATCCCAAGAACCCAGCATGATGACTGGCACACAATGTGTATCTAACATGATTCTCAAAGACAAAGCTATCTGTGGGCTCCAAAGGGCAAATACCCCAGCAGGTTTTAATGGCAAAAGAAAATTGTATGTTTCTGTGACTACCAAAGAAGAAAAAAAAAGAAAGAAAGAAAGAAAGAAAGAAAGAAAAGAAAAGAAAAGAAAAAAAAAACAAAATGTATAAGAAACATATTAGAAAAAAAAAAGTTCTTTGTAAAAAGAAACAGAATCTCAGTGGGATCTCCTTCCTTTCAAACTAAAATGTCCTAGTCACCAGCCTTTCTGAATCCCCTCCTGAAATACAGGAGCAGGCCAATTAATTAACATGAAGCTCAGTGGAAAAGACAATGCTACCTGGAGAACTAAGCAGTTCAGTCAGCCTGGCAGCATTTAATTGAGCCACAGACCAAGGAACAGCTTTGTTGGTAATTTAGAGCATTCCTGGCCACCGTAGCCTGTGTGCCCAGGCAGGTCTTCTTCAGCTGCTTTTCCACTTGCTGGTCCAACGCGCTCCAAGGTAGACAGGAAAAAGGGAGCTCCGCCCACAGGGTGGGCCCAACAGCATCTAGCACCAGGCTCTGACACATATTTATTAGGGGATGTGAACTCATTTTCAGACACATATACAGATTCACAGAAATGAGCACTTTGACTCACTTTCCAGGAAACATGTAATAGAACAAGGGGTGTGGGGAGGACTGGAGGAGGAAACTGTGGTGAGAGAGAGCTGTCAACAGTGTGGTATCCACAGCTAGTGTGTTTCTCCCATGGGTGCCTCACGTAGAAGAGCTGCACCCAGTGTGGAGCTGTCACCCCTCTACAGACCCTGGAGGCGCGGCTCAGGTGGGGGAGGGATGGTTCAAGCCCCTGTAGAGCGCTCTCAGCACACCTGCACCGCCCAGCTCCAGGCTACCCAGCATGGGAACACCCCCAGGGAAGGCAGAATGCTCTGAAAGAGAGACCAGTGTCCAGGCTGAGCCAGATGAGGGAGGCGATTGAGAAAGGATCATTTGGGGAGAATCAACTCTTTTTTTATTGAAGTATAATTAATTTACAATGTTCTGTTTGTTTCAAGTGTACAGCAAAGTAATTCAATTACATATATATATATATATATATATATATATATATATATATATATATATATATATATATATATACTTTTTCAGATTATTTTCTGTTGTAGGTTATTGCAAGATACTCAGTATTTTTTCCTGTGCTTTACAGTAGGTCCTTGTTGGTTATCTATTTTATATACAGTAGTGTGTATCTGTTAATCCCAAATGCCTAATTTATCCTGCCACCCCCCCTTTCCTCTGGTAACAAGTTTGTTTTCTATGTCTGTGAGTCTATTTCTGTTTCACAAATAAGTTCATTTGTATCATTTTTTTTAGATTCCACATATAAGTGATATCATATGGTATTCATCTTTATCTGACTTACTTCACTTAGTGTGATAATCTCTAGGTCCACCAATGTTGCTGCAAATGGCATTATTTCATTTTTTATGGCTGAGTAGTATTCCACCATGTATATGTACCACATCTTCTTTTCCATTCACCTGTCAGTGAACATGCAGGTTATTTCTATGTCTTGGCTAATGTAAATAGTGCTGCAATGAACATTGGGGTGCATGTATCTTTTCAAATTAGAGTTTCCTCCAGATATATGCCCAGGATTGGGATTGCTAGGTCATATGGTAGCTCTATTTTTAGTTTTTTAAGGAACCTCCATACTGTTTCCACAGTGGCTGCACCAATTTACATTCCCACCAACAGTGTACTAGGGTTCCCTTTGGAGGGAATCCACTCTTTTAGGCAAATACAAAAGCCTTGCCCTGTGTTGGGTGTCAAATGAAGCTACATGATGGAGAGCTATGACAGTGAATGAAATCTATTACATTCTGCATGACAGATCATATTCCTGGAGCAAAAAGTAAATTCCCCAGTGGTGAGGCTAAGCTAGCTTCCTTAAGAATTTATTGGTGTCCTGATCCAGGCATGTTCTTGGGAAAGGGGATGAGCAAAGCTCAGTAAGGGGGGATCCCTCCAGCTTACGAGGCTCACAAGGAGTAAAGGGTGGTTCACAATGAACGTCCATCAAGGCCCTCCCTGGGTACCCAGAGCTTAGAGGCTTAAGACGGCAGTCTGTCTCTCCCAATCCTCCAAGGGGTCTTGCTTCCACTTCCCATCAAGTTTTCTCAAGAAAAAGGGCACTAAATGAGAATCTAAAAGAGCAGTTGAAAAGTCCCAACAAACATATAGTCACACATTCACAAAACTAAATTTTAAAAAAACATAAATTTAAAGAAGGCAGTGAAGAGTCTGAATTACTTTCATAAAAAGTGAATTGAAATGCACTTAGGCCACTCCATGTAAGTAATACGACTCTTAAGAATTGATTTTTTAAAAATCTCAATTTCATAAAGTACTTAAAGGGCTTAAGTCAGAATTATGATAAAGAGTTTGCATTTGGATTTTTCTCATAAAGGATAGGTGGGAGGGTGGAAAATATGTAAAAGGATTAATAATGGGATTATTGAGGTTTAAACTGCCCAATATTTATCAGGTGACCATAAACTGCATAAACTAAATCTGAATTTATGGGGTGGAGCTTAGCAAGTAATTATATTAATACTTGTTGATCACTAGGTTAGGATCATGTAAGAGGAATAGAAATGAACATAGCACAATTCCTGCCTTTAAGTAGCTTAAAATATAGAAGCAAAGTCATCTTACCATTCAAAGCATTTTAAGATACGTGGAAGCTGGGAGGTTCAGGTAAAATTCTATGGGCCAGCAAAGAAAGGATGGACAGAAAATAAATAGCTAGAGGTGGACTAATGAGGAAAATGTGCAAAGGAGAAAATCAAGGCAAGAATAGAACAATGATTAGCAGTCCAGGGGCTGCTGCAAACACAGGGTGTCAGAAGTGGGATTAAAGAGGAATGCACCTGGGGAAATGATTGAAACTTTATTCTCTTGGAGATTGCCAGGGGGACTGGGATATATATTAAAAGATATATCTTTTTGCTTTTCTTTGGTAACAAGGTAGCAACACAATTAGAAAATGCTTTGAGCAAGAGATTAGACTGTAATGAAAACCAAGTAAGACTGATCTACCAATGATACCGCACAGAGCTGGCAAGCCCAGGGGCTGCAGACAATGCATTCTTCACACTTCTCTTCGGGGTTTGGAGAATGAGCATCTTGCCACCCAGCTGACTGTGTAACAGCCACCATGTTTGTGCAGGGTCCTCCCATTCAGTGCAGTGGGAGGCTGGGCTTCTCCATCCCACGAGGGAAGACCTGCCAAAGAAGCTGGACATTATTTTGGTTTCTTGTGGTGGAACCTATATTCAGACCATGGCTGTGTGAACTTGGGAAGGTTACTGAGTTCTTCACCCATCAGTTTTCTTCTCCTGTGAAGAAAGTTTAGCACATTGGTTGGGATATGGGAAAAAGGCAATAGCTAGCAGCTATGACTACAAATAGGAACTACAGACCATATATTTACTTTGAGTCCATGAATACTCTTTTTGTAAACTGATGTGTACTCTCCTTCATTAACTATATATTCAAAGAAATTCACAGATATCCCAAAGAAGTCTCAGCACAAGTGGGTAAGGCATTCACATTTTCAACTGTGACATTACTAGACCAAGCAAGTGTGTTCAGGCAGGGTGGTGTCAACTGACAGCTGAGCTTCACACATATTCCCCTACTGAAATCCAGAGCATGAGACACTTCCTAGAGTCTGTAAGCCCTTCCCTGAAGAGAAAAATAATGACAGTGACTCATGGGCTACTGGCTTTTTCCACAAAAGGGGCTCTGGAATGATGCTTCTTTTACCCCAAACTACTTTTACTACTGTTATTTGTAGGTGACAAAGAAGCTTTAAGTCCTATTGTTCTTAATATTTCTATTTGGAGGCTTGTCCAGCAGAGTAGAACTGAAGGTCTATCACCCCTCACCTTGCCTGGCAGTGCTGGCCTGATGAGGGTCCTGAGATTTCCTCGGCTACCCTCCATCTTCCTTCCACTTTCCATCTCTTCTCTCCAGCTGCTGCCTTTATGCATTTACTTTGTGTAGAGTCATCATATTTTTCCACTACATGTGTAGTCCCGCTTTCCTCTGGACGTTATTGGGCAATGAAAATAATTGATCCCTGCTGTGTTCTTGGTAAAGGTCAGAGAATAGAATCATATCAGCTGACTTGATCTGCTTGACTAGCAGCATCGTGGTTCCTACACTGGCAACTAGAGAGGGCTGCAAACTATCAGAATGAAGACTAAGCCTGGCCAGGCATCACATGAAATTGGGCCAGGACCCTGGTTATTGCTTTTCAACATCTGGCCCTTTCTCTGAATCTTTCTAAAAGGAAAATAAATGCAAATTGAAGTGGGACTTTCTTTCTCTTGGCATTGTGTATCTTGCTTTCAAAAATAACTTGGGTTGGGCTTCTCTGGTGGCACAGTGGTTGAGAATCCACCTGCCAATGCAGGGGACACAGGTTCGTGCCCCGGTCCGGGAAGATCCCACATGCCACGGAGCGGCTGGGCCCGTGAGCCATGGCCGCTGAGCCTGCACATCCGAAGCCTGTGCTCCACAACGGGAGAGGCCACAACAGTGAGAGGCCCACATACGGCAAAAAATAAATTAATTAATTAAATTAAAAAATTAAAAAATAACTTGAGTTTACTTAGATTTACTCGAACATTGGCACTTAACCTGATAATTGACTAAAGGGGCTTCCTGAAATATCTAGTCATGGGTATGTACCATTTTTTGTGTGCACTGATTTACCCTTCTTCATTAAAAACATTGAGAGAAGAAAAAAAAAACGATGGCTTTCAGCTATCATGGCTTTGTTGGTGCAGAAAACAATCAAGGAGAATTGAGAATTGTAAGAAAAACACTAAGGAAATAAAAAGTTATATTTACCAAATGAAATTGTGAAGAAATTGCAGAGAAAAAGCATTAAGAATACAGTTACTCATTGAAAATAAAGAAATGATTAAAGTTAACACTAAAAAATGTAACACCTTTGGGGAGTAATAAGGTACTCACAGAAAGCTATAGAATTTATGGGTTTTTCCTTTTGAAGAATTTATGGGTTTGCCCAAGAGGCGTAAATGTTTCAATAATCTATGGGGATTGAGATAGTGGTACCTTTTCCCAATATTAAGAAGTCTAAATACTTCTGTTTCCTGCCAGAGGAAATAGAAATGACTTTGCTTCTAGAGAGTGAATGGTTAAGGAAGAGATCATGAACTTCCTCTGATAAATTCATTTGTAGTCTGGCTCCTTTACCTCTGTCTCCACAAACCCACCTTCCTCCAGTAGCCTCACAGTAGCCCCTGCTTCCAAACCATCCTCCACTCCATTCACATCATAATCTCTTTTTAATTGAAGTAGGGTTGATTTACAGTGTTGTGTTAGTTTCACATGTACAGAAAAGTGATTCAGTTATACATATATATATTTATAAAAGTTTTATATAATATATATATTGAGTTTTTATATTTAATATATTTTATATATATTATATATAATATACTTTATATAATATACATATTCTTTTTCATATTCTTTTTCCTTATAGATTATTAAAAAATATTGACTATAGTTCTCTGTGCTATACAGCAGGTCCTTGTTGGTTATCTATTAATATTTTATATATAATAGTGTGTATATGCTAATCCAAAACTCCTAATTTATCCCTCCCCCTGCTTTCCCCTTTGGTAACCATAAGTTTGTTTTTTATGTCTATGAGTCTATTTCTGTTTTGTGAATAAGTTCATTTGCATCATTTTTTTAGATTTCACTATAAGTGATATCAAAAGGTATTTATCTTTCTCTTTCTGACTTACTTCACTTAGTATGATAATCTTTAGCTCCATCCATGTTGCTGCAAATGGCATTATTTCATTCTTTTTTATGGCTGAGTAGTATTCCATTGTGTATAAGTACCACATTTCTTTATCCATTCCTGTGTCGATGGACACTTAGGTTGTCAAAGTGGTGCTTTTATGTGACAGTCTCCTACCCCAGAACTACTTGCAGCAGCATATTCAAGCCTCTCTCTGTACTCTGAGGTTCTACATCACCTGTCCACACCCTCCCCATCCAGCTTCTTCCCCACATGGACCTCCTGGAGTCGGGCCTCTCTGTTTACCTCTTCTCTCTAGGCAGATGCCAGCCTAGTTCTACCACCAGCAGACAAATCAAGAGCTTTCCTTTAGTTAAATGCCACCCTAATGAAAGAAGTCAAAGGAATCATGGACTGTTTCCCTGCTTGGCTTCTCCCCAACTTGGTTTCTCGCTTCTGAAACGTGGGCCTTCCTGTTATCCTGGCCCACTCTTGTTCCACTTGTGTGTCTACAAAGCAGGTTTCTGAAAAAAAAAATGGATGAACAAAAAAAAAATGACTTCCTAGGGAAAGGCTGGCATTGGCTAAATTTTCCTGACAGTCTTCATTCTTAATCATGCCATTTTCTTCTGGCTCAAGAAACCTTTCAGAAATATATCCTTCATTTCTAAACCGTATATTTTCCCATCTCTCTTTAACATTTGCTTGATCTCACTGTCCCTCATCTGATTTGCCCCTATCTTCCTTTCTCTTAATCCTTTGCTTTCATAGTCTTCTCATCTAACTATCCCTCCTGATTCCTCCCCCATTGATGCTGGGCATGCTGGGCCTCTTCCGTCCTCCTTTCAAGGGCTCATTTCTGACAGCAGTGTGGGAGCCCCAAGTTGCAAAGGAGATGTTGACTTTCCCTTTTTAACTGTTGTCACCAAGGCTGTGTGTGCCAGAAACCCCAGGTGCAGGGGGCTGGGATGTCAGGTAGGTAGCGTGATCCAGAGAAGGGCCTGCCAGAAAGTGCCCCTGGATCCAAGTGGAGGAGGCCATTGCTGACACAAATATTAAACCAGGAGAACTTGTGCTGGAGTCTTTTCAAAACTGAAATGTGCATAAATGCTGTGTTTTAAAAGCCCCCATATTTGAATCCACCAAGGAATCCATCTAACTCTTAGTTTGGGAGCAACTTATTATAAGGAAAGGGAATCAGAATTCTAACTCAACAAAACAGGAGGTAGAATCAAATTCTGTAAAATCTTCACATTCTTCTCAGGTATTAAATTACTATGTAATACCTGTGCTGTTAAATACATAGTATGCTGGTGACCAACTACGTCAGCCTCTCTGATGAGAGTAAAGTTAGCATGATTTTCTTTAACCTAACATTTATCAAGCCCACATAATGCAAAAGTTCTATGGAGTTTATTCAGCCATCCCTGTGAGCAGCCATTTCAAAGTTTGTGGCTCTGGATCCCATACTCACATCATATAATGTTTTGTTCATAATATATGAACATAAGGTGCTCTCAAAGAAAACCAAAAACAGTTTGAAGGCTGTAGTTTTTGAGCATGTGTGTGTGTAAGGTGTGTATGTTGTGTGTGTATGGTGTGTGTGTTTGTGCATGCTTCACCTCTTCCTTCAAGGTCGTGCTGTGTCTGTCACTGAGGACATTATGTCTGCTCTTTGACACTCTCTGCAGAGTGGACAGGACGCTAAGTGAGAAGGGACCTCAAACGCCTCTATTCCCCAAATGGATTAAGCTTATCTCGGGGAGGAGAGGATGATGGGAAAACTTTTTTTTTTTTTTTTTTTTTTTTTTTTTTTGCGGTACGCGGGCCTCTCACTGTTGTGGCCACTCCCGTTGTGGAGCACAGGCTCTGGCCACGCAGGCTCAGCGGCCATGGCTCACGGGCCCAGCCGCTCCGCGGCATGTGGGGTCTTCCCGGACCGCAACACGAACCCGTGTCCCCTGCATCAGCAGGTGGACTCTCAACCACTGCGCCACCAGGGAAGACTGATGAGCAAACTTTTAACATGTGGATTCTGTTTAAAAGATGAAATAACTTGCGTCAGCGTTCACCACCATTTCTCATTGAAGAAACTGTTTCAGTAGGAAAGAAAAACGAGCCGATTATGTGGCAGGCATCAAGCCAGGTACCTTCACAAATGTTGATTTATTGAAACTTCACAACAACCCAGTGGCCATGTAATTGTCCCCATTTTTTCACTGTGGAGGAGACTGGGGCTCATGAAGGCCAAGGTCACACAGATAATATATGACAGAGTCCAAGCTGCCCTGGACTGCAATCCCACCCTCTCTTCCACTGTACACTCCTCTCTGAATATGGACTTTTCTCAGTTTCTACTCTAATTCTAATAAACCAAATGGGTCTTGTGGATGAAAGTGATTCGTATGATTGCCTGAATTTCTATTTGAATCTTTTCTGTAATTGAGAAACCCCAAAGTATTGATATAACTCCAGAAGTCTCAGTGCAATCATTTTGTTTTCTAAGGTCCAGGGAAAGTTACTTTAAAACACATGGCAACTTTCAAGAAACCTACCTTTGGAGAGCTTCCCTGGTGGTGCAGTGGTTGAGAGTCCGCCTGCCGATGCAGGGGACACGGGTTCGTGCCCCGGTCCGGGAAGATCCCACATGCCACAGAGCGGCTAGGCCCGTGAGCCATGGCCGCTGAGCCTGCGTATCCAGAGCCTGTGCTCTGCAACGGGAGAGGCCACAACAGTGAGAGACCCGCGTACAGAAAAAAAAAAAAAAAAAAAAACACCTGCCTTTAAAAAAAAAAAAAAAAGGTAGAGGGTGGAGATTTGAATTCTCAGTGTGTTCTGTTATTGGGGCAGCTGAAACTTGCAGTAGCAACAAAACGTGGTTCCTGACAGTACCTTTTACATTGTGATTGAAACTGTTTGCTTTCCTTCAAGTTCATCGCTTACCATTCTCTAGCAACTGAAATGAAGTTTCACTCCGAACTTCTTCCATTGTTACATCTTGATGGATTGGCTTAAGGTTCAACAGTCTAATGGCAATTCTTGAAGATCTCTACTCCCCGAGGGGGTCGTTGGCTTAAACGCTGGTGAACTTTCTGAGCAAGTTTGTGGTTTTGCTCCCCCCCAACCCGCTGTGGTTGTTTATTTATTTGTTGTTATTTTTTAACATCTTTATTGGAGTATAATTGCTTTACAATGGTGTGTTAGTTTCTGCTGTATAACAAAGTGATTCACTTATACATATACATATGTTCCCATATCTCTTCCCTCTTGTGTCTCCCTCCCTCCCACCCTCCCTATCCCACCCCTCTAGGTGGTCACAGAGCACCAAATTGATCTCCCTGTGCTATGTGGTTGCTTCCCACTAGCTATCTGTTTTACGTTTGGTAGTGTATGTATGTCCATGCCACTCTCTCACTTCGTCCCAGCTTCCCCTTCCCCCTCCCCGTGTCCCCAAGTCTATTCTCTACATCTGCGTCTTTATTCCTGTCCTGCCCCTAGGTTTTTCAGAACCATTTTTAAATTTTATTTTTTTTATATTAAAGACCTGCTGCACAATTTTTGTTGACAATGATGACACCTCTATACATGGGATGATAGAAAAAAATGTTTTCCATCAAGTTAGATTTCTTAGCATGTCAAGGTGCCATGATTGGTATGAGCAAAGTCATCTCTCCTTCAAAGAAGCCCAGTTCCTGTTTGTTCTCCTCCACCTCTATGGCCTTCCACCCCTATTTGCACCCCTACCCCCAAAGCAAACCGTCTCTATCATGCGTTCATTTATTTTTCGCCTATTTGCACCTCCCCCCCAAACAACAACCACCAAAGAAAAAGGCAGGTAGCGGATGAAATACTAAAATAAGTGTTGAGAAAGGTGTCTATCCCATGGCTCCCTGAGTAGCACGAGGATATCTCAGAGGGGACCTCCTGAGACAGAGCCAGGTTTTCTGCCCAAGAGTGCAGCACGAATTGTGTGAATTTTCAACCAATCGCCAAAGAGGTAAGCGACCTCGCAGTGAATAAAGAGATGATGCTGAGTGGTAGAGCCTCAGCTGCCTCACCCATCACAGCCTGAGAAAATCACCTGAATGTACCTCTGCACACCAGAGGTCCCAACCCAGCTGCCACGCCTGGGACACATGTGGACCTCAGTCAAGGCTCAGGTTGTCACAACCACCAGAATCCCTTAGCACTTTTATGGATCTCTGACCAAAGGAAAACAAAAAAAAAAAAAAAAAGAGGGGGAGTTATTTTTCACTGCCGCTCCCCCTTCCTAATTCAGTAAGAACAGATTTATTTCAGGTTTTGTAGCTCTTCCTCAGCCTTTTCTTTGCAGTTGCATCCCCCAGCCACCCGGTTATATGGCCTTTTGTGACTCACAGACACTTGCATGCACGTGGCACCAAAAAGAGCTTCCTCCAGGTGTGCATGGACTTGACCCCCCCCAGGCCCAGGCACCTGATCTGTGGTAGATGCACGTGTGCCTTTCCGTCCCATAACCCCCGCCCTGGCCGTGCAGGTTTGGCTCCGCTGCAAATAGGGCCAGGCAGCCCGAGCTGGGAGCAGTGTCTGGCCTTCAGGTGTGTTTCTGTCTGTAACTAATTGCCCTGCATCCTGTGCACCCCCTTTGCAGACAGTCAGTGGCTGGGTGATCCATGACTGCATGAGGTACAGCCATTGGAGAATCACCTCATCTTCTTGGTTAACAGGAAGGAAGCCTGTTAAAACCCCACGTAAACACTGAATTTTCTTACTGGGCACTTTAATTGTCACCGGTTACTGATGCTCACACACCTCAGGACCAGAATTGTGGCAGATCCGGCAGCAAGTAAACGATTCGGTTCCAGTTGCTAAACTCCCAGGATGAATTGTGCAGAAGATTATCAGAGTGAAAAGGGTGTGATGGGGTCAGATCATTAATATAACTGAGTGATTACAGACCCTTTCGCAGGAGAAAATCAGACAGGAACCGGCCATTGAAATAGAAAATAGAATCGTGGAGAAGACTGGCATGAGATCTGTGCTTTGTAGCTAAGAATAGCAAGGTTAATTACAGAAGGGAGGGACATAAATGGGAAAGCAGCAATCGCACCCAGCAGAAGTTGCTGCAGCATTAGTTCTAAAATAATTAGTGAAAAGATTGATGGTGGAGTTGTCAAAACATTAACCCTTGAGGGCGGGAGGTGGCAGAGGAAAAAGGAGAGATGAGAGATACAGGTAGGTCACTGGTGGCTTCAGTTCACGTTTTCCTTGTCCTGCCATGACGAACGATAACTACTTAATGACCTGAGCCACATTCTAAGTCTTTAATTCTATTTGTCAGTATGCGACTAACGCCCCTTAAATTCAAAATGTGTGACGTTCAAACACACTCATGCAACTTTATCTCCTTTTTACTCTCTGACAAGCATTAAATGCTAAAATAAAAAGCAGAGTTTTAATATCAAACAAATGAGTAAATACATCTCATAGCAAAAGTCTAAACAAACTCTAATTAAGGAATTTTCTAGCCGTTATGAGTTTACCATATATAATAGTGCCCCAGGCAAAACTGTGTGAAACTCCTTAAGGAAATAATATAATAATTTTTTAAAATATACGTTAAAGTTAACATGTGACTATCTAAAACAAGCTCATAACAAGTCTGACCTTTATTCAAAATACATTTTCTAAACATCTAGTATTTTTTCCCTTAGGATAATTCTAAGCCAAAGTTTATCATCTTTACCAGAATGATACCCTTTCTGTTCCTCTTTCGCTTTAGTTGTAGCTGATTGCATAGACAGGAAAAGTTTGGCTCAAGCATTAAGATTAGCAATGAGGAATAAAATATTAAACACTGGAAATGAATTTCTAAAGGAAGCTTTGTCATCCTCTTCTTAATGTTTCTCACATCAATTTTTGTGAGAATGTCTTCATTTGCTTTTCTGGAAAATAGAAATGAGGACTATTTTAGCCTGTGGGCATGTGTCTTCCTTGTGATAAGCCTCAGAATTCCATCAATGCTCTCTTTATTGTTACTGTGATTAGTATCATCAGAGCTATTAATAAGCATTACTTGAGTGTCTGCTACATAACAGACATGTGCTAGAGTATTTACACACTTGGATTATAACTTGTCACTAAATAGGTGGATATTATCCCTGTTTGAAGGAGGAGAGAACAATGGCTAAAGGAGCTTCAGTATTTCACTGAAAGGTATACAATATCCATTGATAAGCAGCAACACTAGGATTCAAATGTAGAAATCCATAGTTTTCCAAAAATACCTTGTTACTTCTTATTTAAAATTTTCTTAATTATTATTATGAATTCCAACTTCCTTACTACCATTAGCATTAAATAATTGCATTTATGTTTAGTATTCAGAATGGAGTTCTCATCACAATATTTTCCATATTTTTTACCCTGAAGCCCAGTTTACAGAAGCTGCCCAATTTATATGCATTTTTCAGTGAAGTAAGCCTGTAGCAACCCCTCACCTCAGGGCAAACATTTTCTAGAGATAGTGGGAGTGGAATGGAAAATTTTTATTAAGAAATACAGTGAGGGGTTGCAAATTGTCCCCCAGGTCACCCCAATTCTCCTTCCCTTATTTAGAAAGCAATTGATATATAAGACCAAAAAAGACATAGTATGTATATATATATATATATATATATAATTTTTTGGATGCACATTTCTTTTTGGTTGTTGAAGCATAGTTGATTTACAATATTAAATTAGTTTCAGGTCTACAGTATAGTGGTTCAGTATTTTTACAGGTTATACTCCATTAAATTATTACAAGATAATGGCTATAATTCCCTGTGCTATACAATATATCCTTCTTGCTTATGTATTTTATACATAGTACTTGCTAGTTTGTATCTCCTAATCCATACCCCCATCTTGCCCCTCCTCACTGTCTCCCCCACTGGTAACCACTAGTTTGTTTTCTATTTCTATGAGTCTGTTTCTGTTTTGCTCTATACAATTGTTTTGTTTTTTAGATACCACATATAAGTGATTTCCTCTTTGATTTCTTCCTTAATCCATTGTTTTTTAGTA
The DNA here is from genome assembly GCF_025265405.1 of Mesoplodon densirostris. Classification (NCBI taxonomy): domain Eukaryota; kingdom Metazoa; phylum Chordata; class Mammalia; order Artiodactyla; family Ziphiidae; genus Mesoplodon; species Mesoplodon densirostris. The sequence continues at coordinate 78,400,071 of NC_082672.1, forward strand.
GCATGTTTAGTCTGCAAATGTTTGTTCTTTCCCCCTTTTTTTCTGTAATTGATTTCAGGTTTCATAACATTGTGGTCCAAAAAAATGGTTGATATAATTTCCATCCTCTCAAATTTGTTGAGACTTGTTTCATGGCTTAGCATATGATTTATCCTGGAGAATGTTCCATGTGCACTTGAAAAGAGTGTGTACATACTATACATTTTTCTCTCAGAGAGTATCTGGACCAGGTCAAGGAGTTTACAACAGACTGCATTAGTTTACTTGTTTTGTGGGACATCCTTTGTCTGCCTGCTCTCACTTCCATTCCCTGCCCTTTGCACTGCTCTGCTCTGTTCCAGATCCTAGGGAACCAAATTTGTCACACTCCATTGCCTCCTGTCTCCTGGGCAGGATGACCCTTGGGAAGCTCTGGAGGAGGATTAGAGAGAGGAGGTTGTGAGAAGACAGGGTCTTTCTCTGCTTACAGTGGCTGCTTCTCCTCTGTGATTCTGGTTCCCATTAGGCTGTCCTATTTCCCACCCATCAGCCCCCACATGAGTCCAGCCCCACTGAAAGGTTCCAGCAGGGGGCTTTGGCCAGCCTTGTCTCAGCATGTGCAGAATCCAGGGTGAGGATACAAAAGGAGGCCCACAACTATGTCCAACATTTAAAAGTTATAAATCAAATACGACTCAAAGTATTTTCCTTTTTTGTGTGTGTGGCAAATACAACTTCATAATGACAAATTAAAAAATAAAGTCACTTGCTTGGGAATCCACAAGATAAATATCCCTTTTCTCTTACTCATTAGAGCGGGGGCTTTACTTCCCACACAGAAAGCTTGACTATGTGTCCTTCCTCGTCCCCACGTCTAGGAGCCATGAGAATCCTGTGAGTGGGGATGCCAGGCATTTTGATTTACTCCAGCCAGTCCAAGCCAAGAATTATCTGCCCACAGGTGTCCCCTAATCCCCTAGTCTAGTTGGTGTTGAGCCTTTAAGTTCCTCAGAGGAACCTGGAGCTGTAAGGCCAGGTTCAAGTTCAGAACTCTCAGGCCTCGGGCTTGCTACCCATCCCCTTCCCTTCCTCTCTTGGCTCCTGTCTACAATGTAAGGAGCTTTAAGTACACCTACATGGACACTGCAGACCCCAGACAAACTCTGTCCACCACTACCACCCACTCCTCACTTGATAATAACTGCCTCCTCTTGGCCACCTCTTGGCCCCAGGGATCTGTGCTGTCAGAGAGAGAACAGACCCAGGTAAAAGGCTTCTTCAGGCCCTGGAGACAAGCTTTGTCCTTCTGGGTGGGAAGACCAGGACTTGTTTACATGGAACATGGTCTAGAAGGAGGCAGGGCATGAGATCTAGGAATGAATGTCCTCTTGACCCAGAGGTTTTTTTCTCTCTGGAAGGAAAGTTCTTCCCAGCCAGGAAGGAACATGGCTGGGGAGGAGCAGAGAGAGGTCTTCCAAAGTGAAGAGCCCAGAGCAGTTTCTACCTTGCTCAGTTCTAAGACTTTGAGGAATCCCCCGAGGATGGTGGTGATGGCATCTTTCCACTAATATCACATCTGGGTTACATCACTGTCCTCTGTTTTTCTCCTCAGCTCTTCTCTCCCCTGTTTAACCAATCTCCTGCACTAAATTCCCTCTACTTGAAACACCTAGAAAGTTTTCTGTTTCCTGACTGTGCTCTGATTGATATAGTTCACTGAAAAGCTTTTTAAAAAGCGTTAGGTTGCAGTGATCTTTTCTGTGTGCAGTTGGTCATTCTGTGCATTTATCAGGACTAAAGAAAACAGGCCCCATTACAGAGGTAGATTCAGAGGTATAAGATGTTTTCTGAAAATTGAAACATTTTCCTAACATATGCACATTTCATAAGTTGTATTTCAAAGGCTTTATATATTTAGCTGTACCTAAATTTGCATGTGGAGTTACAAGGTAAATAGGACAGATGGAGAAAAATAGAAGGGGAATATTTCAACATGCCCGGCAGAGGGGCAGGAAAGTGATAGTGATTCAACTAAATGCTGCCTCTTACCTAATATAGAGTCTTTGTTGGTGAGCTGCAGCCTTTGGGTTCTCTGCAATCCGCTCTGACACTTCCCACGTTGGATCTCTTTCACGTGTCATTCTACTAGGGCAGTGCACTGCTAGCTCTTAAAATAAGAGTTACACATATGGTACTTATATAATGGAGAGAAAACCTGTGCAGTGCGCCTGGATATGTTCACATTTGTTCTCTTGATAACACTTCAGGAGAGATGCTGCCTGGGTTATATAATGACTCAGTTCCTAGGTTTGTTGTTCTTTGTTTTTTCCTGGAATGCACAAGAATTTGACTTATATCTGACTTCTGACCTTTGCTCCTTTTTACTAAAGAATAAGATTTTTTATTTTTAAAAATCCTAATTTGGGTGCTAAAACTTCTACTCTGTATTCTATATCACCTTGTCCAAATCATCACTGGAAACATAATTACTGAGAAAAATCAAGGATCTGTTTTTCATGTTCTGTTGCTCCTGCTTCTGTGCCTTTTCTTGTAAACCTCTCTCACTGAAGCGAGCCTGCTCTGTCTGACCTGGCAGACACTGCCAAGCTTTTACAATAGAAGGAAAAGCAAAGACATCAACTTGACTGCTTGATGTTACTAAAAACTACAGCCGATTTTCAATTATCCATGTCAGAAGATGCAAGGACCTTTGGAATCAAGATCTAATCTATAAATAACAAACAACAACAGAAACAGAACAACAGAGCTGCATGTGATCAAGAGCTGCAGACCGTTCCCATATTTTTTAGTCAGGATTTCTGAAGTAGTCATCATAGCCTCACGGTTGAGAAACAGATCAAGCCTTGGGTCAGGATTGTGGCGGATAGAGCTGGATTGAGGAACTTGGCCTTCGTTTTTTGGTAACTGGTCATCCTGTTCCTCCACCATATCCAAACTGACCTTCCTCTCCTGGACACACAGGAAGATCAGAGGGAGAGCCTGAGGCTTCTCACCAGAGGGCTGGGCGATTTAGAATATGGAGGGGGGATTGGAGAGACTGCTCCCAAGGCTGAGAGAGGCCATACCACCTGGGAAGAATAATGTTCAACCCCTTAAACCACCCAACAAGGAGAGGAGAGAGAGGTGACTGCAGGCATCACTGGTTACTCTCCCATCCTGGGAGAAGATGCTCCCTCATGCAAACACCAGGGCAGGGAACAAAGTTCCCTCACACTTGCACCTGAAGTATTAATAATGTGCAATATTCTACCTTCATGGTTGACAGTACTGGACCATTCTTAATGGAGTCAAAGAAGGAAAGTCAATAACCTGTAAAATATATAATCAACTGCCAAGCCATGAAACACTGATTGTTCATATTTATTGCCTCCGGTTTTCTGTTCTGTTCCAAACGTTAGCACAGCCCTCACTCACATGGGAAGGCTAGATTAGGATGTGTCTGTGAGTCAGGAGATCACGTGGCCATCTTGGAGGAAATCTGAGAAGGTGTTTCCTATTTGATGGACTAGTAGCATCATGTTTGCATATGTAGAGTGTTAGTGATGTCTTCCAGCTAGTCTGAGTAGTTGTGTTACTCTCATTTCTTCTGTTGGCATTTAAGCTAAACAATAAATTGTGATTTGTTGGTGACTCCTACCAAACAAGGAACTTTCTGTCAAAATATTCATGTTACCTAAGTTGATGAATGTCCAAATGGGTCTCACCAAATGGGTGAGATGATTTTATCGTTGTTAATAGCTGTAATGAGTACAATCTACAGAATTGCAGTATAAATTTCAAGGAATTAAATGGACTCATGAAAATTAATCAAGTTAAATAACCAACATAAATGGTTATTTCTTATAATAATAAGTTACAAACAAGAGACTCAGAAGTGTTTCCAATCTCATCATTATTTACTTATTTTATTTTTGCTTGCTTACCCCACTTCTCCCATCTCCCAAATGCAAGTTTTGGGACATGGCAATATTTTTCAAGCATTAATAGGACTTGATGCCTTCCTTAAAAATAATCCAAACCCTCAATATGTCAGAGAATTATGAGACAGAGTATCTTCCAGCTCAAGTAACATTCTAGCCCAGGAGGTGATGAAAATGTTGTTATCTGAAAATTACACCCTATAAAGTGAATGGTCATGTTCTCACTTGAATTCTTCAGAAACAGATGGCCACTCTCGTAGTAATAAAAATAATTCTCCTTACTTACCAGGCTTTAATTTCAAAATGTATTCACTGGAATCATGTGGCATTATCCTCGTACCCATATTAGGAAGGAGATGAGACCAAGACATGATACCTGATGGCATCCTCAGCAGAAAAGTCTGAACCCACCTTGGGACTTGTCATCACTTTCACAGGACCCCATGGCTCATTAGACTCTACTCTGGGATTATGATTGTCCCATTCATAGACATTCTTTGTGAAAATTTGCAGCTGCCTTTTAAAAAGATGTTCAGAGGATATCAAGTGCATGTCCACAGGGTAAAATCGGGGTTTCGTTATATCATAGGCTTAGATTATGGTCTTGCCACGTTGAAACAGCATTTGTCCCAACTCCCATCTTTCTTAGATCTTCACTCAGGGGTAAGTGCAGCCTGATTGATACACAGCCAAATCAACCATGGAAACTGCAGGTTTGGTTGGCAACGCTTGATACTTTGAGTTTTGTGGTGATGACAGTGGAGGTCATGGTTGTTTCCAATGGAGGTTGTTCATCAACATATGATCTTGACAGAACCGGTATATTCCAGCCCAATAAATACGAAGGAAGTTTTACTCTGTAAATTCCTTTCTGCTTTTTATTAGTAAAATACTATAGACCACTTAGGAAAGCTTAAGGAAACTGCTACGTCAAGAAAACCTGGTTTGAGGATGCTTTTTGAGGTGAAGCTACTTAGAGTACGTTCATTTCCTATCACTAGGGTGTGAGGAAGCTAAAGGAGAAGCTCTGAAGTTTTCCCCCTCAGCAGTCAGGTGGCTAAAGCTGGTGTGGAGTAGGGGAGGATGTTGGTTTTGGCCTTTAATGAGAGGAGAACAAAACAGTTCCAAAAGATGGTTCATGAAGTATTCAAGATAAACTCAGAAAGAAGGGCACCAGCTGGTCCTTAGGAGAAGGGGCCGAGTGAACGAACATGAAAGGTACTTTCTGAGTTGTCTTGAAATAGATATTTTAGTTCTGTTTGTTTATGATGCTGTTTTTATTTTTTATAAATTTATTTATTTATTTATTTTTGGCTGCGTTGGGTCTTCGTTGTTGCACGTGGGTTTTCTCTGGTTGCGGCGAGTGGGGGCTACTCTTCATTGTGGTGCATGGGCTTCTCATCGCGGTGGCTTCTCTTGTTGTGGAGCACGGGCTCTAGGCACACCGGCTTCAGTAGTTGCGGTGTGCAGCCTCTGTAGTTGTGGCACACGGGCTTAGCTGCTCCACGGCACGTGGGATCTTCCCAGACCAGGGATCAAACCCATGTCCCCTGCATTGGCAGGCGGATTCTTAACCACTGCACCACCAGGGAAGTCTCTATGATGCTGTTTTCAATAAGAAAGATACATTCAATAAGTTTCTGTCAAATTACTCTTTTAACATCTATCCTTTCTGCCGTTAGTTCTGGTCTTCCACAGAGAGAGCTCATGGTTTTAATCCCTGTTCTTCCACTTACTAAGTATGTTCAATTTTGTTACTTGGCCTTTGGGGGTTTATGTGAGTCCAGGCCACTCGGGAGTTACTGTGAGTCACATGAAACCATACACTAGGCAGTCCATGGCACTGAGTCCCTTCCCCTTGTAAAAGAAAAATAAGTGCACTGGACACTCGTTAAAAATGGCAGGGAAGACTTTTTATTGAAATAGAGGAGAAAGACAGTTGCAACAGGGCAACGAGATTGATTCAACTCTGCTGAAACAAAAGGCGAGAGGATTATTAAACACTGGTGTCAGTGACTGGAAAAGCACTGGGGGTTGATGGGGAAGGTTAGTGACCCTTCCCGAAGAGACTGGGAGGGGCACCACCTTCCTGACATTTCCATTTCAAAGAGGTGGCTCCCAGGTCCTTGAGAAAGGCATTCCTGGGTGGCAGAAGATTTGCATCTCCAAGGGGCAGAGAAAGAGTTACAATTCCAAGTTTCCCAAAGTGAATGCTCTAAGAAAAGGGAGGTGGGGCCTGCAGTCAGAGGAAGATTGTCTGAAGTTTAGTCCAGAAGGGGATGGGAAGGCCCTTGGTCACCCTGCTCACCAGATGTGTCCTCACACTCAACATTTTTCCATCTCACAAAGTTTTGGCCTTTATTCACTTCCTCTCACATCATCTGATATCTGATCCTTTTGGAGTCCGTTTCTTCTTAAGCTTTTCTTGTTTTTTTCTTGTTGTTGTTTTTGGTTTTGGGGTTTTTTTGTTTGTTTGTTTTGCTGACATTCATTCTAGGTCTTCTCTCCTACACAATAAAAGACATTATTTTAAAAATGACCTATAAAACTGACCTATCTCTAGAGGACCTTTTGTTTAATGGGAGGCCAGGGAAAAGCAGCTTTTAGTTTTTGAGTTTGGGGTTTGGTTAAGTTGTATACTAGGACCCCATCATTAGCTTGATTATAATCTCCTATGAATCCTGATTCTTCTTTGAAGGACATTTTCCTTGACCTCAGCATGCTTTCCTCAGTCTGTAATTGCTCTCAAGGCTCAGGCTCTGTTATGGCCTCACTGTAGATTTTTATCTTTTATCTGCTTTGACATGCATTTCTGTTATTTTTTTCTTCTTTCAATAATATTCTTCTATGCAAAAATTTTAAACAAATCATAAGTTTAAAGAAAAAGAGTTCATACACTTATTTTCTAATTTCCAAGTTGAACTGCATTTTTACCACTCTTTATAACTGAATGGCAAAGCAAGTTGAACTTTTTAATCCTTGAGTTATTAATGTTGTAGGTTTGCTCCTCAAAATAATATTAAGTGCATAATTAGATCATGATGGAAAACCCCATTTGTTTTCTCCAGGCTTTGAATCAAAACAAAAATATAACATCTACATGGCTTGAACATATTCTATAAGTTCAATCCCATGATTTTAGGATTTCAAAACTTGTTTAAAGAAAATTTAAATGTTCTCTCTTCTCTCTGGGACAATGTGTTTCTTAGACTCTTTTCCTACTAGCAGTGGGAGTATAGTGAAAATACAGCTACTGGATCTGTAAATGAAATTAGATATCTTAGACGCTGCAACTGTCTTCCTTATGTTTTAACTACAGATCTTCCCTGACTTACAGTGTGGTTATGTCTTGATAAACCCATCATACTTTGAAAATATTGTAAGTCAAAAATGCACTTAATACACCTAACCTACTGACCATCATAGCTTAGCCTAGCCTACCTTAAAGGTGCTCAGACACTTACATCAGCCTACCATTGGGCAAAATCATCTAACACAAAGGCTGTTTTATAATAAGCTGTTGAATATCTCATGCAATTTATGGAATACTGTACTGAAAGTGAAAAACAGAATGGCTGTCTGGGTACAGAATCCTTGTCAGTCTATCAGTTGTTCACGACCGTAATCTTGGGGCTGACTGGGAGCTGTGGATCACTGCCCCTGCCCAGCATCATGAGGGACCATGTATCACTAGCCTGGGAAAAGACCAAAATTTCAAGTAGGGTTTCTACTGACTGCTGTCACTTTCACACCATCGTAAAGTTTAAAAATTGTAAATTAAACCATGTAAGTCAGGGACCAGCTGTCTATTGATTTGAACTCATTAAACTCAAGTGAATGTTATCTTTTGCTTCCTTGGTAGTTATATTTTGTCAGTCTTTGTATGTCAAAGCTTTGGAGGTGTAATATTTCTTTATTTTTCTCAGTTTATCTGCCTCTAGAATAAGGGTAGCACTTTCTATCAGCATTGTCAGTTTTGGAGGCATGTACTAGTCTATTCTCTAAAATGGTGTAGTTAATAGAATATTTTGGTGTCCAAATCTGTTGTGTACCATACATGAATCTGTAATTTTCCAATATTTAAGAGGAAGTACAGAGTCATATAAGAGCATGGGCTGAGGAGTTCTGTGAGTCTGGATCTGAATCTTAACATGACTCATTACAATTAGTTGGACTTTGAGGATGTTGCTTAATCTGTCTGATCCTCAATTTCCTCATCTGTATATGGTAATAATAATAAGTGATAATATTTCCTGGAAGGACTATCATAAAGTCTAGAAATAATGCAGCTAAAACACTTAGCACAGTGCCTAGCACATAGCAGCCACTCAAAACAAAGCAAAATCAAACAAACAAACAACAACCAAAAACAAAAAACAAAACCCAGGACCTTTAATGGCCATCGAATATACAATGTTCCTAAATTACACTTATCCTAAATATATTTGCTCCTAAGACAAAGGAACATCTTTCAATCTTTCTCTGATTATTAATCTCAAGATATTCACATTATGACAGCTGCACAATCTACTTTTCTGGTTAATAGAGATGGCTGATTGATAGAGGATGAATTACTTCTCTGTTTGAATTATCAGGTCATCTTTTGTTTTTTCTTAAATTGTTGCCCTTGTGCTATAAAGGAGAGGCTCCTGGGTCACTTTAATCCTCTTTCTAGAACTAAGGTTAGATTTATACATTTCTACACATAAGTTCCTTCACGGTTCCTCTGGGGCTCGTTAAGGTTAGTGTGTCAGGGTGTGGGAGAAAGAACAGGGTGAAACGAACCAGCCCACAGAGGAACCAGACCTAGGGCAATGGTCACTTTGTGCAGCTGCAGGTAAACACTCCTCCTGACCACAGGCTCATGTAAGTAATCTATACTGGCTGTTTCCTTGACCACAGAGCTTTCTCAACTTTTCAAGCCCTCATATGGTCTGTTATCATTGATTCAAAATACATGTTGGTTTTGGACTGGGGGTGAGTAAATCACTGTGAATTTTCTTTTATACCATAGAAATCAGGAGTGTGTCATTGAGTCATCCAGCACCATCATGATATTATCTACATAAGTTCAATGATGTCTTGATGTATGGTCATCCGACATATAGTTTCTTTGTAAAAGCAAGACCAGTAAAACTTATCTTTTATTTTGCTTTTATCCAAAGTCTCCAGTCTTTGTCATACATAGACTATAAGGTGCTACCTCTTCTCGTTTATGGGAAAAATAAGAACATCTTCTTATTCATGACTCAGTAACAAATAGAGGAGTGGACTGGAGATAGAGCTGCTTCTGGAGGCTTGCATTCAGGGAGATAAGCCAGAGAAATCAGTAATTAGAAACAAAGCAATGCAAAGACAGAAAGTGTTCATTCATCCAGTGATTCACTCAGTCAATCACTCATTCATTCAGCAACCGAGAGTTTTTATTTCTTAATACAGGTCAGACTTGATTCTACATTTATAACGATGAACAGCAACAAAGTTACAGCGAACCGAAGCTTCCTCTTGGTCCTTTCATCTGAACATGTGCATGGCAGTGTGGAGTGGGAGTAGATAGACAATTAAATGAGTGGTGATAATACAGTGGTGCTTATCCAAGAGGATGGGGCCCAAGAATATAGGAAGGTACATGGCAGACTTTGGAGATTCAGCAAGATTTTCCAGAGTGTTCCACCTTATTCACTCCTACTCACCACAAGATCATAGCTTCTTACTGTGGCCTCTGTTTCATTGCAGGGCAATGCTACCCCCTCATTCTCCTCACTCCATGCTTTGTTCTTAAGATATTGTATCAGTTATACTTGTAAAAATAACTCTTTTTTTTTTTGCCACCACCAACTTTCTTGCTTTCTCAACTGTGCTCATACTCTAGTTTCAAACTACAGTTCTAAGTCCAGCTTCATTGCATTCTCAATAATTACTCCTTTTCATTGATGTGTATTTGATTCTAAAAATCTCTTAATGTTATTATCTTCTATAAAGTTATGATATTAAAGAGCCAATTGTATTGCAACTGATTAAAAATATAATTAACTTTTTTATGGATTTCAGAGTCACACTTGTGTTAAGTGCTGCATTTTAAGCAAATCTAAAAGATATCGCCATGCTTGAGTAATCCACATTAAAAATAAGTCAGGTTAACAATGTTCATTGCAGCTCTATTTACAATAACCAGGTCATGGAAGCAACCTAAGTGTCCATCATAGGATGAATGGATAAATAAGAGGTGGCACATATATACAATGGAATATTACTCAGCCATAAAAAGAAATGAAATTGAGCTATTTGTAATGAGGTGGATGGACCTAGAGTCTGTCACACAGAGTGAAGTAAGTCAGAAAGAGAAAAAAACAAATACTGTATGCTAACACATATACATGGAATCTAAAAAAAAAAAAAGTTTCTGAAGAACCTAGGGGCGGGACAGGAATAAAGACGCAACTTAGAGAATGGAGTTGAGGACATGGGGAAGGGGAAGGGTAAGTGGATATGAAGTGAGAGAGTGGCATGGATATATATCCACTACCAAATGTATAATAGATAGCTAGTGGCAAGCAGCCACATAGCACAGGGAGATCAGCTCCGTGGTTTGTGACCACCTAGAGGGGTGGGATAGGGAGGGTGGGAGGGAGATGTTAGAGGGAGGAGATACAGGGATGTATGTATATGTATAGCTGATTCACTTTGTTATAAAGCAGAAACTAACACACCATTGTAAAGCAATTATACTCCAATAAAGATGTTAAAAAATAAACAATTAAAAATAAAATGGATTGTCAAAAAAAAAGTCAGGTTACAAAAAGTGAAGTATCATAATCTCTGGTTTTGAATAATTTGAACACTGATACATTTTGAGTTCCTGCAACATCCTATTTAAACTAATAGTCAAAGGGAGCTTACATGGTAACCACATCTCTTGGATGGCTCTTCTTCACCTTTCCCTGACACTTTTGGAAATTCTCTGCTTGACCTGGTTCTGCCTTTATTTGCTGAATCAAGTAGGAACTTTTTTCCTCAAAAGAAAGAAATCTCCCAAGTTCTAGGTTCAAGATCTGTACTTAAAGATCCCAGAAGGATCTCATTCCTAGCTGTTCTAATTCACTACCATAGCCCAAGCCAACTTGTCATCCCAGTGGAAGAACTCGGGGAACTGGTCCTGCTGATGGGGGAATAGTCGGGGGATGTGGCTGGCACAAATGTTACTCTCTCTTTGCTACAGAGTCCCCAGCCTTAAATACATTGGTGAGGTGATCATCCCAACTTATGAATTAAATGTGAAACTGAAGTGTACATTCTGGCATCAGTATCACACTAGGAAAAATATGAAGCCATGAATTTTGACTTCCATCTGCTAGAAAGGCAGGGAGGAACAAGGTGAGAATTTTGTTTAGTGAGAAGTTTTAGATATCTAGGATCTGCTCCAGTTTAATAATTTTAGATGATATTGGTCATTTCCAATTCAAACAGATCTACTAATAGCATTCAGTGTGAAGGAAAGTAAATGAGACCTGGAATAAGTCAAAAACCATGACTTTGGGTCCGTGCTCTGCCCCTACTGTGTGACTTTGGGAAAGCCACCTACCTCACCTCACAAATATTGTTTATTGCTAAGTGAGGGAGCATTTAGTGGAGATGAGGAAGATATGGTTCAGAGTATATTAAATGGAGTGTAAATATTTGGATTTACTTCAGAGCATGGCAGAGTAGTAAAATTTATTCCAATTGGTTCACAGACTGCATTTACTCTAGCACAATATATAATATTTTATCAATTAAGAGCATGATAATACATGTCTGTCTTTTATACATTGATACCAAATATAATATTTAGATTTAACTTTGGCTCTGAGTTATGGGAAAATCCAAAACAAGAGTGATGTAAAAGATATAAAAGTTTATTCCATACTTAATATAAATATAGGCAGCTCCCTGTCATTAGGGACTCAGGTCCTTTGGACATTTTTCTGCCATACTAAATTTGCAACTTCCACTCAGTGTCCAAGATAGCTGTTCAAGCTCCAGCCATCATGTAAACCTTCCATCTTACAACAAAAAGGAAAAAGGAAAGAAAAGGATACTTTCCAAAGTTCCCATACTATTTTTGTTTATCTTCCATTGGCAAGAATCTAAACATATGACCTTAAAAGAAAGGATGGAAAATTTCCGTTTTTATTCTGGAGGCTTATCTTTTAACATTCTGTTACGAGGTCAAGGAGTGAACAAATATCGAAGGAAGCTAGTCATCTCTACAACAATAATAATGGATAACTCCTCACACTTAATCACCACCAAGCAACAGCATGTATATTCAGGCCAAAATCTCCTTTGAATTTATTATTAACAGAGCTACATTCTTAATTTTTTCATAAGATAATTATTTACTGGATAAAATCTATGGGCCAGGTATTCCACTGAACATAAAAAAAAGAAAACAAATTCCTGATCCTTAAAAGCTATAATCTTTGAAATAAGCGTAAAAATAGTAGTTTCCAACAGATACTGTGATAATACAAGAGAAAATGTTTTTGAATTCATGGAAGAAAAAAAAAAGGTGTTGTGCTATTCTGAGATACAATCATTGTTTGCTATAGTCATGCATTAAATGGGATCCTAGAAACCTGAAAAGATGTGTATTCCTCTCAAAGTGCTTCAAGTACTACAAGAGAGTGTTTCATGCATTGAGAGCCTGTAATTGAGAACAGAATATGAATCATAATCTGATTTCTCTTAGAAACATACACTTGGCATGCACATATTGAATTGAATAAGATAAATAAGTAGATACTTAGAAAAAGACAGATATGATTTATATAATATTAGCTTGATCTGAACTGATTCAGTTATTTGTATAGTATTTGGTTCATTGGAATCTAGTTGATTCTGCAGCAAAGCTCTCTTCCTTGTGAACTCCTGACATTAGGACATTGTGGTCAAACTAGGAGGACAGGTGGCTGGATGTAACTGAATTCTCTTTCTTCTCTCTTTTCTGTTCCAACACTAACTTTGACTATGCCACACCTCTCCTCAGAAGGCAAAAAAATGTATGGAGAAGAATAGAAGGAGGCAAGGTTGGAGGTGGGGTGAGAGGAACGGGTTTCACCCTCCTAAAACTAGGGCAATGAAATGATAGCTCTCTAGAGATGACCAGGAACACCTTTCCACTCTTCCTCCACTCCCCACCCTTTCCCCCTCAACCTTGAGCCCAGATCTCTCTCTCTCGTACTCTTGCTTGTGAGTAAAAAAGGAGGGAGTTTCTCAGATCATCCACATTACTTTAAACTGTATAATTGAAACTCATGATATAAGAATAAAAGACTACACTTAAAATATTTAGTGAGACCTATTTTTGACTTAATGGCTTTTTGGATTTCGCTTCTCTTTTCCTGTTGACACATTTTTGCTGTTTTGGTTTTAAATAAAAATTTAAAATATGATAAAAGGAAACGGTATAAGGCATGACATGTCACTTTGAAACCAAAGGAGCTTAATAATAAAGTTTTAGCCAACCCAGAAACATTGTGATCCAGCCATCACCATTTCTAAACAAAGTATGAGGTTATTATGTAATATACTGCTAATGTTTTAATGTTCTGAAAATAACGTAAAATAATGTTTTTACTTGCTTCATCTTTTCAATCAATTTTGTGCTAGTGTCATTTAAGCTCCAGATTTAAAAGTGAATTGTCCTCATAAAATTTAGTTAATATTCTGTACTGATAAAAGAAATTAAGTAATGTTAAGAATGTGTGGTTTTTTTTTTAAGAAGATGTTGGGGGTAGGAGTTTATTAATTAATTAATTAATTTTTGCTGTGTTGGGTCTTCGTTTCTGTGCGAGGGCTTTCTCTAGTTGTGGCAAGTGGGGGCTACTCTTCATCGCATTGAGCGGGCCTCTCACTATTGCGGCCTCTCTTGTTGCGGAGCACAGGCTCCAGACACGCAGGCTCAGTAGTTGTGGCTCATGGGCCTAGTTGCTCTGCGGCATGTGGGATCCTACCAGACCACGTCTCGAACCCGTGTCCCCTGCATTAGTGGGCAGATTCTCAACCACTGAGCCACCAGGGAAGCCCGCTGCAGATGTGTTTTATACTTAAGTAATTTATAGTTTTATGTTCTTGTGTAAAATGTTTATATTGTAACTTGCCTAATACAGGATTTTCCATACACTGGATACTCAAGAAATATTTTGACCTTGAATTCCTTGATGGCAAAACCTATTAAGGCATGATAAATAAAAAGATTATCTAGGGTTTGTCTGGGCTGAACTATTCTTTCCCAATAAATGAATGTCTTCCAAAAAGGTATTTATAGTCATTACTTATAAAAGTAATGATACTGGAAATAGTTTGTTTTATGATCTATTATTTTTGTCCAATCTGGACCACAGCACTCTGACCATAGTTGTCTGTCCCACATGCTGAGAAGCTGAGAACCTAGCCTGGCAGGGTTCCAAACTTTCAAAAGTCATTGTTTATTAAAATATAAGAAGCAGCTTGAGACACATCTTCAATCTTCCTTCAGAATAAGGAGTTTGAGACAATGTGATTTCAGTATAGCCCAACCAATGTGCTGAAATTTTGATTTGTTCCTGGCAATAGTTTGAATTGTTTCCAGGGAGCTGGTTTCTGTCTTCTGAGTGCACAGCAGCAAGGGGAGTGTAATAAGAAGTCAAAGCAGGGAGAAAATGGAACCATGTGTGTACTGGATGGTCCATTGCAAATGGAACCCAGGAAAACACCCAAACAGAAAAACAGCAGAAACAGTATTTCTCAACTTTTGCAGGGGACTGGAATCCTTGGCTTCAGAGTTGGATGGGGGCCTATGCTCTAGGTCTTTGGTTTTCCAGTGGTGATGAGCTGATACATGCATGGTCACTCAGCTGGATAGAGGCTTCAAAGCTGCCTAGCAATTCCATGTCATCTGACCCTCCAATTCTCAACAAAGAGAATTCCCAGTCCTTCCGTATGTACTCAAACCTCTGATCTCCCTCCTACTTCTATAGCTTTAGTAACTGTCTCAATCCTACTCCAGAAAGAATCTGCCAGCCATCACAGAGAAGAATGACCTTACGTTCCCACGACAAATATGCCACGTCATCTGCATTTCACCCCATCATTCTTCTTCCCTACCTGTTTTAAATTAGGACCTTCTCAAAGGTTCGTTCTTCTCATGTGCTTTAGATTTCATTTCTGTCAGAATTTTCCTGAACTTAATGCAGTCAGTTTTTTTCTCATTCCTGATTCACACTTTCTCTCTCTATTTGATTCTTCACTTAACATTTAAACATACTTTAGTATTTCTCATTGTGAAAATAAATATCGTACCCATATCCCCTTCTAATAATTATAAAAATACTGATAACAACACCACATATTTATTTAGCACTTAGTATATACCAGACATATTCAAAGACCTTTCCTTTTTTTTTTTAAACATCTTTGTTAGATTATAATTACTTTACAATGGTGTGTTAGTTTCTGCTTTATAACAAAGTGAATCAGTTATACATACACGTATGTTCCCATATCTCTTCCCTCTTGCATCTCCCTCCTTCCCACCTGCCTTATCCCACTCCTCTCGGTGTTCACAAAGCACCGAGCTGATCTCCCTGTGCTATGCGGCTGCTTCCCACTAGCTATCTATCTTACGTTTGGTAGTGTATATTATGTCCATGCCACTCTCTCACTCGTCCCAGCTTACCCTTCACCCTCCCCATATCCTCAAGTCCACTCTCTAGTAGGTCTGCATCTTTATTCCTGTCTTGCCCCTAGGTTCTTCTGACCTTTTTTTTTTTTTTTTAGATTCCATATATATGTGTTAGCATATGGTATTTGTTTTTCTCTTTCTGACTTACTTCACTCTGAATGACAATCTCTAGGTCTATCCACCTCACTACAAATAACTCAGTTTCATTTCTTTTTATGGCTGAGTAATATTCCATTGTATATATGTGCCACATCTTCTTTATCCATTCACCTGTTGATGGACACTTAGGTTGCTTCCATCTCCTGGCTATTGTAAGTAGAGCTGCAATGAATATTTTTGTACATGACTCTTTCTGAATTATCAAAGACCTTTCCTTGATTAAATTGTTGATGGGAGGGGCAGGGACATCTTGCCGTGCTTACTCTGAAGCCTGCTAAAGGAGCTGGAGATGGGGCAGCAGAAGGGTTGTCCTGCACCGAAATCTCACTCTGTCACTAAGAGTTCAGGAGAGAGCACGTGACGGCCCCATCTAAGGTTGTGAAAATGGAAAGGTCAGAGGAGTCGATATATCATTATTAAATATACTCAAATAGGAATGGGTAATTGATTGGTTGTGGGGGAATTACAAGGCTGACATCTATATTTCATTCATTCATGAGAATGAGGGTGTTCTTTCAATAATAGCAAACAGAAAAAGAGGAGCTAGCTAAAGAGGAAGGGTGAAGAGTTTATTTTTAGACATATTGGACTGGAAATATCTGGGGTTGGATGGCTCGGAGATAAGGAAATAGAGATTTGAAAGGTGAGCACAAACAGAACCACCCAATCTCAGGGTTGAAACTGGTTCTTTGGAGAAGTTCTTTGAGATTTCTACAAGTCATCATGCCCAGAGTCCCATAACTGGCCGAGTGAATCGCATAATTTAACTGAGGGGGTCTTTCAGCATCAGGCATTTTCCCTCAAGTATTTGGAGGAGTCTGCCTTCCTCCTTGCACCACCAAGGACAGCATTACTCTGTTTTGGCTTGTTTTTTTCCACACCTTTCATTGTTAGCTACTTGATTCTCTTTTCATAGGGGGGTTCTATAAAGAAGTATATCAGTTCTATTGGCATTATAAATTAAAATATGAATGCATAGCACAGGGGCTCATTTTTGTTATTCTTTCTAGGAACTGACTACTACTAGATAAGTTACTATAATGGGTTGAGAATTTGCGTGGATAGTCATTATTGCTAATCCTTTTTAGAACCCACCAAGAGTTAAGCACTTTACACCAATTATATGTAATTTTAAGGTGACCTTATGTAGTGGATATTTTTACTTCCATCTGACAAATGAAAGATTGACGCTGTGAGAAGTTGAATAATGTATGCAAGGTCACACATCTGGAGTTATTGACTGTCTATGTTGGATGCACACTGGAATCATAAGTGGAGCCTTGAAAATTCTAAAATGGCCAGGCTATACCCCAAACCGATTGCATCAAAATCTTAGGGGATCGCACTAATAGGTGCATATTTTTAGAGCTCCCTAGGTGATAATCCTGTCCAGCCAAAGTTGAGAAATACTAGCCTGCCTCTAAAACCTAGGACCTTTTCACACCATGTGGTCTCTAAATCAAAAGTTGTTTTCACTCCACATTTAAATAGTCTTGTGATACCAAGTGGACAGTTGATTAAACTTGATAAACAGTATATAAATAAATGTCTTCTTAATATAAAAGTGTCTTCTTCTTGTTATCTTCCTCTGCCTTCCAAGTCATCAAAGAAATATTTTCAAAGCCTAGAAACCCCAGCAAAAAGACTACAGAGTTTTATTTTATTTGCTCTGCTGTTACAAGTTGAAGGCAACTTTATACACGAGTTACTATTAACCCTTTTGAGTGACTGTATATGGTCCTTGCTTAGACCAGAGGATATACACTCACTGATGAATGATTTCCTGTACAAATACAGATCACAATGTAAGTCAGTTTTTGGAAGTATCTTAGAGCTTATAACAGATTTCGAAGATTCCAAGTTATTAGTGAAGCTTTAAATGAACTCTTGGCCTTATTTAGCAAGTGGCTTATTTCATTCCATTTTGAATAAAATTGTTATTTCCTAAGTCTGGAGATATCAGTATATAATGAAGCATCTGCTGTGTGTGATGTACAAATGTTTGGATTCCCAAAGGACATATTTCAAAGAACTAGATTTCCCCATTATATGTGACAAACTTTCCAAGGTCTTCAAATTAGGAACATGTTTTTGCAAGATACATATTTTTGACATCTGTGGAACAGATTTTTTATGTCTATTGACATCTATCTAGCATTTATTTTCTTTTTAATAATGCTGCTTTATTTTAACATGAAATTATAAAAATCTAGCAAATAAGTTATTATTGTTTGAGGTATCCATATTTACCAACCATTGATATTGTTCCTTTACTCATTAACTATTTCATATCATACACGACTATTTAGCAATGTCTTCTATTGTTCAATTTTTTTTCAAAAAAGATGAATCAGTGAGATAATAATATAATAACATTTCCTCATCATAGTTTTGTGCCACTGCTTTTAATTGAGTATTAGAAATTTTAATGGTGAGCCAAGAGTTTTCAATAGAGAACTGAAGTCCATTACATCTCTTCTCTTGATATTTTCCTTTACATCCAAGGGGAACAATGCACAAGCTAAGTATCTGGGTCTATGAGAAATGTTTGTCAGTTTTCTGCAAATTACATTGCCGTTGATGTAGCATGTCACAGCAGCTATGGAATGAGGGAGGCTGAAGAAGTGACATTAACAGAAAGATTCTGATTGAATCCTTAATACCATAAAGTTTTCATTTAGTTTTGTGAAATGATGATGCTTAAAAGCCACAACACTTACTGGTTTTAATGATTCATTCCATTCGGCATTTGCATATGTGTTGGTGGAATCTATATAACCAGAACTGTACTTTTTTTAAAACAGTTTTATTAAGGTATAATTGATATACAAAGAACTGCAGATACATAATGTGTGCAATTTGATGAGTTTAGACATACACAAACACTCACTATACCATCACCACAATCAAGGTAGTAGATATATCCAACACTTTCCAAAGTTGCCTTGTGTACCTTTCTTGTTGTTGTTGTTGTTGTTGTTGTTGTCTAATAGAACAATTAAAACCTACTGTCTCAACAATTTTTTTTCTTTTTTTAATTAAAGATAGTTGATTGACAATATTATATTAGTTTCAGGTGTACAACATAGTGATTCAATAATTTTGTAGATTATGCCCCATTTTAAAAAATATTGACTATATTCCCAGTGCTGTATAGATATATCTTTGTAGCTTACCTATTTTATACATAATAGTTTGTACCTCTTAACCTCCTACCCCTATCTTGCCCCTCCCCCATCTCTCTCCCCAATGGCAATCACTAGATGGTTCTCTATATCTGTGAGTCTGTTTCTGTTTTGTTTTATTCATTCATTTATTTTATTTTTTAGATTCCACATATAAGTGATAATGTACAGCATTTGTCTTTGTCTGATTTATTTCACTAAGCATAATACCCTTCAGGTTCATCCATGTTGTAGCAAATGGCAAATTTCATTCTTTTTTATGGCTGAGTAGATTTATCCGTTCATCTGCTGATTGACACTTAGGTTGCTTCCATATGTTGGCTATCGTAGATAATGCTGCTATGAACATTGAGGTGCATGTATCTTTTAGAACTAATGTTTTCATTTTCCTTGGATATATACCCAGGAGTGGAATTGCTGGATCATACGGCAACTTTATTTTTAGTTTTTTAAGAAAAGTTCATGCTGTTTTCCATAGTGGATGTACCAATTTACCAATTCCCACCAACAGTGCACAGGGATTCCCTTTTCTCTACACCCTCACCAACATTTGTTATTTGTTGTAAAGCTATACTTTTAAATGGTGCATTTTTCTGTTTTATTTGGTGATGATTTGGACAATAAGGACAAATCACTTAATATCCTTTTTGTTTGTTTATAATAATATCTATTTATTTAAAAGCTATACACTTTTATTTCAAAAAGAATTTTTGGTGGCTTGAAAAGATATAGTATAACCACATAAATATGAGTATTAGCAAAATCGGGTCCTTCATGGCACAGGCAGGCTATTGTAGTGAAAGGAGCACATGCTTCTTCATTTGCTACCTGTGCAACTTCAGACATGACTTCACTGTTTCATTTCCTCATTTATAAATATTGACCTTGTAACATTGCTGTGAAATTAGTGTTTAAGACAGAAGATGTGCTTGACAACTTAGTTTTCTCATCATCTTTTAAAATGTAGTAAAACATCTTTAAATAAGTTTGTTTTGCCAAATGAAAATAATTCATGTGTTTTATTAAGGTTTTAATTATGATCTTATTATTAACATCTATCATTTATTGTGCACTTTCTGTATGTGAAGTTATGTACTACCTTTGTGTAAAGCCCTTTTTATCCATTATCTTATTTCACCATCACAACAATTCATTTTTAGTCTGTAAGAACTACCGTTTTCTGAAAATTACAAATAGGAAATTACTAATGTAGCCTTTAAAGGACTGTCTTTGAACATCACAATGGTGGTGAGTCATAATTTCTTCCCATAGCAACATTCATATGTAAAGAGTTATGGATGCATCCCAAAATTATGCTGTGTGTGTCTTGTATTGAATAAATGTTTTATTCCATGTGAATAGCAAGGTATACACATTTATAATTCATTTATTATGGACAAATCAGTATGTGAATACAGGAAAGTATTAAAATAATTCAAATACGAATTCATTCATATTAAGGAATTATTTCAGTTTTCCTAAGATTGTTAAAATGTTGTGACAACTGCAATAATTCTTGATTTCTCCATAAATGCTGAAATTAAAGTATATGGATATTGATACTGTTTGATAGTTTATAAATATTTTCCTGGAGTGCTTCATCTCAATATTCTGTTTTTCATATTTTTAACAAAATCAGGTATCTCTGCATTGTATATGTTCCATGGAGGTTTTATTATATCATGTATCTCTCATCAAAAGCATTTTCTCTTTTGCTTTTTTGAAATATTTACAAAATAGTTATCTAAGATTGCTTATTTTTAAATGTTAACACCCTTCTTTCTGATTTATTTGAATGTTGGAAATAAGGTAAACACTGTGTTTTGTTCTTAGAATTCTTGAAAATCTGCCAAATGAAAAGAGTAAATAATTATATTTCACACTTTGAAAAATTTTTCACTATAATAATGTAAAATTTTTTTCAAGTTGGAATTAAAGAATCATTAATATTTGAAATAAACTAGTCAAATAGACATCTTTGATAAACCTAATAAGAAATAAGAAATATAGATAATCAAACTTAGAAATGAACAAATAGTATTTCTTAAAACTTATGAGAACATTATAGTATATAATCAGATACTAAGACATTGGAAAATATAAATGAAAAGGATAATTTCCTGGGAAAACATAAATTTCCAAAATTAATTAATTAAAAATTAAATTAATTCAAGAAGAAGTGAATATCCTGATGAGGTCTTTAATTAGAGAGTATTCATGGTATTGTAGAATTTTAGAGCTAGGGAAGTCTTTCAAGATCATATAGTAAAGATCTCATTATGCGTGAGAATGTTGAGGTCCAAAGTTAGTGTGGCAAACTAAAAAAATTCCATTCATGAGCTCTGGAAATTAACAGGTCATGGGATATTCATGTGCGAGGGCAATTCAGGGGAGATGTTGTATGGCAAGAAGAGAATATGTGAGCTGGTAGTAAAGAAGTTGATGAACAGCTTAACCTTCCAAGAATTTTGACAATTGGAAAGAGAGAAAGCAACCCGATGAGAACCAGTCCAAAAAAAAAAGGCAATAAAAAGGAGGTTGATTGGCTGGTTTGTTGGTTGAAGATAGATATTTTAACAGATTTGTAGGCTAGGAGATTATGTATATAAGCATATAGGAGCTAACTAAATGGGGAGAGTATAGAGCTAACCAAATGTAGGGTCCAGAGTAGTTACTATGTATGAAGCTCTTTACATAGATCATGCCATTTAACCTTCACAAGAGTCCTACAAAGTAGGTGCTGTCAGCATACTCATTTTTACATCAGATGAAGCAGTGTGTGAACCTGCCTCTTAGCTCTATTGCACCAGCTCCTGGGAGGGTGAGGGTCTGCTCTGGAAAGGAGGCAGAGGTAGATGAAGCTAAGGGTCCCACGGAATATGAGGTTAACAATGCTACTGATGGTCCGTACCTCATCAGTAATGTTGAAGCCAAGCCCATCTGATATAAGAGTAAGGGGGGAAGTTGGGGCCTGAAAAAGATGAAAAAGATTGTGAGGCTTAGGCTATTAATGAGCAAAAACACATTGTCAAAATGCAGTGTAGTTATGTAGTTAAGGAAGTGCACAAGTTCTGGGGTCAGAGACAATGTCTTAACTGCTCCTCCTCATTCAGTAACCATGAAACATGGGCCAAGTTACTTAGTGTCTCCAAACCCTCATGTGCCAAATGGGGATGGTGATCATCTGACCACATGTTATTCTCTTTTATGCCATTAGGAAAACCTCTATCCTGCTTTATTCTTCTTTTGAGACTTCCTGGAGGATTCTTTGTATTTGGTTTGCTCCATGACTTAGAATTGGCCTGTCAAACTTAAAAAAAAAAATTGATGGGAATTGCATTGAATATATTTATCAATTTGGAGAAGATTGACATTTACATGACACTGAGCTTCTCGATTCATGTACATAATATATTTCCCATCTATTCTTGTCTTGTTTTGTGTACTTTAATTAAATGCTAGAATTTTCTACATGAAGCTCCGGTACATTTTTGTTAAATGTATTTGAGGTGTTTTATAATTTTGGTTGTTATTGTGAATAGGACCTTTTCTTTCATCTGATAATCTTTCCCTAGTGACTTTGTTTTATAGGTGCAATGTCTTTTCTCAGTTTCTGAAGGACTTAATCTGTTTTAGAAGTTTTAATTTTTCTGTTACCTCTATTATCTCTCCTCCTGCCTCACTTTTTTTTTTCTTTGCCTGGCATTTTTTCATTCTTCCATGTTGGAAGATTTTTTTAATTATCTAATTATCTTTGGCTGTGTAATCATATATAAAACAAGGCCCTAAAAAGTGACTTGAAGCTCTCTACTAGGGTAGATGGACTTATTGAAAAGTAATCTATATGTTAATCAAGGATGAGCCAGTGTATGAAGATTTTTTCCCCATTGGGGGAGAATTTTAGCCTCTGACCTGCTGGCATTTGGGGAGTAGAAGTGAGGGGGAAAGAGAGGGAAGGCCCTGTGGTTTAATACATACATTTGTATCTGCCTTGTACACTTACCCACTGAGACTGGTGTCTGAGTTCAGAACCCAACCCACTGAATTTTCCAAAGACTAAGCCTCCCTGTGACAGGGCTAGGTTACATTGAGCTGGGAAGAAATAGTTTCAGCTACTCTGTATGTAGAGTTTTCAACCAACCTGGCTCTTTTTCAGTCCCATGCAAACCTGGGTCTTCCTTCCATTTCTGGCCCCTACTTTTTCCACATGTTAAACCCTCTGAAGGTCTGCAGAGTGAATAGGCTCCATTACAGTCAGTATTTCTTCCACCACCCCCTCACCCTACAAGAACTTAGGCTGTAACTTTCTCTGACACTCTAAGTCAGTTACACCTCCTTCCCTCAGCATCTTCTGAATTTGTCAATGCCTTGAGTTCATTCACTCTTGTCTATTGCCTATTCTCTTTTTTTCCTGTTGCTCAAAAATTTGGCCATTTTAACATGGTTTGGGATGGAGAAGAGAGACAAATCTGTCATGATTAATTAGAAATTTTGTACTACATCTTCCAATGGATATTGCTGGTATATAAGGAAATCAGTTTTGTATATTGATATCAGTGTACAGGAAATATAATATTTGTATGTTGATCTTATTTCCAGCCACCTTGTTGATTCTTCTTATTATTTCCAATTGTTTAAAAAATTGGTCCTTTTGGGTTTTCTAGTAAGGAGATATATTTCTGCAATGATGAAAATATTGTCTCTTTCTTTCCTATTACTTTTTCTTGTAATGTTTTGGTGAGGACCTCCTATACAATTTAGAATAGTATAAGTGATGGTGGGCATGCTTTAATTCATGATGGGAATGCTTCTAATATTTCACTATTAGATATAATTTTCAATCATAAATTTTGGAAAGATAACCTTTATTAAGTAAGAATATTCTCCTCTATTTGTAATATGTAATGAAGATATCGTAAATGATCATTGGATTTTGAATTTTATCAAATTCTTTCACATTTATTGATATGACCACATGGTTTCTTTAATCTGTTAATAAAATAAATTATATTGAGGTCACTTTAAATGTTGAAATCATCTTGCATTAGTGGGCACACTTATTTGACAGTGATTTATTATCATTTTTTCTGTATTTCTGGATTTGATCTTTAATTTAATACTTACACATTTATGTAGATAAGTGAAAGTGGCTCATAGTTTTCTTGTTCATTTTGATGCCAATGTTATTCTAGCCTTGTAAAATGAATCAGATACTTCTAATCTTTTTCTTTGGCCTGAAAATATTTTATAAAATGGGACTTATAGTACATTAAGTTTGTTAGAATTTCTGGTAAATTTTTCTGAAACCTGTCATTTTTGAAAATTTCTTTTATTACTTTTTACTACCTTTTCATTTTAGCTAAGATTAAATTTTATCTCTCAGGCCAATTTTGATCATTTATGTTTTTCTTGAAGAATATCCATCTTATGTAGATTTTCAATTTTATATATATATTACCTGCTATCCTTTTATGATACTTTTAATAACATTTTTTATTCCCAATGTTATTTATTTTTCTTTCTCCTCCACCCTTTAAAAAATCACAATAACCAAAGGTGTAGCTGCTTTATTAGCCTCTTGAATCAGCTTGGGTTTTGTAGATCAATTTGACTGTTTTTAAATTTTTTCGTTTGTAATTTCTGCTTTCGTCAAAACTCCTTCTGATTTCTTTAAGTGGCCCATTTATTTTCATTTTCTCTTGTTTCCTATCTAAAGCTTTAACTATCCTGAGTACTGTCATAGCAAAATTGCACAAGTTTTGATACTGTTTTTCGGTTCTAAATAGTTTATAATTTGGATTTTAATTTCTCTTTAATTCATTAATTATTTGAAAGTTTTCCCCCAAGAGGTACAGAATTTTAATTTTGATTTCTAAATTCATTACATTGTAGTTTGTGAAAATGTCCTGTATGTTATCAAACTACTTAAGTTTATTTTATTCTACTTTCTGTCCTAGGACTAGTTAACTGCTATAAATATTCTATTTGTATTTTAAAGAACTGCACATGTTGTTTCTTATGTATAATATTGCAAAGAAAGAAGATTAATCACTTTTATTGATTGTTATATTATTCCATATTACTATTTTTCTCCACTTTTCTGTGACTTTCTGAGAGCTATAAGTTTTCTTTCATTGTAAACTTAGTTTGACAGTTTGTCCTTGTAGATTTCTCAGGTTTTGTTTCATATACTTTGGAAACTTGTGATGAGTTTCATAAAAATGTGTTACTTTGGAAACTTCTTTATGGCCTGCTCCTTTTATCAGTATGAAAAGTCCTTCATCTCTTTTAATGCTCTTTTCAATATTAACATTGTGACATCTGATTTTTTCTTATTAGCATTTGCTTAATATAGCTCTTTCATCTCTTTATTCTCAGTCTTCCTATGTCATTGTGTTTGAGGTCTCTTATAAACTCATTACTGGATTTATCTTTTTTTATGCAGGATAAAAGTTCTTAACTTTTAACTAGTGAATCTAAAGCATTCCATTTATTGTGATTCCTGTAGTTTGGAATTATTCTTACCCTCATTTAATTTTTCTCTGTATTATATTTTCTAGTTGTCCTTTTGCCTACCTTTAATTGGACTGATAGATTTTTCTTAGTTCAATTTTTCTACTATTTTACAAATATATTATTTGTTTCCACCTTTTTTGGGTACCTTAACATTGTTAACATAAATGTTCAAACATGTTTTTCTAACATCTAGTGTTAATCAGTATCTGAAATATTCCTGCAGACAAAAAAAGAGGCTTCAACATACTTTTAAATTACCCTGCTCCCTTGCAACTTTTATCTCTCACCTTTTAGCCCTCATTGATAGTATTTTGAATTATATATCCAAGTGGCTATATAATGAATATATATTTTTAATTTTTAATAAGCATTTATTAAGACTTAACATATTTTAATATTGATATTCATGAGACTTCTTTTGTCTCATTCCCTTCTTCTGGACTTTTTATTATTATTGGTTTTTATTGTCTAGCAATTCTTTCAGAGAGAATCTTAAGGTAATAAACTTCAAAGTTCCTTTCCATTCTAAAAATGTCTTTATTTCTGCCTCTACTTGAATAATAGTTTTTCTGGGTGTAGAATTCTGCAAAGTTATATTCCCTTAGAATGTTGAAGATAACCTATTGTCTTCTTATATCCTGGGTTTCTCACAAGGAATCTGATGTCAATGTGATTCTTATTCCTTTGGAAGTAATCGTTCTTTTGACTCTGACAGCTTTTAAGATTTTCTCTTTATTCTTGATGTTCACAGATTTCATCACAATAGATCTTGGTGTGTGTGTGTGTGTGTGTGTGTGTGTGTCTGTCTGTCTTTCAGCTAGAAGATCTTTAATGTTCTGAGAAATTTCCCCATAATATTTCTTTAAAGGCTTCCTCCTCCCCAAATTTTCTCTCTTTTTTTCTTCCAAAAATACTTTTAAACAGATGTAGGAACCTCTGTATCATCCATATATCTTGAATCTCCTACTTTCCATGTCTTAATCTCTGCTCCTAATGGGTAGCTTTGGGCTTGGTATTCTTCATTCCTCCCTCGTCGGCTTTCTGTTTTTCAGGCATTGCTCACAGTACCTAGTCTACCACAGTTTATATATCTTTTCTTTCCAGTTATTTTATGCAAACTTTTCTGTTGTCCCTATGGATTTGTGATGAAAAGTGTATGTGAAGGTTATAGGTATAAACTGTCCTCAGTTTGCCAAGTTAAATACCTTTCCAAGTTTTGTAATATTTGTCAACAACACTCGTCATACACAAGCAGGACCAAATTGGAGTATGACAGGGAAGGAGGAGCCAAAGAAGTGGATGATGAGCTTGAAGAGCTACTGAGTGGCAAACTGTGAAGACCCAGCTCTGATGGAGTTGAGAGCAGACACACACGGGCTGAGTAAAGACAGAGTGTGAGAGGGTGGAGGTCACCACAGGGGGTCCAGTGGCAGGAAGAATTGACCAAGTGACAAGACGTGAACGTTGACAGAAAAGGAAAATCAGAGTTTGAGTTTATAAGTGGAAAAGTCCCCAATACTGTGGGAATCCAAGGATGGGTGATCTCTATGGGTTCCAGATGTGGGACTTAGGTTCTGTGGAAGAAGAAATCAGAGAATCCTGAGCCCCAGACTTAGAGTGGCCACCTTCTGGAAACTGATGGGACAAATGTGAAAATAACAGACTTTATTTGAAAATCACTATTTATAAAAGTTGTACTTTAAAAGACAGCTTAGCAAATATAACACATCAGTAGAAAAATCAGTGTGTGTTTCATGAAGTGCATATCTGAGTATACTGATCCTTCACATGATAATGAAGCAAAATGTAGCTCCCTCTCTCTCAGCATCATAGGGTTTTGCTGTACCCTTCATACAATATTAGTTTCATAACTTTAGACCTCTTTAGTCCACAGATACACCTTTCTTACATTGAGACAGGTTAATTCCATACTTGGAGCATTTTCTAGGTGATTATGAATTTCATCTGATCATAGTAGAATGCCACCACCTATAAAAATGGGTCTTCTCTCATTACTGTATATTTCCCCACACATGTTGTGCCCATATTATTGTCCCGAGAGACATGAATTCTCGAAATATAAATGTCAGTAACCCCAAATTATTTGTATTATGTGTATTTCAATTTACGTTAGAATTAAAGGGAGTCTCAGAAATCCCAAAGTAACAAGCATAATATAGCGAGAGCAAATTAAGTCACTGTAGTGAGACCTTGAGTATTTTACTACTTCCTATAAAATTTCAGTGCCTCTAGCACTTATCATTTAAACATTTCAACATTTTACATTGTTTCATATAACCCTGTACTGATAGTTTATAAATCAATAAACACATACAACTGAGAGGAGATGACCAGTTGGAAGGAACTGACAGGTGAATTAGAAAGTGTAACTAGTCCAGGAATTGAATGGAAGGGTTATCTTTGAAATTCAAGTTGGGATCAGGGACCACAGATCAAGAAGGAGCAAAGTAATCAGCCTGCAGATGTTTAAACTTCAACGTGGAAAAAAGTCTGTGTCTCAAGTACAGGAAGAATCACATTTGGTTAAAGCTCCTACATTATGGTTGAAACAGGAGTAAAGAGATGAGGAAGAAGGTGCTGGAAATCCATGACTTTCTCAGACTGAAAGTTATCAATTTCTTTATGGATTGCTTTTTTTTTACTTTTTATTTTATATTAGAGTTAATTAACAATGTTGTGATTGTTTCAGGTGTACAGCAAAGTGATTCAGTTATACATATACATGTATCTATTCTTTTTAAAATTATTTTCCCATTTGGGTTTTTACATAATATTGGCCAGAGTACCCTGTGCTATACATTAGGTCCTTGTTGGTTATCCATTTTTAATATAGAAGTGTGTACATGTCAGTCTCAAACACCCATCAGTTTTGTAAGAATAAACTTAAGTACCAAGTAGATTTAAGTACCACATGAAATAAGGAATCCCGTGCTGAAAAATGGTAACAACATTTTTAGTACTACTTTAAAAAATGATGATTATACTCATAATTGGTTAAGCAGTTGCCATCTGCCTAGCACAGTCATATTCAGCATCTGTACATTCTCCCTCCTCATTAAAACAACCTGGTGAGATAAACATGGTAACTT
This sequence comes from Mesoplodon densirostris, assembly GCF_025265405.1. Classification (NCBI taxonomy): domain Eukaryota; kingdom Metazoa; phylum Chordata; class Mammalia; order Artiodactyla; family Ziphiidae; genus Mesoplodon; species Mesoplodon densirostris. The sequence continues at coordinate 78,428,665 of NC_082672.1, forward strand.
TTTTTTATATGATTAAAAGAACTGAAAAGCTAAATTAACATCTGTTGAATTTCCAAAGAATAAACAAATAATTTGAATGATTTGGGTTAAATTTTTTAAAAGATATTCTGCTATAGTGGATCTGAATGGAGATGGGAGGATGGGGATTGTAGTTTTATTTCTTTGTTATGAGTGTTTAGTGATACTTTTTGTAGCTCTCTATGTTTTGCTTTTTTTCAATTTTTGGAAACAGCAAGACTGAAACTGACAAAGGAAGAAATTACTTTGGTTACTGGGACTGGTTTATAAAGACTGACATTTTAACAAGATTTACACAAAGAAACTATACCAGTAGTGAAGTAAGTAGCAGCCTTTACCAAAATGAAGCTGCTCATCTTTGCAGACGAGTCACAAGTAACTAATGGTGGCACATTTAAGTGATTAAGTTGCACAAAGAAAAAGATCTCTGAAATCATGGCTGTGTACTGCCAGTGACTTGGTTAGCTCTTCAAAATGATTTGATTAGGATACACATTATAGTGTAATAACACAGAGCAATGTATTAAGTACTTTGAAATATGTATGCTATTTTTTTCTAGGCTATTAGCCAGACCTCATTTTGTACTTTGCCCTTACATCTTGAATATCACACTTGTATAAAAAAGCATAATAATTTTTTTCTTTTGAAAGGCTGCAGCGATATAATCTTAACATCAACAGATAATACAACAAAGCATTATTGGTTAAAAAGGAAGGATAAAGAATGTACCAAAAAGAAGTATGCAAGATGTCTGTAACTTAAATTAACCCAAAGAAAGGATCATTCCCATAATTATGTTTGAAGAAAAAGATTCAAGTAAAGTAGTAATTTAAATCTCCCTAGAGTTTAAATTTACATTCAGGCTTCACCTCGTAAAAAATTGAACACACAAGTGGAATTAGGACATTTTTTTCTATCATAGATAATGTACAGCATAAAGACTCCAGGGTTTCTAATTTCTGTAAATAATTACTCTGTCACAAAGCAGAGGTAGATATTTGAAGTAAAAGCAATGAGTTGGAGATTAACAACCTTCTGAAGGACACGTGATGCCCGCATATTAAGTGTGAGTCTTTTCTGTTTCCACAGAGCATCTGTACAACCACCACTGCATTTTTGCACTTTTTCTTCCTGGCTTCATTCTGTTGGGTTTTGACTGAGGCGTGGCAATCATATATGGCTGTAACTGGAAAAATTAGGACGCGGCTTATAAGGAAACGATTTTTGTGCCTTGGATGGGGTAAGCATATTAATATTCCCTTTTGTGCTCTTGCTAAAATGACCTTGAACACTTCTGTAATGAATGAAGCTGGAGAGTGTGATTATCCCCAGGCTACTTTGTCTAATTTGATATGTGGAAGTGGAAATATAAGAGGCTGGTCATATTTGAACATTCTTTGGGCGTTTGGAACTTTAAAAAGGAGTGAATATTAGATGACCACATAGCTGGTCAGTTGATAATCAATAGTGCCCACGTGGTAGGAAATGAGACCTGAGGTATCTACAAACAGGGAATCAAAGTGTTCTCTACTAATAGGTTCTGGAAACACAAAATGTCTTAAGATGTTCAGGGCTCAAAGCATGATGTTCTAGTCATGTACACTAACCGTGTACTGTACTCCCCACAAGAAAACTCTGAGGACTCCATTTCAGTAGAGCTATTCGCGTCACAGGAGAAAGCTGTTCAGACCATGAGTGAAACCTCATGGCTGGTCCGTGGGGTCCTCAAAGGAAACACAGAATTGATTATGGGCTGAGGATGAATTAATTCTTCATTAGGAAAAGTTTCTGTCACATTGACTTATGAAATGGACATCTGGAAGACCTATACATTTCAAAGGACCAATTCTAATGTTTAATTGGAATTAATAAATTGGTTTAACTATAATTAATTAATTAATTAGTTTAATTCACTTAAGAAACTAATTTTAGAGGAAAAAAACAGGATTTTGTCTTATTTGCCTTTGAGTTGTAAAAGACCTGCACTAAAAAACTGGGGGATTTTGGACCAAATATATAACAAATGCCTAATGTACCAGAGAATAGGATGCTAGAGGGACCCTGAAAAATTACAAATAAGTGGACTTATTACCATACCAGAATAATTCATGCTGGAAAAAATAGGACCAAGAACACGAAGATTATCCATCCGTTTCAGCTAGGGGATGTCATGTCTGTACAGGGAAATGGGAAAACCACTAAGAAGAGATTGGAGAATGTAATGTACTTACAGTTTCTTAAAATTTTTGCCTGGATTTCATGTTAAAGTCCTTCTAAAGTTGAATCAGGAAATGATTAGGTCCAAGAACTATAGTATGCAGGGAAATGAAGACTTTCCTTGAAGTATAAAAAGTAGCAATTTTCAGGAACCTTAACTACCTTATTTAATACCATTACCAAAGATGATATTGAGGAGAAGGGTGCACAGCTGGTCTCCAGGATGACTGCTAATATTAAACTCCTCTGGGTAGCAAAAAAGCTAAACCAATGGTTCTAGACTGTCAGGAGGTCTGGGAATGGGCAGAATAGTGGCATATGAGTTTCATGACAGCAAAGTGCAACATAATAATTTAGAAAATTTTTTAATCTAAATTGTATGGAATGAAGACTATTAGCTCTTCAGCTAGGACCCAGAAGAGAATTTTTTTCTAACAAACTCGGTCTGGTCAATCAAAAAGGTCAACTATATGAAAAAGGAGGAGAAGAAGGAGGACAAGAAAGGGGGAGGATGAGACATTGTACATATAATTACATACATACATATAGTTACAAATATATATGTGTACATATATATGTGTATATACACATATATGTATATATACAGAGAGATATATACATATACACATACATATAATATCATATATATGCAGAGAGAGAGAGAGACCAGCATTTGTTTAAAAGAACATGGTGTGTCCCTCAGAGGTGCTCTTTACAGTTCCCACCATTTAAACCTCGTGAAAGAATGTGATGCCATTTGAAGATTCCCAGAAGAGAATAAGGAAAAATAATAGGAAGAAAGAAGATGGATGGAGGGGACACAAGAAGATGATTAGATGATGGATTTTTCAACCTGAAAACACAAACATGGTCTTCCTGAAAAAAAGGCATGACTGGATAAACCATTAGGTTAGACTGAACCCCATTCACCGAACACAGGGAGTTTCCATTGAACTTGAGCAAGGTAAGCGTGATTCATAGAAACATAAACTAAAAGGTGTCAGGTCGGAATTGGTGAAGGAATGCAGGCACTTGAATGCCAAGAGGGACAAAGTGTTGCCCGGAGTGATACCTACCTAGAGGTTCATGAAGAAAAACTGGCATAAATTCCCTGAACTTTGTTTAGGATTGTTAAAGGATGATCAGGAAGCCTAAAACTCAACTCCTAGAGCCCTTAACCCTGTTCCTACATTCTTGTTATTATAAGTAAATCATAAAGAATTAAGTGATTTATTTTTTCTATCTTATTATGAGTACAACTTGTTGTGGATCAATATAAGGCCAACTGAATGTCCCATTTCTGTGATATTCAATCACACCAGAACATCCTCTTTTTTTGCCTTTCTGATTTTATAAATGTAAATTTCCTTTATAAGAGTGTAAACCCTTAGGGAAAAAAAAAAGATATACTAAATCTCTGTTATGAGTTTCCTTTAAACCCATGTCAAATGCGGTGGTAACCTAGCAACATCAGAGAGATGCGCTGACTTAAAAACCCAGCTGGCGTACTCATGTTTTTGTACTTGGAAGAAATTTTGTAATGGAAGCATACTTTATGAAGTGATTCATATGAGGGTAGTTCCTCTGATTTCAGCACTCCAAGTTTGTTCTGGCTTTGCTTGAGCCAGTGTGCACAGTGGTTGTAGCTGAATGTAAAGTGTGACAATGCTTTTCTTGCAGGTTTACCAGCATTAGTGGTGGCCACATCAGTAGGCTTCACCAGGACAAAAGGATATGGCACTGATCACTAGTAAGTCTGTCCACGGTGATAAATCTTGTTTATAATTAAGTAAGTCATCAAATATGCTTCATTAGTCTTGGCTGGCACTGCTGATGGCTTGCACTTTATCACTGAGTCATTAACAATGGTATGTCATATTACTTAGGAATGACGTAAGTGGCTTAAATGCACAAAAGGTAGACATTAAATGCTGCAGAACTATTCAGAATTCTTGTTTCAGTCTCCCATTTATTTGTAAGACCAGTGTCCTTAATTTCTAAAATATTTCAATATTTACTTTGCATGTTCAATCTCAGTACCTTTTTTAAAGAACTGGATAAATCTTGACATGTTTACATTTTAGAATATGATTCCAATGTGAGCTTCTGATTTCATAGATGATGGTATATACTTGTAGTCACCAAATTATGTCACGTTAGTTCAAGTTTTGTTGCTATGTTAGGGTAATGCATATTGAAACCTGTAGGTCAGGGAATCAATAGACTCCAAACTAGAAAATTCCTGGGCTATGGAAGAAATTAGAAGGGGGAAAAAGGAATGTGGCATCAGCCCACCCTAATCAGAGCTGGAATACTTGTAACATTCTATGAGAGAATTTATAAGTCAAGACTACATTTAATATTCCAAATGTGAAACAATGCACTTTCATATTTTACTTCATCTGCTCTTTCAAGTTGAGGAGAGAGTAGAGAAATGAGGAAAGAGATGTGCATCTTATTAGAGGCATACATACGTCTTAAAGAGAGATGTCGTGTTTAACTGTGCTCAGGTTTGAGATAGGGATCATTACTAATGAGGCCTTCCTGTGGGTACATCCAATTGGAGAGTGTGCCAAAAGACACCACTTCACCTGCCACCCGAAAGAAACATCCAAAGAATTGCAAGAACTCATGTCATCAGAGCACTTGCTTTTCTTATGCAATCTACAGTATGGAAAACCTCCCTGGTAATATATGCTGTAAAGCAGTCCTAGTACAGCACCATTACCTTTAAGCTATTGCTTTTCAGAGTAGCATGACTCTTTTTGAAAGGCACCATGTTGGGGACATGGAAAGAGTAGGATTATAGATGGCACAATTCCAACTTTCAAGGAGGGTATGATTAACAATGAATGCAATATGATGAGGAATGTATCAGTTTGAAGACGAATTTACACAAAAATGCAGTAGAAATTGAGTGGCAGTCTCAGAGACACCAAACTGAAGCGTTCTATCAGACTAAGGGCTTTTTCTCCAGGTATTTTATTTTTAAAATAGATATTAAATCGTCGACCTCAAAGTGGGAAAGTAGACTTTTATCTATCTGCTGTTATGGCCAAGGAGCAATAACTAGATGCAGACTTCGAATCCACACACACACACGCACATGCACGCACACACGCATACACTGATTTACATAGTAACATTCACTTTATTAAGTGTATATAATTCTGTGAGTTTTAACAAATGTGTAAGTCATGTAACCACCACCACAACCAATATAGAAAAGTTATTAGAAGAGAGAGAGAGAACAGTTATTGTTAGTTGTTGATTGTTGGTCATTTTGGAGGCAGTCTGCTGATTCTGGGGACTGAGAAATAAATGGAAAGGGTCAGAGGTCAAAGACAAGTGCGTGAAATGGTGGGCATGACTCTGCCTCAAGAAGACCTCTTGATGGCCCTCTGCTATGTGAGAATGAGTGTTTTTACCTAAGTGGTTACCATGTCTCTATCGATGCAAACCTGCATCTCTTGGTGAATCTAGTAATTGAAACAAACACAGCTGTATTTATTTTTATTCAAAAGCTTATCTTCAGTGATTTTTTAGTAGTCTAGGAAAAAGTAAAATAAAGAGAAAAAAAAACATGCAAAATGTAGATTATCCGTTCTTTGCAACGATGGCTTCTAAACCAATGTCTCCCACTACCTCAATGGCCTCAAAGAAGAACAGGTAAATGGCACATATGAGACTCTAAAAACACGCTGTTCTTGCTTCAAAGTATATTTGAAAAATTCCATAATGGATGTAAAGCAGCATTTTACAAAACTTAATCATCACCTTTGTACTGAAAGTCAGTATAAAAATCTCACTGCAAGAGTAATTTGTCTAAAATGTTTTAACTGCCCAAGAGTAAGACCTTATAATCAAAGCGTCTTTTCTGTGAGAGGTATGCAGTATTTCTTACTCACAAAATGCACTAATTTTAGCTTTTTTCCACATCTTCTGTGCTATTATTTTAAACTACAAACCTTTGAAATATGCTAAAATTCCAAGTTATTTGTATCACACTTTAGTGGTTTAACCCTTATCACTAATTTTTGTTAGTTTTTATCTGATGTTATTTTCAGCTGCTGGCTCTCCCTTGAAGGAGGACTGCTCTACGCTTTTGTGGGACCCGCAGCTGCTGTTGTCCTGGTAAACACCGAAATCAACTTAGTTTGTTTTCTTAGCAAAGGAAGGCTACCTCGTTTCCATTAGAGAGACACTTCTGTATTGTGTAGAAAGTTTAAAGTTCAATGAATCTTTGCTTAAATTTGAATGTTGACTGCTATTCAGGCCTTTATTATGCTAAAATATGCTTATTTTGAAGGCTGAAGAATATTAAACGTGGGAGTGTGGGATTTCTTTTACAGGAATTTCACATTTGTGACGAAGTTTAAGTTTCGGTAAATTCTTCCTCATTAATGTATAGAATTTCATCATTATTATTTCAGCTTCACACTACTCTGTATGAGCTACATTGTTATTGAGATCTCTTAATAATAACTGTGGCTGATACCAAATAGCAACAAGAAAAATATATGTTTGTGGGTCAAAGTTTCTTAGTCTCCGTGCTGCAGACATTTTGAGCTGGACATTTCTTTGTTGTGAGGCTGTCCTGTGTATTTATCAGCACACCTGGCATCTACCTACTAAATACCAATAATACCCTTCAGTTGTTAACAATCAGAAAATGTCTCCAGACATTTCTCAATGTTGTCTGGGGGCAAAAATCTCCCCCCTGCCCCGGCCCCAGTTGAGATCCCCTGCCATATGTTATGCATAAGGTTTACAAATTTTTCTTTTCTGAATCAGAAAATAATTCCTTTACATGTTTGTTTATAGGAACATGAAAATTTCCCACTAATCTGCCTTTCTTTCTCTCTCTCTGAATTTATTGATTACAAATCTTTCTTGCCTAATAAATCTTTGAAAAATGTTAGAAGAGAAACAATCTGAATTAAATACAAAGATCCATTTTGCTGTACAATTAGATTTCTAATTGAAAATTTACCCTTTGGTTTCTTGAACGATTCATTCAATAAATTGGAAGCTAGCGATATCTATCTTAATACCTCTGCATGACTTTTCTTCCTTTAAAGCTTGTTCTTCTGCCTCTAAATTATAACAGAGAGCAGGAACTGTTTGTGATTCACAAGAAAAAGAAAATCTAGGCATGAGGGTTAGAAGAGCATAGGGAAAATGGAACTATTGCACACATTTTTGTCTGCTGCATTAAATTTTTATTTAATCAATTGAATTATTTCCCTTGGCTACTAGGTTAACATACCTATAACCCTAAAATGAAGAAACAAAAAGTATGTGTATAATTGAAAGATAAAAGTTCTTTGGAGTGGTGATGAATTCCCTCATGATTAAATTGTAGATTAATAGAATCCATGGAATACACTTTTTTTTTTAGTTCAAATAATAGACGTACAAAGATGAGTACCTCTTTCTCTTGATCAAATGGTATCTTGTAAGGAAGCTATGAAGAGTGACACCTAAGTCCTTACCTAACAGGTGATTTGGATCTTCCTTACACCAGTAATTCAGCAGATTTCAGCTTTATGTTCCATCTGCCCAAAGCATATTGGAGAAGTGGAAGTTTCTTTTTTTATTAACTGGTCATCCTGCTTCATTTAAAACAGAAATTTTGTGAACTACTAGTTTCAGTGTAAAGGCTTCACCATTTGCATTGGGGGTCGCACCAAGATTCTTTTGACCATGGAGGGTGAGGGGCAAGAAGGGAAAAAGGAGAAAATATTTTTCCTTGATTATCTATCTTGGTTCCAGCATTGTACTTGATTCCTTTATCAGGAAGCGCTGGTAGGTTAGAGAACCGGGATCACTTAGAGTAAAGCTGCTACATATAGACCACAGTGGGGCTTCCCTGTTGGTCCAGTGCTAAAGAATCCACCTTACAATGCAGGGGACGTGGGTTCGATCCCACGTCAGGGAGCTAAGATTCCACATGCCTTGGGGCAACTAAGCCCGTGTGCCACAACTACTGAGCTCTCGCACCTCAACAAGAGAGCCCGCGTGCCACAACTACAGAGCCCATGCAACCTGGAGCCTGCGTGCCACAACTAGGGAGAGAAAACCTGCCCGCGGCAATGAAAGATTCTGCATGCCTCGTGGAAGATCCCGTAAGATCCCGCATGCCGCAACCACCCGACGCAGCCAAAACTAAATTAAATAAATACATACATAATAAATAAATCTTTAAAGAAAAATAGACCACAGCAATCTCTACAGCTTTTTACAATTTGACTTGAGAAAGACAAATATGTGTGATTTCATTTCAGCTGTATTATGCAGAAGACCTTTTGAGTGGATGAGAGAGTCTTAGAAAATGCTGAGAAGTGTTCAACAGAGCACATTGTAAAAATTAGTGTTAGTGTACATCCTAAAGGATGCTGCTGAGTTGAATAGGCTTCCTCCTTTGTCTAGAAAAGCATCGTGCATTAAAATGCTCCCCACCTCATGGGAGAAATAGCTGCACACTATGCAGAATTGAGGCTTTCTCTTCTCCCAGCTGGGAGCAACGACAAATCCTTAGCACCTTTGGATGCCAGGGCTCACCCTAGCTGCACACTGCAAGACAAAGACTTTTGATTCCCAGGCATAGGGTAAAACTCATTAACCAATTTATTTTATTCAAGGATGACTCAGAGAGAAGAACGCCAGCTTGGCATGGTATGGCAATTTAAAAGTTCGGCAGTTGAATGTTAATTTCCTCAGTGTAAGCTGCAAAGCATAGAAATTAAATATGCTTAATGCACTTTAAAACATTAAGGTCACACACCTTTCCAACTCATGAGAATCCTTTAAGAGACAGACACTAACACCACTGTTAAAGTGTCCCGTTTTCCTTTACACACTTGTAAAATATTTGAGAAGTGCTTCCTGTCACTACCATTGTGACTATATAATTCTGCCGAGGCTGTGAATGGATAAAAGTGGGTTTTCAGGAAAAATCAGGGACCTGATTCCCTTCAATATCATTGAAAGGCCAACCTTTGTTTCTATTTGACAGGTCAACATGGTGATTGGCATTTTGGTATTTAATAAACTTGTTTCAAGAGATGGGATCCTAGATAGAAAGCTGAAACACAGAGCCGGGTAAGCTGCAACTGGTGGATTTCAAAGGGTCTTTACCAGTGCGTCCCATACTCCAATCCCAGGTCACCGACTGCATTTGACTGTGCATTGAATTTTGTTCTTGACAAACTGGTGTGTATGGTAGATTCTGCCATTCAAGTTTCCAATGGGCTATTCCTAAAGAGCTGTGATCAAAATTTGAAAATAATTAAAAAAACCATTAAGAAAATCTGGATTTGTTTGTGCATATTGCCTCTTTGTAAGATAAGATTAAATATTGAGGCTAGCCTTGAAATGCTTGTCCTTGGGTGAGGGTTTCCAAAGACCTCCTAGTTTTAGTCACAAAGGACAGGAGAGTAGATTGAACATAATTTCAGTATGGGACACAAGAGAATCAGGACAAGCGAACCTTAGGAGGGCAAAATATTACATTTTCTTTGATTCATTGTATATATCAGAAAAAGTCTTCACTTGAAATAATCACTTCTGAAATACTATGTTTATCATATGTATTCATTTTTATGACATGTTCACTATAACTTGCTACAAAGAGTTAATCATAATTGTCACTTGCACATTTTAACCACTTATAAAATTTTGAAAATCATGTCCTTTAATTTTACGGTCATTGTAATATCACCATAGCTAATGATTTAATAACATTTCATGAGCAGGTTGATAGCAGCTTTTTAAAGTTATATTGCTAGCTCATATAAATTTGTAAAAACTTGAATGAAATATTAATGCCTTTGAATTTCCCTTTGTATCATTTTTTATAAAAAGTTTATAGCTTTCTCCTTTCTGTTTGACTGTACTTTCATTTAAAACTTAACCCTTAATTGTTCTCATTTTTTAATAATTTATTTATTATTGAATAGGCATAGTATTTTATCACTGACTGGTGGGAATTTCAAGTCCTTCGCATATTTATAATCTATGTAATGATTTATAAGACAAGATAGTCCAGGCATTTTTTTTCCTAGTAAAAGACTAATTTTAATGGCTTTCAGTATAAACTTGGATATCATTCATATCAAGCATTAGAACTTGCAGTGATGAATGAAAACATCATTGGAGGCCCCTTTCTGAGGGGGAATCACTTCCTATCTAGAGAGTGTCTTCACTTCAGATGAATCTCTAAAGCAACTTGAAATAGGCAGACTTGAACTTGTACAGACACTGAGCTTTCTATACCATGTGAACTTGAAATTGTCACACTATTACTCATTAGCCTGACGTATGGTTAGAATTGGAGCAATAGCTACTTCAGTTATTTCTTGTCTAGATTAATCAAGTTAGAATAAATTGTTGATATTGGGTACTGGATATAGAAACTCAGTTATGCCACTAGTGGTGTAGATTTGTATAATTATTGTTTTTAATTGGGGGGTGGAGTGGGTTAGTTGTTAGGATAAAGCTTTAAAATAAAAGAGCAAACCACGCTCAGTATTTATTTCTGCAATTTCCTAACTGTGTGTGTCTTTGGGCATGTTATTTCATCTTTCTGCAGCTCAGTCTTCTCAGCGGTAAAATGGGGATAATAACTCTCACCTCATAATAGAGGCTATGAAATACAATGTGTAAAAAACTTTCATTAGAATTTCTAGCAAATAGCGAGCACTCACTCAGAAGTTGGTGGCTATTGTTATGATGGGTGAAATGAAGAAACCAAGCTGGACAGTTTGCTTGCAAAGGACCCTGAACTTCTGTCAATCAAGCATCCATCATTCCACCATTCATGACACTGAAGTCAGAAAAAGACGAGATTATCAGAATGAGCTTAATGCTAAGGATTTATTAAACTCAGTCAGAATTTTTCTCTCATTTGATTATTTTATATGTAACATCCAGTTTGATTCACATAGCTCTTTGTAAGAGATAATATAGGTTTAGGGGAAATGACAGCATTGTCATATTATGAATTTACAAATTATCCATTTCAATCTACATAATAATTTTTAAACCTTTATTTCTAAAAATATCATTAGAAGTTATACCTGTTTTACTGGAAAAACTGAGTCAGTTTTTTTTTTTTTTTCTGGTACAAAGGCCACTGCTGGAGAAATAGAAATGATGTTAATACAAGTTGTAGAATCAGAATGCTGGTTACTGTCCAAAGCAGAAAAAGACTATTAACAAATTAATGACTCTAGGCTTAAATTTTTTTTCTATAGTAGAAAATCTTATTTTAACTTAAAGATTGAAATTTGCTCTCTATTCCAAAGTGTGATTGAATGTCATTTTTTAGAATATATGAGTATTTGCAGCTAATTTTTAGTTCACAGAGAAGCAGTGGGGCCAGTGATAAAGACTTCAGTGAAGAACAAATCATCAAAATTATCTAAAGAAACATTGAGCAGGAAGATAGTTCATTAACTTAACAATTGATCTCCCTAATTGTAAATATTGACCATTTCAGGTTGTTTATATATATATATATATATATATATATGTGTGTGTGTGTGTGTGTGTGTGTGTGTGTGTGTGTGTGTGTGTGTGTGTTTCTTTTGAAACATTATTATTTATTTAGAATCAAATATGGTACCAAGATGTTCCTCCTCCCATTTTATCTACTTCTTCTATCTATTCCCTTTCTTCTTTTTATCATCAATTATTAGAAACTGCCAGGTGTATAGATTATGCTCAATAAAGATTTATAAAGGAATGAGTGAATGAATATTTAAATAATAGTACAATAGTTTGACAAGTTTTGTAATACCCAAACTAGATTAACTTTTTCTAATACATAAGGTGTATTTACCAAGGAGGAATTTATTGTAAATATCAACACATCTTATATAAAATGATAGTTGGTAGGAATGAAAACAAGATACAATGACGTGTCTTTTTAGAACATCTCAAGTAAAATATTTTATTTTCTCTTTTTTTTTCTGCAACAGAACTTTCTCACCTACTATTTTAAAGTATATATTGTGGAGACCACTTGTCTAGGCATTCTCCTGGGAGCAGTTTCACACACACCGGCCATTGGGGCACTCATGAACCAAACTGGGTAGACTGTTATTACTTATTTGGAAAAGTCTGGACACCTGTGTCTAGTACATATGCCCTGGGTTGAAGCAGTAAAGTGAATGGTTTAGAATCATATTCTCCATACCCATATCTAACTCTGAGAGCTTTGATTTTTCTCAGGGGATCTATGGATCAATTTACTTAATAGCTTTCAGATTTATCATCACATCCAAGTGCAATTCAGCAGTGAAGACACCTCTTTGAAAGAAACCAGACTTTCTGAATTAGGAGCCCCTTATGACTTTCTCTGTTCTGCCATTTTTATTTTACACATAGTAATACAGGCCCACCACAATATTATTTTTTTGAAAAACCTACTGGGCAAACCTATATTTTAGACATAAACATCACATGGGAATGGACAAGAGACCACAGAAAATTATTTCAAAGTGTTTTGAAATTTGATTCAAGTAATTCTTTTTGGTTTCTCCTAAAATGATAGGGTTCTAAAAACCAGTCATTTTCAAAGGACATTTTTTCTAAAGAAAAATGTGTCAAGTTTTTCTACGTAGTGTGACTTTGCTTCTATGAGATAACAGATTGAATCTGAATTTACCTCCAATATCCTCTAGACTTGAATAGACCATTTAAAAGCTATTGGAGTCTATGACAAAATGTGCAGAAAGAATATTTTGAACTTGGTGACTATGTTAAATGTGTTTTATTAAACAGAAAACTATCACTCTTTTTATTATCAACTAATATTTCATCAAATTTCATCAGGCCCTATATTCAGATCATCCTAAAATGTAGATAGTACATTGATGCTATAAGAAATTTCCAAATATGAATATGTTGAGATAAAACTACATCTTCCACAAATGACTAAAAGCCTAAAATATGTATCTCGCTATATTGGACTTCTGAGATACATGTGTACATTTCAGAAGATTTTAATTGATATTACGTGTCTTCTGTAAGTGACATTGAAAATCTTTGAAGCTAGGAATCCTTACCTGTTTGATTATCAAGGGTCTGAATAAAGGTTTTTCACTGTATGTCTACACAAACACATGCTTTTGTTTAACTCAGTGTATTGGGCAACTTTGATCTGTAGACATAAGGGCCATTTATGGTGTAAATTATGGAAATATGCTTCGCATGTAACAAAGACCCATATTATTAAGCGGTGAATGTTACAAAAATAATGTGTAGTGTAAATGCATCTTTAACACGACCGAGAGCGTTCTTCTTTGATAAATATGCTTTTCTGCATGAAATCGTATTTAAAAGCTAACTTGCAGTGGCAACTTTTTTTTTGGTGACAATTCAATATTTTGTTCTTTTTGTGGGTGTTCTGTTTGTTTGCAGTCAGATGAGTGAGCCTCATAGCGGTTTGACGCTCAAATGTGCCAAGTGTGGAGTAGTTTCAACAACAGCTTTGTCAGCCACCACCGCCAGTAACGCCATGTTAGTCCCAATCATTTACATCTTCTTGTGACAAATCTTTTACCGTGCATGTGAGAAAATGCTACAATGGAAAAAAAAATCATGTTTGCTAATATTAGAGCTAAGAGCATACTTAAATATCTATAGTTTGCAATGGCTTTTGTAACGATTGTGGGATTGTTTATCAAAAAATAAATAAAACTATCAAATGTTATCTGCTTTGTGGTTTCCAAGTTAATGCCTTGGTGCCACCTACAAGAATGCTTTGTTGAACTGGGGTTTGGTTATCGCCTGGGGCATACGTACATGCAGCTACGTAATGTCGCTTCCTCTGTGTTCCAACAGGGCGTCTCTTTGGAGCTCCTGTGTGGTGTTGCCCCTTCTGGCTCTGACGTGGATGTCTGCAGTTCTGGCCATGACAGACAAACGCTCCATCTTGTTTCAAATACTTTTTGCTGTGTTTGATTCATTGCAAGGCTTTGTGATCGTCATGGTCCACTGCATTCTTCGGAGAGAGGTGAGAAAGATCATTCTGCAAGAGAGAAGAATGATACTTAGAAGAGTATTTTCCATGTTAACAAATAGGATCTTTTCTTTTAATAACTTGATCTTCAGGTTAAAGCTGGTCTCCTCTAAAGACAGTCATTTGGGAGTCAACACTAACGAGAAATGCTAAGGCAAAGTTCAAGGGGGCTCCCTGGACCCTGAAAGTGACAGATTAAAACAGATGGGGTGATGCAAGGGAAAACGCAACCAGAGGTGCCAAGAGCCAGGGACAGTGGGTTCAAGAGAGACTATGATGCAATCATAGGTGTAGATAAGAGGGTGGGCGGCGTACCTAAAATGTAATTGTGATGGTATTTCTTAAACCTGTTCCTTAACTCATGCTTCTACACACAGCATAACCCCATTCTTCATACTTAACAGACTTTGTTTTAGAAAGGAAATGTTGAAGATGAACGAGGGGTTCTTTTGTCTCTGTACTAAGGTGCGGTTAAGGTTACTCAAAGGGGATGATTTTCATATGGATGTCAATGCTCAGAAAATACAAAAAATAGACACAGTGGAGCGTGATTGGGCAGTAATTGTCCCCAAGGGCTGTAGGTCTATAATCACAGCGTTTCTGCAGGTCCTGGGTAGGTGTTTTGGCAGCAGTGAAGGAAAGAAGTCATCCTTCATGAGACACTAACCTGCACCAAATCCATCAAGATCAGTGATGGAGTTCAGACTTGAGTTGTTTAGGGATAAAATATTGTTTTCCAACTGGTGCAACAATGATTCCGAGTGCTTGCAAGCATCAATGCAGTGTTTACAAGGTTTATGAATCATTTGAGCATTTACTCTGGGGACGGTGGTGACCAAAACACACAGTGACACAGTGCCATGCTAGTAATTTTGAGAAGATGGTCTCCACTGTCATTTCACATTATCTAGCTTGTTTGATAACTTTATTATGATGTGCACATTGCAAAAAGACACATGCGCATCTGAGTACACATCTTATAGCTTTCACAGCGATGAGTGAAGGTCAGCAAAGGTTTTTACCTCATTTACCAGATGAGGAGAACAGTATTTCTGAGCCACTTTAGTATAATATAGATGTCAGCAATAAACCCACATGTGTATTCCAAGAACATCGTATGATGTAAAACAATGAAAACAGAAGAATGATTTCACATTGCAAGGGGAAGGGGGGATTTCATCATTTAAAAAATCTGATCTAGGTCTTCGTTACCAAGACATCACAAATTTCTACCTAGAATATCAGCATTAAAAATCTTCCAAGTGTTGAATTTTTTATAGACCAAAGTTGCTTAAAAGTTAAAAAAGAAATTGAGCTATGTTCTTCTCCAACCATAACTATCCTGAGAGTCTTCTGTGTTAATGTTATGTCTAATATGTTAACGTTATCTCTAATATGTTTATGTAACAAAATTGTTCAAAGTGTGTAGACACATGGTACATTTTTGATTGACGATTAAGGATGAATAGAGTGGGCTGTAAGCAAGATCCATGATTTATCTGCATGAGATTTTCAGAAGAGATTAATACTTTAGGTGTTAAAGAGGAAAAAAATGTCCCAACTCTAAGTAAGCCTCTCTTTTTCTTCAGAAATAAGCTCTCTAAAAAGCCTTGGGCTATGATCAAAACATTCAGGTTTTAATGTGACAGATATTTTGTTGGCTGATTATCAAAGTTGTGCTGCTTGCATGAAGAAAAATATTTGGCACAAAAATTCAGTTCCATCAGAACTTTCCCATACTTGCTAATTGGACTAATAATTATTAAAAACATGATTTAAGGGTAATTAAATCATATAATAAATGCTTCTGTTAAATAGGTGTCTGTAAATATATATTTTCTGTATTAATTGGGAATAAGACTATGGATATTGGCACTGTTATTATTGCATTTTCAATGATTAGTTCAAATTGAATAATTTTATAGATGATAAATTAATAGCAGAGTGTCATGTCTCTCATTCCAACACTGAAATGGAAACTTGCATATCTAATATTTTTTCATTGACCCTTAAAAATACCCTGTAACAGTGCTATAAATACACAGAGCAGATTTCAGTTACAGGCAAGTCTCTTTCAGAATTCCTCAGTGGAAATTGTTACTGAAAAACCAAAAAAAACCTGTTTAAATTTTGCAAATCCCAAAGACCACATCATAAGGATGTCTCACTGAATTCACAGAAATTCTTTCTGACCTTCTAAATGTGTGTTGCCCAACACTAGCAATGGGTCTATCTCATGTTACCTGTGATCACACTGCCCTAGCATTAACCACAGTCCAGGAGAATAAGGCATCTTTCCATATCCTTGCTATATCCTGTGAACAAACATTTCATAAAAATAGACCAAAGCAGGGCTTCCCTGGTGGCACAGTGGTTGAGAGTCCACCTGCCAATGCAGGGGACACGGGTTCGTGCACCGGTCCAGGAAGATCCCACATGCCGTGGAGCGGCTGGGCCCATGAGCCATGGCCACTGAGCCTGCGCATCCGCATCTGGAGCCCATGCTCTAAAGCGGGAGAGGCCACAACAGCGAGAGGCCCGCGAACTGCAAAAAAAAAAAAAAAAAAAAAAATAGAACAAATCAAATAGACGTAATAGCTACCTGTAAAATATTGTATAATGACTCAAATCTAGTAATCTACTTGATAATCCCATAGGAGATGCTAGGAATACAGTTTTATTTCTACTGCTTTCTTCACTTTAAAATATTTTTGTCACAATAATTCAAGATAATTTATATGGACTTTTTCTTTCTTTCTTTCTTTTTTATTTGTTTAATATTTATGGTGTTCTTGCTGTATGCCAGCACCTAAGCTAAATGTTTATTTTTTAAATGTTTATTTATTTATTTATTTGCCTGTGCCACACACCTTGTGGGATCTTATTTCCCAAACCAGGGATTGAACCCGGGCCCTCGGCAGTGAACGCGCAGAGTCCTAACCACTAGACTGCCAAGGAATTCCCTGGTCTTTTACTTTCTTAAAAGTATATAAGCAATGTAAGGAATATTCCCTTCAATTTAGAAAGGGTCTGTGTAGAGATAAACATATTTCTGTTTCTGTGTATTTTTGATACCTACTAACATAATATGGTTGTTTGTAGTCTTTAATGAATCATCCAATATGAATTCAAAAGGCTTTGGAAGCAACCTAAGTGTCCATCGACAGAGGAATGGATAAAGAAGCTGTGGCACATATATGCAATGGAATATTACTCAGCCACAAAAGGAAATGAAATTGAGTTATTTATAGTGAGGTGGATGGACTTAGAGTCTGTCACGCAGAGTGAAGGAAGTCAGAAAGAGAAAAACAAATACCATATGCTGACACATATATATGGAATCTAATTTTTAAAAAATGGTTCTGAGGAACCTAGGGACAGGACAGGAATAAAGATGCAGATGTAGAGAATGGACCTGAGGACACGGGGAAGGGGAAGGGTAACCTGGGAAGAAGTGAGAGACTGGCATGGACATATATACACTACCAAATGTAAAATAGATAGCTAGTGGGAAGCAGCTGCATAGCACAGGGAGATCAGCTTGGTGCTTTGTGACCACCTAGAGGGGTGGGATAGGGAGGGTGGGAGGGAGACTCAAGAGGGAGGGGATATGGGGATATATGTATACATATAGCTGATTCACTTTGTTATACAGCAGAAACTAACACACCACTGTAAAGCAATTTTACACCAATAAAGATGTTAAAAAAAAGTCAAAGATAAGACAACAAAAAAAGGCTTTACCCATATTGACTTTTATAGTCTTCTGTGAAGCAGGTGGGTCTGCACAGAAGGGAAGAGAGCCTTGCAGTTTAAGGAGGAAAGAAATGAAATACTGTAACTGTGGCATTTTGAATGTGATGTGTGTGGGGCTTCATCCATTTTAAAAGTGGCTTTGCTTTAAGTGGGTCGAATTAGAAAACCTAAATTATTTCAAGTCAGGAGGAGAAGGAGAAAGGATCACCCTACTACCATCTCAACTCAATTATATTTCACTTTTCTAAAAAAGCAAATTGATTCTTTGACTAGCAGTTTGTTGTGACCTCCAGAGCTGATATCTTAATATTTCAGTTTCATAAAATGTGTATTCTTGAAGTACAGGGTCTTCTTTGAAGCCCCTTTCTCTTTTGAATTGCTTTAGCAGATGTCACTGACAGAAGTGGAAACACCAAGAGGGAATAAGAATATTTTTTAAAATTAAACCATCTGATTTATCACAACATATTACTTTCAGCAACAAACCTAGACCTTGGAAACTAATATGTGTCATACATAATGAGACAGGATCTAACAGAACAAATATAGGTGTTTCCTTCATTTAGCCATCATTTCTTGAGAAGAATTCATTTGCAACAGGCACATAGTGACATAGCCACTATTTACTATTCTCCACATTGCTATGGAAATTCTAACTGCACAAGAGTTATGAAAGCTTTGAAATAGTTCCTGTTGCTAGGAAACCACTTTCCTGGTGCCTGTCCATTCTTCACATCTCTCCTGTCTCTGGCTGTGCCTGGCTCTAAGACAGTCAGACAGCTTGATGTCAGAGGGGTAAAATAACAAGATGGTAGTACAAAATAAGCTACAATAAAACACCTTCACTGAAAGGAAGGGAAAAAGGAAAGTACTTAAATGGATAATTTTGTTGTATCGGTATGTGAGGATCCTAGGGCTGCTCTGTACATCAGTAACAGGGCCAAGCTCATCTTTTCTCTTTCTCCAGCACTGGCAGGAGAGCCAGGCTCTGCCAGAGGAGGTCCCAGAAGTTTCATCCAAACCTGGGAAGTGATTTTGTAGCAAATGCTTTAAATAAACATGAACAGTTTTTTCTTTCTTTCTGTTTCTCCCTTCCACCATTTTTTTCTGTCAATGTCTCATTTTGTCTTATTGTTTTTGTAAAAATACAGATAAACAAACTTATTTACAAACACATGACAGTCACTATATGAAGTAGACAAGCCTCCTTAGCTATCTCATCTAAAACCAATATTCTTCCCAGGTCATTTTAAAAAATAAATGAGGCCAGTAGTGGTGAAATAACTAGAGAGCAATTTGAAAAGAGGTCGTATTGCATATAAAAAAGTTCAGATGGAGAGTTGCATGAATCTCCCAGCTTGATCTACAGGGAATTTAGGTAGCACTTATGACCACGGAAGAAGGTACATTGTAGAGCCCCCTGAAGAGCAGGGACTTCAGTGGGTTTTGAAGATGAGGGAGTGGGTGATAGGAGACTTCAGAACTTAACGGGGTCTTGATTAAGAAAGCGAAAGTTTCAAGTGGAGGAAAATTGAGAGAGGGTCCCGGGCATACGACTTCCAAGAAATGAAGCCTGTGGTGAGTGGTAGAGAGTTGACTCTCCTCTGAGACCACCTGGGTCACATGGGGGCATAAAACAAGTGGAGAGATTTTTTTTTAGTGGCTCTGACTGCAGCACCAAAAGAAAGACAGAACTGATGACATATAAGGGCACAGCACTAAGTGATGTTTTAGAGTTTTCTCCTTGGGGTGTGCAGCAGCCTTGGTGAGAGGCCACAGTGTGTCATGAAGAATAGATTTTAGAAAGTGAGAGAGTTGCCCAGGGTGGGGAGCGTTAGGGTTCTCGTCCTTGCTCGGAGGGAAGTTGGGTTAAAGGGAGAGCGAGGTGGGTTGCTAAGAGCTTTATCTTGGTCGGGCTGAATTGAAGCTTTCAAAAGAAATACATTTAAAGATTTTGTTTTTTTGTTTTGTTTTTAATAAGATAGAATGTGTGTCTGGAAGTGGGAGGATGGCTAAAGCTACCGCAATAAAGCTGGATTTTAATCGGAACAGAGGGTAGGAAGCACAGAGAGTGCCTTTAAATAGGAGCGTGGACAGGACCCACGGAAGGACCATATAAAGCCCTCTATACTTTTCCCCAGAAATCACCAGGCTCCCTTCACTCCATAGTCATCTCATCTCTTAGGCAGGAGAATATAAGTCTTATATCTCACTCCAGATTAGGTTTTCCTGATTGGAGCATAATTGCAATTATGTCATGAATATTTCTATCCATCTTAATCTGCATGCGTGGTTCTCCAACTCCATATAGGAGACTAACAAAAGCATGAAATCAGATTAGTACAATGGCGTCAGTGAACAAATTAAGACACAGAGAGCTCATGGCAGAGATTGGTAAACTCTGGCATGTCTGCCAGGTAGCATCCAGCCATGGCTTACTGTTACCCCAAATTCTTCGGAGTGCCTGGCTGCATGGAAGGGCAAATCGCACCTCTCTCTCTTTTCAGACCCCAGAGTCCCAGCTTGCAACAGTGTTAAACTGGTGACAGGAAGTTGAGTATGTTTGAAATAAAGTTATAAAATTAATAAAAGAAATAAGAGGTCATGAGTTAAGTTTTTATTTTCTGCCTTGACGTGGATGGCACGAGGCTATGATGAAGTAGCTTCGGTGAAGGCATGGGTGGATGTGGCTGGTGTATGATTTCCCTTTCCTTCTTTTCTCTTATGCATGCCGAAGAAATACTGTTACATTTTTTTCATATCATGTATGTGAAATGCTGTCTGGGACAGCTTATGTGACCCCCAAATCTGATACAAAAAAAGAGTAAAAGCTGTGACAATTTTGAGACTAAGTGAAAGATCCTTTAGGTGTTAGAGAATTCCGATAGAAAATCATTAGGACTGAAATTTGGGACCGAAGTTCATATTTTCCCTTCAACATATAGCAAATGAAACCACTTTTGTTCATTTCCCTTGCTATCAGAGAGGTCAAATAATATTTTAACAGTGTGTAGTCATTCACGGTGCTTCTGTGAATTAGTATTAGACACATGAAATTGACAACACTCTTGTTCAGTTAATGGTGAAATTATATGAAATTTCATGTAATTAAAAAGCCATTCAGGGCTTCCCTGGTGGCGCAGTGGTTGAGAGTCCGCCTGCCGATTCAGGGGACACGGGTTCGTGCCCCGGTCCGGGAAGATCCCACATGCCGCGGAGCAGCTGGGCCCGTGAGCCATGGCCGCTGAGCCTGTGCATCCGGAGCCTGTGCTCTGCAACGGGAGAGGCCACAACAGTGAGAGGCCCGCGAACCACAAAAAAAAAAAAAAAAAAAAGCCATTCATACAGATGTGAATCAATAGAAACAATAGTCGATATTAGATTCAGAAAATAACCAGAACATTTAAGAAACTTCTCTCCTCGCAAGCTAACAATCTAAAAGAATTACAAGAATGTAACCTTATTTCTTTTCTTTGCTTAAAATGATCTTCTGGAATTGGGAAGTCAGGAAGAAAAACTGGAGGTAAAGCTGTCTTCTTAAAAGGTGAAGCTTTGTGGTCTGTAGCTAAATACAGAGCCTGCTTCAAACAGTGCAGCTCTCTCCTGAAGCTTCCTCTAAATTGCAGCACTGCCAAGCAATGCTCCATGCTCTTCCCCAGCAATCTCTAAATCTGGCACCAACTTTCGCAGTGACATTGCCAGCTGCCTTCGAAGCGGGGACCAGCAGAGAAGCCCTCACTGGCTGCTGCTGAGATGAACTGAATCACTGCCCCTAGGGGAGGGACAGGAGAGAGACACGCCCTGTGGACCTCTTTGAACTCTGGTCTCATCCAGGAATCTGTCCACAGGAAAAGGGTTGATAGCTTTTTCAGGAGATTTTAGAGCAGCCCCAGCAGGATCTGGTCGGGATAACTTTGGTGGTGCCTGGCAGGATCCTTTCAGAAGACAACCTTTTAGCCTACTGTGGTCACCTCACCTTATTTTTGGAGATGTTTCTTGCCACTCTTTTTTATTTCACGACATGATACCAGGTTTCCTTAAAGTCTCCTAAATATTCCAGGACTATTCACATACCAATTCTTTGCTACACCCCTGATACTTTTTAACCCTCTGTCTGATGTCAAGGTGAAAGATCTATGGCAGAGTATTATAAAAAGAGGACATTTTGAAATCTAGATTTTAACTGTGCCAAAATTGGTATTAAATATTTCATTATTCTAGATGGATTTGTTTAAAAATTGTATTTACTGGTCCTACATAAGTTTAAAACATGATTGATATTGGAAGAATTCAGGTATAATGATTTTATTATCTAAAAAGAAATTTTAAATTAAATTGGTACCTCAAATAAGTGACTCGTTCTCCACAAACAGTCAGTCAGCTTAAGGAGTTTAAATAGTAAATATCTGAATCTTCTAACAGTTATTTTTCTTCAGTCTTAATCACAAGGCAAGAAAGACACCAAGACTATTATTGGCCAGTGTTGTAAATGCTACTTTTGGCACAGAAAATTTTAATTTCAGCATGCAATAGCCAGATCAAGATTCTGTCTTTTGTTTGTTTTTATGCTTTCTCCTTTTTTGGAATTAAGGTCCTTGTAGACTTGGTTTTTTAAAACTTCAAGTTGTTCTCCATAAGTACAATACACATTAGTTCACCAAAGATAAAAGTCTCTTTGTTTACCTGATAGAACATTCATTTAGTTATCAAAATGTTTTCAAATAGGTACAGATGCATTTTCCAGGTACTGTCCTGCTTGAAACACCCTTTTCCGTGAAAATAGTACACAGTACAAAATCTAGTCTAGTCTAGTCAGTGTTGGATAAATATTTAAGGTTAGTTCAGCTAGATTGCCTGAATGCATTTTTAAGATTTTTTTTAATCAAACAGAGGAGTTTCTCCTGCAAATCTTTCTGAATTAGAAGGAACAGAGGCACTAAAAGTGTCAGAGAATCCAACACTTAAATCATGGCATTTATATGACCAGTAAAATGACCTTGAATTTACTGTAGAGTTTTTATGCTTTTCTGCTTTATATTTCTTGTGACTAGCATTGACTGATTCATGTAGCTGACATCATTCTCCAGTATGGAAATGCCTTTAAGCCATTGTCATATTTGGGAGTTTGGTAGTTTAAGGTATCGATTTTGTATGTGTGTGTTATGAAAAAGAGATTTCTTTTATATCTCCTTCAAGCAGTCATATAGTGGATTTTGAAGAGAAACTTACAGGAGTTACTTTTCCGTATTTCATTGTCAGACAAAAATATCCTCGACAACTGCACTTTGAAGGCCTGAAAATAGAATGGCTGATGAGCAAGAGTTAATGTTTCATTTTACCAAGAGCCACCTTTCATATTTTATGGATGCTGGTGTTCAGAAGCAGATTTTAAACAAATTCATGTGACAAGCTCCTGGAAGGCAACATTTCTAACATATTATTTATCTTCTTTTATAAAGTGTGTGCTTCTTTAACAGTTACCTCGGGGCACAAACAGAAAATTGGCAAGTACCTATTTTTCTAACATTAGTTCTTAGAATTGTTTTTCTGAAACAGATATACTTTCTTAGAGTTTTCCCCCAAATGCAAATTTCTGTGTAACAGAAACAGAGATCATCTGGCAAACTGGAGATGCATTACCTTAGAGTATAATGATCTTCTGATTATTAATTGTATCACTTTATGACTCACAGCTATTACTTCTTAATCTAGGAAGCATTCGCTTCTAAAGAGTCTAGTTTGTCCATACCACGTCTCCTCCAAGGGAGAAGCTGGATGAATTAGTTCCGAATATGCATCCAGGTCTTCAGGAAAAGATGATCAGACTAAATTTCACTGAGCCTGATGTGTCTGAAAGAGGAAATAAGAAATTACCTCACCCGGTTGTATCAGACAACGCCTTGTTCTTTTTTTCCAGAAAGTTCCAGATTTAGAAATATTAGAATATACACACTACTATATATAAAATAGATGAACAACAAGGACCTACTGTATAGCACAGGGAACTCAATATCTTGTAATAACCTATAACAGAAAAGAATCTGAAAAAAAAAATATATATATATATGTATATGTATAACTGAATCACCCTGTTGTACACCTGAGACTAACACAGCATTGTAAGTTAAGTATACTTCAATTTAAAAATGGTTAAAAAAAGAAATATTAGAATCAGGAAATGGAAGGGTCAGAGAATATGGAGCCCACCCCCCACTTAATTCACAGCCATAGTGGTTGCATCACCAGGATCAGAACCTGAGGGGAGAAATCCACCACGTGGGCAGAGGTCTCATGATGGAACTGCAGTCAGGGCTCAGTGGTGGTAACTAAACTTCATGTCACTTTCCACATCTTGCCGTTTGGGAAAGAGGCTGCTAATGAATTTTTGAAATGGGTGAGAGGAGCTGAAAACAGCTTAATAGGTTCAGGGCTTTTTATGGCCAATACATAAACTATGCACATCTCACAACCAGTGACAGGATATTTTATATACATGCTTTGCAACACTGGACATCATTAAGTTTCCCTACAATGGTGCTTCAGGAAAATAGAAGGAATGTCACATCATCTGTGCTTTGTTTGGTAACCCAATAAGACAGATTATAATAAACAAGGAGGGGAGTAACAATAATGTGAAGTCAGAAAAGCCAAATACTAGTAAAATGACGTTGCCATTGACCTGACTTATGGTGATGCCCACCAGCAAGCTTGTTAGGGACCTAATGAGCCTCAGGAGGTGGACAGACCAGCTGACACAGAGGTACCATGACTTCAGAGTAGCTGTCGGTTGATTTGTGTGTTTGTTATTCATCTATTCAGGTTTATCCACGTACTATTTAAAAAAGGATTTAACGTTCTTTGAATTTCCTTGTGATGTGTTTGTTCTTTGCTCAGAATCCAGTTGTGAAAGTATATTAAGGAAGTTTGGCTTTGCTAAGTAGCCTTTTTTGTTTTTGTTTTTGTTTTCCATGAGAATCAACCAGAAACAGAGTAGTTTTTGTTATCTTTTTGTTTCATTGTGTGTGGGGTTTTTTTTTGTTTTGTTTTGTTTTTTGTTTTTTTTTTTTGCACATAAGGGCACATAGTACTTGAAGCAAGACAAGAAATGATCTCCCCAATATGCGTTACATAAGACATAAAAGGAAAATCCCAGATCAATTTTGTTCGACAGATCATTGAGTCATCTCATTTTTCCCTATGTTTAAAGCTGTTATGAAGATTATGCCATAATAGTAAATCCCCCTTGAAAGACAGGCATACTGTTTGTAACAGTGGAAATAATCCTGCAAGAATCAGTATTGAGCCAGACACAGGTATCAGGACAGCTGAGGAGTTCCCAGCACCTCCCTCTACAGATGGTGGCAAATGATGAATTCCCTGGGCATGGACCAAAGTCCAGGTGCACCAAGTAAACAAAACGGGTATTGGATCATCAAAACAGTGATAATGGTTTTCTCAGTCAATTGCCAATATAGACAGTATCTGGTCATTACCAAGAGAAAAGAAAATGAATGTTTGTCCTTTTTTCACAGGTTCAAGATGCATTTAGATGCCGATTAAGAAACTGTCAGGACCCAATCAATGCTGATTCTTCCAGTTCTTTTCCTAACGGGCATGCTCAAATCATGGTGAGCTTTTAATTCCCCTCTCAGTCTTCATTCAGTCATGATTTCTCAAGGGAATAAGCAAATATTCTTAGTCATAAAATAGTATCAAAATTCCATTTTGAATGACTTTGTAGCTCGGTCACAGGCTTGGAACTCTGATACCAGATGACGGTTCTGTCTGGACTGGTTAGGAGTCCTGGATCTGTTATTGGACCCTTGATGTGTTGAGTGTGGGGTTTCTGGGCAACACCAGGGGGTATGTTCATCCTCACACAGAGTTAGGGTTAACATTGTGTCCATAGGATCATGTTTGTTTACACATCAGAACAGGATGGTACCTGCACATCTGGTCTTAAAGCGAGACCTGAAGTGGTTCTCGCCTTGCTTCCCATTCAGATTCCTCAGAGGAGCCGCACTCCAGACCAAGGAAACCAGCGTCCTGGGATAGAACCCAGGCATTGGTGGCTCCAGGGGGCAGCCCAAGATGAGAGCCACTGCCCTAAAGCATGAGGGGCAGACACACTCCCAGAAGAAGGCCAACCATTGTACATGAGCTCTGACTGTTGTTGGGATAAGGGGTACTTTACACATAACCACTTCCATATATTTTAGAAGTGAAGTAAGGTTTAAACTGTGTCATTAACATCATGGCTTAAATAGAGTTTGCTTAGTAATATGCTTGATTTTTTATCAATGTCTTTGGATTAGGCAACACAAAAACAGTCTAAATGATATACTAGTAACTAAGAGAGGAGAAGGAATAATTAATTCCTTATTAAAAACAAAGATAAATACTGATATCTTGAATCTAAATGTTGATTAAGATGGGCTAATTTAATTTCACCATTAAAAAATAAACTAATTTGTTTACAGTAAAAGTTTGGGGAAAATATGAGGATGGAACTAAACTCTAAGCAGGTTCTCTGCCAGATTAGTATTGTTTAATCTTCAATTTTAATTCCTAAGCCTGAAAGTCTTTTGTCACATTTGCATGAAAATGGATCATCAGAAGAGCCTAGTTTGACTATTAAGGATTTGACAAAGCTGTATTATAAGATATTGTATTACAAACAATATATTCAAAATGAATGCATAAAAATATAAATAACAAAGACATTTATTTAAGTATCTTCATAATATTTCACATTCCAATCTTTTTATTGTGATTTAAGGAATTGCCTTGAAATTCTGTTTTTTTACATCTGGTGTTAGATGATCATGGGTATAGTTTTGCCTTATTAAAGTCATACACCATGTTCCCATTGATTTTATCCAACATGTGGTCTCTAGAAAATACTCTTGAAAACAATTTGATTATTCCTTGATAAAATTCCTTTGCACAAAACAATATCCTGGTATCTCGTAGTCAGATATTTGTTAACTTCAGATAATTTGGTCAGTAAAAGTCACTTGAGGTCTTCATTAAATGACGATTCTATGTCATTATTTCTTGTTACAGACAGACTTTGAAAAGGATGTAGACATTGCTTGTAGATCAGGTAAGAATATTTGAATTTTGAAAATATAATCATTAGATATTGAATCCTTTTTATGATTTTTGATCTTAAAGAAAATGCTGTGGTTTACCTATCACATATTCCTGTAAATGTGTAAATTGAGTCTTTCAACTGGAAGCATTGTAATAGCAGATGTAGGAGAGGGGGGAGGGAATCAGAGAGAGGGAGAATATGAATGGGGAATGCGAGGAAGTGAGAATGGTTGATTGGGAGCACTGTGACCACGGGAAAGCATTGACTTGGAGACAGAAGCCTTCCATCCACCTATTACTGGTTGTCAGGTGTAAGCCCAGTCAAGTTGATGTCTCTCTGTGCCTCAGTTTCATCTTCCATGTTGGAAGGATGAAATACCATTGTGTGTGAGTGTGTTTGTGTGTGTGTGTGTGTATCACAGCTTTGTTGCTGTATTTTCAGAGCATGCGCACACCATCTTAGAGAGCTGGGTCCCAGGAACAGTGTTTCCAAAGTCTGTTCTCCAGCCTGTGGACACCCACCAAAAGTAGATGAATAATGTTCCTTTATATTGGGACAAAATATACCTTATTTAACCTTTTATTCATTGGTTTTCGTGGTGCCTTTGAGAATAAGAGTGAATATCCACTTCACCTAACTATCCAAGTATTTGAAAGCAAATACTACTTAGCCCAATCTAGGTCTTTTTTTTTTTTCTTTTTCCAGACTAAACAAATCATGTTTCTTCACTCATTCCTCAGAGCATCCTCCCAGGCAGACATGGTACCCCAGGTGTCAATCATTTGAAATTATGGTGCCCAAGTTTTAACTATGCTGCCCACACTTAGCCAGGATTTATCACAGTTGGCTCTTTCCTTGTATTAATGCTATCCACCTTTGCATCTGATTTCATAGCAGCTGGTACAATACTAGTGTCAACTGATTATCATTTAAAATCTCCAAGACGTTTTGTAGTAGCTGTCAGGGATTTCCCAGTCTATGATATGCAAAAGTTCTGGGGGTTTTTTGTTTGTTTGTTTGTTTGTTTTTGTCCTTGATGAAAAATCTAGCCTTTGCATTTATCTCTATTTGCTACTATCTTACTGGTTTTAGGTTACCATTCTATCCATTTGAAATTGTTTGGCCTTTGAAATTTTGATAAGAATGCCTTCTAAATCTTCATCCAAACTTTCCAAATAAAGGAGTTATATTCATCTTGTTCTCTTTTGTTAAAATACCAATTTTCCCCAGATTCATTGTATTCTGAAATTTAGTATTCTTAATATTAGGCCAGTATCATTATTTTATTAGAAAAAAATTCTTTTAATTTTTCATTTTCTGTCTGTGCCCTTTTTAGCTGAGCTTATCAGAAACTTGCCCCTGTGTTTTTGTAAAGATTTCCTTCCATGTTGAGATATATTTAGTGTTAAAGTCTCAATTCCTGGTCTCTGAGTAAACTTTCTCTAAGTTTTGTTGAAATTCACTTTCCCAAAGGGTGGAGTGTATATCTGATTATGCAAAATATTCAGGTGCTTTTTGTTTTGTCTTGGTTTTATTTGCATTTTGCCCTTCACAACTTGACTAATTTCGCTCAAAAGTCCCCTGACTTCAAGATCACGTTTGTATGTGTAGGTGGTGTCGATTTGTTTATGTTTTATATTCAAATTTTGGATATCCATTTTAAGTAAGTCAAAGAAACAGTTAAATTTCTCATATAGAGTCGACACTACTTAATAAGAAGAATTATATTTCCCCAAATATTTAAGATATACAAATTTTCAGCAAAGATAGCTGTATCATTGATAAAAATGTGCTACTATAACTACAAATCATATTACATTCATACAAACTAAATGTATTTTATACAAATGCAGATTATGAAATCAATATTCAGTACCAAGGTTTACTTTATAGTTTACAAAATACTCATAAACATATAAAATTATATGTCCTTAATAAAATGTAATAGGTTCCCATAACTAGCCTTTAAATTGTATTGCTATCAATTTTGGGTTAATTTTTGCCTATAGTTAAGGATTAAAAATATTCTTCCCTGAATTTGGAGATATTTTAAGGTATTTTATTTGGAATATTACTAAATCTATTAATTTAACATACTTTATCTCTGAATATTTTCAAGTAAATTGTTCCTGGCAACCACAGTTCATTACCTATCTAATATTTTAAGAGGTTTGGAAATAACTTTTTTAAACTGAATTATTCTACTTTTTAAACATTATAGTTAAATATAAAAAGTCACACCAAATTGCGGATTAATAAAAAAATACACAATGTAAACTTAACATCTTTTGTTTGTTTGTTTTGTTTTTTGGGGTTTTTTCTGCTCTTTTTTAAAAATTTTGATTGGAGTATAGGTGAATAACATCTTGAATATCTAAGACGAAAGAGACCTAATACAATGATTAAATACAGTATCTCTAAAGATAAAAGATAATAAAAGAATGATGCATGTCTTGAATTAATTTGAAAGCTTCTCTTCTTTGTAATAGAGAAAGACATTCAGAGTCTTCTATTTTGCAAACTCTGCTTTAATGCATAATAATTAGAATGCTATTTGAAAACTGGATAATAATGGGTAAAATTGAATATGTCTGAGACTTTTCATGAAGAGATAATAAAGCAAATACTTTATAGCTACCTATGCCTAACAAAACATTCGATGGCAATGGCTCTGCTTGTTGATAGGGCAGCACTGGGAGCCCGTGTTGAACCAGGTTTTACACAGTGCTGTTCTGTGTGCTTTCAGCACCACCATGACCAAGAAAACATCTTCAGAATTTCATTCTCTCAGACCTCAAAACCGACAGCTGTCCACAACTAAGCAGGCTTCAAGTCATTCTGTCTCCATTACACATAAAATATGATTTTCTTCTTTCTAGAGAGGCAAAAAAGAGAAAAAAACTAAATTATATTTTAATAAAGAATTCTGAACTCTTCTGTTGATTGGATTTTCCTTGGTGTGGTTTATGTTTTCATTTTGTTCTCTTTCTTACTACAAGTTATCATGCATTTTTAAGTTTTCTAAGTCATTATTTTGCAGGCTTAGAATGGAATGGAGGTTTTAGAGGCTCATACAGTTTTTTTCTGCTATCATACAGGTTTTTTTTAGAGGCTCATACAGCTTTTTTCTGCTTAAAGTCAGTTGGCACTTTTAATACCCCCTCAAGGGTATTGGAACTTATGGATTGTTCTTGTTAAAAAAAATGCCTTACTTTTCCTGCATGGAACTAAAGATGATAAATACTTTTGAACCCTGCATCTACTTGACCATATGGACTTCACAGATAAATGCTCATTAGTTTTCAATGGGCATAATTTTTGAAGGGATTTCTGATGTAGTAGGATGAAATTCTCATTGATTACCTCTCTCAAGAAGTATTGTAATGAGTAGAACTCGTAGAATACTTTAGAAGAAAACCCTTTAGGAAACAGTCAAACTCTTGTTAATATATCCATAATTTTATAAAGCCCTTTGCAGTAGACTGATGGAGAAAATTTCTCTGGTAATCTGCCTTTCCCCTGAAAAGTTAGGCTGAGTTATTTAGGGTTAGGGCACTGAGATTTTTGAAAGTCTGTTAATCAGTTTTCCCATATGTTTTATCTGTGGGCTACCTGAGAACTATCAGAGCATATCAGAATCAACACAGGGTGACTGAGTAATTTGGACCATGTGCAAAAAATAGATATGTAATTTTTAATAATTTTTATTTTATTAAGGAAAATGTTTAGTAAAATGAGGGACAACAGAATACAATAGTAATCAATAAGTGTGCAATAACTTTCTTTTATTTACTTCTATGTTCTAATTCACAGTTCTTCATAAGGATATTGGTCCTTGCCGAGCAGCAACAATAACAGGCACCCTCTCCAGGATTTCTCTAAATGATGATGAAGAAGAAAAGGGAACAAACCCTGAAGGGCTAAGCTATTCAACATTGCCTGGAAACGTCATTTCCAAAGTCATTATTCAGCAACCCACAGGTCTGCACATGCCCATGAGTATGAATGAGCTGGGCAATCAATGTTTGAAAAAAGAGAACAGTGAGTTGAGGAGAACTGTGTACTTATGTACGGATGATAATTTGAGAGGGGCCGATATGGACATCGTCCATCCTCAAGAAAGAATGATGGAGAGTGACTATATTGTGATGCCCAGAAGTTCTGTTAATACCCAGCCATCAATGAAAGAAGAAAACAAAATGAATATTGGCATGGAAACCCTGCCACACGAAAGGCTATTGCACTACAAAGTGAATCCTGAATTCAACATGAATCCTCCTGTCATGGACCAGTTCAATATGAACTTAGAACAACATCTCGCACCCCAGGAACATATGCAGAATTTGCCCTTTGAGCCTCGCACAGCTGTGAAGAACTTCATGGCCTCTGAGTTGGATGAAAATGCGGGATTATCGAGAAGTGAAACTGGATCAACGATATCAATGAGTTCTTTAGAAGTAAGCAATGGAACAAGACTTCCCTTGATATTTGAAAGATAGATAGATGATAAACTGATAGATAGACTGATTGATTAATAGATAAGAGATGATAGATAGATAGATAGATAGATGATAGATAGATAGATAAATAGATAGATAGATAGATAGATTCATGGGGCACTGCACTGGGGCAGAAGAGTCACATTAGCTTTTGCAATTATGTATTGTCTAAGAATTTGAGGTATGTTATGTTTAAGATTCTGGACATATGCTTTTTCCAGTAGAGCAGCAGAATCCCCATTCTCGAGGTCATATTTTTTAAAATGAACCCTCTATAATTAAAACGATACCTATCTGTCATAATGGGAACCAAGTAGAGCACTTCTAAACAAACAGAAGATCCTCCTGATGTTTCTTGTGTACCAGAGTCTTTTGGTGGTTCAAGTAGTTTCTGGATGGCACTACAAACTTTAACCAAGGTCTGGGTGTTCTGTGTGAGGGCAGCTGTTAAAATAACAAAATTGGAATGTTTCAATGAGATCTACCATTACACTGATTATAGACTTTATTATTACCTTAGACTGATATCTTTCAGAGGAAATGTTTTTTTTTTCTTAGCTCTTACAGAATTATGACCACTAAATATTTTGGTCTTAAATTGTGAACTCTTGGGAGGGGTGTAAATCAAGCAGATCAAGAGTCAGGACTCTGAGGTCAAACCACATGGCTTTTGTGAAAAAGCAAGCCCCCTCAGCTTCTTTTCTACCCACAAAGTGATGTAAAGAGCAGTCAACAGGTATCAATATCACTCATATTGTATTACAATTAATCAAGTAAGATCTAAGTCATGTAAGACAAGTAATGTCTAGTTTCCTTTTGACATACCTCCTGTTTTTTTTTTGCGGTACACAGGCCTCTCACTGTTGTGGCCTCTCCCGCTTTGGAGCACAGGCTCCAGACACGCAGGCTCAGCAACCATGGCTCACGGTCTTAGCTGCTCCGTGGCATGTGGGATCTTCCCGGACTGGGGCATGAACCCGTGTCCCCTGCATCGGCAGGCAGACTCTCAACCACTGTGCCACCAGGGAAGCCCTGTTACTGTTTTCTATATGACTTTCATATCCTCTGTCTTGAAGTTTTGCTGTAAACCCACTGCTGATATATTGCATATGTTCAATATATAATGCAATATATGCATTTTTAAATATGTATTGCCAATTGTCTTAATATAACAGATTATTTCATAAGACAATATAATCGGTTTCCTACTCTTTCCATCAGAAGCTTGCTGATAATGTTCTAATGTTCAAAAGTGCCCAGAGGCAATTGCCCCTTCCTTCTTCCCACAAGACTGTGCCTTCTGCGAGGCCAAGATGAAGAGACACCCTGAAAGGCTGGAGTGACTTGATGTGTGGTGTAATTTTGAGGGCTTTCCCAGCTGCATTGAGGAAATTCTGCCCTAGATGGGAATCTAGGATAAATCCCTAAATTCTATCAGTAGATCAGTCCTAAACAGAATAGGGTTTCTGAAGAGAATCATTCTTTGGAACCAAAGGCATAGGAGCAGTAAGTCCAAGTTCACTCCTGAGTGGCTGGAGCTCCCTGTAGACAAGAGCGCCCAGTCATTTTGAATTAACAGAATAGCTACTGTTTCCATCTCTAACTTGCATATCCTAGAGACTAGCAGGTCTACTAAAATAATGACCACGTAAGCACAAACTACATAACATTTATGCAAAATCACAGAAGTTTTTACAAGAAATTTCAGTGAGTGTGCATATAATAACATAACACTGTAAATAATCTTAAAGACCATATGGAGTCTTCTACATAGAATGGCTCTTTAAAATGTGCTAGAGGGGTTAGAATGGAATTGCATTAAAATATTTTGCTTGTTATAAAAGTGCTTTATGTCTAAAAGGCTTAAAACCTTGCTGGGTTTGATATTGTACAGGTTGTATGTGCTTGAACAATAGACTGAATTTCTGAGTGCTGCTTTGTTTAGTGGTAACTTTTCCAAATCTCCATATCCTTATTATTAAGAATAAGCATCGTATATAAGTGTGATTCAGCCAAAAGATCTGCATTTAAATGACTTAGAAATCACGAGGCTTACATCTTGAAAAGGAAGAAAATTCAGGATTCAGAATGAAATTTCAGTTCCTCATTTTCATTCTTTCAAAGAGTTTAATAGTTAGTAATCGCTTAGGTGACCATTTTAGGAGACAGCTGAATATATAGATGTGGGAATGAATAATAAAAATTAGCATTTATATAGCATCTTTCATTAGCAGATCCTCAAATCACCTTAAGAACGTGAATTAATTAATCTTCGCAACACCTCTGGACGACGGATAAGTTGTTCTAATCCTTGAAGTAAAGTAATTTGTCCAAGGTCACAGAGTAAGTGCACAGCAAATCTAGGACTGGAATCTTTCTGTCCTGATCAATTTTATGCTGTCTCAAAGAAACAGTCATGTGCCTGAACATTAGCATGAGAGTAACTTTATAAAGTTCATTTAACCCTGGACAGACACTTGGTCTTATGGAATAAAGACGTGAAATGGATGAAGTGTAGATGTATACAGCTAGCAGATTTTGGAGACAAGACTGTGGCCATGAAGTGTGGTGGCCAGATTTTGGAGATAAGACTGTTGCCAGATAAAGTCTGGTGTGACTTCCTTTGTGGGCGGAGTGAGCCACACTCTGTCTGCAGTCAACCAGCAGGCAAGCTGATATTCTGACAATAGAGGAAAAGCAGAAAGATGACTAGAGTATCTACATAGATTGTGGTGAGCAACAGTAGCCAGGAAGTGTCTTGAGACCTAGAAGACAATACGAAGATGAAAGTGAGTGACTATGTGGCAGCCATGGGGCCATAGAACAATTTGAGTCTTCTCTGAGTGAGAAGGGAGGTTCCAGCCACAGGGGCATCCTGCCTGGGAAACTGGGACGGCAGAGGACGGCCTGATGCCTCAGGGACTTTTCAGGGAAGTAATAAAAAGATGTTCCTAGTAATTCAGGAAGTTGCCTCCAGAGGAGTGGGTGTTCATGATTTGACAAAGAGGGAAGTGGTGGGAGAAGAGAAAGAAGAGGGTAGAACCTGTCAGTTGCAGTCCAGAATTCAGTATTGGTGAGGAAGAGTGCAGGCGAGGAAAAACAAGAGTTAAAGGAGAAAGAAACAAAGCCAAAGAGTGGGTGGAAGTATTTATTCAATTAAGCAGGAGGCAACAAAGAAAGAG
Source organism: Mesoplodon densirostris (assembly GCF_025265405.1). Lineage (NCBI taxonomy): Eukaryota > Metazoa > Chordata > Mammalia > Artiodactyla > Ziphiidae > Mesoplodon > Mesoplodon densirostris. Next base: position 78,463,463 of record NC_082672.1, read on the forward strand.
GGAGGCTTCCCAACCCTGAAGGCAGTGCCAGCAGAAAAGGCTCCAACCTCCAGGAGAGCTTGTTCAGCTAACCTCCAATTATTCAGCATAGAAAGTTTAATAAATGTATCAAGTTTTTTTGGCATAAAAGCATTTTCCAGCTTCTCTCCCATCATTTTTTTTTTTTTTTTTTTTTTTTTTTTTTTGCGGTACGTGGGCCTCTCACTGTTGTGGCCTCTCCTGTTGCGGAGCACAGGCTCTGGACGCGCAGGCTCAGCAGCCATGGCTCACGGGCCCAGCCACTCCGTGGCATGGGGATCCTCCCTGACCAGGGCACGAACCCGTGTCCCCTGCATCGGCAAGCGGACTCTCAACCACTGCGCCACCAGGGAAGCCCTCTCCCATCTTAATATTATCTTGTGTCTTTCTTTCATGTAATATGTTATCTGCCATTTTCCAAACTGTATCCATTCCCAGAATGGACTTGTTAAGCGATTCTGAAAATTTTAGATTTCTACAATTGGGGATTCATTGCAACATACACATGGTAGAATGTCTCACAATGGCTTCAGTCCTAGATGTCCTCTAATTGGTTAACATTGTCATTAGCATTTAAGTCATTCACCTTCAATTAATGAGCAAAATGTGTTGAGTGCATTGTACGTATATAAAGCAAAAAACTCCGAGGTACTGTGAAGCAAGTGGGGAAAAAAGAAGTATCGGCATTCTCAAGCCATTGAGGACTATGAGATATATCAATAGTTTAAACCTTGGGCTGTGGTTCTATTTATTTTTTGAAAAATTATAGATATATCAGTGTAAGAAGATAGGTCAATATTTGTTGACTTATTGGAACATTTGATGGTTTGTATCTGGTAGATCTAAATAGGACACATTTCCTTACTCAAAGCCTTCCCAACTTGTGTGCAGGTCCAAGGTCCACCTTCACCTTTTTTCCCCTTTGTCTCTCGGGGTTGATACAGGTCCTTAGCTGGGTGAGAAGACTGGCCACTAGGAAACACTGTGAGAGATTGGAGGCTGGGGAAAAGAAGGAATCCAGGGTGTTTTCCCCCCTCTTTCTGCTTTGGGCAGTACCTCATGTCTCCTTAGTTCTTCTGTAGGGCCTCCAGCTTCTGCCAGGTGCCTCAGCCCCCAGGCTTAGGTCACTGTGTCATCTCCCCATGTCCGTCCAGCCTGGTGGGTGGGGATGGACAGTAGCCCCTTCTCCTGCAAATCCCTGGGTTCCCTCGTGATCCCTTTTGTGACTTCTCAGTTCCTCCATCACTGGGATTCCTGTGAAACACTTTGCTACAATGTAAGCACATTAAGTGCTTAGCTTAGCTTTGCCTTAACTTTTCTTATAAGTAAACAGAGTTAGATAGTAAATTGCACAATTTCTTTTTTAAACAAAGTTCTGCTACTCCAGATTTCTGAACATTCAGATATAACTTAACAATGTATCTCGAAACATGCTCAGATAAATCTCTCTCAATGTATAAATGGGAAAAAAGCGACACCATTCTAGGCTAACTTTTTATACACCAGTTTTCCTCTGGACATGAATTATAGAGCGCTCAGCATAATGGTTTTGAAAGGTAAAGCATTTTAGCTATAGTGGCACATCTCAGGTGCTTCCCTTATGGCTGCTGTGACCATCAAATTGGATAATGTATATGAAAAACCCTTTGAACATTGTAAGGGGCACTTCAGATGTAAGGTCGTGTGATTATTATTTCATTACCATTATATCTTGAATATTGGTAAAGAAACTTGATTGCTGTACTAGGTCAGTATTCAGGAAATTAGACAAAATGTTATGGCCATACTTCTGTCACTAACAGAAACCATTGTAGGACTGACCATTGGGCAGAGCATCTTTTTCTTTTTGAATTTTTTTTTCCTCATGTAGCTGTGGTGAAAGAAAGGCTTGCCCTTCTTCAGTGTTTTGTTTTTGCTCCTGGATTAGGAATTTTTGTCTTTTATGCAGGCGTACAAGAAAAATTAGCTCAAGTAACTCATTTTTCAAAATTAATGATTCTCAAGTTTCATTTACACAGATATTTTGAATGGATTTGACATCAAAACTTTCTCCTTGAGTAGGTTCATTGCTCAGTCTGTAATGGAAATTTTAATGGCAGACACATTGGCATTTATTAGTCCATGGAATTTATTCCTCACTGTGAATCTTCTAGTATCTTGTCCAACTTAATTTCCAAAGGCACAAACAATGAAGTATTCCCTTTGAGAAATTATTCATCATTCTACAAGGCCTCGCTATGGACAGATGCCATTGTACACATCCTTGCTAAGTATTCCTCTGAGTAGCTTCATACTGGTGTGCAATTTCTTACTCTGAAATCATCCTAAAGAATTTTCCCCTCTGTTAGTGGAAGGCCTGCATTCTTCTAAATGGTCTCAATCCTCTTGGCTGTTAATAGATCTATTCAAAATGGTTTTCTTTGTGTATATAGCCCACATGCTTATCCAAATTCTCCTGGAGTATTCCTGAGAAAAAGAACAAAACATAACCAAAATACAAGTCATTCTTTTGGATTTGTTTGGCTTTCATAGTGTAGCTCCTTCAATCTTTCATCAATAATTTTGTGAATGTCTACTATTGTGCCAGGCCCTGTGATAGATGCCAGGGATATTAAAGTGGCCAAGACAGATGTGGAACCTGCCCTGGTGGTGAATAAACACTATGGAAGAGACAGATGATGAACTGTTAACAAATGAATAATCTAAAAGAGTGTGCTGTGCTGGGAAATAACCATGGAGTGTGAGAGACAGTCTTCTTTAGATGAGGTGATCTGGGAGGCCTTCTGAAGCTCCACAGGATGAACAAGGAAGTTAAGGGGGAACATGGCTTGTGAGGTGTTGAAGGATCGGGGTGTTTCAGACAAAAGAAAGTGCAGGTGAAGAGGTCCTGGGCCAGGAAAGAGCTTGGAATGTTCTCATAGGATTAGAAGACACATGTAGCAAGGGGCAAGCTTCTTAAGACCGAGTTGGAATAGGAAGAAGAGACCAGATTTTGCAGAACTTTGTAAAATGAAAGAAAAAATTGAGGACAGTTAAGCAACTGTCATGATCATTTCTCCATCCAACCATCCATGACTTTGATGGTTTGGAATGGAAAGGATTAGGATCCAGTGGTAGTGGGAGAGGTAGTAGAAGTGGAGCAGAAAGCTGGAGGACCGTTAGGAGACCACTGAGGTCAACTACACAAAAGATAAGAATGCCTTTGACTGTAGAGGGCAAATTAAGATGTGTTTTGGATATAGAACAGATGGCACTGCTGGTGGATTTGGTGTGCAGGATGAGAGGCAGGGAGGGCTGAAGGGTGACTCCTAAATGCCTGACTTCACCAACTAGATATGCAACATTTCCTGTGATGGGAAAGAAAAGGGTGTTTGCAACTTAAAAGATGGTATTGAAAACCCTGGGAATGAATGATTTCATCCAAGAAAGAATATAAGAAAAAAGAAAACTATGGAACTCAACATTTAGAAGGCAGGGAGATGAGAAAGGGCCAACAAAGGAGACTTGGCAGAACTACAGAAAATAAGAAGGAGGAAAAGAAAACAAAAGGAAAAGCTGAAAGAGATGAGGAAGGGATTAACCTTCAAAAGGTTCTGAGAGTCCATTAAGATGAGGAGAGAAAATTGACGTCGGAAACCGTCCAGATGGAGCTCATCTGAGACCTTGAAAACAAGAATTTTAATGGAATGTTGAGGACAGAACAGAAGTGGGGGTGAGTTCTAAGTGGGAAATTAAGAAATGGAAAGAGCATAAAAGAAATGTCACCTACTATGACAAAAAGGATGATTTGTATCAAGTTATTTGGGAACTGGGGGATGTACAGAGAAAGGGACTTATATCTTCCTAAAATATATCAACACCATCCTGGCTTATTTGAAATTTGTACGTAGCATTTCTTTAATTATCAACTTATCATAAAAGTTGTAATGACTTGATCACTTTTCTTCATCGATTCTCATCTTTTAAACATATAACCATTCTTTCTAACCACTTTCCTACCTTACAATAACATTCCAGAGAGCTCAGAGGGACATTTGAATGAGCACGTAAGCCAGTCAGTTTCCACAGACTTCAGTGCTTTGAAAGACTCTCCAGCACTTTGCAAAACAGACTGAGAGATAATGAATGTTATAATGAGGAACTGATAAACAGAAGTTCACATTCTAGTCCTTCCATTCCATCACAGATTTCCCAATGTAGATACTTCTTTAAGATAAAATAGATTTTGCGATGGGAGATCTATCATGAAAGTGAAGCCTGCCACTGTGTTGCATCATGGCTCATAAACTATCTCATGTTAGAATGATTTTAAGTTATTTTATTTGACACAAATTATTGTAAATTGCCATCAGATTTTTCTCTCAAATAAGTGCCATATCGATGCTTTTTTCCTCCTTTAAAATATAATTGACAAGTAAAAGTTCATCTGCCTGATGTTGCTTTATGCTCGCAGAGCATCTCTGTTCCACTGCTGTCAGCCTGGGATTGACTGTATCCCGTAATGTTATTCTTGCTGAGTTCTAGGGACAATCAGCAAACTATCTTGGCTATGAACCATCACCCCTTATACCACTGAGCAATTGCTGAGCAACAGCGGAGAACACAGAGCATTTGCAGGCAGAAGACCTGAGTGGGAATCCCAGCCCATGTGGTAACTACCCAGGTGAAGTAGGCAAGTTATTTGAACTCCTCTGGTTCTCAGTTTTCCTCATTCATAAACAGGGATAATGCATAGTACTTTCCTAACCATCCCACAGGGCAGTTAGCATGTTCAAACATGAAAGCACTTTATAAAAGGTCTGAACACTTGGTCAGGGTTGTGGGGATATGAATAATGTGCACATTTTATCTCCCTTGGACTCTCAAAGTCCACCACATTTTTTTCCGCTCTCTAATTTTTAAGTCTTCGCTGCTGTATTTTCCAGCCCACCTCCTCACCTTACCCCCAACTATCTTTCAGCTGTTTCGATTGAAATCTGCTTCACATGTTCATTTCCTAGTCTAATCCCTCAAGGTTACTAGTTCCTCTATATACCCTTAGGTTAGAATGTGATTATCATAAAGTGAATAGACAAGAGAGAAACTTATTTATGGGGGAAGATCCATTGTCTTTTCCATGTTTCTCATCCACATAGGTGGCATCTGCTGTCATAGGGAGAATCTATCTCTGCCGTTCATCTGTCTTTTGTTCTTGTTCCTGAAATCGGGAGCCTTCAGCAATATGCATCCATCCACATTTCCAGTTCTTAGGCAACACAGCTTTGCGTTCAACGAAGAAGGTAGCATATGGCTGTTAGGACCTTTGCAACGGAGAAGCCCTCAACACGTGCAGTGGATGGGCCTCTTTGCTGACTAACTGAACATTTTGCATTAAGTTTCACTATTTAATTTTCAAATGGAATGCAAACTGTGTGACTCATGTTCTGTTAATAATTGCTTAACACTGTTTCCATGCTTGAATGTTGCTGTATTAGGAAAGAATTTTGTTTAACGTATACTTACAGGGGTGTCCTGCTGAGTCACAGTGCCAAGAAGGCAAAGCGTCCAAGAGCAGAATGGAAACCCTGACATTGGTCTAACATCTCACAGCAAAGCGGGTTGCAGTGCGCTGGAGCCTGGCTGTTACACAGCACAGTCAGACAACAGCAGTGGCAGGGAGATGGCAAAGGAGGGCTGGGTTAAACGGCTTCCCACGCACATCTCTTCTTGCAGGATGTCACCAGGGCTGGCCTAGGGTATGCTGGTCACAGGGAGTAAAGTGAGCTCAGGCTGACTTTCCCTTGAATAAAGCAGCCCCCTTTTCAGAGCTCTCCACAACGGCACTGAAAGATGCGGTTCTCAGTCTTTAAGCAGCCCCACCAAAATCAAATGATTTCAGAACTTCTAAACATTTTATTAAACAAAATCTCTCTTTGGGTATGTTGCTTTCTGTTTACTGCAACATGCTCTGGGGGTTTGGTTACCTAGGAAGATTCCAGGTCTATAGTGATGATTTTAACTCTCACACTGGAGAAATTTAGTCATATTTTCCAGTAAACTGCATTAGTTCCTTTCTTTCTCTCCTGATACTCAACAGTTACAAGAATCTCTCACCTATCTTGGATATGATTCCCTTGTAGGTCGTTGAAATTTATGCTATAGCTATTGGGATGGGAGAAGAGGAAAAAATAAAACAGAAGACGTTTCTCCAAAGGTTTATATATTTTCCCAACTTCCTGGATATTACATGTTGTTGAATATTTATTAATTCCCCCTGTATTTCATTCCCACTTCTTCAAAAAAAAAAAAAAAGAAAAAGAAAAAGAGGCTGTATGGAAACTTTTGATATCCAACAATTTGGTGAACTCTTTCTGTATTTATCAGCTATCTCCTTCTACAGCTAATCATTCTAAGAATCCAGTGACCGCTTAGAGCAGATGTTTAGAACACCTTCCCTGCACTATATTATATAATCACATTAATTTCATTTTAATCATGTTTCCTGATTTTATCAAGGCATATTTATCTGTAACTAGATTCAGGAACTCTTTAACAGAGTCAGAAGCATTGTGAGGTATTTACATCAATATCCATGTCCTGCTGAGGTGTAGACTGTTTGTTATTCATTTTACTAAACTAGAACAAATGCTTCAGATCCTAATGCCTAGCACTGATAGGGACTTTCCTGTCATGGAGGACTACCAAATACCAAGAAATTTATGGGTGAGACCTATATAGAACTTTGGAATATAGGCAGAGGGTTGGATAGAATTTGGTAGAAATGAAGATTGCAGGGGGATGGTGCAAGGTCTTGAGACAGCTAGATGATTTTCCCACACAGCTTTGAACCCTTTGTGTCTATAAAGTAGTTTTACTGTAGTAGTCCTAAAATCTCCTTCAAGATTGAATGTTTTGTGTGAATTTTCACTTAAATTTTTTTCCTTATTGAAAAAATTAGAGTTAAGAGGCCAAGAGAAATATGTTGTATATTTATATTCTTCAATTTTAAAGGAAGTCCAAAGTGAAAATGGAATAATGTGAGTGGAATAGTTTGAAATCATAAAAATGTTCACAGATTCTTATGTGCACGAAATACTTATAACACAATGAAGCAGGATTATCTTATTGAAAGCAGTAATTTTTGTTTTATTTGAATGACTGAACGTAACTTTATTGGTTTTTCTTCTTTTTAAAAAATATCTAACAGAGAAGAAAATCACGATATTCAGACCTTGACTTTGAGGTAAGTGTCTAAGGATTATTTTTTTAATTTTAATTACTTGAATTCAAAGTTGGTGTATAATTACTTAAACATATTACCCTGTGCATCTGTGTAGGAGTTCTACTTTTTTAAAAAATTAAATGTGAAATCAAACATTTTTAATTAAAATCCCTACTGTATAACTAGTTGTAAAAAAAAACAATTAAGTTCTAACTGCTTTAAGTGTATGCTAAGACTGAGATTCTCCAGACAAGTAAAGAATCCATTTCATAAACACTAAGATAAGCAGACAATTTATGTTGAGAGTTGAACTTGGTCAATTTTTTTACCTCCCTCAGTTTGTTGGGAGATAGGCATTTCGGTTTCTTGATTTTTCATATTTAAAACAATTGTGTTTGTTTTACTTCAGTGAGGACGTGAAGAGAGCCGTGTGAGGGGCTTTGGCTGGGTAGTTAAGCTTCCTCAGGACTGACTTGCTTTGAGTCAGTGGTACCATAGGCTCCCTGTGGTACCTTCCAGACTCTTTTTTCCAATAGCAAGTGTTGGTTCAATGTGCTCCTGTGTTTGGTAAATGCTTTTTCACAGATAAAAACAAGACGAAGATGTTCATTTTCCAATTCACATTGAATTTATATTGCTGCTGTAATACTGATGCTAGAAATTACTGGAATCATACCGTTTGAGTGGCTTGTGCTATGTACAAAATTAATGATGTTGGAGCATCACATAAAATGCACTTATGCATCTTGATAATTGGATATGATTCATAGCCTGCTGACATAATTGGATATAGTACATTATCAATTTCTCCAGCATATTTGTACTGTTGTGATACTTACATAGAACTCAACACTCTTAGCTGATATTCCTAAAATTACAGAAGCCTCCCAGAACATGGAAACTCATAATTCCATCATTTCATTTATGTAGATGCGTGTTGTAGCTCAGTAATGCACATCAGGTATCAAAAGGGAGACAACTGTTTTTATTTACTGCAATGGTGCATAAGTCCTGATTTTACCTTGAATAGAGTCTAAGGAGAATTGGTCTTTTTTAGGCATATTTCAGGAGTATTTGTACAAGATACAAAGTAATGATAATGAATCTGACCTCAGTGATTATGTGGCACATTTTAGTACTGATGTGGCTCAATTGTAGTAACCTGGTACAGAACCAATATTTCATTATGTTCTAAATTGTTTAGGTAAAAGTATCAAGACTATACATTCAAAGAGAAATAAGCAAAAGTCTTCATTTTAGATCCTTTAGTGCCTTTTAAGGGACAGATATTTTAGGGTTTTTTCTATTAATTCTTCAGGTAGCCAAAAAAGAGGATCATCTGGTGTGAGTGTGTGTGTGTGTGTGTGTGTGTATTCCTGAAAACAATCAGTTGTTGTGTTAGTACAAAGAGAAGGAGGTGGGAATTAACCCACTAGGTATCAGTGGTAAAATATAGTAAAAATCTAGATCTAAAATCAAGTCTCAGTGCAACCAACTAAAGTTATGTCATTGCCAGCACTGAAAAGAAATCTAATCATACAGTGTCCTTTGGAACATTAGAAAAATTGTTATTTTTCTTTTGTATTTGTATTTGTATTTTTCTCTATGGCAACTGGTAGCAGACTCCCTTAGCAGATCCTTCTTCCTGTGCTTAGGATTCCAACATACAGCCAGGATATTATCGAAACATCTGCTGGTAACGAAAGGAAGTGGCAACACTGCAACCCTGGATATTTTCTTGTGCTCTTTAATTGCTTTAGTTATTGCGTGATTTCTATAGGTGTCAAATCTTGCCAGAAAAAGTCTTTGAGGTATTACTTCTTTTTTAAGCAACTGTTCAATAGTGCTCCCCTTCATCTATGTGCAACTATAGTTATGTAGCAGATGTCTAATAGATTGTGTTCAGAAAAATTAGGATGCATTGAAACATTTAACACAATCTATCTGTTCTTTATGGATGGTCCTTGAAGAGGAGTTCAAGTTGTCCCCTCCCCGTTTTAATTCAGGCTGGATAAATTAAGTATGTTTATGTCAATCTTTCTGATAACCCTCACCCAACCCCAGGAAGCTTTACCACACAATGGCCAACTCAGGCATTTTGTCACTGGCAGACAAACTTTGCCTCCTGGACTCCTGAAAGCATCTTCCCTTCACACACTCCCCAGAAACTACACATGATAACAATATTCTCTTAACTCACATATCCATAAAACCCTGTGGGTAAGTGTCATACATGGGAAGAGCCCTTTCATGGAGCTGATCTCCAAGACGATATTGAGCAAAGAAAGCAAAAGGTTGACTGGTCATAAAATGGTGGAACATGGATTCTTACTTTCTGGAAACTACACAGAAAATAACTGTAGTGATGACTCTATGTTCTGTGACCAAATCTTTTACTGGATTTGTATTCCCAACTCCAAGTGGAGACTTGGTATATCATAAGCATCCAATAAGGCTTTGTTGAGTGAGTGATGAAAACTTGAATTTTTAATCTGGTTTGCTTTAATAAAAAATGATCAAGCATTATATCTGAGTTGAGGCAGAGAGCAGTGTAGAAAATGGACCACTATGGAGGTAACACCTCAAAGATATCCACATGGGACTTCAAAGCTACCCACATCAAATATAACTCAAGGAGCTAAAAATGGCAGGTAGAAATTCCCAGAGGAGGAAAAGGCATAGAGATTGGCTGAGTGTGGCATGTGCAAGAAACAAGAAGCAAGTCAAAATTCACCATAACATGGGGTCTGTGGAAGAAAAGCACAGACAGAGAGGGTAATTTAGAGACCATATAGTGAAGGGCTTGCAACCATGGAAACAATTACCTGATTTGTTACTAAAAGCTGCTTAGTCTTTTCTGTTGTATTTTGTTTTGTTTATTTTTAGTGAGGAATATTTTTAGGACAAATCTGGGCTATGGAAAGATGAATATGGAAGTAATAGGAAGGAGATATTATTGTATGGTGAACGAGGAAGTTGAAATATAAATTAGGAAGTGACTAGTCAAAGAAAGAAGAAATGAAAGTCCACTTCCTAGAGGTGGTAGGAGAGGAAAAGGACATAGGGACACTGCAGAGTCAAGATCAGATCCTTAACTGAGCATAGGGTCAAAGGGCAGGGGAACAGAAGAAAGATAGCTCTATGGGTCTGAGTCTGGGTTTCTGCTACTAGTACCACAAACAGATCCAGGGAAGCCAAGGTGACATCTAGCTAGGATGAGTTGCATTTTAATACTTTAAGGACTAAGGTGACTAATATGATGTTAAAACAAAAACATTTGGCAGGTGATTTAAATTGTCTGTCTTGGATTGAGGACGAAGCTCAAGGAATTCTAAGGAACGCTATTATAAACCTCCATTCTGAAACCGTAATAGACATTGTTATTCTTTCCATGTTAAAAATACATGGAGAGAGGTATTATCTTCTCTTGCAAAACCATGGGGATAAACCTTGTCACATTCTTCCATGGGAACCATGCAGCCTTTTAAACATGCCTTAGAATGTTCCTTTGATGTTTCTAGTGAGTCTTCCACTCCCAGTAAACCCATGCTTCTCATAATGGGCAATGGTGGTGGGCAGCAGGCACAAGGCAGCATCGATCCAGGGTGATCATGAGCTATCTTTGTGGGGACTTAATTTTATTGGAACATTTGGGAGAATATAGTCAAGTAAGATAAAATGTTATTTTATACTCTTTTTATATCACTGTGAACACAGCTAAGCTATGACATAGAAGATAAAATTTAAATTAATTTCTAAATATCAATACAAAGCATATGATTTCTTAGAAATGTCCTTTTCATAAAAGGTTCCTTCCTGCTTTGTCCCCGACCCCCAGCAGTGGGTACATTTTGTTAAGCAATCTGCACATTTTGGGAGGAAAAATTTGAGCACTGCAAACTTGGCTATATCCATCTCTTGTAGCTTCCCAAATTTAAACTATTGCAAAAGTATTTATTTGTAGCCAAGTGTACTCTTGAGTGACAGTGACTATATATATATGCACACACACACCTTATTCAGTCTTTTCAGACCTTTTGTCTGGTTTCCTTTAAGCCCTGAGTACATATTTATTCAAATAGAAACATGTTTGAAATGTAAATAGACACTGTAATGTCAGACATTTCAAATGGCTACAGGTTCTGTCTTATGGATACATTGGGACTCTGGCCAAAGAAAAGTACATAAATCATCCCCTTCCCACAATGTGGCTTTGATTTGATAGTCAACCTTAATTCCTGCAGTGTCTCTGGCTTCCTTGACATGGGTTTTCACATCACTGCAGACTAGTATTCAACAGCCCACTCTGGATTGAAGCCTGTAAAGCAGTGAGACGAGTAGAGATAAACCTAGTTTTATATGAGTAAATATGGACATTGGCAGTATAGCTATATAAATGCCTAACACTGAAAAGGTAATTCGGGCCAAGTGGTTTCTAATTCCTAACAGCACATGATTTCCCAGTCCCATAATCTAAAGTTTATAGTCGGGAGATTCTCCAATTTTTTCTAGCAATTTCTTTCCATTTCTAAAACTTTATATATAGTAAAGCCTATCTTATCTGTAATTCAGACTTAAAGAGATTCCAACTCTATGATTCAAGACTCTGAATTTGGAAGAGAAAACCTTCCATTTGTTTCAAACCACCTTCAGGCCCTTTATAAGACATTTGTACAGGAAATAAGGGATCACAAGAGGACCAGAACAGGGAGGGAGGCTTTTTGTCTGGGGCCAATAAAATGAGTCTTCCCTCCAGTGGGGAGGCCTCTTGAATAGAACGAGAGGGGCAAGATTGATGATGACCTTCCAAGGCCTATGTATCTATCTATCTATGACATCTCATTCATTTAATTTATTCCATACACATCTGTTGAGCACCTGCAGAATGCCAAGCACTGTGCTAGGTGTCAGGGATGCAAAGTCACTGCCCACAAGGTGTTCAGAGACAAAATAAGGAGACCAGCCTTCAAACCAGAATTGCAGTACTATGGGACTGTTGCAGGGTGATCAATATCCACAGAGCTTATGGGCTCTCTACAGAGGGCCCCTCACCCACCCTGGACTGTTTCATCTCCTTTTCCATCAGAAAAAATGAGATGGCATAATTACAGACTTGAATGGTCTGATAAGGGATGCTCCCTGGATCTGTGGGGTCCATCTAAGACAGCAAGCATCATGCAGAGAGAACTCACTTGGATTCAGAATGGATTCCAACCTCCCACTACCTGTGTGAGCTGGGAGCTTTACTGGCCTCTCAAGCTAAGTCTCCTAATCAGTCAAGTGAGATAGGGCCCACCACCTCCCAAGGTTATTGTGAGGATTGGGGAAGATAATAATGGCTACTCTGGTTCTTACCTGTGTGCTCCAGTGATGTGATTTATAGCCCTTTTTAAGTCTTCAAAACAATCTTACAAGGTTATTCTGACTACTGAAACTGTGGCTAAAGGGAGGTTGGGTTTTGGGCCTCTTACCACACAACTTGAAAGCCATGGAAGTAGGATCATAATCCAAATTTGTCCAGACCTAGAGCTGTTAGATTTGATATGTCCCAAGTATTTAATCAAGGAGATTTTCTGGGATGTAATAGGAGCTCAAGACATGAAGTTTATTCACATCTTAATTTTTCTCAAATATCTGAAATTTCATGAAAGTGTTTTACAGTGTATCACTTTTTCTCTAATTTCAACAATTAAAAGGCTGCCAAGGCTGCCTCCCTTGAATTACAAAGATAAAATAAAAGAGAAGTGTCCTATGAAAAAAGCTATTCGGGAGACACTACTTTTAGGCACTTAGGTGGCTGGGCTTCTTGGGATGGCTCTTCAATACAGTTTTGAAAAAGGCTGAATGATAATAATCTGAGTGCAAGGGAGCATTGCCAAGCGTTTATCTTTATTGCAAAAGATGCCTGTAATATTTGAAAGGCGTTATAACTGAAGGAACCTGAATTTTATATGTATTGCCAATTAGAATATATTTGATTGCTTAAGTAGAAAATCCACATGAGTTACAGTTTTGTCACAGAAGTCAATTTCTTTGAGACACAGGATGTTTAGGTCACAAAAGAAAGAAAAATGTAAACAGATAAACACTAAGGCCTGTAAAAATCCAAAAAGAGCCATCAAAATGAACCAGTAAGATTTATAAGCATGAAAATTTCTAATTAGGTGAGCAAGATCATCAAAGGCATGACTGCTTCAAATAAATAATTATTTAGGCAAGTGAATAAATCAAGGGAAACCCTTATTACTTGTGACAACTAAAACTGCAGCTTAAGTTTTTATCCCAGAACATTACTGGGATAGAAACCATCCAATATTCACTGTGATGCTGGCTTTCTTGTCAATGGAACCTTCCCCACTAAGAAAAGCAGAAAGATGTACTTGAGTTTATGAACAAGAAGGAATCATTCATGGAAGGTCAAACTGGGCCCATGACAGATATGTAAGCTGTCCCTTGGCAACCCTAATGTGACACTCCTCTCAGAACCAGGAGGCCATCATTGCTATGGTGATTTCTGGCTGTGCTAAGAAGGCAGTTTCAAATTAGAATGGTTATCTGGCATGAGGATGTTTCTAGATAGGAAGGGCCCTGAATTTTAGCATCTAAATTTTTCATTTGTCTTTATATTCATTTCAGGGTCCTTGAGCTTCATTGTTCAGAGTAGCTTTCAGGAACTTATGGAGAACATTGCAAACTGCTTTTTGGTTGTATCATAGTGGTATCCACCATATACATTTCTGAGAATGTCTTAACAATCCAACTCCTCAAAATAAAATCCACTCGGTTCAGAATCAAGCACTGCCCATTCAATCAGGACATGATTTAAAAACTCCTATCAGTTAATGTATCCTCATTTCCATGGGATATATTTGACACTTTGTTTGCTTCATTAAACATGCTTTACCCGTCAGGGATATTTGGTTACAAGAGACAGAGAGTGATTTTGACTGACAGACAAAAGAGAACTTTGTTGGAAGGATATGGAAAAACTCACCTCTTGAAAAGAGATGGTAAAGACCTTGATGGACAGTTCCCCAGTGCAAAGTCGGGACCCTCTGATGAAATAAAAGATAAGTAGAAGACGACACAGCAAACCCACCACAGGGCCACCTTAGAGCAGGCGTGCTGTGCCAGCAGTATCAACCATCTTAGAAGAAAATAAGTCCATCTCTTTGGAAAGGAATGATTGTCTTGAGGAAAGGGGATGTGGGCATAACATTAAAAGTTGTACTAGGAATTCTCGGCATTTTATAAAATGGAAGAAAGAGAACAAACACGATGCAGGAATAACTGATTTGAGAATTTGCAACTTAAAAATGAATATGTAAAGATTGGGAAACTGACCTCACGTGGATTTCTCGTAGCAAATTTCCCTGTCACTTACTGCTATAACAGCACCACTTGTTTTCCTTACCACAATCTAATTTAACTTTCATTTGAGTTATTATGTGATTAATACCTAGGTCCTCCATTACACCTCAAACTATAAAAGGGCAGGGACTCTACCAGATTTTGCACACCATTGTTACTCCCCCGTTTAGCTCGATATGTGATGTCATGAATATGTATTAACTGACAGAATGAAATATCGTTAGAGTAATATCAGTACTATGACATCACTCCTACTGCACCCTAGCACAAAGTAACTGTGTGGTTAGACTAGTTACCATGAAAAAACACTATTTGTAAGTTAGAGCCAGAGTCAATATTCTGATGACTATAGTTTTGTTTTGTTTTGTTTTTAAAAGCATTCCTCCCCCCTCCCCTCCCCAAGTTCCCTGAAAGTCATCAGACCGGCCCATCCCCACCCCACCGTCAGAGTCTAGCTCCTGCAAAAAAGAAAAAAAAAAAAAAAAAAGCATTCCTTGTAACACAAATCCGTATTTTAGTCCGTGTCTTAGGACCTGGTGCTGCTGGAAATATTTGCCTCCCTAAGGACAGAATGTACTGCATTGTTTGCCAGCTACTTGGTCCTCAATATCCCTCCATAGCGTTGTTTATGCAAATCCCCCTCCCATCAGTCCGCATCAGCTATCACTAGTCAAGTTACGTTTGCCTGGTGTTTCTCTGTAAACCCTGCAAATCTGTTTCTTGTACTCTTCCCAAAACTGCAGGGAAGTTAATCACTCTGTAGCCGGGTGCTGTGTTTCATGCTCCTGTAACCACTGATGGTGCCATGTTCCCATCCTCCCCACCTGATTCATCAACAACAAACTCCTAGAGCTCAGAAGAGCCAAGGTGGAAATAATCCAGTAGAGCAAGACTTAAAATGACAGAATTCTCTCTTATGAAAGTAGGCTAGTGAAAATGGAAGAATTAGCTAAACAAAGTATTGCCTAAACACAGATTCATTAAATATAGGAAATTAAAGTTGGCATGAGAGAAGAAGCCTTTTTAAGATATGTTAAAAATGCCATTTGCGTTTTTCTTTTGCCGTTTTTGTTCTCAAGGAGAAAAAATGTTCTACACAAATGTCTTTTGAGAAGAAAACTGAGCATTATAGATCTTCCTCCAAAGATATATTTCTTTTTTCAAAACAAATCCTTACTTTTGAAAATATTTGATAATTAAAACAATAGACCAAATGTTCAAATCCTAGCTTAGGCATGAATATAGTATACCCATGCAATCCACAAGAGCAAATGGTGAGTTATGAATCACATGCTTAAAAAAAACTATGAAATCTTACACAAACATGAAGGCATAATCTTGGAGAACCACCAAAACTTTGAAATTTTTAACCTTTGGAAATCACAGTAGAGGAAGGTATTTTCTCCTTTACACTTGTAAATACAGGGGATTTATTATCTAACTCTTCTTTGTTAGTGCTCTTTTAAATGCTCTGTAACAGAAAAAGATTCAGCTCATGATATTATACCTACCCCAAGGTCATTTTTTATTTCTGACTCTATTTGTTGAGTTATGATGAAGTTGGAAGAAGTATATCACCAGGGATGAAGAATATCAATATATTTGTATCTGTGCTTGTAGAAGCTTATCAACCACACAATTTATGCTCTGAGTTCTAAGTGTTAAGATTCTGTACCATTTTGTAAACAAATATGTGAAACCTATGGGTCAGATTTTCCTTCTGCAAAGCTCAATCACTATTCACCAGGAAAGTGTAAGATTTTAGATCTCACATTATATTTCAGACACTTTAGTGCTTTGAGTCAGCCTTAAATGGCAGGGCCTGGGATTTTGCTTCCCCTTAAGTACAGCCAGCTAAGATTTTAGTGTTTATAGAAATAAAACATAAAAATGTAATATCTCCCATGGCAAACACTGAGAGACTGTGGTGCTTTACAAGTCAACGTTTTTAAACTTTTTTTTTATATTGTCACAATTTTTGTAAAACAGCTTTAACTTTGAATGATGAAACTCTTACACAAGAATGACTGCTATATTTTTAATACACCCACAGGAGAAAACTATTTTTTGGTAATCTTGTAAGTGGAAGAAATAGCCAATTCTTCATGTTCCAGAAGTGCTGACCATAAGACAAGGATTTGGTGCAAACCATTTGCATTTTTGGCATCTTCTGGGACTTTCTAGTTCCTGCAAAACTTGATTTCCCTTATTAGCATAGCAAAATACTAAATCTCTTCTTTTAACACATGAATCAGATTAGAAACAAGAGCCATCTTACTCTCTTTTGCAGAAGGTCATGCATACAAGGAAGAGGCATATGGAACTGTTTCAGGAACTCAATCAGAAATTTCAAACTTTGGACAGATTTCGGGATATACCAAATACAAGCAGTCTGGTGAGTATGCTTTACTTCATCGGTGCCTGATGCCACCATAAAGATGCATCATGTCAGGTGTCCCCCCTGCCTTCAGGAATCTCCCAGTTGTCTTGGGAACACAAGAGTGGCAAAATGAAAAATAAGTAATAATCCCCCGAAGGTTCTTTGAAATGTACTAAGAGGCAACTTAGGAATGACAGAGTCTTTAAGTGTTTTATTCATATTTCAAATGTTCTCAATTATAAGGTCTAATTTGAATTAGTTATATATCAAAAATGTGCTGGATTCACTTGGACCTTTTATCATCAGAGTTTAAAGTCAGTTAATTCAAATTTCCAAGTACTTGACCAAATATTTTCATTAGAATGCCTGGCATTTTAAGGTCATTAATATATATTATAAATATATAAATAACACATATATCTGTCTCTCTCTCTCTCTCTCTCTCTCTCTCTCTCTCTCCATATATATATATATATATATATATATATATATATATGGAGAGAGAGAGAGAGTTGTTACCTAAAACTAGACTGGTGGGCTTTGTCTACCAGAGTTTCAGGATACACATCAGCGCTGGGGGCTTTGATTGTTGATTGCAGCCATTCTCTTCACTCATTCCCACTACTATAATGCTAGCATAGGATGTAATCAAATAAAATGATGTTTTGCAGTTACTATGTGCATGGCACAATCAAAGCTCCAGAGAAGGCTGTATCATTATTCGTGAGAGCACTGGAGCAGGCATCCAGAAATCAGTATGATGCTTCGACAAGATATTTCAGTTTTATGATGGTGCAAAAGCAATATGCATTCAGTAGAAGTCGTACTTTGAATTTTGATCTTCTCCCAGGCTAGTGAGATGTGGTCTAGTACTCTCTCGTGATGCTGGGCAGGGGTAGGGATCCACAGCTCCCACTCAGTCCCGAGATCATGAGGGTGAACAACTGATACACTGACAACCGTTCTGTACCCAGACAACCATTCTGTTTTTCACTTTCAGTGCAGTATTCTATAAATTACGTGAGATATTCAACACTTTATTATAAAACAGGCTTTGTGTTAGATGATTTTGTCCAACTATAGGCTGATGTAAGTGTCTGAGCACCTTTAAGTTCGGCTGAGCTAAGCTATGATGGTCGTCAGTAGGTTAGGTGTATTGAATGCATTTCGACTTATGATATTTTCAACTTATGATGGGTTTAGTGGGACATAACCCTGTCATAAGTTGAGGAAGATCTGTAGAAGAAAGCTCAAGCAAGAGCTATCTGCTTGAGCTTTCTAGCAGATAGTTAGCTTCTGCTAAGTACTCGAGAGCTCAAGAATGATCTTGAGCAAGTTACAAAGTTCAATTTCTGAACCTCAATTTTCTCCTTCTAATTTGGGCATAGAAAAACAGTCAATAATACACTTCCTTCGATCCATGCACTTTCCAAAGCGGGTGGGACCCTGAGATGCTACAAGCTGAGACTCAGCTCTGAGGGCTGGAGCTGGGACAGCCGTCTGACTCCACGCTTCTCCTCTCCAAGCATGGCACTCCTTTGCCTCACACTTTTGCAGTCCCTGGCTGGACCTATTCCTTCCAACCTCTGGCGTTCTGAAATACATGTCACTCTAAGGTATTTGGGGTCACTTTCTAACGCTAGTGATTCTTTCATACGTGTATGGGTCTTAATCCTGGCTTCCTGATTAGTATCATTAGCTTATCAACAGCAAGAATTTATGTGTCTTTGTGTTTTTCTTGCATTCTTCTCAGTACTAAGTATGATGCTGGTCATGCGTGGTAAGTTACCAGTAAACGGCCGCTCTTGATTTCTTGCATGTCTAATAGTTTAATCTGCATTTGTTAAATGAAGGTTATCAGAAGTATATACACTTTAACTCTTCATTGGTCTCTAAAGAGTTTGTGTATATCAGTCTATTTTCCTCCATACAGCAGGAATCATGTGTGATGTGGAATCATCAACACAGCAATAGGCATAGAGAAAACACTTACACGTAGTGAGTGGTTCTTTCTCATCTACCGCCCCCCTGCCCCAAATATTAAGCTGTCAGTTTTTAGTTAGCAGGAAAATGAAAATTGCACCATTGAAATTAGACCTAAACTTATTAGCTGTTCATTTTGAAATGTTGAAAGCTAACATTGAAATGAATTGAAGAAACTTCATTTTGTTTTTTGGGTTTTTTTAAGAGAAGGTTATGTTTACCAATCCAAAAGCCTTATGCAACCAATACAGCTGGCTGACTGCTATAATATGACTATAATTTCCCCTTGTATGGTCTGGGTACTAAATCATTAATGGCACAAATATCTGTATCTCAGTTTCCTGACAACCAAAATAGTCTACTAATTACAGCACATCTCTGCAGCAGCCTGCCTTTTCGGGAAAGGATTTATAAATATTTATCATTTGGGAGGTTAGGAGTGGCGAGGATAGTTGTCATTGCTGCTTCACTATTGTCCTAAATACATGAGAACAGAGAAAAAAATCCTGATTCAGTTCTGATTAATAAGGAACGTGTGAGTGAGTTCACTATCCTTAACTCAGTCATATAATTCATAGCGGCACATTGCTAATGGAACAGTGCATAATTGGGTGGAGAAAGACATTTTCAAAACAGAAACCTCAATGAAGTCTGTTTCATTTTTTTTTCCGGCTCCTAACTCACAAAACCTGCCTGGCACCTGCAAATGATGGTAATTATGTAGAATGTGGGGAATCAAAGGGAAACCAAAAGATTATTAAGTCCATCTCCCTGTTCCAGCCCGGACAGCACCTGAATCCCTACAAGGGGTAGGCATTGTTAACAGCCCTTCCCTGTGAGTGTCTCCATCAGGATCCCACCCGCGCAAGCAGCAACTCCAAATTCTCCCTCTTTTAGAATGTAAAATAAACACATTCTCTTTCACTTTGTCCCTGCGATCGGTAGACTGGAAGGAAAGAAAGAAGAGAGGGAGGGAAGAAGAGGTGAAGGGAAGGAGGGAAAGAGGAAAGGATGGAGGCAGGAGGGACTTACAAGTCTGCCCGACCCTCAACCCCGGCTGGGAACTGCGGGAAACACGCAGGCAGCCCAGGCCATGTTTCCGGTGGTTCTGAATTCTCATATTCCATTAATGTTCTCTATTTATACAGCCTAAGACCATATTCGCATTTTTGGAAGCCTCACGCATGTTAGCTTATACTGAGTTTATAATTTATTAGGGCTTTATCACACATGTTTCAGTTTGAGTACATCGCCTCTGTTCTATACTTGAGCTCAAAAAGCAAACCAACCGATGTAAAACAGTTACATCAAGACAGGAACTTGTACCAACTCTGATTGAATTTTATATCAGGATTTAGGCCTCCACTGAAAGCTTTCCTGGCCTAGGTGGCTCTCCCTGTGGAATTCAGTGATCCCCACGGGCTGTTCCAAGGTTGATCTTTCCTTGGACCGTTGAATAGTTTACACTTTCCACGTGAGAATCCATCCACCCCAAGCACAGAGGAAGATGGGTGGCCCGTGGGCACCACCTGCTGACTTCCAGCCCCCTCACTCCCCAGGGGTCCTGTTCCCACCCTGATTGCTGGGGGTGGCGGTTCTTCTCCACTCAAGGGTGTCCACACACTTGGGAACAGTGGTGAGAACCACAGCTCAGCAGGGAGTACTATGGGATGCCAGAGGAGATGAACCACGTTAACTAATTTATTACCCACTAATAGAAGCTCTCGGAAATTCGATCAGTCCCGTACTGCCAATAATACTATTTGAAATTAGAATCTAGACACCCTGACAGAGTTTTAAATGGGCCTTTTTAGTTCCTGTATCCATGGTGCTTGATCTGTAAAATATAAAAGGAAAATCACACTTGTTCCAAACATAATGAAACCTTTATTTTTAAAGCCAGTGAACTAACACTTTACATATCTTGAATGCTTTTAGGATTGAATAATTCGACTTTCTGTCAAACCTAGGATTCCCAGAAAGCTCCTTGAGACAGCCATCCTCCAAGAAGGATAAATCCACCCCATGGCTTTCCATTGATGACTGATGGCTCAGGTCCCTGTAGTGTCCTCTAAGGTCCAACCATTCTTCATTGCCTACGAAATAAATTCCAAATAGGGAAGTAGCCTGGCAGGCGAAGCCCTTTATGATCTGGCTTTCAGTTCACCTTTGCGTTTTTTTCTGATATTCTTTTTCACTCCAGCTAAAATGAATTGGCACTGTTCTG